>NC_092164.1:59856287-60456287 GCF_045791955.1 Oncorhynchus clarkii lewisi
ACACATATTTCCCTCAGATTACAAAGACCCACAAAGAATTTGAAAACAAATCCCATATCTACTGGGTGAAATTCCAGTGTGCCATCACAGCAGCAAGATTTGTGACCTGTTGCCAGAAGAAAAGGGCAACCAGTGAAGAACAAACACCATTGTAAATACAACCCATATTTATGTTGTTTTATTTTCCCTTTTGTACTCTATTTGCACATTGTTACAGCATTGTATATAGACATAATATGATATTTGAAATGTCTGCATTCTTTTGGAACTTCTGTGAGTGTAATGTTTAATGTTAATTTTATATTGTTTTTTTCATTTTTGTTTATTATCTATTCTACTTACTTTGGCAATGTAAACATATGTTTCCCATGTCAATAAAGTGTTATTTCATCAAAAAACATGTACAGCAACCTGTGAGACAATTCACTGGTCTCATTTGAAAGTTGGCAGAATTGAAAGACTTTGAGCTAGTGAATGAGAAGGACATGTTTGTTCTATATTTACATAACTGCCATTTGGTTAGGTAATCGGCTTGAAAAGCAATGGCTCTTGCAGAGAGGTGCGGTGTGAGCTGTCACACCAGGCAGAAGCATGACATTTTATTTTTGTCAGAAGATCTCCAAAGCACGGAGTGGATTATGGGTTAGTGGAGAGGAGTAGAGAGGAGGGACCAGGGAGGCTCTGGTGTGTTACTGTGGGGGGTGGAGGTGGGGGGACCGGCGAGACTCTGGTGTGTTACTGTGGGGGGTGGAGGAGGAGGGGGGAGAGGACCAGGGAGGCTCTGGTGTGTTACTGTGGGGGGTGGAGAGGAGTAGAGAGGAGGGACCAGGGAGGCTCTGGTGTGTTACTGTGGGGGGTGGAGGGGGGAGGGGGGAAGACTCTGGTGTGTTACTGTGGGGGGTGGAGGAGGAGGGGGGAGAGGACCAGGGAGGCTCTGGTGTGTTACTGTGGAGGGTGGAGGAGGAGGGGGGAGGGGACCAGGGAGACTCTGGTGTGTTACTGTGGGGGGTGGAGGGGGGGGGGGCCGGGGATACTCTTGGGAGTTACTGTGGGGGGTGGAGAGGAGTAGAGAGGAGGGACCAGGGAGGCTCTGGTGTGTTACTGTGGGGGGGGGGGGACCTGGGAGACTCTGGTGTGTTACTGTGGGGGGTGGAGGAGGAGGGGGGAGGGGACCGGGGAGGCTCTGGTGTGTTACTGTGGGGGGTGGAGGAGGAGGGGGGAGGGACCGGGGGGGGCTCTGGTGTGTTACTGTGGGGGTGGAGGAGGAGGGGTGGACCGGGGGGGGCTCTGGTGTGTTACTGTGGGGTTGGAGGAGGAGGGGGCACCGGGGGGGCACTGGTGTGTTACTGTGGGGGTGGAGGAGGAGGGGGAGGGGACCGGAGAAGCTCTTTGACTGTGTGCGGTAATGCCAGTGAGAAGTGAGATGTCACTGACTGCGTTGTGACCCTGTTACAGTATTGTAACTACAGTGTACAGTCATTCAGCCCTCTTTGCATCAGTAATCAGAAGTGCTGGTGTACAAAAAGCCCATTTGAATAATTGAGGGTGAAACAGCACATACAGAAGCTGGCTGGATGTAAATAGTCCTGTATGTACAGTGTGTTCGCAATGTAGCACCACATCAATTTAGAAAGATTGTACAGGGTTTAGCACTTTGACAGCACACATGGGACATCAACTTGTAATTATTCAGGTGAATATAATGATCTTTAATGATACTTAACATGCTATACCTCTCTGTCCACAGCATACAGCGCAGGCTGTCGTTGCAGCTCCCCATCCTGCACCATGCCTACCTACCCTCCATAGGGGGGGTGGACGCCAGCTGTACCAGCCCCAACGCCAGCCCCGGCTCCAGCCCGCGGCACAGACACATGCCCCCGTCCTACCGGGTCATGGTCTCAGGCCTGTGAGCATCAGTCTCCCCTGGCGCTTCCAAGAAAGGACATCTGTGTTTTAATAACAACAAGCAGACCCTAGCTTAGGCTGTCAGCAACATTGGAATAATATGTGTGTTGGACCAGGGAGGGGGAAGTTGGTTCCACTCGTCATGCCTCGGTCTCTAGAACCCCTCTCTAGAACCATGGGTCGGGAAGGGAAGGGGGGAGGGCACAGGAGGACCTTACAAATGACACACGATCCAGAGCAACAACCTCCTTTGGTCTCACCCCACCACCCCAACAGCAGAGGACCTGACCAGACCTGGGGTGGATCTGCTTCGGAGGGTTTTTATGTTGTTGTTTTTATTTTGTCATACACTGGACTATGTGTGAGCCTGTCAAAACGTGAGCATTTCAGCTACGTCAATGCCTGGGAGGCGTTACTATAGGAACAAAGGAGTTCCAGACCGGACTGACGTAGGATTCATCAAAATTCACCGTTGTGAACAAGCATGTAAATAGCATACTTTCTGACTTTGACGTACCGTTAGCTTTGAGTATGCTGTGAATGGGGGGGGGGGGGGGGGAGAAAAACTAATGAAACTGTAAAAACTGGCCTACTACAAAGCAAAATGTAAGACAAATTGGTTTGTGTAATATTACTGCATCATTGTAGTGTGTTAATTGTGTTAAATGGATTGGCTCATGGCAAGAAGTAAGATTACTCTAATTTCTGTGACTAGCAAAATGTGGAAAGACACCAGGGGCCAATTCTTTTAACTTGGAGTAATACGCACACAGCTTATTTTCCACTTTGCACCATTCATTTTTCTTAAAGATTATGCTATCTCTTTGCATAGGCCTTTAATGTGTTTCAACTTCCCTAGTTTAATTGACCTCCAAACAACAATGAAATACTACAGTACAGTAGAATGCCTTTAGAAGGCAACAGAACCAAACAGGACAGATTTCCAGGAAACAATGACAATAGTAATGACTCTCCGTGTTCACTATGTGTTGACACACACACAAACACATCAAGACACACACCTATAGGGAAACAGGAGTGCACACCGTATCCTAGTGATGTGTCCAGACGAGGCCTCGCCAAACAGGCTCCCATTACCACTGTAAATGGTCCAGAAACTGTGATGTCGCTCCATTATCTGGCTGTAGTGAGGCTAAAGAAGCATCTTTCTAATGAATATACGTTTCATAAGTCAATGAAATAGGTGCATGGTCAGACAGCATCAAAAGTGGTGAGAAACTGAGATCAAAGACTTGGACAGAGGTTCTGTTGACAAGACATACATTCAGATCGTGATGAGAATGTGGGTTTGCCATTTCGGTTTCATCAGTAGTTTTGAAACCGTGAAATGAAGTCCCTTTAAGCTGTTTCAATTAGTTTATCTAAATTTCAATGACCAAAATGGCAAGTGGAAGATATGTGAGCCATATGTGAACCCTATCCAGATGTGGTTTGAGCAGAAATGGCGCCGATGGTGACCACAGAACTGACCACAACAATTGAACCACAGACTGGGAGAAGCACCTCTAAATCACCTGGCACTTAGCAACAGTGGAACATACATCAGAGTTGCTATAGAAATGTATTTCTGTGCAGTTGGCCCAAAGGTCATTTCTTGGACTAAAATAGGGCCGTAGACATAGCTGGCTATCGTAATTTTATTTGTACAACTGTTGTCACAAGAACAAGAAAAACACAAAGTGGACGAAATCCACCAAAAAGCTCCGTATCATCATCAGAAGTCTAGATTTGTTTCAGCATATATTTCACCATTGGTGTCTTGGTTCCAGTTTTAGTTTTTAAAAGGCGTTTGTTGAGCTCTGTGCTTGTAGTCATATCCTGTACCCTGCAGGAGCCACAGTATACACCAGGCCCAGTAGGTAGTGGTGGTAATGGTGTGGGCCAGGCTAAATTAACTCAACAAGAATCTGTAACGCATCTGTAAATTGTATAACCTGTCATGACTTCTAAACCATTCAATGCTCCAACACCTGGAACATACAGGGTGAGATAGATCACTTGGGGACAACTCATTACAGAGAGTGGGCTGCTCTGTGAGCTGGGCTTGGCGTCTGAATGCTGATGATGTCTGTCAGCCAAGGAGGAAGCCTATTGGAGGACAAGGAATGGTTGGGAAGGAGCAGGTTGGAGACAGTACTGCTATTGGACATATCCAGGTGTGAATTCCTGTCTGAGCTCCTCCCCCTAGCCTGGAGTCAATGGGGCTGTCCAGAGCCGCAACACAGCAGCACAGACCTCCATGAAGCGAAAAGACTTCTTTCTCATCCCTCTTTGCCCACCAGAGAAACACACAGTCACTTCTGAGTGAGTGAGACACTGGGGTTGGTTGTTCCTTCAGAAAAAGAAAAAAACACATTTTATATATTACATTATATGTGACTGTGTAAAATGTGCTGATACCCTGATGGTGTTGATGTATGTATGAAATATTTGGTATTTGGCTTTCTCAAGATGGCATGAAATAAAATGTATAATTCACATAGGAGTTCCCTGTTTTTACGACTGTCGTGACAAATCCACTCTGTTTCTTCTGTCACGCCAGTTTCATTTCTACATCCCGTCTTTAAGAGGACATCATCAAGCAGTCAATGTCAAAGCCAAGATTCTCCGTGAGAAACCCCCCCCCCCCCCCCCGTACACACAATATAATGTAAACTACATGCAGCATTACACATGCTGCAAGATGCTGAGGGCAATAAGTGTACAACACGTAATAGCTTTGGCTAGCTGTATCAGAATTAACCTATAGAACAGTCAATAACACATCAAAAATGTTCTTTTCTCAGCATTCATGGAATCTGACAGTCACTATTTATTGTTCTTACAAAATGCCAAATGCTGTTTATCAGGTACTGTTACTTTTATTTGCAATGTGCCCTAATTTTCTACTATTAATTCAAAATTGTTCTCAACGTCTGCAACAATAGTTCTTCAGATGTTAGTAGTTAAAGGGCTCATAATAACTGGTAATAAACTGCTTTTTCATGCTAACGTTCTGTATTAGCCAGGGCTACTCTGTTATTCGGTTTCTATCAGTTTAAAGGTCAAAAACATGTGTTTGTATGTATGTATGTATATATATATATATATATATATATATATATATATATATATATATATATATATATTTGTATATATCATCATCAGGGTTTCTGGAATATCTATTACAAAATATAATATGAGAAATATACAGTACCAGTCAAAAGTTTGGACACACCTACTCATTCAAGGGTGTATTTATTTTTACTATTTTCTACATTGTAGAATAATAGTGAAGACATCAAAACTATTAAATAACACATATGGAATCATGTTTTAAAATTTATTTAAATGTATTTTATGTAGTAAGCAAAAAAAGTGTTAAACAAATAAACAATTATTTGAGATTCTTCAACAGGTGTGCCTTGTTAAAAGTTCATTTGTGGAATTTCTTTCATTCGTATTGCGTTGAAGCCAATCAGTTGTGTTGTGACAAGGTAGGGGGGTATACAGAAGATGGCCCTATTTGGTAAAAGACAAAGTCCATATTATGGCAAGAACAGCTCAAATAAGCAAAGAGAAACGACAGTCCATCATTACTTTAAGACATGAAGGTTAGTCAATCTGGAAAATTTGAACGTTTCTTCAAGTGCAGTCAGAAAAACCATCAAGCGCTATGATGAAACTGGTTCTCATGAGGACCGCCACGGGAAAGGAAGACTCAGAGTTACCTCTGCTGCAGGAGGTAACTGCAGGATAAGTTCATTAGTTATCAGCCTCAGAAATTGCAGCCCAAATAAATGCTTCACAGAGTTCAAGTAACAGACACATCTCAACATCAACTGTTCAGAGGAGACTGCGTGAACCAAGCTTTCATGGTTGAATTTCTGCAAAGAAACCCCTACTAAAGGACACCAATAATAAGAAGAGACTTGCTTGGGCCAAGAAACACAAGCAATGGACATTAGACCGGTGGAAATCTGTCCTTTATTTTGATGAGTCCAAATTTGTGATTTTTGGTTCCAACGGCCATGTCTTTGTGAAACGCAGAGTAGGTTAACGGGTGATCTCCGCATGTGTGGTTCCCACCGTGAAGCATGGAGGGGGAAGTGTGATGGTGCTTTGCTGGTAACACTGTCTGTGATATTTAGAATTCAAGGCACACTTAACAAGCATGGCTACCACAGCATTCTGCGCGATATGCCATCCCATCTGGTTTGCGCTTAGTGGGATTATCATTTGTTTTTCAACAGGACAATGACCCAACACACCTCCAGGTTGTGTAAGGGCTATTTGACCAAGAAAGAGAGTGATGGAGTGCTGCATCAGATGACCTGGCCTCCACAATTTTCAACCTCAGCCCAATGATGGTTTGGGATGAGTTGGAACGCAGAGTGAAGGAAAAAACAGCCAACAAGTGCTCAGCATATGTGGGAACTCCTTCAAGACTGTTGGAGAGAATGCAAAAAGTGTGCAAAGCTGTCATCAAGGCAAAGGGTGTCTTTGATTTAACATGTTGATTTAACAAACACATTTTTGGTTACTACATGATTCCATATGTGTTATTTCATAGTTTTGACGTCTTTACTATTATTCTACAATGTAGAAAATAGTAAAAACAAAGAAAACCCCTTGAATGAGTAGGTGTGTCCAAACATTTGACTGTTACTGTATATCAAAATAAACATCATTCTGTTTATGTTTTTGTCAATTTAACATGTGGTATTCCATACACACATTGTAGAATTTAAGTTCAATTTAATAACCTTATGTTAAAAGCAAAATATAACATGTATGAGAAGGGCAATAACTTGTTTTATTATTCCAGAAACATAGAGAAATATATATACCAATCTTTATGTTCTAAATCTAGATTTTTCATAAGAAACCTTGATGTTCAATGGCCACGATGATACTTGGAACTCATTGGAAACGTTTTTTTTTTATTTACAGTATCTGTAACTATGGTATGTACAGTTGAGATAGATATGAAAACGTGTATGAAATAAGTATCACACTGGAATACAATAACATTTTGGAACCATATCGGTTGTTATGGCGCGTTTTGAACATAATTCTTCTTTAAAATGTCTGAATGTCATTGGACAGCCTTTACTTTTCACATCATAGTCAAATAAAGTGAGACTGAAAATAACTCTATAAAAGCTTTGTTTGGATCAATTCAAAAAGCCTAAGAGGGTAAAGACCTCCAGATTGTTTCAGTCTGCCCGTATTCAGAGGCCCATTTATGTACCGTTGTCTACCCTTAGGCTAGTGCTCTTTACATAGAGCTTTTAAAGAAATAGGAAGTCAACTAAAGCACAGTTCATGTTTTTGTTATTGTGATCTCAGTTCATTATGTTCATTATAACGGCAATTAAAACAACTGTTTTATCCACAAGGCAAGGTTGTCCAAGGGCTCGATTCAATGTTAAGCTGTGTTGGGCGACATTCGCATAGCAGATGCTTTACAGGTGTAACTGCGGTATGAACTGTAAAATCGGTGAGCGGCTGCTCTTCCGTGTCACCAATCACGCCCTTACTATATCCCTACCATGTTAGAAGTTCATAACGCCGATAGAAAGTGTAGACTCTATTGATGATAGAAATAATGACATGTTTTCATGTTCATTTGGAGCGGAGGAATGTATAGCCTAATTGAGGTGTAGATAACGGAACATTACGCATTTGAGTTTTTGAACTTCTAACACAGCTGCGTGGCTTTGTCTGAATGTCGGGTGTGGTTTCGTTGCGTCCAATGGCAGTGTCCGCGATAAGGTGACGCAGGCAGCCGCTTGTGGATTTGACAGCTCCAACACAGTTCCACCTCCAAAACAACCGCTATCGGGATGTCAGCTCGCGCAGATCTGATATAATCTAGCCCTGATCATTCATGAGCTGCTTTGCTTTATCACCTCAGAACCCTTCTAGAAGGAGTACAAATGAATGCATTACCACAAAGAATGGAGTGCAATTATTTGCTGTCGAAAGGCATTGTGGGGGAAATGGCAGTCATCATGATTCTACAGTAGTCTGGACCTTTGATGTATTTTTACTTGCGCAAACAGGGCATTTCAAATTATTATGTTTCTCATACCTACATAAAATCGCAGAAAAAAGTGTTGATTTCCTTTTCTTGCAGTATTTTTTTTCAGATGCATGGGATTATCAGATTTTTCAATAAAACAATTGCAAAAAATCTGTTGCTTAATAAATTGCTACAGTGATTACATTTTTATTTCCATCACTGATCATCATAAAGAAGAAAAAGAAATTGAAGAAAAAAGAAAAAACCTAAAATTGCTCGAAAGTGTAAGGCCGAAAGCATACTATACTATAGCCAACTATGATGTACGGGGTAAAATGGAATCAGGCATAAACAGACCGGGTCGCAGCACGTGAGCTCAGCTGTCTACAATCCATACACATTACAGAGAGAGAGAGCCAGGAAGGCCAATACATTAGGAATGAAAAGATCCATGTGCAGAGGTTGATAAATAATACAACTGTCAAGGCACAATGGCAAACGGGATGTGGAATGTGTGTGGAGTCCTGTGAGTGAGTGTGTGAGAGACAGAGACACAGAGAGAGAGAGAGAGAGAGAGAGAGAGAGAGAGAGAGGCATTTCCATCGTGCTGTCAAATATTGACCATGTAAGTGCTAGACAGAGGGCTCAGAGGCCCAGAACAATCCTCTATGAGAGGTAGGACTGAGGCTGCAGCAAGACAACCTTAAGGCCTACTGTACTGTACACCTATGGACCTCTGTACACTTCAAGCCAATATGGTATTATGTAGTAATTCGTTTTCTGTTCAGAGGCTCTGCCTTTACACAGCCAGCTCAATTCTGATCTTGTTTTCACTATTGTTTTTTTGACCAATCAGATCAGCTCTGAAATATATCTGACGTGATTGGTCAATCATTGAGAAAAAAAAATCTGAATTGGGCTGCCTGTGTAAACACAGCCAAAGTGATCCACTGATTCAAAGGATACTGTATACATAATGCAAATCGACTGTGGGAAAGGGTTTCTGAGCCCAGCTGGCATTGCCCAGTTCTACCACTACTACTGGTATTGTGGAAGATATACCATTTAGGTTACTGTACATGACTGGTGTAGGGGGGAAGGGGGTGTTACTGTGCTCTGGAGAAATGTGTTTAACCTGAACAGCCTCTGTAAAGGTCACGCTGTGTAAAGGGAAGATTGAGGGGTAATTAAGTTGACCTGAGTGAGAATACAATGATAGCAGGCATGTACACGTGATAGGCCTTCACATGGTTTTTCAGGTATGGTTGTCCCAATCTGGAAAACAATTGTGGTTAACCAATATGCTGCTGTGTGCTAGTCAAGGTACTACCTACAATAGGAGGTAGAGTGTTGTGAAATTATAGTAAAAAAATGTGTAGTGTTACTTCCACATCTTTCCATCATGAATCAATTGTGGCAATATGATTAAAATAATTAGAGTAATTTGTATGGGATATGGCGATGTTAAAAATCTTTATTTTTTAATATATACATTTAACCTTTATTTAAACAGTTAAGAACAAATTCTTACTTACAATGACGGCCTACCCTGGCCGAACCTGGACGACGCTGGGCAAATTGTGCGCCGACCTATGGGACTCCCAATCACGGCTGGATGTGATGCAGCCTGGATTCGAACCAGGGACTGTAGTGACGCCTCTTGCACTGAGATGCAGTGCCTTAGAACGCTGCGCTACCGGTCAAAGTTTTAGAACACCTACTCATTCAAGGGTTTTTCTTTATTTTTACTATTTTCTACATTGTAGAATAATAATGAAGACGTCAAAACTATGAAATAACACGTATGAAATCATGTAGTAACCAAAAAAGTGTTAAACAAAATATATTTTATATTTGAGATTCTTAAAATAGCCACCCTTTGCCTTGACAGCTTTGCATTCTCTCAACCAGCTTCACCTGGAATGCTTTTCCAACAGTCTTAAAGGAGTTCCCACATACGCTGGACACATGTTGGCTGCTTTTCCTTCACTCCGCGATCCGACTCATCCCAAACCATCTCAATTTGGTTAAGGTCAGGGATTGTGGAGGCCAGGTCATCTCATGCAGCACTCCATCACTCTCCTTCTTGGTCAAATAGCCCTTATACAGCCTGGAGGTATGTTAGGTCTTTGTCCTGAAAAACAAATGATAGTCCCACTAAGCATGAACCAGAAGGGATGGTGTATCGCCGTAGAATGCTGTGGTAGCCATGCTGGTTAAGTGTGCCTTGAATTCTAAATAAATCAGACAGTGTCACAAGCAAAGCAGCCCCACATCTCCACGCTTTACAGTGGGAAATACAGTGGGGCAAAAAAGTATTTAGTCAGCCACCAAGTGTGCAAGTTCTCCCACTTAAGATGAGAGAGGCATGTAATTTTCATCATAAGTACACCTAAACTATGACAGACAATATGAGAAAAAAATCAAGAAAATCACATTGTAGGATTTTTAATGAATTTATTTGCAAATTATGGTGGAAAATAAGTATTTGGTCAATAACAAAAGCTTATCTCAATACTTTGTTATATACCCTTTGTTGGCAATGACAGGGGTCAAACGTTTTCTGTAAGTCTTCACAAGGTTCACACACTGTTGCTGGCATTTTGGCCCATTCCTTCATGCAGATCTCCTCCAGAGCAGTGATGTTTTGGGGCTGTTGCTGGGCAACACAGACTTTCAACTCCCTCCAAAGATTTTCTATGGGGTTGAGATCTGGAGACTGGCTAGGCCACTCCAGGACCTTGAAATGCTTCTTACGAAGCCACTCCTTCATTGCCCGGGCGGTGTGTTTGGGATCATTGTCATGCTGAAAGACCCAGCCACGTTTCATCTTCAATGCCCTTGCTGATGGAAGGAAGTTTTCACTCAAAATCTCACGATACATGGCCCCATTCATTCTTTCCTTTACAGGGATCAGTCATCCTGGTTCCTTTGCAGAAAAACAGCCCCAAAACATGGTGTTTCCACCCCTATGCTTCACAGTAGGTATGGTGTTCTTTGGATGCAACTCAGCATTCTTTGTCCTCCAAACACGACGAGTTGTTCAATCTTCTTCTGGATCATCCAAATGCTCTCTAGCAAACTTCAGACGGGCCTGGACATGTAATGGCTTAAGCAGGGTGACACGTCTGGCACTGCAGGATTTGAGTCCCTGGCGGCGTAGTGTGTTACTGATGGTAGGCTTTGTTACTTTGGTCCCAGCTCTCTGCAGGTCATTCACTAGGTCCTTCCGTGTGGTTCTGGGATTTTTGCTCACCGTTCTTGTGATCATTTTGACCCCACGGGGTGAGATCTTGCATGGAGCCCCAGATCGAGGGAGATTATCAGTGGTCTTGTATGTCTTCCATTTCCTAATAATTGCTCCCACAGTTGATTTCTTCAAACCAAGCTGCTTACCTATTGCAGATTCAGTCTTCCCAGCCTGGTGCATGTCTACAATTTTGTTTCTGGTGTCCTTTGACAGCTCTTTGGTCTTGCCCATAGTGGAGTTTGGAGTGTGACTGTTTGAGGTTGTGGACAGGTGTCTTTTATACTAATAAGTTCAAACAGGTGCCATTAATACAGGTAACGAGTGGAGGACAGAGGAGCCTCTTAAAGAAGAAGTTACAGGTCTGTGAGAGCCAGAAATCTTGCTTGTTTGTAGGTGACCAAATACTTATATTCCACCATAATTTGCAAATTAATTAATTAAAAATCCTACAATGTGATTTCTTGGATTTTTTTTCTTCTAATTTTGTCTGTCATAGTTGAAGTGTACCTATGATGAAAATTACAGGCCTCTCTCATCTTTTTAAGAGGGAGAACTTGCACAATTGGTGGCTGACTAAATACTTTTTTGCCCCACTGTACACATGCAGAGATAATCCGTTCACCCACACCGCATCTCACAATAACACGGCGGTTGGAACCAAAAATCTCAAATTTGGACTCATCAGACCAAAGGACCAATTTCCACCGGTCTAATGTCCATTGCTTGTGTTTCTTGGCCCAAGCAAGTCTCTTCTTATTGGTGTCCTTAATAGTGGTTTATTTGCAGCAATTTGACCATGAAGGCCTGATTCACAGTCTCCTCTGAACAGCTAATGTTGAGATGTGTCTGTTACTTGAACACTGTGAAGCATTTATTTGGGCTACAATTTCTGAGGCTGGTAACTAATGAACTTATCCTCTGCAGCAGAGGTAACACTGGGTCTTCCTTTCCTGTGGCGGTCCTCATGAGAACCAGTTTCATCATAGCGCTTGATGGTTTTTGCGACTGCACTTGAAGAAACGTTCAAAGTTCTTGAAATTTACATTTCTTACATGTCTTAAATAATGGACTGTTGTTTCTCTTTGCTTATTTGAGCTGTTCTTGCCATAATATGGACTTGGTCTTTGACCAAATAGGGCTATCTTCTGGATACCACCCCTACCTTGTCACAACACAACTGATTGGCTCAAACACATTGAGGAAAGAAATTCCACAAATGAACTTTTAACAAGGCACACCTGTTAATTGAAATGCATTCCAGTACCTCATGAAGCTGGTTGAGAGAATTCCAAGAGTATGTCAAACTGTCATCAAGGCAAAGGGTGGCTATTTGAAGGATGCCAAAAAGTATATATATTTGGATTTGTTAACTTTTTTAGTTAGTACATGATTACATGTGTTATTTATAGTTTTGATGTCTTCACTATTATTCTACAATGTAGAAAATAGTAAAAATAAAGAAAAACGCTAGAATGAGTAGGTGTTCTAAAACTTTTTTACCTGTACTGTATATTATTAGACAAGGGGCCCCAGATTGAATAATGTCTCCATATACATGCTCTGCCATTCGAGAGAGAGTGAGTTATGGCCTACACTTGCACACTACCGTGAGTATATTGATGTCCAACATGTAACCATGGCTCCCTCTGCGGCATGTACAGTACATCCTAACTGTAGGCAATGATCCTAATGGCAACCTGTTCCCTATTCAGTGCACTACTTTTGAACAGAGCCTAATGTGCTCTGATCAAAAGTAGTGCACTATGTAAGGGAATTGGGAGGTATTTGGGATGCAAATATGGATTTCCTCTGGCTCTCTCCTTGAGAATGATAAATTGTACACTATTCTACCCTAGTACTCTACTGTATCAATCATAAGAGAAGGGAATCTACTGCTAAGTTGTAGTCTATATTAAGTTAATTGTATGGTATATAAACAATGTTTTATATATATATTGTTTAGGCAAGTCAGTTAAGAACAAATTCTTATTTACAATGACGACCTACCCTGGCCAAACCCGGATGACGCTGCAATGCCCTATGGGACTCCCAATCAAGGCTGGATGTATGCTATTACATTTTGCTACAGTGGGATGGAAAATGCCAAAGTCATGCAGTCATCATTGTCATTGGGGTCAACTGGTTCTGGTACTAACTCACAGGAATCAATCTATGTATACAAAAAGAGCTTTATTCAGAAATGTAACTTATTTTACATTAAAAGTATCAGCAGTACTGTGTCCTTTTTTTTCTAAGGACATTTCAAGCCATCAGAACATGAAGAGACCGCAATACACCACAAATAAAGAAGATATGGTAATCAAGAAACCAGGGGACTTTCAAACATGACTTGATTTGACAGTTACTGAACCCTAACAAATGAATACATGAACATAAAAGTATGTTGAAACGGTGAGCCTAATATCCCTTGTCTCAGACCTTAATAAGAGCATAAATACGGAAGATAAAGACCAGGGCTGCATCGAGAGAGAGAGAAGTCCTGGGCTCGGGGCATCCTGAAAGCAGCCTGTACCCCAAACCACCAGACAACCAGACCTGGCCATGTGACTATATTGTCTGAGCTAGCTGGCTGGTTGCCACACAGGGTGAATGGAATGACCCAGTGAACAGCCAGCCCAAGGTCTGATCCACTCCTCTCCAGACAGCCCTGTAGTCTCAGTCAGCAGTGTCAGGATACCACGATCTAATGATGTCAGTGTCTCCGGCCCAACGCTAGCTACACAGCTAGTCTGTTGATGTTGAAGATTTTGACAGAGTGGTCTGCCCCTGCACTGGCTAGCTGTACCCAGGAGCTGCCTGCTGCTGTGATGCTGCCCTCGCCTTCCTCCTCATCCCCCTGGCCGGCTCGGCCCGCCCTCGGCCTCCAGCGCAGCCTCTTCACCGTCAGCGAGTGACTCTGACTGGAGGGGGGAAGCGTTGTCAAGGAAACAACAGAGTGGTGAAATACTGTACTACAGTCATAGTGTATCATTGTGTATGTCTCCATACTGTACTAGTCATAGTGTATCATTGTGTTGTGTCTCCATACTGTACTAGTCATAGTGTATCATTGTGTTATGTCTCCATACTGTACTAGTCATAGTGTATCATTGTGTTGTGTCTCCATACTGTACTACAGTCATAGTGTTGTGTCTCCATACTGTACTACAGTCATAGTGTATCATTGTGTTGTGTCTCCATACTGTACTACAGTCATAGTGTATCATTGTGTTGTGTCTCCATACTGTACTAGTCATAGTGTATCATTGTGTTATGTCTCCATACTGTACTAGTCATAGTGTATCATTGTGTTGTGTCTCCATACTGTACTACAGTCATAGTGTATCATTGTGGTGTGTCTCCATACTGTACTACAGTCATAGTGTATCATTGTGTTATGTCTCCATACTGTACTAGTCATAGTGTATCATTGTGTTATGTCTCCATACTGTACTACAGTCATAGTGTATCATTGTGTTGTGTCTCCATACTGTACTACAGTCATAGTGTATCGTTGTGTTGTCTCCATACTGTACTACAGTCATAGTGTATCATTGTGTTATGTCTCCATACTGTACTACAGTCAGTGTATCATTGTGTTGTGTCTCCATACTGTACTACAGTCATAGTGTTGTGTCTCCATACTGTACTACAGTCATGTATCATTGTGTTGTGTCTCCATACTGTACTAGTCATAGTGTATCATTGTGTTATGTCTCCATACTGTACTAGTCATAGTGTATCATTGTGTTGTGTCTCCATACTGTACTACAGTCATAGTGTATCATTGTGTTGTGTCTCCATACTGTACTAGTCAGTGTATCATTGTGTTGTGTCTCCATACTGTACTAGTCATAGTGTATCATTGTGTTGTGTCTCCATACTGTACTAGTCATAGTGTATCATTGTGTTGTGTCTCCATACTGTACTAGTCATAGTGTATCATTGTGTTGTGTCTCCATACTGTACTACAGTCATAGTGTATCATTGTGTTATGTCTCCATACTGTACTACAGTCATAGTGTATCATTGTGTTGTGTCTCCATACTGTACTACAGTCATAGTGTATCATTGTGTTGTGTCTCCATACTGTACTAGTCATAGTGTATCATTGTGTTGTGTCTCCATACTGTACTAGTCATAGTGTATCATTGTGTTGTGTCTCCATACTGTACTACAGTCATAGTGTATCATTGTGTTGTGTCTCCATACTGTACTACAGTCATAGTGTATCATTGTGTTGTGTCTCCATACTGTACTACAGTCATAGTGTATCATTGTGTTATGTCTCCATACTGTACTACAGTCATAGTGTATCATTGTGTTGTGTCTCCATACTGTACTACAGTCATAGTGTATCATTGTGTTGTGTCTCCATACTGTACTAGTCATAGTGTATCATTGTGTTGTGTCTCCATACTGTACTAGTCATAGTGTATCATTGTGTTGTGTCTCCATACTGTACTACAGTCATAGTGTATCATTGTGTTGTGTCTCCATACTGTACTAGTCATAGTGTATCATTGTGTTGTGTCTCCATACTGTACTAGTCATAGTGTATCATTGTGTTGTGTCTCCATACTGTACTAGTCATAGTGTATCATTGTGTTGTGTCTCCATACTGTACTAGTCATAGTGTATCATTGTGTTATGTCTCCATACTGTACTACAGTCAGTGTATCATTGTGTTGTGTCTCCATACTGTACTAGTCAGTGTATCATTGTGTTATGTCTCCATACTGTACTACAGTCATAGTGTATCATTGTGTTATGTCTCCATACTGTACTACAGTCATAGTGTATCATTGTGTTGTGTCTCCATACTGTACTACAGTCATAGTGTATCATTGTGTTATGTCTCCATACTGTACTACAGTCATAGTGTATCATTGTGTTATGTCTCCATACTGTACTAGTCATAGTGTATCATTGTGTTGTGTCTCCATACTGTACTACAGTCAGTGTATCATTGTGTTGTGTCTCCATACTGTACTAGTCAGTGTATCATTGTGTTATGTCTCCATACTGTACTACAGTCATAGTGTATCATTGTGTTGTGTCTCCATACTGTACTAGTCATAGTGTATCATTGTGTTGTGTCTCCATACTGTACTAGTCATAGTGTATCATTGTGTTGTGTCTCCATACTGTACTAGTCATAGTGTATCATTGTGTTGTGTCTCCATACTGTACTAGTCAGTGTATCATTGTGTTATGTCTCCATACTGTACTACAGTCATAGTGTATCATTGTGTTATGTCTCCATACTGTACTACAGTCAGTGTATCATTGTGTTGTGTCTCCATACTGTACTAGTCAGTGTATCATTGTGTTATGTCTCCATACTGTACTACAGTCATAGTGTATCATTGTGTTATGTCTCCATACTGTACTACAGTCATAGTGTATCATTGTGTTGTGTCTCCATACTGTACTACAGTCATAGTGTATCATTGTGTTATGTCTCCATACTGTACTACAGTCATAGTGTATCATTGTGTTATGTCTCCATACTGTACTACAGTCATAGTGTATCATTGTGTTGTGTCTCCATACTGTACTACAGTCATAGTGTATCATTGTGTTGTGTCTCCATACTGTACTACAGTCATAGTGTATCATTGTGTTGTATCTCCATACTGTACTAGTCATAGTGTATCATTGTGTTATGTCTCCATACTGTACTAGTCATAGTGTATCATTGTGTTGTGTCTCCATACTGTACTACAGTCATAGTGTATCATTGTGTTATGTCTCCATACTGTACTACAGTCATAGTGTATCATTGTGTTGTGTCTACCACAAGCAGACTATGTAAAATAGGTTGTTAGGCGCATGGTAATATATAAGAATGAATTATATTTCTAGGATTAGGTCAACCATGGTTGCATGATGAGTAGTGCAATATGCCTGAGACCTAAAGACTTGTGTTAGCTCCCTGAGTGTGTCACATACAAATATAACGCACAAAAATAAAACCTGATGAAGCATAGATGTTCTCATATGACATTTCCAAAGGTGCTGAGACTCTCTTTAAATGTTGTTTTATACAATAGTATGTATCTGTTGGCGCCGAATCAGATGCCACTCTGTCCTCAGCTGTTGTTGGCACGTCCATTGTGATACCTCACTTCGTTATCGTTTCTCTTATTCATGTTAATTGTGGTCCATGAATAAAACCAAACGTTCACAGATCAGGTAACATAACATTGTTAGAACATTCCTTCAGTCCAGAGATTTCCCTTCATGACTCAGGCCTTCACAAAAAGAGCCTGTTGATTGCAATTTCCTCTTCAATAACCCTCCGTTCAATACACAGCTATTCAAACCCACTTGAGGATGTTCTTTCTCTGGCTACCTTCCAGATGCCACCCTATTCCCTATATAGTGCACTACTTTTGACCAGGACCCTTAGGGTAGGGAATAGGGTCCACTATGGACGTACTCTAAAAACTCTGGGCAGAGTCATAAAAACTCCTGTCTAAAGAGTCAGAGTACCTTTTGGGGTATTTATCCATTGAGATATGTTGGCTTGAGGAGGCTTCATCGTAGAATAATGGAACCAGTGCTTATAGGACAGCTGGACTAAAGGCCTGTAGTTAGTCAGTCCCAAAAGGTGTGCGTGGGTGGGGTGGGGAGGGGGGGGGGGGGGGGGGGGTAATTTTAGAAACTGAAATGTGTGATGAAAGCTTGGGACTGTGTGTTTGTGGGGCGTACATGCATGTGTGTCTAAAGGATACGAGGAGTCTGTTTCTCCATATCTGGTCCAGTCTGATGCTCCAGCAGGCTCCTCACTGAGTTCCCACTTATACAGCAGGACCTGGCCACTCTCCAGCCCCACCGCCAGCAGATAGCTGGAGGAACATACATCAATCAATCAAACTTTATTGTTCCAGATGGACATGTGGTTAACAGGCAGGCTTATTGTCCCAGATGGACATGTGGTTAACAGGCAGGCTTATTGTCCCAGATGGACATGATTACAGGCAGGATTACAGCTAGACATGTATAATATTTCAACACATCACACAAAAGGCTAAATAACACAGAAACGTCATCAACTAGAAGCCAGCTGGGGGAAAAAAAAGCGCATGTGGAAATAAAGCGCATGTGGAAATAAAGCGCATGTGGAAATAAAGCGCATGTGGAAATAAAGTGCATGTGCGAATAAAGTGCATGTGCGAATAAAGTGCATGTGCGAATAAAGTGCATGTGGAAATAAAGTGCATGTGCAACTCAAAGATGGGTTACTAGGCCATAGACAGACAGCACACACAGGTGGCTACAAGGGAAGCATACACACTCCATCCATACACACTACCATCAAGATATGAAACCCCTAGGAACTCTTGTTGATCTGAAACGATTGGATAGGATAACGGCTAAAGCTTCCCTATGCCTTCTGATAGGCTGCGTATACATTTGAACCATATTGCTAATACCTATCCAATTGCAGGCCTACAGCAGTGTCTAGGGTGAAGGGATCTAGTGGTTCAATTGGAATTCAGAAAATAAGCGCTGCCTCAGTATTGTACCTGTTGCCGGGGCACAGGATGGGGCAGAAGGAGACAGCAGTGGCCGAGTCTCCTACATCTAATATGGAGGAACAGGGCCGGATGACTGGAGGTTCATCAGGGGTCACAATGGCATCAGAACTACTGCAGTCACCCCACACTATCACCTGTAGAGAGAAACTTGAATGAAGTTATTCTGGAAAGTCACACTAACATAGAATGTGTGGTAGGATAGGTGGTATCCTATAGCCTATGTAGTTCTATGGGCCCTGGTCAAAAGTAGTGCACTGTAAAGGGAAAAGGTTGCCCTTTGGGATGTAGCCTATGATGAACAGTATTTTACTGCCTCTTCCTTACCATTGTGACCTTTACTTACTGAGGAGCTCATTTGTAAGGAACAACCTTTGAAGGCTGATGCTGGTTTGAGATTAGCACATCATTATGTTTCATGCATTGCATTGACATCAAAGGACTCTTAAGCTGTGGATCAGGGCCTGTTTCAAAAAGATTCTCAGAGTAGAAGTTCTGCTCTAGGATCGGACCCCCCCCCCCCCCACCCTCTCATTCATCACCAATGAAAGGACAAAACTGATCCTTGATCAGTGCTCCGTCTCTGAGAAACTTTGTGAACACACGCTCAGACAGAAGTGAATAGATGTTGAAGTCCGGAGAATACAAGCTACCTCTACTAACAACACTAAGGCCTTGCTGGTGTAGAATAATGACCTTCTTGTCTCGACTTGACGTCACAAAGTACTTGTTGTCGGCGCTCCAGTCACATGACCATATGATGCGCGTGTGTACGGCCGTGTCCTTCCTGGTAGATGAATACAGGGAGAAATGGGGCTCTGGGTGGGGGAGACACACACAGGCACAATAAATACCCATCTACCTTGCACTTTGCATTAGTATTGAACCACAAAAAGATTCTAACACAGTACATAACTGCTCAGTGGTAACAATGAATCTCTCCACTGACACACAAATAAACCCAAAGCCTCAGTTCCTCCTCTCCATGATGTCTGTCATTAATGTTGGTTGTGATGCACTGTTCTGTGTCGTTCCAGCAGCCTCTAGAGAGACATTGCTGCCTGTCGTTCCAGCAGCCAGCCCTCTAGAGACACTGTTGTCTGTGTCGTTCCAGCAGCCAGCCCTCTAGAGACACTGTTGCCTGTCGTTCCAGCAGCCAGCCCTCTAGAGACACTGTTGTCTGTGTTGTTCCAGCAGCCAGCCCTCTAGAGAGACACTGTTGTCTGTGTTGTTCCAGCAGCCTCTAGAGAGACACTGCTGTCTGTGTAGTTCCAGCAGCCAACCCTCTAGAGACACTGTTGTCTGTGTAGTTCCAGCAGCCAGCCCTCTAGAGAGACACTGTTGTCTGTGTCGTTCCAGCAGCCAGCCCTCTAGAGAGAGACACTGTTGTCTGTGTCGTTCCAGCAGTCAGCCCTCTAGAGAGACACTGTTGTCTGTGTTGTTCCAGCAGCCTCTAGAGAGACACTGCTGTCTGTGTCGTTCCAGCAGTCAGCCCTCTAGAGAGACACTGTTGTCTGTGTTGTCCCAGCAGCCTCTAGAGAGACACTGCTGTCTGTGTCGTTCCAGCAGTCAGCCCTCTAGAGAGACACTGCTGTCTGTGTCGTTCCAGCAGTCAGCCCTCTAGAGAGACACTGCTGTTTCACACTTGTCTCACAGTTTGTATAGGCATGTTTCTAGTCTCACAGTATGTATAGGCATGTTTCTAGTCTCACAGTTTGTATAGGAATGTTTCTAGTCCCATGTTTCTAGTCCCATGTTTGTAGTCTCCCAGTTTGTATAGGCATGTTTCTAGTCTCACAGTTTGTATAGGCATGTTTCTAGTCTCATAGTTTGTATAGGCATGTTTCTAGTCCCACAGTTTGTATAGGCATGTTTCTAGTCCCAGTTTGTATAGGCATGTTTCTAGTCCCACAGTTTGTATAGGCATGTTTCTAGTCCCAGTTTGTATAGGCATGTTTCTAGTCCAAGTTTGTATAGGCATGTTTCTAGTCCCACAGTTTGTATAGACATGTTTCTAGTCTCCCAGTTTGTATAGACATGTTTCTAGTCTCCCAGTTTGTATAGGCATGTTTCTAGTCCCACAGTTTGTATAGGCATGTTTCTAGTCCCAGTTTGTATAGGCATGTTTCTAGTCCCACAGTTTGTATAGGCATGTTTCTAGTCTCACAGTTTGTATAGGCATGTTTCTAGTCCCAGTTTGTATAGGCATGTTTCTAGTCTCACAGTTTGTATAGGCATGTTTCTAGTCCCACAGTTTGTATAGGCATGTTTCTAGTCCCAGTTTGTATAGGCATGTTTCTAGTCTCACAGTTTGTATAGGCATGTTTCTAGTCCCACAGTTTGTATAGGCATGTTTCTAGTCCCAGTTTGTATAGGCATGTTTCTAGTCTCACAGTTTGTATAGGCATGTTTCTAGTCCCAGTTTGTATAGGCATGTTTCTAGTCCCACAGTTTGTATAGGCATGTTTCTAGTCTCACAGTTTGTATAGGCATGTTTCTAGTCTCACAGTTTGTATAGGCATGTTTCTAGTCTCACAGTTTGTATAGGCATGTTTCTAGTCCCAGTTTGTATAGGCATGTTTCTAGTCTCACAGTTTGTATAGGCATGTTTCTAGTCCCAGTTTGTATAGGCATGTTTCTAGTCCCACAGTTTGTATAGGCATGTTTCTAGTCCCACAGTTTGTATAGGCATGTTTCTAGTCCCACAGTTTGTATAGGCATGTTTCTAGTCTCAGTTTGTATAGGCATGTTTCTAGTCCCACAGTTTGTATAGGCATGTTTCTAGTCCCAGTTTGTATAGGCATGTTTCTAGTCTCACAGTTTGTATAGGCATGTTTCTAGTCCCACAGTTTGTATAGGCATGTTTCTAGTCTCCCAGTTTGTATAGGCATGTTTCTAGTCCCACAGTTTGTATAGGCATGTTTCTAGTCTCCCAGTTTGTATAGGCATGTTTCTAGTCCCACAGTTTGTATAGGCATGTTTCTAGTCCCACAGTTTGTATAGGCATGTTTCTAGTCTCAGATTGTATAGGCATGTTTCTAGTCTCAGATTGTATAGGCATGTTTCTAGTCCCAGTTTGTATAGGCATGTTTCTAGTCACAGTTTGTATAGGCATGTTTCTAGTCCCACAGTTTGTATAGGCATGTTTCTAGTCTCACAGTTTGTATAGGCATGTTTCTAGTCCCAGTTTGTATAGGCATGTTTCTAGTCCCAGTTTGTATAGGCATGTTTCTAGTCCCAGTTTGTATAGGCATGTTTCTAGTCCCAGTTTGTATAGGCATGTTTCTAGTCGCAGTTTGTATAGGCATGTTTCTAGTCCCACAGTTTGTATAGGCATGTTTCTAGTCTCACAGTTTGTATAGGCATGTTTCTAGTCCCAGATTGTATAGGCATGTTTCTAGTCCCAGTTTGTATAGGCATGTTTCTAGTCCCAGTTTGTATAGGCATGTTTCTAGTCCCAGTTTGTATAGGCATGTTTCTAGTCCCAGTTTGTATAGGCATGTTTCTAGTCCCAGTTTGTATAGGCATGTTTCTAGTCCCACAGTTTGTATAGGCATGTTTCTAGTCCCACAGTTTGTATAGGCATGTTTCTAGTCTCAGTTTGTATAGGCATGTTTCTAGTCTCAGTTTGTATAGGCATGTTTCTAGTCCCAGTTTGTATAGGCATGTTTCTAGTCCCAGTTTGTATAGGCATGTTTCTAGTCCCAGTTTGTATAGGCATGTTTCTAGTCCCAGTTTGTATAGGCATGTTTCTAGTCCCAGTTTGTATAGGCATGTTTCTAGTCCCACAGTTTGTATAGGCATGTTTCTAGTCTCACAGTTTGTATAGGCATGTTTCTAGTCTCCCAGTTTGTATAGGCATGTTTCTAGTCTCCCAGTTTGTATAGGCATGTTTCTAGTCTCCCAGTTTGTATAGGCATGTTTCTAGTCCCACAGTTTGTATAGGCATGTTTCTAGTCCCACAGTTTGTATAGGCATGTTTCTAGTCCCACAGTTTGTATAGGCATGTTTCTAGTCCCCCAGTTTGTATAGGCATGTTTCTAGTCCCACAGTTTGTATAGGCATGTTTCTAGTCTCACAGTTTGTATAGGCATGTTTCTAGTCCCCCAGTTTGTATAGGCATGTTTCTAGTCCCAGTTTGTATAGGCATGTTTCTAGTCTCACAGTTTGTATAGGCATGTTTCTAGTCCCAGTTTGTATAGGCATGTTTCTAGTCCCAGTTTGTATAGGCATGTTTCTAGTCCCACAGTTTGTATAGGCATGTTTCTAGTCTCAGTTTGTATAGGCATGTTTCTAGTCCCAGTTTGTATAGGCATGTTTCTAGTCTCAGTTTGTATAGGCATGTTTCTAGTCCCAGTTTGTATAGGCATGTTTCTAGTCCCAGTTTGTATAGGCATGTTTCTAGTCCCACAGTTTGTATAGGCATGTTTCTAGTCCCACAGTTTGTATAGGCATGTTTCTAGTCTCAGTTTGTATAGGCATGTTTCTAGTCTCAGTTTGTATAGGCATGTTTCTAGTCCCAGTTTGTATAGGCATGTTTCTAGTCCCAGTTTGTATAGGCATGTTTCTAGTCCCAGTTTGTATAGGCATGTTTCTAGTCCCAGTTTGTATAGGCATGTTTCTAGTCCCACAGTTTGTATAGGCATGTTTCTAGTCTCACAGTTTGTATAGGCATGTTTCTAGTCTCCCAGTTTGTATAGGCATGTTTCTAGTCTCCCAGTTTGTATAGGCATGTTTCTAGTCTCCCAGTTTGTATAGGCATGTTTCTAGTCCCACAGTTTGTATAGGCATGTTTCTAGTCCCACAGTTTGTATAGGCATGTTTCTAGTCCCACAGTTTGTATAGGCATGTTTCTAGTCCCCCAGTTTGTATAGGCATGTTTCTAGTCCCACAGTTTGTATAGGCATGTTTCTAGTCTCACAGTTTGTATAGGCATGTTTCTAGTCCCCCAGTTTGTATAGGCATGTTTCTAGTCCCAGTTTGTATAGGCATGTTTCTAGTCTCACAGTTTGTATAGGCATGTTTCTAGTCCCAGTTTGTATAGGCATGTTTCTAGTCCCAGTTTGTATAGGCATGTTTCTAGTCCCACAGTTTGTATAGGCATGTTTCTAGTCTCAGTTTGTATAGGCATGTTTCTAGTCCCAGTTTGTATAGGCATGTTTCTAGTCTCAGTTTGTATAGGCATGTTTCTAGTCCCAGTTTGTATAGGCATGTTTCTAGTCCCAGTTTGTATAGGCATGTTTCTAGTCCCAGTTTGTATAGGCATGTTTCTAGTCCCAGTTTGTATAGGCATGTTTCTAGTCCCACAGTTTGTATAGGCATGTTTCTAGTCTCACAGTTTGTATAGGCATGTTTCTAGTCTCCCAGTTTGTATAGGCATGTTTCTAGTCTCCCAGTTTGTATAGGCATGTTTCTAGTCTCCCAGTTTGTATAGGCATGTTTCTAGTCCCACAGTTTGTATAGGCATGTTTCTAGTCCCACAGTTTGTATAGGCATGTTTCTAGTCCCACAGTTTGTATAGGCATGTTTCTAGTCCCATGTTTCTAGTCTCAGTTTGTATAGGCATGTTTCTAGTCCCAGTTTGTATAGGCATGTTTCTAGTCCCAGTTTGTATAGGCATGTTTCTAGTCCCACAGTTTGTATAGGCATGTTTCTAGTCTCAGTTTGTATAGGCATGTTTCTAGTCCCAGTTTGTATAGGCATGTTTCTAGTCTCAGTTTGTATAGGCATGTTTCTAGTCTCAGTTTGTATAGGCATGTTTCTAGTCCCAGTTTGTATAGGCATGTTTCTAGTCCCAGTTTGTATAGGCATGTTTCTAGTCCCAGTTTGTATAGGCATGTTTCTAGTCCCACAGTTTGTATAGGCATGTTTCTAGTCTCACAGTTTGTATAGGCATGTTTCTAGTCTCCCAGTTTGTATAGGCATGTTTCTAGTCTCCCAGTTTGTATAGGCATGTTTCTAGTCTCCCAGTTTGTATAGGCATGTTTCTAGTCTCCCAGTTTGTATAGGCATGTTTCTAGTCCCACAGTTTGTATAGGCATGTTTCTAGTCCCACAGTTTGTATAGGCATGTTTCTAGTCCTACAGTTTGTATAGGCATGTTTCTAGTCCCATGTTTCTAGTCTCAGTTTGTATAGGCATGTTTCTAGTCCCAGTTTGTATAGGCATGTTTCTAGTCCCAGTTTGTATAGGCATGTTTCTAGTCCCAGTTTGTATAGGCATGTTTCTAGTCCCACAGTTTGTATAGGCATGTTTCTAGTCCCACAGTTTGTATAGGCATGTTTCTAGTCCCACAGTTTGTATAGGCATGTTTCTAGTCCCACAGTTTGTATAGGCATGTTTCTAGTCCCACAGTTTGTATAGGCATGTTTCTAGTCCCATGTTTCTAGTCTCAGTTTGTATAGGCATGTTTCTAGTCCCACAGTTTGTATAGGCATGTTTCTAGTCCCAGTTTGTATAGGCATGTTTCTAGTCTCCCAGTTTGTATAGGCATGTTTCTAGTCCCACAGTTTGTATAGGCATGTTTCTAGTCCCACAGTTTGTATAGGCATGTTTCTAGTCTCAGTTTGTATAGGCATGTTTCTAGTCCCAGTTTGTATAGGCATGTTTCTAGTCCCAGTTTGTATAGGCATGTTTCTAGTCCCACAGTTTGTATAGGCATGTTTCTAGTCTCAGTTTGTATAGGCATGTTTCTAGTCCCAGTTTGTATAGGCATGTTTCTAGTCTCAGTTTGTATAGGCATGTTTCTAGTCTCAGTTTGTATAGGCATGTTTCTAGTCCCAGTT
Source organism: Oncorhynchus clarkii lewisi (assembly GCF_045791955.1). Taxonomy (NCBI): domain Eukaryota; kingdom Metazoa; phylum Chordata; class Actinopteri; order Salmoniformes; family Salmonidae; genus Oncorhynchus; species Oncorhynchus clarkii. The sequence continues at coordinate 59,881,802 of NC_092164.1, forward strand.
TGTATAGGCATGTTTCTAGTCCCAGTTTGTATAGGCATGTTTCTAGTCCCAGTTTGTATAGGCATGTTTCTAGTCCCACAGTTTGTATAGGCATGTTTCTAGTCTCACAGTTTGTATAGGCATGTTTCTAGTCTCCCAGTTTGTATAGGCATGTTTCTAGTCTCCCAGTTTGTATAGGCATGTTTCTAGTCTCCCAGTTTGTATAGGCATGTTTCTAGTCCCACAGTTTGTATAGGCATGTTTCTAGTCCCACAGTTTGTATAGGCATGTTTCTAGTCCCACAGTTTGTATAGGCATGTTTCTAGTCCCATGTTTCTAGTCTCAGTTTGTATAGGCATGTTTCTAGTCCCAGTTTGTATAGGCATGTTTCTAGTCCCAGTTTGTATAGGCATGTTTCTAGTCCCAGTTTGTATAGGCATGTTTCTAGTCCCACAGTTTGTATAGGCATGTTTCTAGTCCCACAGTTTGTATAGGCATGTTTCTAGTCCCACAGTTTGTATAGGCATGTTTCTAGTCCCACAGTTTGTATAGGCATGTTTCTAGTCCCACAGTTTGTATAGGCATGTTTCTAGTCCCATGTTTCTAGTCTCAGTTTGTATAGGCATGTTTCTAGTCCCACAGTTTGTATAGGCATGTTTCTAGTCCCAGTTTGTATAGGCATGTTTCTAGTCTCCCAGTTTGTATAGGCATGTTTCTAGTCCCACAGTTTGTATAGGCATGTTTCTAGTCCCACAGTTTGTATAGGCATGTTTCTAGTCTCAGTTTGTATAGGCATGTTTCTAGTCCCAGTTTGTATAGGCATGTTTCTAGTCCCAGTTTGTATAGGCATGTTTCTAGTCCCACAGTTTGTATAGGCATGTTTCTAGTCTCACAGTTTGTGTAGGCATGTTTCTAGTCCCAGTTTGTATAGGCATGTTTCTAGTCCCAGTTTGTATAGGCATGTTTCTAGTCCCAGTTTGTATAGGCATGTTTCTAGTCCCAGTTTGTATAGGCATGTTTCTAGTCCCAGTTTGTATAGGCATGTTTCTAGTCGCAGTTTGTATAGGCATGTTTCTAGTCCCACAGTTTGTATAGGCATGTTTCTAGTCTCACAGTTTGTATAGGCATGTTTCTAGTCCCAGTTTGTATAGGCATGTTTCTAGTCCCAGTTTGTATAGGCATGTTTCTAGTCCCAGTTTGTATAGGCATGTTTCTAGTCCCAGTTTGTATAGGCATGTTTCTAGTCCCAGTTTGTATAGGCATGTTTCTAGTCCCAGTTTGTATAGGCATGTTTCTAGTCCCACAGTTTGTATAGGCATGTTTCTAGTCCCACAGTTTGTATAGGCATGTTTCTAGTCCCAGTTTGTATAGGCATGTTTCTAGTCCCAGTTTGTATAGGCATGTTTCTAGTCCCAGTTTGTATAGGCATGTTTCTAGTCCCACAGTTTGTATAGGCATGTTTCTAGTCCCACAGTTTGTATAGGCATGTTTCTAGTCCCCCAGTTTGTATAGGCATGTTTCTAGTCCCACAGTTTGTATAGGCATGTTTCTAGTCCCACAGTTTGTATAGGCATGTTTCTAGTCTCACAGTTTGTATAGGCATGTTTCTAGTCCCCCAGTTTGTATAGGCATGTTTCTAGTCCCAGTTTGTATAGGCATGTTTCTAGTCTCACAGTTTGTATAGGCATGTTTCTAGTCCCAGTTTGTATAGGCATGTTTCTAGTCTCAGTTTGTATAGGCATGTTTCTAGTCTCACAGTTTGTATAGGCATGTTTCTAGTCTCCCAGTTTGTATAGGCATGTTTCTAGTCTCCCAGTTTGTATAGGCATGTTTCTAGTCTCCCAGTTTGTATAGGCATGTTTCTAGTCCCACAGTTTGTATAGGCATGTTTCTAGTCCCACAGTTTGTATAGGCATGTTTCTAGTCCCACAGTTTGTATAGGCATGTTTCTAGTCCCACAGTTTGTATAGGCATGTTTCTAGTCTCACAGTTTGTATAGGCATGTTTCTAGTCCCCCAGTTTGTATAGGCATGTTTCTAGTCCCAGTTTGTATAGGCATGTTTCTAGTCTCACAGTTTGTATAGGCATGTTTCTAGTCCCAGTTTGTATAGGCATGTTTCTAGTCTCAGTTTGTATAGGCATGTTTCTAGTCTCACAGTTTGTATAGGCATGTTTCTAGTCTCCCAGTTTGTATAGGCATGTTTCTAGTCTCCCAGTTTGTATAGGCATGTTTCTAGTCTCCCAGTTTGTATAGGCATGTTTCTAGTCCCACAGTTTGTATAGGCATGTTTCTAGTCCCACAGTTTGTATAGGCTTGTTTCTAGTCCCACAGTTTGTATAGGCATGTTTCTAGTCCCACAGTTTGTATAGGCATGTTTCTAGTCCCATGTTTCTAGTCTCAGTTTGTATAGGCATGTTTCTAGTCCCAGTTTGTATAGGCATGTTTCTAGTCCCAGTTTGTATAGGCATGTTTCTAGTCCCAGTTTGTATAGGCATGTTTCTAGTCCCACAGTTTGTATAGGCATGTTTCTAGTCCCAGTTTGTATAGGCATGTTTCTAGTCCCGCAGTTTGTATAGGCATGTTTCTAGTCTCACAGTTTGTATAGGCATGTTTCTAGTCCCCCAGTTTGTATAGGCATGTTTCTAGTCCCAGTTTGTATAGGCATGTTTCTAGTCCCAGTTTGTATAGGCATGTTTCTAGTCCCACAGTTTGTATAGGCATGTTTCTAGTCTCAGTTTGTATAGGCATGTTTCTAGTCCCAGTTTGTATAGGCATGTTTCTAGTCTCAGTTTGTATAGGCATGTTTCTAGTCCCAGTTTGTATAGGCATGTTTCTAGTCCCACAGTTTGTATAGGCATGTTTCTAGTCCCACAGTTTGTATAGGCATGTTTCTAGTCCCCCAGTTTGTATAGGCATGTTTCTAGTCCCACAGTTTGTATAGGCATGTTTCTAGTCTCACAGTTTGTATAGGCATGTTTCTAGTCCCCCAGTTTGTATAGGCATGTTTCTAGTCCCAGTTTGTATAGGCATGTTTCTAGTCTCACAGTTTGTATAGGCATGTTTCTAGTCCCAGTTTGTATAGGCATGTTTCTAGTCTCAGTTTGTATAGGCATGTTTCTAGTCTCACAGTTTGTATAGGCATGTTTCTAGTCTCCCAGTTTGTATAGGCATGTTTCTAGTCTCCCAGTTTGTATAGGCATGTTTCTAGTCTCCCAGTTTGTATAGGCATGTTTCTAGTCCCACAGTTTGTATAGGCATGTTTCTAGTCCCACAGTTTGTATAGGCATGTTTCTAGTCCCACAGTTTGTATAGGCATGTTTCTAGTCCCACAGTTTGTATAGGCATGTTTCTAGTCTCACAGTTTGTATAGGCATGTTTCTAGTCCCCCAGTTTGTATAGGCATGTTTCTAGTCCCAGTTTGTATAGGCATGTTTCTAGTCTCACAGTTTGTATAGGCATGTTTCTAGTCCCAGTTTGTATAGGCATGTTTCTAGTCTCAGTTTGTATAGGCATGTTTCTAGTCTCACAGTTTGTATAGGCATGTTTCTAGTCTCCCAGTTTGTATAGGCATGTTTCTAGTCTCCCAGTTTGTATAGGCATGTTTCTAGTCTCCCAGTTTGTATAGGCATGTTTCTAGTCCCACAGTTTGTATAGGCATGTTTCTAGTCCCACAGTTTGTATAGGCATGTTTCTAGTCCCACAGTTTGTATAGGCATGTTTCTAGTCCCACAGTTTGTATAGGCATGTTTCTAGTCCCATGTTTCTAGTCTCAGTTTGTATAGGCATGTTTCTAGTCCCAGTTTGTATAGGCATGTTTCTAGTCCCAGTTTGTATAGGCATGTTTCTAGTCCCAGTTTGTATAGGCATGTTTCTAGTCCCACAGTTTGTATAGGCATGTTTCTAGTCCCAGTTTGTATAGGCATGTTTCTAGTCCCGCAGTTTGTATAGGCATGTTTCTAGTCTCACAGTTTGTATAGGCATGTTTCTAGTCCCCCAGTTTGTATAGGCATGTTTCTAGTCCCCCAGTTTGTATAGGCATGTTTCTAGTCCCAGTTTGTATAGGCATGTTTCTAGTCCCACAGTTTGTATAGGCATGTTTCTAGTCTCAGTTTGTATAGGCATGTTTCTAGTCCCAGTTTGTATAGGCATGTTTCTAGTCTCAGTTTGTATAGGCATGTTTCTAGTCCCAGTTTGTATAGGCATGTTTCTAGTCTCAGTTTGTATAGGCATGTTTCTAGTCCCAGTTTGTATAGGCATGTTTCTAGTCCCATGTTTCTAGTCTCCCAGTTTGTATAGGCATGTTTCTAGTCTCACAGTTTGTATAGGCATGTTTCTAGTCCCAGTTTGTATAGGCATGTTTCTAGTCCCAGTTTGTATAGGCATGTTTCTAGTCCCAGTTTGTATAGGCATGTTTCTAGTCCCACAGTTTGTATAGGCATGTTTCTAGTCCCACAGTTTGTATAGGCATGTTTCTAGTCCCAGTTTGTATAGGCATGTTTCTAGTCCCAGTTTGTATAGGCATGTTTCTAGTCCCAGTTTGTATAGGCATGTTTCTAGTCCCACAGTTTGTATAGGCATGTTTCTAGTCCCACAGTTTGTATAGGCATGTTTCTAGTCCCCCAGTTTGTATAGGCATGTTTCTAGTCCCACAGTTTGTATAGGCATGTTTCTAGTCCCACAGTTTGTATAGGCATGTTTCTAGTCTCACAGTTTGTATAGGCATGTTTCTAGTCCCCCAGTTTGTATAGGCATGTTTCTAGTCCCAGTTTGTATAGGCATGTTTCTAGTCTCACAGTTTGTATAGGCATGTTTCTAGTCCCAGTTTGTATAGGCATGTTTCTAGTCTCAGTTTGTATAGGCATGTTTCTAGTCTCACAGTTTGTATAGGCATGTTTCTAGTCTCCCAGTTTGTATAGGCATGTTTCTAGTCTCCCAGTTTGTATAGGCATGTTTCTAGTCTCCCAGTTTGTATAGGCATGTTTCTAGTCCCACAGTTTGTATAGGCATGTTTCTAGTCCCACAGTTTGTATAGGCATGTTTCTAGTCCCACAGTTTGTATAGGCATGTTTCTAGTCCCACAGTTTGTATAGGCATGTTTCTAGTCTCACAGTTTGTATAGGCATGTTTCTAGTCCCCCAGTTTGTATAGGCATGTTTCTAGTCCCAGTTTGTATAGGCATGTTTCTAGTCTCACAGTTTGTATAGGCATGTTTCTAGTCCCAGTTTGTATAGGCATGTTTCTAGTCTCAGTTTGTATAGGCATGTTTCTAGTCTCACAGTTTGTATAGGCATGTTTCTAGTCTCCCAGTTTGTATAGGCATGTTTCTAGTCTCCCAGTTTGTATAGGCATGTTTCTAGTCTCCCAGTTTGTATAGGCATGTTTCTAGTCCCACAGTTTGTATAGGCATGTTTCTAGTCCCACAGTTTGTATAGGCATGTTTCTAGTCCCACAGTTTGTATAGGCATGTTTCTAGTCCCACAGTTTGTATAGGCATGTTTCTAGTCCCATGTTTCTAGTCTCAGTTTGTATAGGCATGTTTCTAGTCCCAGTTTGTATAGGCATGTTTCTAGTCCCAGTTTGTATAGGCATGTTTCTAGTCCCAGTTTGTATAGGCATGTTTCTAGTCCCACAGTTTGTATAGGCATGTTTCTAGTCCCAGTTTGTATAGGCATGTTTCTAGTCCCGCAGTTTGTATAGGCATGTTTCTAGTCTCACAGTTTGTATAGGCATGTTTCTAGTCCCCCAGTTTGTATAGGCATGTTTCTAGTCCCAGTTTGTATAGGCATGTTTCTAGTCCCAGTTTGTATAGGCATGTTTCTAGTCCCACAGTTTGTATAGGCATGTTTCTAGTCTCAGTTTGTATAGGCATGTTTCTAGTCCCAGTTTGTATAGGCATGTTTCTAGTCTCAGTTTGTATAGGCATGTTTCTAGTCCCAGTTTGTATAGGCATGTTTCTAGTCCCACAGTTTGTATAGGCATGTTTCTAGTCCCACAGTTTGTATAGGCATGTTTCTAGTCCCCCAGTTTGTATAGGCATGTTTCTAGTCCCACAGTTTGTATAGGCATGTTTCTAGTCTCACAGTTTGTATAGGCATGTTTCTAGTCCCCCAGTTTGTATAGGCATGTTTCTAGTCCCAGTTTGTATAGGCATGTTTCTAGTCTCACAGTTTGTATAGGCATGTTTCTAGTCCCAGTTTGTATAGGCATGTTTCTAGTCTCAGTTTGTATAGGCATGTTTCTAGTCTCACAGTTTGTATAGGCATGTTTCTAGTCTCCCAGTTTGTATAGGCATGTTTCTAGTCTCCCAGTTTGTATAGGCATGTTTCTAGTCTCCCAGTTTGTATAGGCATGTTTCTAGTCCCACAGTTTGTATAGGCATGTTTCTAGTCCCACAGTTTGTATAGGCATGTTTCTAGTCCCACAGTTTGTATAGGCATGTTTCTAGTCTCACAGTTTGTATAGGCATGTTTCTAGTCCCCCAGTTTGTATAGGCATGTTTCTAGTCCCAGTTTGTATAGGCATGTTTCTAGTCTCACAGTTTGTATAGGCATGTTTCTAGTCCCAGTTTGTATAGGCATGTTTCTAGTCTCAGTTTGTATAGGCATGTTTCTAGTCTCACAGTTTGTATAGGCATGTTTCTAGTCTCCCAGTTTGTATAGGCATGTTTCTAGTCTCCCAGTTTGTATAGGCATGTTTCTAGTCTCCCAGTTTGTATAGGCATGTTTCTAGTCCCACAGTTTGTATAGGCATGTTTCTAGTCCCACAGTTTGTATAGGCATGTTTCTAGTCCCACAGTTTGTATAGGCATGTTTCTAGTCCCACAGTTTGTATAGGCATGTTTCTAGTCCCATGTTTCTAGTCTCAGTTTGTATAGGCATGTTTCTAGTCCCAGTTTGTATAGGCATGTTTCTAGTCCCAGTTTGTATAGGCATGTTTCTAGTCCCAGTTTGTATAGGCATGTTTCTAGTCCCACAGTTTGTATAGGCATGTTTCTAGTCCCAGTTTGTATAGGCATGTTTCTAGTCCCGCAGTTTGTATAGGCATGTTTCTAGTCTCACAGTTTGTATAGGCATGTTTCTAGTCCCCCAGTTTGTATAGGCATGTTTCTAGTCCCCCAGTTTGTATAGGCATGTTTCTAGTCCCAGTTTGTATAGGCATGTTTCTAGTCCCACAGTTTGTATAGGCATGTTTCTAGTCTCAGTTTGTATAGGCATGTTTCTAGTCCCAGTTTGTATAGGCATGTTTCTAGTCTCAGTTTGTATAGGCATGTTTCTAGTCCCAGTTTGTATAGGCATGTTTCTAGTCTCAGTTTGTATAGGCATGTTTCTAGTCCCAGTTTGTATAGGCATGTTTCTAGTCCCATGTTTCTAGTCTCCCAGTTTGTATAGGCATGTTTCTAGTCTCACAGTTTGTATAGGCATGTTTCTAGTCCCAGTTTGTATAGGCATGTTTCTAGTCCCAGTTTGTATAGGCATGTTTCTTGTGTGCGAACTCAGCGTGTGTGTATGTGTATGTGTGTGTGTGTGTGTGTGTGTGTGTGTGTGTGTGTATGTGTGTGTGTGTGCGCGTTTATGTGTGCGTGTGTGTGTGCGCATATGTGTGTGGGGGGGGGGGGGTCACAATTAAGTGAAACTCTGAGGGTAATTGGACTTCAGGGAGAAGAACTGTGTGATGCTTGGCATGGTTTCTTTTTGTGTTATACCACACAAATTAACATGTACAAATGGAACACTAGAGTCAAAACAAATAAATTGTGACAAGCCACAAAGCACATTCCACCCAATAGTTGTCACAGTATTTGGGGGAAACAAATGTGATCTATGGTTAAAGAAAGAGTTTTGACTTCCATTTGATTACTAATAACTATTCTGCCTGTATCAGCCGTTCTCCAGATAGAGCCATGCTAGTAGCAGTGTACACACACACACACACACACACACACACACACACACACACACACACACACACACACACACACACACACACACACACACACACACACACACACACACACACACACACACACAGACACAGACACAGACAAGGTAAAAAATAAATATATAATAATACAAATCGGTCTTTCTGACCCTGATCGAGGCAGATAACCCAGTGTTCCCCGGGCGCCGATGACGTGGATGTCCATTTAGGCATCTCCCCCCACACCTCTCTGATTCAGAGGGGGTTAACCCAGTGTTCCCCGGGCGCCGATGACGTGGATGTCCATTTAGGCATCTCCCCCCACACCTCTCTGATTCAGAGGGGGTTAAATGCGGAAGACACATTTCAGTTGAATGCATTCAGTTGTACAACTGACTAGATATCCCCCTTTCCCTTCCCTACACGCACGCGCTGTCGGAGCTTAGGGAGGCCTGTCTTCTCTCTACCTCCTGCTACAGCCACTCTCCATCCCTGTCTTTACTGGCCGGCTGGGCCGTCCTGTACTGTGCTTTCCAGCCCCTCGATTGGCATGTCTAGACTGGTTAAGAGAGAGAGAGAGAGAGTGTGTGTGTCTGCACGTGTGCGGGCATGTGTGAGATTGTGAGTAATTCAGGGATCAACTGGAACAGACTGCCAGTTCGCCGTGGAACCCATCAAGGAACCCGCCACAGGCAAATAGGGAAAGAAAAACAGTTGCTTCACCGATTAGGGCTGTGTCACTGGTGATTTACCTGACTGGGTTTAAATGGGGATTTGAGACATTGGTTGTATGGCTCCAAACTATCCCTAGGCTAGTAAAACAGGACTATACTCAAACTAAACTAGCTCTTGGCTGCTTAAACACCTGACATGAAACCAAACTAACTTCAAAAGCAGGAAGAAAATACTATTAAAAGAAAAAGCATAATACCAGTAAAGCAGCCAGACAGGACCCTCAGCTCACCTGTGCTTGTAGGGGTGGCGGCGGGGTCGTCCCGTTTCCATAGCGACCAGGTCCTGTCCCGGGACACGGCCAATAGGAACAGTCCATTGGGAGAGAAGGCCATCTGGGTGACAGTGAGGCTGTGGCAGGGCAGTGCCTGTAGCTGGCGCCAGGAAGTGGAGCTCCAGAGCAGCACGGCCGCATGCTCAGCCTTAGAGGCCTAGAACCAGAGAAGAGAAGCAGCTGGAGGACCATAGTGAACTAGCTCAGCCTAAGAGGCCTAGAACCAGAGAAGAGAAGCAGCTGGAGGACCATACTGAACTAGCTCAGCCTAAGAGGCCTAGAACCAGAGAAGAGAAGCAGCTGGAGGACCATACTGAACTAGCTCAGCCTAAGAGGCCTAGAACCAGAGAAGAGAAGCAGCTGGAGGACCATACTAAACTAGCTCAGCCTAAGAGGCCTAGAACCAGAGAAGAATAGCTGTTGGAGGACCATACTGAACTAGCTCAGCCTAAGAGGCCTAGAACCAAAGAAGAATAGCGGTTGGAGGACCATACTGAACTAGCTCAGCCTAAGAGGCCTAATACCAGAGAAGAATTGGAGGTTGGAGGACCCCACACATAGCTGACAAGATAGTCATAGGACCCTATACCATTAATGCTATGTTAGATACCATACCATTCCAGCCATTAATGCGAGCTTGTCCAAGTGCTGTATAGATTAGCTAATACTATCTCCATTCCTCACCAGGGGGCAAACAGTATACAATTCTCCTCCCTCTGTGTTCGGTAAACACTCATTTTAAACTTTGACTCAAAGATGTACTAGCAAACCTAGTCTAGTCTATTGAAGTGACTTAAAAAAATAGAGGCCTATGTTTGTATTGGCTAAAGGAGAGACAGCAGGAAAGATAATGGGCCAATTTGGAACCCACAGCAAATATGTCCTGTAGGTGACAGCATGGACTGAAGGACCACCCAGGTCAGGTGACTGCCATCAAATCACATCATTCCAGTTGTGATAGGAATCTGAATGATCCTGATGGCTGCTAATGGACTTCACCTGACAGATAACAGGTTATTTCTCTGAAAAATAGACACTTTCAGATTGATTTTGCTCCGATTAAAAAGCTGACTGTCCACACGCACTGACACGTTTATTGAGTCTGCCAGATCAGAAGCATTAGGGGTGACCAGGGATGTTCTCTTGATAAGTGTGTGAATTGGACCATTTTCCTGACCTGCTAAGCATTTAAAATGTAACAAGTACTTTTGGATGTCAGGGAAAATGTATAGAGTAAAAAGTACATAATTTTCTTTAGGAATGTAGAGAAGTTGAAGTAGTCAAAAATATAAATAGTAAAGTACAGATTGGTTTTTGCCCTAGCACTACACAGCCGATTCAAATAACTAATCAAACTTTGATCATTTGAATCAGCTGTATAGTGTTAGGGTATAGGCTAGTGTATAGTGTTAGGGTATAGGCTAGTGTATAGTGTTAGGGTATAGGCTAGTGTATAGTGTTAGGGTATAGGCTAGTGCATAGTGTTAGGGTATAGGCTAGTGTATAGTGTTAGGGTATAGGCTAGTGTATAGTGTTAGGGTATAGGCTAGTATATAGTGTTAGGGTATAGGCTAGTGTATAGTGTTAGGGTATAGGCTAGTGTATAGTGTTAGGGTATAGGCTAGTGTATAGTGTTAGGGTATAGGCTAGTGTATAGTGTTAGGGTATAGGCTAGTGTATAGTGTTAGGGTATAGGCTAGTGTATAGTGTTAGGGTATAGGCTAGTGTACAGTGTTAGGGTATAGGCTAGTGTACAGTGTTAGGGTATAGGCTAGTGTACAGTGTTAGGGTATAGGCTAGTGTACAGTGTTAGGGTATAGGCTAGTGTACAGTGTTAGGGTATAGGCTAGTGTATAGTGTTAGGGTATAGGCTAGTGTATAGTGTTAGGGTATAGGCTAGTGTATAGTGTTAGGGACCCCTAACCAAAATGTGCACCGAGTTTGGGAAACCCTGTTGTAACCAGTAAATTACATATTTAAGGAGTAGGATCTACAACACATATTTACAAATAAGTTATCATGCAATATCAACATGATCAAACACAAGATAAACTTTGGTAAAAACCCTTCAACTGATATATCACTGTCAACTAACAAGAAATCAAAAAAGATCCTTGTGCGCTCAGTTGAGAACAGGGATACTGTCTCTGGCAATTGAAGTAGGTAGATTCAATACCCTAGATGAAGAAGAGAGGATAAATCTGTGATTTCGGGGGTTGGCTTAACATTGGTTGGACCAGAGCTAGCTAGTGTGTGTAGAGCAGCACCAGAACTTTAAATAAAAACACATTTTACGTTTTTGTAGTTAATACATGTCAGTAGCCTACAGTAGACCCGCAACGTCAGTAGCCTACAGTAGACCCGCAACGTCAGTAGCCTACAGTAGACCCGCAACGTCAGTAGCCTACAGTAGACCCGCAACGTCAGTAGCCTACAGTAGACCCGCAACGTCAGTAGCCTACAGTAGTCCCGCAACGTCAGTAGCCTACAGTAGACCCGCAACGTCAGTAGCCTACAGTAGACCCGCAACGTCAGTAGCCTACAGTAGACCCGCAACGTCAGTAGCCTACAGTAGACCCGCAACGTCAGTAGCCTACAGTAGACCCGCAACGTCAGTAGCCTACAGTAGACCCGCAACGTCAGTAGCCTACAGTAGACCCGTAACGTCAGTAGCCTACAGTAGATGCCAGGAACATAAACAAATAAAAAAACGTTATTAACCGGCTCCCATGCTTTTAAATTAAATGTTCCGGAACAGTATAGATCACTTTCGTTCCCGGTTCTGATTCCTCTATTTGTTAAAACAATTTATGGTTTTCAGTTAGGTTCCCGGATCCAGTTCCAACCCCTGCTAATAAAGTACAATGTGCTTTGCTACAGTCACAGATCGACGTTTGGCATTTGACCTCCAACTTGTCACACTACCTTACATGCCGAAGCCACCACCGTCCTCCCACTGTCAGACGCCAGACAGAACATCTCAAAGCCATGTCCATACCTGGAGAGAGAGGGAAGGAGAGAGAAGGATAGAGAGAAGGAGAGAGAGAGCGAGCGAGAGAGCAGAGGGGAGGGAGCGAAGAGGAGTGATGAGAGCTTAGTCACCAGATAAGACTGTGATAAAAGACAAGTGGTCAAACTTGAAGCACAAACAATCCTCCTGAAAGCTTTAAAATGGCGCATCTTAGAATCACGCTTCTGGTGTCAGAGCTGCCAGGCTCTAAACAGGGGCATTTGAAACAGAGCGACTACGTCCCAAATGGCCCACAATTCCCTATTAGTGCACAGGGCTCTGGTCAAAGATAGTGGACTATATACAGTTGAAGTCGGAAGTTTACATACACCTGAGCCAAAGTCATTTAAACTCTTTTTTCACAATTCCTGACATTTAATCCTGGTAAAAATTCATTTTCTTAGGTCAGTTAGGATCACCCCTTTATTTTAAGAATGTGAAATGTCTGAATAATAGCAGAGAGAATGATTTATTTCAGCTTTTATTTTTTTCATCACATTCCCAGTGGGTCAGAAGTTTACATACACTCAATTAGTATTTCAGTATTTGGTAGCATTGCTTAAAAATTGTTTAACTTTGGTCAAACGTTTCGGGTGGCCTTCCACAAGCTTCCCACAATAAGTTGGGTGAATTTTGGCCCATTCGTCCTGACAGCTGGTGTAACTGAGTAAGGTTTGTAGGCCTCCTTGCTCGCACACGCTTTTTCAGTTCTGCCCAAAACTTTGGAAGTATGCTTGGGGTCATTGTCCATTTGGAAGACCCATTTGCGACCAAGCTTTAACTTCCTGACTGATGTCTTGAGATGTTGCTTCAATATATCCACATAATTTTCCAGCCTCATGATGCCATCTATTTGGTGAAGGGCACCAGTCCTCCTGCAGCAAAGCACCCCCACAACATGATGCTGCCACCCGTGCTTCACGGTTGGGATGGTGTTCTCCGGCTTGCAAGCCTCCCCCTTTTTCCACCAAACATAACGATGGTCATTATGGTCAAACAGTTCTATTTTTGTTTCATCAGATCAGAGGACATTTCTCCAGCAAGTATGATCTTTGTCCCCATGTGCAGTTGCAAACTGTAGTCTGGCTTTTTAATGGCGGTTTTGGAGCAGTGGCTTCTTCCTTACTGAGCTGCATTTCAGGTTATGTCCATATAGGACTCGTTTTACTGTGGATATAGATACTTTTGTACCTGTTTCCTTCAGCATCTTCACAAGGTCCTTTGCTGTTGTTCTGGGATTGATTTGTACTTTTCGCACCAAAGTACGTTAATCTCTAGGAGACAGAACGCGTCTCCTTCCTGAACGGTATGACGGCTGCGTGGTTCCATGGTGTTTATACTTGCGTACTGTTGTTTCTACAGATGAATGTGGTACCTTCAGGCATTTGGAAATTGCTCCCAAGGATGAACCAGACTTGTGGAGCTCTAAAATTTTCTTCTCAGGTCTTGGCTGATTTTTTTTGATGTTCCCATGATGTCAAGAGGCACTGAGTTTGAAGGTAGGCCTTGAAATACATCCACAGGTACACCTCCAATTGACTCAAATGATGTAAATTAACCTATCAGAAGCTTCTGAAGCCATGACACCATTTTCTGGAATTTTCCAAGCTGTTTAAAGACAGTCAACTTAGTGTATGTAAACTTCTGATCCACTGGAATTGTGATACAGTGAAATAATCTGTCTGTAAACAATTGTTGGAAAAATGACTTGTGTCATGCACAAAGTAGATGTCCTAACTGACTTGACAAAACTATAGGTTGTTAACAAGAAATTTGTGGAGTTGTTGAAAAAACAAGTTTTAATGACTCCAACCTAAGTGTATGTAAACTTCCGACTTCAACTGTAAATCAAATCAAATCAAATTTTATTTGTCACATACACATGGTTAGCAGATGTTAATGCGAGTGTAGCGAAATGCTTGTGCTTCTAGTTCCGACAATGCAGTAATAACCAACAAGTAATCTAACTAAAATTCCAAAACTACTGTCTTATACACAGTGTAAGGGGATAAAGAATATGTACATAAAGATATATGGATGAGTGATGGTACAGAGCAGCATAGGCAAGATACAGTAGATGGTATTGAGTACAGTATATACATATGAGATGAGTATGTAAACAAAGTGGCATAGTTAAAGTGGCTAGTGATACATGTATTACATAAAGATGCAGTAGATGATATAGAGTACAGTATATACATATGAGATTAATAATGTAGGGTATGTAAACATTATATTAGGTAGCATTGTTTAAAGTGGCTAGAGATATATTTTACATAATTTCCCATCAATTCCCATTATTAAAGTGGCTGGAGTTGAGTCAGTGTGTTGGCAGCAGCCACTCAATGTTAGTGGATTTTCCTGACACCACACTCCGAGGGCCCTCACCTCCTCCCTGTAGGCCGTCTCGTTGTTGTTGGTAATCAAGCCTACCACAGTTGTGTCGTCCGCAAACTTGATGATTGAGTTGGAGGCGTGCGTGGCCACGCAGTCGTGGGTGAACAGGGAGTACAGGAGAGGGCTCAGAACGCACCCCTGTGGGGCCCCAGTGTTGAGGATCAGCGGGGTGGAGATGTTGTTGCCTACCCTCACCACCTGGGGGCGGCCCGTCAGGAAGTCCAGTACCCAGTTGCACAGGGCGGGGTCGAGACCCAGGGTCTCGAGCTTGATGACGAGCTTGGAGGGTACTATGGTGTTGAATGCCGAGCTGTAGTCGATGAACAGCATTCTCACATAGGTATTCCTCTTGTCCAGATGGGTTAGGGCAGTGTGCAGTGTGGTTGAGATCGTCTGCGGACCTATTTGGGCGGTAAGCAAATTGGAGTGGGTCTAGGGTGTCAGGTAGGGTGGAGGTGATATTGTCCTTGACTAGTCTCTCAAAGCACTTCATGATGACAGAAGAGAGTGCTACGGGGCAGTAGTCGTTTAGCTCAGTTACCTTAGCTTTCTTGGGAACAGGAACAATGGTGGCCCTCTTGAAGCATGTGGGAACAGCAGACTGGTATAGGGATTGATTGAATATGTCCGTAAACACACCGGCCAGCTGGTCTGCGCATGCTCTGAGGGCGCGGCTGGGGATGCCATCTGGGCCTGCAGCCTTGCGAGGGTTAACACGTTTAAATGTTTTACTCAATGATCCAAGGTTTTTCCAGCCCTGGTTGCGCAATCGATATACTGATACAATTTAGGGAGTCTTGTTTTCAGACTAGCCTTGTTAAAATCCCCAGCTACAATGAATGCAGCCTCAGGATGTATGGATTCCAGTTTGCAAAGAGTCAAATAAAGTTTGTTCAGAGCCATCGATGTGTCTGCTTGGGGGGGAATATATACGGCTGTGATTATAATCGAAGAGAATTCCCTTGGTAGATAATGCGGTCGACATTTGATTGTGAGGAATTCTAAATCAGGTGAACAGAAGGATTTGAGTTCCTGTATGTTTCTGTGATCACACCACGTCTCGTTAGCCATAAGGCATACGCCCTCGCCCCTCTTCTTACCAGAAAGATGTTTGTTTCTGTCAGCGCGATGCGTGGAGAAACCCGCTGGCTGCACCGCCTCCGATAGTGTCTCTCCAGTGAGCCATGTTTCCGTGAAGCAAAGAACGTTACAGACTCTGATGTCCCTCTGGAATGCTACCCTTGCTCGGATTTCATCAACCTTGTTGTCAAGAGACTGGACATTGGCGAGAAGAATGCTAGGGAGTTGTGCACGATGTGCCCGTCTCCGGAGTCTGACCAGAAGACCGCCTCGTTTCCCTCTTTTACGGAGTCGTTTTTTTGGGTTGCCGGCTGGGATCCATTCCGTTGTCCTGGTTGAAAGGCAGAACACAGAATCCGCTTCGCGAAAATCATATTCTTGGTTGTACTGATGGTGAGTTGACGCTGATCTTATATTCAGTAGCTCTTCTCGACTGTATGTAATGAAACCTAAGATGACCTGGGGTACTAATGTAAGAAATAACACGTAAAAAAACAAAAAACTGCATAGTTTCCTAGGAACACGAAGCGAGGCGGCCATCTCTGTCGGCGCCATGGCAACCTGTAGGGACTAGGGTGACATTTGGGACTCAGCCAGAGAGCTGAAGGTTTTCTAGCTGGAATTATGTAGATTCTACTCACACAGGCTGCAAAGGTTAAGAAGACACAGATGATACCTTACTGGTAAAGCACGCTAGAGCTAGACTGTGGAATTAAACAGTGACGTACGGGACTCCAGAACAGCAGACTGCAGGGCACACGCACACAAGAGCGCAGAAACATCTCATCCTCTCAACCTACCAAACCTTCTAAACATTTCATATTCAGAAATATACTCAGAATAGAAACCCTACCACAGAATCAAAAATATGACGCCACATAAATTTTAATGTTGCTATTACGCGTTCAATTATACAATGCATTCCTTGCCAAATGGGAGTAAGAAAAGTGCTATTCAAAAACACAATGACAGTACTTGCAGTAAATGTCACAGCTGTATGTCATGTTAATGCAGGACTGACTGGTAAATAGATTTAACATTGGCAACAAATGGAGGTGATATATTCTCCTGGGCAGAGAAGAGGCTCATGGGGAAATCTGCATTCTGATTGGTGGGAGGTCTTTGGCTGGCTGGCTCTGAACGGGGTTTAGAAATATTTTCAGACCCATTAATCCTCACAGGAGGCGAAACAAACCATAACCAGTTATTTGTCTATAAATATGAGAAATGCGTTGAAATATCGTGTCGCATGGAAAATGGATGCTGCACACTAAAGGTTGAAATCATAGATGCCTTGTGTACATTCCTAGAAAGCAGGAAACAGAGCTGAAACCTTTCCTGACAAAGTCCCCATCTGATTCTGTAGTTGATGAAGTGTGTGCAAAAGTGGTACTGTAACATTAGCTGCCTTTACACATGCAGCCCAATTCTGATATTTGGCAAAACAGCTGATCTGATTGGTCAAAATACCAATTAGTGGAAAAAGATTAGAATTGGGATGCCTGTGTAAATATAGCCATTGAGACCGAAAGTGTGTGTGTGCGTGTATGTGTGAAGATGGAATGAAAGGACTGTTAGAATGATCATGGGACACTAACAGTTTTTGGACCTCAGGCCATAGTGTATTTTGAAGGAGGTGGTCCTCTGGCGGTGGCTCTGTGGACACACACACA
The DNA here is from genome assembly GCF_045791955.1 of Oncorhynchus clarkii lewisi. Lineage (NCBI taxonomy): Eukaryota > Metazoa > Chordata > Actinopteri > Salmoniformes > Salmonidae > Oncorhynchus > Oncorhynchus clarkii. The sequence goes on from NC_092164.1 coordinate 59,898,865, forward strand.
CACACACACAAAATTACAAAGAAAGTCAATTTCAAAATAATTACATAACTACTGTATTTAACATATTCAGCATTCACCCTAATGGGAACCATTTTCCAATTGACTAAAATTAAGATTGTATCTATGTGGAGATTGTATCTACGTCAATGGCATTTATGATTTTCTTGTGAAACAAACCCTAATGTTAAGCAGAGAGGGAGAGAGGGACAAGAGGGACAAGAGGGAGAGAGGGAGAGAGGGAGAGAGGGCGACAGGGAGAGAGGGAGAGAGGGAGTGACAAGAGGGAGGGAGAGAGGGAGAGAGAGAGGGAGAGAGGGAGTGAGGGAGAGAGGGAGTGACAAGAGGGAGGGAGAGAGGGAGGGAGGGAGAGAGGGACAAGAGGGAGAGCATTAAAGAAGAGACACACTGGAGACACGAAACAGAATGAAGAACAGAATTGACCGCCTCAAGACAATGTTCTCTCTCGGATTCTTCACAGCGCTCATCGTTAGCATTTAGCTCCAATACCTAACCCTCAGTTTGCTATTTCTGAAAAGCCATTTTGTAACAACGACTCTTTATCTCCCAATTTTCAACGGCTGTTAGCTTTGAGGGGTGCTGCGAAATGAGAATCAAATGTACCCCTTCTCTCATTCTCCACCCATGCCAAGACAACGTCACTATCTACTCCTGCAGACACAGTGTGTATCCCAAATGGCACCCTATTCCCTATGGACATTGGTCAAAAGTAATGCACTATGTAAGGAATATGGTGCCATTTGGGACGCGTAAACTTACACAACCCTTACTCTCCTTCATTACACATGACATGTAAAGCCTCGTTCCCTCTCGTTGTTATTTGTCCCTGGCTTCCTGTTTCTCCCAAATGGTTCCTTCCCTTAATCCTCTCTAGTAGTTAATCAGAGACATGGCATTACTCTGTTAACTGATTATTCTGTTGACAACTCACTATTGTGTTGACAACTCATTATTGTGTAAACTCATTATTCTGTTAACGACTCATTATTCCGTCCACCTCATTTCCCTCTCCCTGTAGCACTAACTGTACATGCAGACACACATAGCCCTGTAGCCTAGTCATCGATATTCTAACTTCGCTCTGCGCACACACACACACAAACGAGTCATTAATATCCTAAATCTGTAATCCTATAAGACGTCATTGTAATGATGATCTCAAGACTATAAGGAGATTTTTACAATCACAATGAATGACAACGCATGACAGTGTTTGACTAGAGGCAAGGCACCCAAAGCTCCCCATCCCTTGATTCTCTTTCATTGTGGATTTATTCCTCCTGTTATTTTTTTCTCTTATTTTCCTTCTTTTTTTCTCTCTGCATTGTTGGGAAGGGTCCGTAAGTAAGCACTTCACTGTTAGTCTACACCTGTTGTTTACAAATCATGTGACAAATACAATTAGATCTGTCTCTCATCTTCCTCTCGCTAACCCTCCTTCCCTCTTTACACTCTCGCTCTCTCCCCCAGTCTCACTCCCCCCCAAGTCTCGCTCGCCCCCCCCCCCCCAGTCTCGCTCTCCATCTCTTTCTCACTCCCACTCCCCTCGCCCTCATCCCACCACCCTTCTCTTCCTGCGCTGCTTCTCATCCTTATTTAGTAATTACATGTCTCCAGGTGCTCCGATTCATCCCGCTCTTCTAGAATGCAGGCATGGAGAACAGAGCATAGCAGAGCAGAACAGTGCAGAGTAGAAAAGAGCAGAACAGAGCAGAGCAGAACAGAGCATTAAAGAACAGAGCAGAACAGAGCAGAACAGAGCAGAGCAGAGCATTAAAGAACAGAGCATTAAAGAACAGAGCAGAACATTAAAGAAGAGCAGAACAGAGCAGAGCATTAAAGAAGAACAGAGCAGAGCATTAAAGAAGAGCAGAACAGAGCAGAGCATTAAATAATAGAACAGAACAGAGCATTAAAGAAGAGCAGAACAGAGCAGAGCATTAAAGAAGAGCAGAACAGAGCAGAGCATTAAATAATAGAACAGAACAGAGCATTAAAGAAGAGCAGAACAGAGCAGAGCATTAAAGAAGAGCAGAACAGAACAGAGCATTAAAGAACAGAGCAGAACAGAGCATTAAAGAAGAGCAGAACAGAGCATTAAAGAACAGAGCAGAACAGAGCATTAAAGAAGAGCAGAACAGAGCATTAAAGAAGAGCAGAACAGAGCATTAAAGAAGAGCAGAACAGAGCATTAAAGAAGAGCAGAACAGAGCAGAGCATTAAAGAATAGAGCAGAATAGAGCAGAGCATTAAAGAAGAGCAGAACAGAACAGAGCATTAAAGAAGAGCAGAACAGAGCAGAACATTAAAGAAGAGCAGAACAGAGCAGAGCATTAAATAATAGAACAGAACAGAGCATTAAAGAACAGAGCAGAACAGAGCATTAAAGAAGAGCAGAACAGAGCATTAAAGAAGAGCAGAACAGAGCATTAAAGAAGAGCAGAACAGAACAGAGCATTAAAGAATAGAGCAGAATAGAGCAGAGCATTAAAGAAGAGCAGAACAGAACAGAGCATTAAAGAAGAGCAGAACAGAGCAGAACATTAAAGAAGAGCAGAACAGAGCAGAGCATTAAATAATAGAACAGAACAGAGCATTAAAGAACAGAGCAGAACAGAGCATTAAAGAAGAGCAGAACAGAGCATTAAAGAATAGAGCAGAATAGAGCAGAGCATTAAAGAACAGAGCAGAACAAAATAGAACAGAGCAGAACAAAATAGAACAGAGCAGAGGCATCTAATAAATAGTCAGTCAAGAAGGCTGGATATCATTGTCCCTTAAAGGAATAAACAGAAATATGGAGAGAGTGAAGGAGAGATGGGCTGCACTGACTGAGGCCGTGTAGAAAGGACGTTTATCCCATCCCAATAAAAAACAGTATTAAGGTTTATGTAGGTATTATGTATTGTGGGAGCCATGCCTCAGACAGATGCGGCTGTTAAATGGGTCTAATATTGTAATAGGAATGGTAAGTTTTCAGTATACAATACCATTAAGGGTGAGCGGGTGGAAGTAGGACTCTTGGTATTGGTCAGAAACACTGTTGAACCCGGTTCCCTCCTCTTCATTGGTCTTGGGAGTAAGATCACCTGTCAATCAAAAGAAGAAACTATCAAAATCAGCCAGATGTAACGAGACATTGACGGTTATGTGCAGATAGACCAAGTTTAGGATGGACTTGGAGCCGTACCTTGAAACACAGCCTTGTTGGAGAGACCTAGGGCAGGGGTACTGGCCCCTTCTGGTTGATCTACAGTGTCCTGGGAAAGAGAAACAGACATACCCACACACATACAGGGGAGAGGGGTCAAAGGGGAATTTCAAAGTTCTAGGCTCTTTCCCAGTTCATTTCACCTCGAGTCCTCACATCCTTTTCCCTTGCCTACTTCTCAAAATGCATTGGAGAAGAAGGCCCGAGGGGAGGGATCTTCTCCAATATGGTTGATGGGGAGGCATAGACATAGGATGCGATGAATCATGGAAGGACGAATTGAGATTGAGGCCAACAGTAGCCATTGGGGGTGATGTAGGAAGCAACTGGCGTTGATTGACACACTGCTCAAACAATAACAAAACAGAATGTTGGTACTTCGACCAACAGCAAAGCAGGATTTAGGAACTACTACTCACACTGGAGGCCAGCAGTTTCGCCAGAGGCGTGCCAGAGATGTTTGCAAAGTTCTCCACAAAGTTGCGGGGGGCGCGGAACACCCGGAGGACCTTCTCGTCGGCCCCGGAGACGTACTGGAAGCGGCCCACCATGGCCAGACACTGCATGTCATAGCCGTGGATCTGGGGGCGAGAGATCTCGTGCCAGGTAGGCTGTAGTTAAGACACAGGGGACAGAGGGGAAGAGCTACTGAAGACATACTGAGATACAGTTAGCGATCTCGTTCCAGGTGGGCTGTGGGAAGGGGAAAGAGATACACTACATGACCAAAAGTATGTGGACTCCTGCTCGTCTAACATCTTATTCCAAAATCATGGGCATTAATATGGAGTTGGTTCCCCCTTTGCTGCTATAACAGCCTCCACTCTTCTTGGAAGGCTTTCCACTAGATGTTGGAACATTGCTGCGGGTACTTGCTTCCATTCAGTCACAAGTGTATAAGTGAGGTCGGGCACTGATGTTGGGCGATTAGTCCTGGCTCGTAGTCGGCGTTCCAATTAATCCCAAAGGTGTTCGATGGGGTTGAGATCAGGGCTCTGTGGAGGCCAGTCAAGTTCTTCCACACTGATCTCGACAAACCATTTCTGTATGGACCTCACTTTGTGAACGGGGACATGGTCATGCTGAAACAGGAAAGAGCTTTCCCCAAACTGTTGCCGCAAAGTTGGAAGGACAGAATCGTCTAAAATATGTAATTGTATGCTGTAGCGTTAAGATGTATCCTTCACTAGAACTAAGTGGCCAAGCCATAAGACTCCTGAACATCTAATCAAATGGCTACCCAGACTATTTGCATTGCCCCCCCCCCCCCCACCCCCTCTTTTACACCGCTGCTACTCTCTGTTATTATATATGTATAGTCACTTTAATAACTCCACATGTACATATTACCTCAATTACCTCGACTAACCGGTGCCCCCTGTACATTGACTCTGTACTGGTACCCCCTGTATATAGTCTCACTATTGTTATTTTACTGCTGCTGTTTAATTACTTGTTACTTTAATTTCTTATTCATATTTTTTAAACTGTATTGTTGGTTAGGGGCTTGGCAGTAAGCATTTCACGGTAAGGTCTACTACACCTGTTGTATTCGGCGCATGTGACTAATACAATTTGATTCGAAAACCATGAAAAACGGCTCCAGAACATTATTCCTCCTCTACAAAACTTTACAGTTGGCACTATGCATTCGGGCAGGTAGCGTTCTCCTGGCATTCGCTCAACCCAGATACGTCCTTCATCCAGATCGTGAAGCATGAATCATAATTCATCATTCTACTGCCAATGTTTGTCTATGGAGATTGTAGGACTGTGTGCTTGATTTCATACATGTGGCTGAAATAGCCAAATGCACTAATTTGAAGGGGTGTTCACATACTTGTTTTTTGTATATACAGTGCCTTCGGAAAGCGTTAAGATCCCTTCACCGTTTCCACATTTTGTAACGTTACAGCCTTATTCTAAAATGGATGAAATATATTTTAAAAATCCTCAGCAAACTGACAGGTTCTGAGTTGTAAAACTTGAAAATATGAAATATCCTTAACCATATCAGAGGGAGAGAGGGGAATGTAGAACGTTTACATTCTGTCAGAATATGTTATCTTTGGAAATCAGGAATCCTATGGGGAGGAGTGAGGGATTTGGGCCAAGGTCAGGTCAGATGAAGTGAGGAAGAACAGAAATCACTAAGGTTCTGGAGAGCAATATAGGTGTATTGGCTGTTCAGATGTGTAAGGAGGGGCTCAGCATAGGAGAAAGGGTTCAATATCACTGCTTGTGTGAATATCAAATCAAATGCATTTATAAAGCCCTTCTTACATCAGCTGATATCTCAAAGTGCTGTACAGAAACCCAGCCTAAAACCCCAAACAGCAAGCAATGCAGGTGTAGAAGCACGGCCCCTAGAAAGGCCAAACCTAGGAAGAAACCTAGAGAGGAACCAGGCTATGAGGGGTGGCCAGTCCTCCTCTGGCTGTGCCGGGTGGAAATTATAACAGAACATGGCCAGCTGTATGACCTAGCGGGTGAATAAACTGAGCTGTACTAAGAGTTTTTTCCTCTGTTTATTTAGAACTTAACAGAACTAAACACAATACCTCATAATGACTAAGTGAAAACTTTTTTATTTATTTATTTTTTTAATAAATGTATTAAAAACAAAAATACCTTATTTACATAAGTATTCAGAACCTTCGCTATGAGACTTGAAATTGAGCTCAGGTGTTTCTATTGATCGTCCTTGAGATGTTTCTACAACTTGATTGAGTCCACCTGTGGTAAATTAAATTGATTGGATATGATTTGGAAAGGCACACACCTATCTATATAAGGTCAAAGCAAAAACCAGGCCTTGAGGTCAAAAGGAATCGTCCCTAGAGCTCCTAGACAGGATTGTGTCAAGGCACAGATCTGGGGAAAGGCACCAAAACATTTCCGAAGCATTGAAGGTCTCCAAGAACACAGTGGCCTCCATCATTCTTAAATGGAAGAAGTTTGGAACCACCAAGACTCTTCCTAGAGCTGGCCGCCCGACCAAACTGAACAATCAGGGGAGAAGGGTCTTGGTCAGGGAGGTGACCAAGATCCTACTTTTTGAATGCCTAGCTCAGAATGACCTTCCCAAAAGTTGTTTATATAGAGATCAGTCCTTTCGGGAGTCAAGATAATTTCTTTATAAATCCCATCATTGGATGTTTTGGTAGTTGGGTTTCCAAAGGGACACCATAGGTCAGCATAGATGACCTAAGTTGAAAATATCAAAAAAAGGAGTTGCCCGTTGTATTAATATTTGGAAGATAAAATGCACAACGCAGGGGACGAGAGGGCTAGGATTAACGATCAATAGGAGTTGGTTTTCAGTTCAACATCTGTTTAGGATCTGTGGGATGTCAGTCATGAACTCAGAGCTACGTGTGTTACGTGGGCCACGTTTTCATTGGTCTGTACATTGAGTCTGGAGTGGGATACTTGTTATTTGGCCACTGGCCAAGTTGAACCGGCAAGGACCTATGATTTGTCAACCCCAGGCTAGGGTGGGGAGTTATAAGTGGCACCCTGTCCTTTGTTCTGTGTGGAAAAGCTGAGGACAGGAGGAAACTGAACATCTGACTCCAAGCATAACATCTTGATTTGTCCTCTCTGAATAAACCTATTCTTCTCTCCCTGATTTGCTTTGGAGTTTGTGTTACTGAAAATAACAGAAATGGCTAACACTGGTAATGTGTATGCATCTTTCAAATCTTGAAAAGTTCTCAAACTATTTCAGTCCAAGATATCGGCAGGGTTACGTATTCCACATCTGGACTTATTGGATGCAAAAGACCGCCCTCCAGATGGCAAGGTATTATTGTGAAATATTGGAGTATGGTCATGTCATTTTGATTCCCAGTTACAATGTTTTTCAATTTGCAGTAAACAGAAATTGTGTGAGTAATAATAGGACCAAAGTGTAATTTACATTGTTTAAGGGATATACTGTATCAGTGAAGACCACCTCTTCCAGGGCAATAGGAGACACCATCTTTCTCTCTATACTCAGCCAGGGGGCAGAAGAATCATGTCAATGTAGGATTGGGTGAAATGCTAGAATCTGGAAATACAATTTAAAGTCCTCCTACGTCTTTCCCTCTTTGTGAATGTATACATTTTATCCAGGATGATTTACCTTGCCATATACATTTGAAACCACACTATTATTGTGATCACAACAGGCAGAAGATACTGTACATTGTCTAGATATAGTCAAATATCATCTGTGTATAATGAGATGAAGTGATCAATAGATTTGAGAGAAATTGGTGTTATTTCCTTCGATTGACGAATGAACTGGGCCAGAGCTTCCATGGATAATAAGAATAGCAGAGGCGAAATTGGATCGCCTTGTCTGCTGCTTCTAGTGATTCTGAACAGAGCAGAGCAGATATTGTCTGTTATAACTATGGCTGATGGATTGGCATGTAGGGATGGCTGAGGGATTGTCATATTAATGAAATTGGAGCCGATTCCCATACGTTCCAAGACAGACCAGAAATATGACCATTCTAGTCTATCAAAAGCTTTTTCTGCACAGAGAGATAATATAGCCCAAGGAGCTGTTGTTTCTGATGAAGCATCTAAGGCATGGGTTTTATAACCATTACCCAACGAGGTCCGGAGCCTACTGGTTTTCTGTTCTACCTGATAATTAACCTACCTGGTGTCCCAGGTCTAAATCAGTCCCCGATTAGAGTGGAACAATTAAAAAGAAAGCTGTGTAACTGGCTTCGAGGTCCAGAGTGGACTTTGATGGATCTAAGGTATGTAATAGCCAACTGAGGTTATCCAAGGATAAATGCTTTTTAACAAACCCACTTTGGTCCGTATGGATCAATTTGGGTAAGTAAGTCGAGACATGACAACAACTTTGTGGAAATTACTAACATACGTGTTCATCAAAGATCGTGGCGATAGTGAGAACACTGGGTAGCATCCTTACTTTTTATTAATTTTTTATTATAAAAACGAAATTAGTGATGTGTTCACAGTTCTCCCAATGTAACGCTTGTGAACAGCTGTAGTAATCATTCCAAGCAATAGCGGGCTCCCAGCAAGGTGGCTTCCTCTGTTGAGAGAATATTTTAGAAAAGGCCTGAGTGTGGCTTAGTGTGGATTTACAATCAGAGGTGTACAGTTCTTTATAGAAGTGGGAGAATCTTTGATGGATTAATTCTGATAGTAATACCCCTGTTTCAGATTCAATAGTTGCTATATCAGCTAATTGATCATAACTGTGTAGCTTTTTGGCAAGTAAACGACTGGGACGATTAACATGGAAGTAATGGTTGAGTGTTACTCGAAGGGGGGGGGGGGTACTGAAGAGATCGTGAGGTAAAATTTTAGAGTTTGAGATCTCATGCCAGGTGGCCTGTGGGGAGGAAAGGAGGGAAGAAATAGTGGAGGATATGTCGGAGGAGATCTCCTATGGCTGCAGCCCAAATAACTCTCTATTCCCTATTGTAGTAGTGTACTATATAGTCATTACTGGGGATGTGGTGATATTTGGGATGCTGCCTATAGCTTTCATGTGTCTTGTTTGTTATTTTCATTTAATACACCTGAATGTATCCCTGGTGTAGGATGTGACGTTGCGATGAGTTCAGAGAAGGGGTTAGGAAATATGATGGCAACATTTAATACATATGCATAACTTTGAGAGAAGTATTCATTTCAGAGTAAAAGGGTTTATGTGATCCTTTGAAATGGATTCCCACAATAGGTACTCTGGGAATCATTCTAAAAACGCACTATTCTCTTCAAAAATTACCTCAGAAAGAAATAAGCCATTTGAAGAGTGTGGTTAAGTGCATGAATACGAGACATAGAGAAACACATTTGCCACTCTTAACAAGGTTTTCCTGACAGACAGACACATTACAGTGTAAACCTAAACAACAAATTGTTGACTCCATCTTCCATTAGAAAATGAAGGAATAGTAAAACTAATTCATCTTCACAAACTGTTAAAATGCTACTGTAAATGTCAAATGAAACACAATAGAACACTGTCTTACTAAAAAAAATGCAAAACCGGTAGATGATATTTGGCCCTTACAAAGGGGAAAAACACTGAGCAAAAAAGATACTTTTGAGTTTTAGGGCCACAGTATGTAGCCAGACATTTGGGTAAAGACCATAGTAAAGAGACGGCAGGGATCCTAGTGGTTAGAGCGTTGGGCCAGTAACCAAAAGGTTGCTGCATCAAATCCCCGAGCTGACAAGGTAAAAATATGTTGTTCTGCCCCTGAAGAACTCACTGTTCCCCGGTAGGCCTTCGTTGAAAATAAGATTTTGTTCTTAACTGACTGGTATAGTTAAATAAAAGGTTAAATAAAAATGCATTTAAAAAATGTAGTACTGCATACAAAAGTATTTTCTCTAGAATTGCATTATGGTTTCATTATTGGAGCTCTTTGGGGGCATCAACATGATGTCTATGTGGTATTTAGGTGTCTTCAGTGCATACTTGAGTCTGCCTATAGGAGTGAAAGGGGTTTATAGGTTACATCAGGGACAGAGACACTCCAACCCTAATCTAGCACACCTGATTTTAATAATTAGCTGGTTGCTAAGCTGAATCAGGTTAGTTACAACTGAGGAGCAAAAACCTACAGGAGGGTAGCTCTGCAGGAAGAGGATTGGAGAGCCCTAGGTTACATGTACCTGTGTTTGGTCCATCCTCTTCCAGGGTGTTAGTAGCCTGGTGGTCTGGTCTGACCCCACACTGAGGATGAATTCCCCCTCAGGGTCCCAGCTCAGGTCCTGAACTGCGTTGAAGTGACCAGATATCACCACCCCTGGTCTCCACTCTCCCTGGGACATAACAAACAGACAGAAACAGAGAGTCAGTGACCAGATATCACCACCCCTGGTCTCCACTCTCCCTGGGACATAACAGACAGAAACAGAGAGTCAGCTACCAGATATCACCACCCCTGGTCTCCACTCTCCCTGGGACATAACAGACAGAAACAGAGAGTCAGTGACCACAGGTATCTGCCAAAATAAAGGAAACACCAACATAAAGTGTCTTAATAGGGTGTTGGGCCACCACGAGCCACCACAACAGCTTCAATGCGCATTGGCATAGATTCTACAAGTGTCTGGACCTCTATTGGAGGGATGTGACACCATTCCTCCACAAGAAATTACATAATTTGGTGTTTTGTTGATGTTGGTGGAAAACGCTGTCTCAGGCACTACTTCAGTCTCTCCTATAAGTGTTGAATTGGGTGACAGACACACACCCTTTATACCCCCGATGCTCCTTTGAGAGCTCTTTTTCAAAGTCACTGAGATCTCTTCCAGTCATGGTAGACAAAATAATGACCCTAAGCATGATGGGATGTTAATTGCTTTATTAATTCAGACAGAAACAGATTGAGTCAGTGACCAGATACCACCACCACCACTGGTCTCCCCTCTCCCTGGGACACCACACACACAGACATGCCCTTTTCACACTGCTGAGCCAGGTAACTGGGAATCAGATCCGATACCTTCTCCACACTATCCTGGCGACCCCAATCACACTGTGTTGACTCAGATGTGTTTCTTTCATGTTGAACCAGGCCAGAACAGATCAGCTCAGTTAGACTCAGATCAGTGTGAAACAACAAAGGTATAACAGAGTAGTCAGCCACTCAGTCAGTTCTGGTTCCCAGGGTAACAGAGTAGTCAGCCACTCAGTCAGTTCTGGTTCCCAGGGTAACAGAGTAGTCAGCCACTCAGAGTCAGGTCTGATTCCCAGTCATACACTCCAGCAGTCTGGGTCTTTAGTCAGTTTAATTACACTTAGCACAGTCTCTCTCGCTCCCTCCCTCGCTCATTTGGGATAGACCCACTACTGTGCAGATGAATCATTAGTCTATCTTCACAAGCAGGGGGCTATGTGAAGTGTCGTTGGCACTGCACTGCTGTACTGTCCCATAATTCTCACCTTTGTCGTGGTTCTGGTGCCAGAGATGTAGAATAATGAAATAGAATAGAAGTCTCACCTCTTTGCCGTGGCTCTGGGTCCAGAGATGCAGCGCTCCGTGGAAGGCATGGGCCAGGATCATGGATCCGTCTGGACTCATCTGACAACCGTAGAAACCCAGTGTGTTTCCCCCCACCTCCCCTACACGCACCTGGAGAGAGCGAGAGAGAGGGAGGGGGGCGAGAGAGGGAGGGGACCAGCGGAGGATAAATGACATTAGGACCAGCGGTGTAGTAGAGGTTAAATGACATTAGGACCAGCGGAGGTTAAATGACATTAGGACCAGCGGAGGTTAAATGACATTAGGACCAGCGGAGGTTAAATGACATTAGGACCAGCGGTGTAGAAGAGGTTAAATGACATTAGGACCAGCAGTGTAGTAGAGGTTAAATGACATTAGGACCAGCGGTGTAGTAGAGGTTAAATGACATTAGGACCAGCAGAGGTTAAATTACATTAGGACCATTGGTGGAGTAGAGGTTAAACAAACGTAAACCCCATTTAGGCCCATTTTCTGGGAAAAGTATAGGGAGCGTTACTTTATCCACCTCGACCGATGATCAGCGTTTACACACCTATTTTTTCTACCACTACATCACCAATTATGACATTAAAAACTCTGGACCTAGCTAGTTCGAGGCTAGTCAGGCAAACCTCCTGACCGTACTAATAAGAAACGACTAATAGATAATCCTAGGTATTAGAGCTATGGTCCACTGATTTACAGTGCCTTCAGAAAGTATTCATACCCCTTGACTTATTCCACATTTTGTGTTACAGCCTGAATTAAGAACAGTAACTCGGCCACCCAAGAACATTGACTGTCTTCTAGATAAGCAATTGCAGTGCATATTTGGCCTTGTGTTTTAGGTTATTGTCCTGCTGAAAAGTGAATTGATCTCCCAGTGTCTAGTGGAAAGCAGACTTAAACATGTTTTCCTCAAGGATTTTGCCTGTGCTTAACTCTATTCCATTTATTTTTTATCCTGAAAAACTCCCCAGTCCTTAACGATTACAAGCATACCCATAACATGATGCAGCCATCACCATGCTTCAAAAAATGGAGAGTGGTACTCAGTAATCTGTTGCATTGGATTTTCTCCAAACATAACACTTTGTATTCAGGACAAAAAGTAAATTGCTTTGACATGTTTAGCAGTTTTACTTCAGTGCCTTGTTGCAAACAGGATGTTTGGGAATATTTGAATTCTGTACAGGCTTCCTTTACAATGTCACTTAGGTTAGTATTGTGGAGTAACTACAATGTTGTTGATCCATTATCAGTGTTCTATCACAGCCATTAACCCCTAACTGTTTTGAAATCCCTGAGCAGTTTCCTTCCTCTTTGACAACCGAGTTAATAATTAATAACTTCACCATGCTCGTAGGGATATTCAATGTCTGCTTTTTTTTTTTTTACCCATCTACCAATAGATGCCTTTCTTTGCGAGGCAGTGGAAAACCTCCCTGGTCTTGGTGGTTGAATCGGTGTTTGAAATGCACTGCTAGACTGAGGTACCTTACAGATAATGGTATGAGTGGGGAACAGAGATTAGGTCATCATTAAAAAATCTTGTTAAGTACATACAATTTTTTTACTCCTGAATGTATTTAGGTTTGCCATAACAAATGGGTTGAATACTTCTTGACTCAAGACATGGAGAGTGCTTTTCATTTTTTGTTAATTAGTAAAAATTTCAAAAGACATAATTCCACTTAGACATTAAGGTGTATAGTGTGTAGGTCAGGGACAAAAACTAAATTGAATCCATGTTAAATTCAGGCTGTAACAACAAAATATGTAAAAAGTCAAGGGTTGCGAATACTTTCTGAAGGCACTTTATATGTCCACTCTTTCTCCATCCAACCATCTCTCCTTAACAAACACCATTCAAGCGCAAAGGGTGGGTGACAAATAAATCAGGCAGTCAAGTCAGAAGATGAAATGATGCAAAGCTGGAAGACTCATTATTAGAGGGAAATAAATGGTGTTGTTTTGGGAATACATGTATCTTCTAATGCGATAATGAAAGCAGTCCCAGTGCTCCATATCACATTACAAATGGCCACCAAAAAGCACATGGCTCGAGAACACATTAAGACTAGACTTGGATTTGGGTGGGAGAGCCTTTAAACAGGGAATGTAATTGCTCCATACAAGTAGGTTACGTCTCAAATGGCATCCTAATACCTATCAGGGGTCGGCAAAACGCGACCCCGCCAGTGATTTAGTAAAAAAATAGAATAATTAAATCGGATTTTTGTTTTTAGTCAAAAAAAAAAGCCTATCACCACCAGGAATTCAGCTAAACATTTTCATAAATATCCCCATGAATAAACATATGTGATTGTGTCTCGATGTAATCAAGCTATGAAATGAATGTTATTTTCAAATACATCTCTTTTTGGGCTTAGTTGTGATCAATTTGCAGGGTACAAATGATTTGAATTATGTTCTGGCCCACCCAACCATCCGCGTTGACAAAAATCGGCCTGCGGCGAACAGAATACAATCTGGTCTTTCAACATCACAACCACCCGCTTCACACTTTAATAATGCTGCAGTACATTTATGTAAATCTATATTTCATTAAATCTATATAGAGAGAAGTTATGTACTGGTAGTTCAATGTGCAGTGTATAAACTAGAGACAGAATACTTTATTTTCACAGGTGTCGTAAGTCTATCATCAGCACCCATATTCAAAAAGAGTGCTGATCTAGGAACAGACCTGTCAATAAAAGGTTAAACTAATCCTAGATCAGGACTCCTGCTCTAAGGACGCTTTATTAATACGGACCCCCAATTTGGACAATTTCCCAATGAAGTAATTTTCCAATTAACAATAACTAAATGAAGAGGACCTAAGTGGAAAACAAGTATATTTCAGACAGAGAGAATTGTGGAGCAAAAGAGGATTATAATTGAGTGATAACATTAAGACATAATAAGCAAACGTTATCCAAATGAAGTCATCGCGTGTACGGATCTAGTTCCTGACAGTGATATCCAGGGGAAAACCATTTTAAAAACCTAAATCAAAATAACAAGACAGCCTACATTAAAAACACTTTTGTCGGCTGTGTAACCAGGGCCATTTGCAGAAGGATTAAAGTGCAACAGAGAAATAACTTTCACTCAGCAACATCTACCACACTAGTAAACATTAAAGAAACAACGAGAAATACAAACAGATAACACTAAAAAGGTGTCAACTACCTCAAACTCAATATTTGCTCCTGAGAGTATAACACATGAAGAAAACATGTACAAGAACCTTGCAATATTGTCATATCCAACTAGGCCTAAGTCTTTGTTCATGAAGAGTTCATGAAAGCCTGGGTCCTATACCGATTGAGCTGCTCATCAGGTCACACCACTCAACCTACCGGAACAAAGAGCATTCCCTTTTACAGAACCCTATCAGCTAAACCTGGCCCAAAGGAAGAGATCCAGTCCAATCGAGAGAGAGAGAGAGACGATGAAGCACGAGAGAGAGAGAGAAAGAGAGGCGATGAAGCACGAGAGAGAGAGAGCGAGAGAGAGACGATGAAGCAAGAGAGAGAGAAAGAGACGATGAGGCACGAGAGAGAGAGAGAAAGAGAGGGGATGAAGCACGAGAAAGAGAGAGGGGGGATGAAGCACGAGAGAGAGAGAGGGAGAGAGAGAGAGAGAGAGAGAGAGAGGGGGGGGGCTGAAGCGCGCGCGAGAGAGAGAGCGAGAGCGAGAGAGCAAGAGAGCGAGACGATGAAGCAAGAGAGAGAGAGAGAGAGAGAGAGAGGCGATGAAGCACGAGCGAGAGAGGGGATGAAGCGCGAGAGAGAGAGAGAGAGAGGATGAAGCGCGCGAGAGAGAGAGAGAGGATGAAGCGCGCGAGAGAGAGAAATAGAGAGAGAGAGGATGACTTGTTGACACATCGTAAATAATTAACAAAAAACAGAGCAAACTAGAATGCTATTTGGCCCTAAACAGAGAGTACACTGTGGCAGAATACCTGACCACTGTGGCAGAATTTTCAATGATGTTTGTTCTTCACTTGTTGCCCTTTTCTTGTGGCAACAGGTCACAAATATTTCTGCTGTGATGGCACACTGGGATTTCCTGACCACTATGACTGACCCAAACTTAAGGAAAGCTTTGACTATGTACAGACTCAGTGACCATAGCCTTGCTATTGAGAAATGCTGCCGTAGGCAGACCTGGCTCTCAAGAGAAGAAAGGCTGCCCACAAAATGAGGTGGAAACTGAGCTGCATTTCCTGTTAAATGTATGACCATATTAGAGACATATTTCCCTGAGATAAACAAAGAATTCGAAAACAAACCCGATTTTGATAAACTCCCATATCGACGGGGTGAAATCCCAGTATGCCATCACAGCAGCAAGATTTGTGACCTGTTGCCACAAGAAAAGGGCAACCAGTGAAGAACAAACACCATTGGAAATACAACCCATATTTATTTTCCCTTTTGTACTTTAACTATTTGCACATCGTTACAACACATAATGACATTGTTAAAGTCTTGATTATTTTGGAATTTCTGTGAGTGTAATGTTTACTGTTCATTTTTATTGTTTATTTCACTTTTGTATATGACCTACTTAACATAGGTTTCCATGCCAATAAAGACCATTGAATTGAGTGAGTGAGAAGGGGCTAAAGAGAGAAGGAAGGGATAAAGAGAGAGAGTAGTAGTAGTGGTATTAGTAGCAGAAGCAGTAGTAGTAGTAGCAGCAGCAGTAGGTATACTCTTAGTTCTATTCAAGTTGGATTTTGGGTTGAAATTTGAATAACATTCACCAAACATTAGGCCTACAAATTTCTTCTCCTTGTAGCGTAATGATACATGTAACCTGGGGGCCTTAGCAGCAGCTTGACAGGGAGGTTTTTAGTGCCAACTTCATTATTCTCCCTCCTAGAGGCTCAGCCATCAATGACCTTCAAAGACAAATTTCTGTTGATCCTAAGGCTGCGATAAGGCGGAACTAACGACTGCTATAAATCTGTCCGCTTTCACTTGAGTGGCACCAATCTACCCCAGCCATTCAGGGGATAGACAACGAGGAGGAGAGACCCATCTCCCCCAGCCATTCAGGGGATAGACGACCAGGAGAGATCCATCTCCCCAGCCATTCAGGGGATAGATAGATGACCAGGAGAGATCCATCTCCCCAGCCATTCAGGTGATAAATGACCAGGAGAGATCCATCTCCCCCAGCCATTCAGGTGATAAATGACCAGGAGAGATCATCTCCCCCAGCTATTCAGGGGATAGATGACCAGGAGAGATCCATCTCCCCCAGCCATTCAGGGAATAGACGACCAGGAGAGATCCATCTCCCCAGCCATTCAGGGGATAGACGACCAGAAGAGATCCATCTCCCCCAGCCATTCAGGGGATAGATGACGAGGAGATACGAGGGAGGACAGAGCGATGCAACATTAACCCGATTGATTTTTTACACACACAACAGCCCCGCCGTGAATCATGCAAAATTCACAGAGGCACAACAAAAACGACATCAGTCTTGTTAGGCAGGAAAACAATATGGATGTGAGGTGCGACGCGGGGTCTTATCGCTGGCAGGCGGATAGAGGGGGAGGAACAGAACAAGAACTACAGAGAAGAGGGGGGAGGCATATTTCATTCAAGAGAAAGGAGGGAGAGGGACTGAAGGATGTTGTTCTGGAAACCAATGAGAAGGCCATACGGTACAGTAAAGGGATGCTTTGACCATCCACAGGTTTATACGAAACAGGAACCGATCTAGACCCCAAAGAGCAAGCAGAGACAGTAGCATAGGCCAGGGAAAACTAGGTCCTCTATTGGTTTCTTCCATCTAAGGAGTTTTCCCTGGCCTATGCTACTGTCTCCGCTTGCTCTTTGGGGTCTAGATCGGTTCCTGTAAAGCACTTTTTGACAACTAGATAAACTAATTCATTTACCTACACGTACAAATGACCTCGACTAAACTGTACCTCCACACATTGACTCGGTAGTGGTACCCCCTGTATATAGCCTCGTTATTGTTATGTAATTGTGTTACTTTATAATTGTATTTTTTACTTTAGTTTATTTGGTAAATATTTTCTTAACTCTATTTCTTGAACTGCATTGTTGGTTAAGAGCTTGTAAGTAAGAATTTCACAGTAAGGTCGACACCTGTTATATTTGGCGCATGTGACATACAATTTGATTTGATTGGTTGATGGATACACAAAGATAAGAGGTGTTGGTCTCAGCATTGACTCCCCGTCAAAATAAAGGTTAAGTAAAATAAAAAGAACACACGTACAGACACACGAACACAGACAAATACGAACACAGACAAATACGAACACAGACAAATACGAACACAGACAGACACACGAACACAGATATACGAACACACACAGACACGCGAACACAGACAAATACGAACACAGACAAATACGAACACAGACAAATACGCGAACCCAGACACACGAACCCAGACACACGAACACAGACATACGAACACAGACATACGAACACAGACACACGAACACAGACACATACGAACACAGACACACAAACACACAAACACAGACACACAAACACAGACACACAAACACAGACACAGACACAGACACACAAACACAGACACACAAACACACGAACACAGACACAGACACACGAACACAGACACACGAACACAGACACACGAACACAGACACACAAACACAGACACACAAACACAAACACACGAACACAGACACAGACACACGAACACAGACACACGAACACAGACACACGAACACAGACACAGACACACGAACACAGACACACGAACATAGACACACGAACATAGACACGCGAACATACACACAAACAGACACACGAACATAGTCACAGACATACGAACACAGACACACGAACATAGACACACGAACATAGACACACGAACATAGACACACGAACATAGACACACGAACATAGACACACGAACATAGACACACGAACATAGACACACGAACATAGACACACGAACATAGACACACGAACATAGACATACGAACATAGACACACGAACATAGACACACGAACATAGACACACGAACATAGACACACGAACATAGACACACGAACAGACACACGAACATAGACACAGACATACGAACACAGACACACGAACACAGACACACGAACATAGACACAGACATACGAACACAGACACACGAACCCAGACACACGAACACAGACATACGAACACAGACACAGACATACGAACATAGACACAGACATACGAACATAGACACAGACAGAGACATACGAACATAGACACAGACAGAGACATACGAACATAGACACAGACATACGAACATAGACACACGAACACAGACACACGAACACAGACACAGACATACGAACACAGACAGACACAGACATACGAACACAGACATACGAACATAGACACAGACATACGAACATAGACAAAGACACAGACATACGAACATAGACACAGACACAGGCATACGAACATAGACACAGACACAGACATATACACAGACATACGAACATAGACACAGACATACGAACACAGACATACGAACACAGACACAGACACACGAACACAGACACACAAACACAGACACACAAACACAGACACACAAACACAGACACATCTGAGGGAGGGAGGGATGCTCTGGTCTATTGTCCTCCCCGGTTCCTAATTACCAGTATGACTCGTTAGTACTTGGTGATTTACGCCATCCCACTGCTTGCCCCGGCCCTCCGCTAAATTTCACCAATTACTCTAATCATCACGGAGGGGTAAGGTGTTAATTAAGACGTAGCCCAGGTTGGTCATGTACTGCCTGGCTAAGCTCAGTGGGCCTTTAAGTCCTGGGGTGTGTTCAGTAGGGAACGCCATAGCAAAACCTTTCATAACGGAAAATGAAAACAAGCGTTTCTTATTAGACAAGTTCTGGTTGTTCCGCCCCCATTTCACTTCCCTTTTAAAACCTTTTCTCCTCACTGAACATGAACCTGATCTACACTGAATAAAAAAATATATAAACGCAACATGCAACAATTTCAATGATTTTACTGAGTTAGTTAATATAATGAAATCAGTCAATTGAAAAAAAAATCTTAGTCCCTAATCTATGGATTTCACATGACTGGACAGGAGCGCAGCCATGGATGAGCCTTGGAGGGCATAGGATCACCCACTTGGCAGCCAGGCCCACCCACTTGGCAGCCAGGCCCACCAACTAGGCAGCCAGGCCCACCCACTAGGCAGCCAGGCCCACCCACTAGGCAGCCAGGCCCACCCACTAGGCAGCCAGGCCCACCCACTAGGCAGCCAGGCCCACCCACTTGGCAGCCAGGCCCACCCACTTGGCAGCCAGGCCCACCCACTTGGCAGCCAGGCCCACCCACTTGGCAGCCAGGCCCACCCACTAGGGAGCCAGGCCCACCCACTAGGGAGCCAGGCCCACCCACTCAGAATGAATTTTTCCCCACAAAAGGGCGTTATTACAGACAGAAATACTCCTCAGTTTCATCAGCTGTCTGGGGACTGGTCTCAGACGATCCCACAGGTGAAGAAGTTGGATGTGGAGGTCCTGGGCTGGCTTGGTTATACATGGTCTACGGTTATGGACATACTGCCAAATTATCTTAAACGGCTTATGGACGAGAAACGAACATTCACTTCTGTGGCAACAGCTCTGGTGGACATTCCTGCAGTCAGTATACTAATTGCACGCTGCCTCAAAAACTTGAAACATCTGTGGCATTGTGTTGTATGACAAAACTGCACATTTTAGAGAGGCCTTTTATTGTCCCCATCACAAGGTGCACCTGTGTAATGATCATGCTGTTTAATCAGCTTCTTGATATGCCACACCAGTCAGGTGTATGGATTATCTTGGCAAAGGAGAAATGCTCACTAACAGGGAGGTAAACAAATTTGTGCACAAAACTTGAGAAAAATAAGCTTTCTGTGCGCATGGAAGAATTCTGGGATCTTTATTTTCAGCTCATGAAACATGTTGCGTTTATATTTTGCTTCAGTATAGAAAGGGATATGCATCCTTCTGGTGCAGACAGGACATGTGAAAGGCCTTAGCAATGTCATCTATCCCAATTGTGAATGTGTCATTGATAACAGTGACAAAACTCTTCCCACTCTCTGTGCGCTTCCATTAACCTGGACTTTGCCCAGCAAGTGTGGGGTTTTTGAGATTGTAATATCCTTTGACAAAAGAGTATTATTAATGTGAATTACACCTATCGAGCTTTCCACTGGATGTGAGCACAGTGGGGAGGAAGAAATCTGTAATTAGATGTCAATCATTGACGTGTACAATAACAGACGTTGGCTTCCTTTGTAAGGTTTCTCCCCGTTTGAAAAATCACGGGGAAAAAAAATTAACTGTTCACATATCTTATGCACTTTCACACTGAACAAAGACAGGAGCTATTCCAGGTGTGTATTCCTTCTGCCTTGCTGTGTCAAAGCCCTGGCCAGAGGAGCCATGTTGTCTTTTCCAGAGACCTGCTGCTGCTGCTGCTCTTTCCTTCGATTGACGACCTTGTTCTAATCAACGTCAAGAATAGGAGCCTGGAACAATTTTTAAACTTTGTTGCAGATCCTTATCAGTCTCCTGGTGTCAGAGTGGAGGAACTGAATTTCTGCCACTGTACGCGCAAACGCCAAGATCGATTGATCGATCACCTGTAGACTGTTATCCTTCCATCATGTCATCTTCCTCTCCGAGAGCGCCACTCAAAACCCTGTTCAGGTTAGATTGGGGTGAGGGCCTGGCCATATATTCAAAGTGTCTTAGAATGAGTGCTGATCTAGGATCAGTTTAGCATTTTTGATTACAATGAATAAGATTACAAGGACAAGGTGGACCTGATCGTAGATCAGCACTCCTAAGATGAGATGCTTTATGAATATGGGCCAAGGCCTGCTTTTAGGCTGATAGCCAGTGAGGGGGGGGGGTCATCACTATCTAGCCATGCTACAAAGCAGAGCTCTACGCTGACTTGTTTTTTTACAAGGAGCACATGTGTGCCTAAGTTGAAAAATGTAGGCACACACACAAAAGAATTTGGGAACACAATACAAAATATTTGAGGTAATAAAGCTAGAATCCTTCATTATTCTAGGTATACTGGTGCTCTTAAAGGGAAACGCACAGCTAAATATTTAGGCACATATGCAAGCCAAATAGTCGTACAGTAGAGCTCTGCAATGTTCTCTCTGACATTGGGACTTAAGCATGATTCTGGTGATAAAGTCAACTATGTCCTTTGTAGTAGCATAGTCATCTATTGATTTCAGAGGAGATATTAAGAGTGGAGGAGGAGAAGACAGGTTATATAAGGTCTCTCCCAGAATTCAACACTCCTGAAACTCAGGGGCAGATGGGGAGGAACTTACATCTTCCACACTTCTGTTAAATTTAGCCCAGCACAGAGAAACAGCAGATGTTCTGAGAGAGACAAAAACCGAGAGAGACCGACGGACAGAGACATACACACACACACAGACAGAGAGACATCCAGACAGAGAGACACAGAGAGAGAGAGAGAGAGAGACAGGCATCAAAGCCAAAGGAACTGAGTAA
Organism: Oncorhynchus clarkii lewisi; assembly: GCF_045791955.1. Classification (NCBI taxonomy): domain Eukaryota; kingdom Metazoa; phylum Chordata; class Actinopteri; order Salmoniformes; family Salmonidae; genus Oncorhynchus; species Oncorhynchus clarkii. The sequence goes on from NC_092164.1 coordinate 59,920,679, forward strand.
CATTGAGAAATGCTATAAATGGAAAGAATGCAGTTTGGAAACCTACCAAAAAACAATTAGGCAACAACAAATTCAATCCCTTTTAGACAATTTCCTGGGTAAAATGTTTCACTGTAATAGTGAAGGTGTAAACTTGGCAGTAGAAAATCTGAACAGTATATTTGACCTCTCAGCTTCCCTATCAAATCTAAAAATCTCAAATAGAAAACCGAAGAAAATTAACAACAATGACAGATGGTTTGATGAAGAATGCAAAAATCTAAGAAAGAAATTGAGAAACCTGTCCAACCAAAAACATAGAGACCTGGAAAACCTGAGTCTACGCCTTCACTATGGTGAATCACTAAAACAATACAGAAATACACTACGGAAAAAGAAGGAACAGCATGTCAGAAATCAGCTCAATGTAATTGAAGAATCCATAGACTAACCACTTCTGGGAAAATTGGAAAACACTAAACAAACAACACAGAGAATTATCTATCCAAAATGGAGATGTATGGGTAAACCACTTCTTCAATCTTTTTGGCTCTATAACAAAACATATACATGATCAAATACAGATCTTAGAATCAACTATTAAAGACTACCAGAACCCACTGGATTCTCCAATTACATTGAATGAGTTACAGGACAAAATAAAAACCCTCCAACCCAAAAAGGCCTGTGGTGTTGATGGTATCCTCAATGAAATGATCAAATATACAGACAACAAATTCCAATTGGCTATACTAAAACTCTTTAACATAATCCTTAGCTCTGGCATCTTCCCCAATATTTGGAACCAAGGACTGATCACCCCAATCCACAAAAGTGGAGACAAATTTGACCCCAATAACTACCGTGGAAAATGCGTCAACCGTAACCTTGGGAAAATCCTCTGCATTATCATTAACAGCAGACATTTCCTCAATGAAAACAATTTACTGAGCAAATGTCAAATGGGCTTTTTACCAAATTACCGTACAACAGACCATGTATTCACCCTGCACACCCTAATTGACAATTTGCCGATGATCTGGTGCTTCTGTCACCAACCAAGGAGGGCCTACAGCAGCACCTAGATCTTATGCACAGATTCTGTCAGACCTGGGCCCTGACAGTAAATCTCAGTAAGACCAAAATAATGGTGTTCCAAAAAAGGTCCAGTCACCAGGACCACAAATACAAATTCCATCTAGACACTGTTGCCCTAGAGCACACAAAAAACTATACATACCTTGGCCTAAACATCAGCGCCACAGGTAACTTCCACAAAGCTGTGAACGATCTGAGAGACAAGGCAAGAAGGGCATTCTATGCCATCAAAAGGAACATAGATTTCAACATACCAATTAGGATTTGGCTAAAAATACTTGAATCAGTCATAGAGCCCATTGCCCTTTACGGTTGTGAGGTCTGGGGTCCGCTCACCAACCAAGACTTCACAAAATGGGACAAACACCAAATTGAGACTCTGCACGCAGAATTCTGCAAAAATATCCTCCGTGTACAACGTAGAACACCAAATAATGCATGCAGAGCAGAATTAGGCCGATACCCACTAATTATCAAAATCCAGAAAAGAGCCGTTAAATTCTATAACCACCTTAAAGGAAGCGATTCCCAAACCTTCAGAGTACACAGCGGCAGAATACCTGACCACTGTGACTGACCAAAAGTTAAGGAAAGCTTTGACTATGTACAGACTTAGTGAGCATAGCCTTGCTATTGAGAAAGGCCGCTGTAGGCAGACATGGCTCTCAAGAGAAGACAGGCTATGTGCACACTGCCCACAAAATGAGGTGGAAACTGAGCTGCACTTCCTAACCTCCTGTCCAACGTATGACCATATTAGAGATACATATTTCACTCAGATTACACAGATCCACAAAGAATTTGAAAACAAATCCAATTTTGATAAACTCCCATATCTACTGGGGGAAATTCCACAGTGTGCCATCACAGCAGCAAGATGTGTGACCTGTTGCCACATGAAAAGGGCAACCAGTGAAGAACAAACACCATTGTAAATACACAACCCATATTTATGCTTATTTATTTTCCCTTGTGTTCTTTAACCATTTGTACATTGTTACAACACTGTATATATATATATATGTATGTATAATATGACATTTGTAATGTCTTTATTGTTTTGAAATTTCTGTATGTGTAATGTTTACTGTTAATTTTTATTGTTTATTTCACTTTTGTATATTATCTACCTCACTTGCTTTGCTTTGGCAATGTAACACATGTTTCCCATGCCAATAAAGCCCCTTGAATTGAATTGACACACAGAGAGAGAGAGAGAGCGAGCGAGAGCGAGAGCGAGCGAGAGCGAGAGCGAGAGCGAGAGCGAGAGCGAGAGCGAGAGCGAGAGCGAGAGAGCGAGAGCGAGAGAGAGAGAGAGAGAGAGAGAGAGCGCGAGAGCGAGAGCGAGAGCGAGAGAGAGAGAGAGAGAGAGACAGACAGGAGTGTGTGTGTGTGTGTGGGGGTGACCTTTACCACAGGTCTCTGTCCTGAACGCCACCCTATTAAGACCAGAGACCAAAGTAGTGCCCTATGGGGAACAGGGTGCTGTTTGGGACACAACCAGAAGTAGACACTGACCTGCTCCACCCACACCCCTGAGCCTTCCTCCTGAGCCCACAGGATCATGGTCTTGTCCATGGAAGCAGAGAGCAGGCTCAGAGACTGGTGCTGGTCGCCACCTGTAGGGGAGACAAAGAGCTTCACAATGAAGGAACACAGTAGTGAAATCGCCCCTAGATGCTAAACTGTACCTAGGAGAAACGTCTTCCTCGGAGCCACAATACAGCAACGCGGGTTGGATGGATAAAAACATCATGAAAGTACCGCAGCGGACAGACGGTGGGTGAGTGATGTGAACTATTAAAAGAGTTCAGGGTTCACCCTTTCTGATGTCATGGGCGTGTGGAACAAATCACTCTCCCTCCATCCCCATGAAATCATTTAGTATGACACCTCCACATCACAGTGAAATAAGTCAAGTGTGATCTGGGGAACAAATGGCGTATAGGTTGACAGTAAAGTACCTTTGATGACAGGGGGCTGCCAGTGGACTCCATAGACCTTGTTCTCGTGGCCGGCAAGGACTGACTCTAGCGTCACTGCAAATGCGGAGGACGCATCTGGGGCAAAAATACAACATGCATGAATCTAAAGTCGAACGGTATGATTGTACAATCACAAACTCATCCACATTTGTGTGATAACTTATTCAGTTAAAAGGCATGTTTTAGAATTGTACGGTTGTTGCCAGGGATCGAACAATTCAAATTTCCCCCGATTAAAATAACACGACATTTAAATATAAAGGCATCGATTCAACGAACATCAACAATGATGACATTCACATTAATGATCACGTGATTCTTGATTCTTCTTGTTAGACAGACATTGAAACAGACTGTGAAAGTGACTCAAACCTGACTTTGATTTAATCATTCATTTTTAATAATTCTAATCAACACATTTTTCTAATGAAACCTGATGCTGTCTGCTCACCGTTCTGTGTCAGTGTAAAGACATCTTCAGACATCCTAATGGCGCGTTCTTCCTGCGCGTTTCTCTTCGTCCTAGACTTGGCAACCAGCCTCCAAACCCGGATCAGACAATCCTGAGCACAGCTGGCCAGTAACAGATCCCCGTCTGCCAGCATAGAGGTAGACATTAGTTGATTTTAATTTAACCTTTATTTATTAACCTTGAACCTTTTTTATTAACCATTAACCTTTATTTATTAACCTTTAACCTTTATTTATTTATTATTTATTTATTAACCTTTAACCTTTATTTATTAACCTTGAACCTTTTTTATTAACCATTAACCTTTATTTATTAACCTTTATTTATTAACCTTTAACCTTTATTTATTAATCTTTAACCTTTATTTATTAACCTTTAACCTTTATTTATTAACCTTTAACCTTTATTTATTTATTATTTATTTATTAACCTTTAACCTTTATTTATTAACCTTTAACCTTTATTTATTTATTCTTTATTTATTAACCTTGAACCTTTTTTATTAACCATTAACCTTTATTTATTAACCTTTAACCTTTATTTATTAACCTTTAACCTTTATTTATTAACCATTAACTTTTCTTTATTTATTACAATTTAACCTTTATTTATTAACCTTTAACCTTTATTTATTAACCTTCAACCTTTAATTATTTATTCTTTATTTATTAACCTTTAACCTTTATTTATTAACCTTTAACCTTTATTTATTTATTCTTTATTTATTAACCTTTAACCTTTATTTATTTATTCTTTATTTATTAACCTTTATTTATTAACTTTTATTAATTGAACCTTTATTTATTCCGGGGGTGGCAGGTAGCCTAGTCGTTAGAGCGTTGGACTAGTAACCGAATGGTTGCAAGATCGAATCCCTGAGCTGACAAGGTAAAAATCTGTCTTTCTGCCCCTGAACAAGGCAGTTAACCACTCTTTTTCCAACTACGACTACCTGGAGAAGAGAGCGAGGAGAGAGGTTGAAAGAAACGGGGTGATTAGATGGCCATGGTAGTATGAGGGGACCAGGACACCAGGGCTAATACCCTTACTCCTGTGACGAGAGGGGACCTTTAGTCACCACAAAGTGTCAGAACATTGGCTGAACCATGTCCTAACAAGGGCTGGAATGAAAAAGACTGATCTCAAAAGACAGGGCCGTGGAAATAGCTGCTTGAAGGATACAGTGTATCTGAGAGAGGGGGGAGAAATAAAGCATTGACTGGGCTCTGCTGCAGCCGTTTCATGCATTATGGAAAGACGTCCGTCTACAAAAGTGAAATCTAATTAAACAGACGTCCCAGTCATAAAAGGACACATTTTCATTTTCTTTTACCCTTTTAAGGTGGAGAGCAATTTTACCCTGCCTGTGGGGCTGGTGCATATAAATTAATCTCTGACAGCATCCCAAACGGCACCCTATTCCCTATATAGTGCACTACTTTCGATCAGAGTCTCTGGTTAAAAATAGTGCACTATGTAGGGAATATGGTGCCATTTGGGACACAGTGTGTCTCTGCCAATACTGGCCGACCAGCTTGGAGTAAGTCATCAACTGAGTGGGATAAGTCTAGTGATGAGGGTCGGTGAAGGAGATGGAATAGCTTTTACAAACCCTGGGGTGCATCCCAAATGGCACCCTGTGCACTACTTTTGACCCGGCCCAATAGGGCTCCCGAGTGGCGCAGCGGTCTAAGGCACTGCACCTCAATGCTAGAGGCGTCACTACTGTATCGCAACTGGCTGTGATCGGGAGTCCCATAGGGCGGCGCAAAATTGTCCCAGAGTCGTCCGGGGCAGGGGAAGGTTTGGCCGGGGCAGGGGAAGGTTTGGCCGGGGCAGGTTTGGCCGGGGCAGGAGAAGGTTTGGCCGGGGCAGGTTTGGCCGGGGCAGGGGGAAGGTTTGGCCGGGGCAGGGGAAGGTTTGGCCGGGGCAGGGGAAGGTTTGGCCGGGGCAGGGGAAGGTTTGGCCGGGGCAGGTTTGGCCGGGGCAGGGGAAGGTTTGGCCGGGGCAGGGGAAGGTTTGGCCGGGGCAGGTTTGGCCGGGGCAGGGGAAGGTTTGGCCGGGGCAGGTTTGGCCGGGGCAGGTTTGGCCGGGGCAGGTTTGGCCGGGGCAGGGGAAGGTTTGGCCGGGGCAGGTTTGGCCGGGGCAGGGGAAGGTTTGGCCGGGGCAGATTTGGCCGGGGCAGGGGAAGGTTTGGCCGGGGCAGGGGAAGGTTTGGCACGCCACCATTGTAAAATAAGAATTTGTTCTTGACTGGCCTAGTTAAATAAAGGTAAAATAAAATAATTTATAAATAGGACTCTGATCAAAAGTAACACACTATATAAAGGGCATACAGTGATACATACAGTGATACATGCAGCCATTTATGATGTAGCCCTGAACAGAGCACTGCTGGAGAACCTCTGGAGTGGTTTACACAACCACCTGTACCTACCTAGTCATCAGGGTTACACAACCACCTGTACCTAACTAGTCAGCAGGGTTACACAACCAACTGTACCTAACTAGTCAGCAGGGTTACACAACCACCTGTACCTAACTAGTCAGCAGGGTTACACAACCACCTGTACCTACCTAGTCAGCAGGGTTACACAACCACCTGTACCTAACTAGTCAGCAGGGTTACACAACCAACTGTACCTAACTAGTCAGCAGGGTTACACAACCACCTGTACCTAACTAGTCAACAGGGTTACACAACCACCTGTACCTAACTAGTCAGCAGGGTGACACAACCACCTGTACCTAACTAGCCAGCAGGGTGACACAACCACCTGTACCTAACTAGTCAGCAGGGTTACACAACCACTAGTCAGCAGGGTTACACAACCACCTGTACCCAACTAGTCAGCAGGGTTACACAACCACCTGTACCTAACTAGCCAGCAGGGTGACAGAACCACCTGTACCTAACTAGTCAGCAGGGTTACACAACCACTAGTCAGCAGGGTTACACAACCACCTGTACCTAACTAGCCAGCAGGGTTACACAACCACTAGTCAGCAGGGTTACACAACCACCTGTACCTACCTAGTCAGCAGGGTTACACAACCAACTGTACCTACCAAGTCAGCAGGGTTACACAACCACCTGTACCTAACTAGTCAGCAGGGTTACACAACCACCTGTACCTAACTAGTCAGCAGGGTTACACAACCACTAGTCAGCAGGGTTACACAACCACCTGTACCTACCTAGTCAGCAGGGTGACACAACCACTTGTACCTAACTAGTCAGCAGGGTGACACAACCACCTGTACCTAACTAGCCAGCAGGGTTACACAACCACTAGTCAGCAGGGTTACACAACCACCTGTACCTACCTAGTCAGCAGGGTTACACAACCACCTGTACCTACCTAGTCAGCAGGGTTACACAACCACCTGTACCTAACTAGTCAGCAGGGTTACACAACCACCTGTACCTAACTAGTCAGCAGGGTTACACAACAACCTGTACCTAACTAGTCAGCAGGGTTACACAACCACCTGTACCTAACTAGTCAGCAGGGTTACACAACCACCTGTACCTAACTAGCCAGCAGGGTTACACAACCACTAGTCAGCAGGGTTACACAACCACCTGTACCTAACTAGCCAGCAGGGTTACACAACCATCTGTACCTAACTAGCCAGCATGGTTACACAACCACCTGTACCTAACTAGTCAGCAGGGTGACACAACCACCTGTACCTAACTAGTCAGCAGGGTGACACAACCACCTGTACCTAACTTGTCAGCAGGGTGACACAACCACTTGTACCTAACTAGTCAGCAGGGTTACACAACCACCTGTACCTAACTAGCCAGCAGGGTTACACAACCACCTGTACCTAACTAACCAGCAGGGTTACACAACCATCTGTACCTAACTAGCCAGCAGGGTTACACAACCACTAGTCAGCAGGGTGACACAACCACCTGTACCTAACTAGTCAGCAGGGTGACACAACCACCTGTACCTAACTAGTCAGCAGGGTGACACAACCACCTGTACCTAACTAGTCAGCAAGGTTACACAACCACATGTACCTAACTAGTCAGCAAGGTTACACAACCACCTGTACCTAACTATCCAGCAGGGTTACACAACCACTAGTCAGCAGGGTGACACAACCACCTGTACCTAACTAGTCAGCAAGGTTACACAACCACCTGTACCTAACTAGTCAGCAGGGTGACACAACCACCTGTACCTAACTAGTCAGCAAGGTTACACAACCACCTGTACCTAACTAGTCAGCAGGGTTACACAACCACCTGTACCTAACTAGTCAGCAGGGTTACACAACCACCTGTACCTAACTAGTCAGCAGGGTTACACAACCACCTGTACCTAACTAGTCAGCAGGGTTACACAACCACCTGTACCTAACTAGCCAGCAGGGTTACACAACCACTAGTCAGCAGGGTTACACAACCACCTGTACCTAACTAGTCAGCAGGGTGACACAACCACCTGTACCTAACTAGTCAGCAGGGTTACACAACCACCTGTACCTACCTAGTCAGCAGGGTTACACAACCACCTGTACCTAACTAGCCAGCAGGGTTACACAACCACCTGTACCTACCTAGTCAGCAGGGTTACACAACCACCTGTACCTAACTAGTCAGCAGGGTTACACAACCACCTGTACCTACCTAGTCAGCAGGGTTACACAACCACCTGTACCTACCTAGTCAGCAGGGTTACACAACCACCTGTACCTAACTAGTCAGCAGGGTTACACAACCACCTGTACCTACCTAGTCAGCAGGGTTACACAACCACCTGTACCTAACTAGTCAGCAGGGTTACACAACCACCTGTACCTAACTAGTCAGCAGGGTTACACAACCACCTGTACCTAACTAGTCAGCAAGGTTACACAACCACCTGTACCTACCTAGTCAGCAGGGTTACACAACCACCTGTACCTAACTAGTCAGCAGGGTTACACAACCACCTGTACCTAACTAGCCAGCAGGGTGACACAACCACCTGTACCTAACTAGTCATCAGGGTTACACAACCACCTGTACCTAACTAGTCAGCAGGGTTACACAACCACCTGTACCTACCTAGTCAGCAGGGTTACACAACCACCTGTACCTAACTAGTCTGCAGGGTTACACAACCACCTGTACCTAACTAGTCAGCAGGGTTACACAACCACCTGTACCTACCTAGTCAGCAGGGTTACACAACCACCTGTACCTAACTAGTCAGCAGGGTTACACAACCACCTGTACCTAACTAGTCAGCAGGGTTACACAACCACCTGTACCTAACTAGTCAGCAGGGTTACACAACCACCTGTACCTAACTAGTCAGCAGGGTTACACAACCACCTGTACCTACCTAGTCAGCAGGGTTACACAACCACCTGTACCTAACTAGTCAGCAGGGTTACACAACCACCTGTACCTAACTAGTCAGCAGGGTTACACAACCACCTGTACCTACCTAGTCAGCAGGGTTACACAACCACCTGTACCTAACTAGTCAGCAGGGTTACACAACCACCTGTACCTAACTAGTCAGCAGGGTTACACAACCACCTGTACCTAACTAGTCAGCAGGGTGACACAACCACCTGTACCTAACTAGTCAGCAGGGTTACACAAACACCTGTACCTAACTAGTCAGCAGGGTTACACAACCACCTGTACCTAACTAGTCAGCAGGGTTACACAACCACCTGTACCTAACTAGCCAGCAGGACATACAGATTATACCACAAATCCATTTTGTCAAACTATCTGATTATTTGTCAGATTTATGTAAGTCACACCAGATAAAACAAGGCAATGAAGAAACAGATGTTTAAAACAGTGGTGTGGTCCTCACCTACACAGGCCCACTCCACACCACGGATCCAATCCTCATGCCCTTGCAAGGAGAGGACTTTCCTGAACTGTCAGAGACACAGGGAAAGAAGAAGGTCAGCATCAATGTCAATAAATATGTTTAAACATCGTTAACCCAACATATTAATGTATTCATGTTAACATGACCTTTATTTGTTGGCCCATATAGTCAGCTACTTGAGCTTACCTGTCCATTGCACTGTGCATACAAATGGATTCTGCAATCGTCGCCCCCGCAGGCAAGTATGGGAACTGCAATGAGTGTAGTGTGTTAGTCCTGCCACGCTTGCTGAAGTCAGACCGCATAATAACACATTTGCATGTGCCTCATGTTTTTAAGACAGATTGAGTGGAGGGGAGGAAGAGGGGGCGGACAAAGCATCAAAAGGAACAGGCATGTGAAAGGCAGTCGAGATGACATGCGGAACACTTCAAGATGATCTGAGGTGTGGAGGGTTCACTGCTGCTGCTTACCTCTGCTGCCTGGCAACCACGCTAGCGAGACATCCATCATAAACCCGCTCCCAAAGGATATGGTATGGGTGCACTCCGCTTCATAGAAAGAGGAAAAATAAATACAGAAAAATTAGCCTTAATGATAGGGCATACAAATTATGAAAAATCATTGGGTTCCATAAATCAACTGTTCCGAGATGATTTCATTAACTTATCCTAGAGAGGTGAGATGGCTAATAGCCAGGAGAGTTCCATTGATGCTAGCTGCAGAGACATTTGTCAAAGGGTGACATATTGAACTTCTCTCCTTTCCCCAGAAACCCAGGGGTCTTCCAGGTACTAGCTAGCACTAGCAACACATACTTGTAGCAGAGCTCCGGCTGGGCTACATCAGACAACATGCCTTGAGGACAGACCCAGCCAGTGTCCCAAATATCACCCTATTCCCTATATAGTGCACTACTTTTGACCGGGGCCCAAAACAATCTGGTCAAAGTAATGCACTCTGTAGGGAAAAAGAGTAGCATTTGGCTACACGGCCGTCTCCATGACTGTCACGTAACATCAGCGTTCGCTTCCCCCCACACCCACTAACACCCAGAGAGGGAAAAAACAACCAACGCTACAAAGGAAACAACATGTCGCCACCAGGGACAGATCTCAAATGAAAACAGCACTGATACTGAGATACATGGAAATGACTTTAACTTTGACCTGACAAGAAACTCACATCAAAATGAATAGGGCCTGATTTTTTATGAAATATCATCAAAGAAGAGGAAGATGATAGCAGCTAATTTACAGTAACCCCCCCCCCCCCCACACACTATTCTCTTCATCCTCCTTCCTCCTCTCCTCTCACAGAACTTATAAGGATGAGAAGAGAACAGTCCAGTGAATATAATGACATCCCAGCATCCCAAATGGCACCCTAGGGCTCTGGTCAAATGTAGTGCACTATATAGGGAACAGGGTACCATTTGGGACGCAAACAACAGAGTGATCCCGGGTCGTATTCACTAGACACCATGTCTTGTGCACTAATGAATACGACCCGGCACAATATCCTTGATACCAAACCATGTCCTGATACAATCCTGGTGTCATGATAGAGTGGAAACCACACCGGTAACAATAGATCAGTACAATATCAGACCTGATAAGTGATGACTCATTAAACGCTGTGATTCAAATGACCAGACTGTTCTGTCTGTGCTACCACAGCATAGCAGCAGATGTCAGGCTAGCTGGAAAATTCAGCACAGATTAACTCACAGATGTCTCTCTTGCTTCGTGGTGAAGTTTCCCCTAGGTACAGGTCTAGGATCATCTTTCCTCATCCAATCCTAACCTTATCCATTATTGGGGAACATGCATCTACATTGGTGATTGGGGAGAGGGGGATCAGTTAAGTTACATCACTGGGCCCAAGCTCCCTGCCATCCAGGAGTTGTGGACCAGGCGATGTCAGAAGAAGGCCTTAAAAATTGAGAACAGTGTATGGCTTGGGTGGCTGGAGTCCATGACAATTTTTAAGGCCTTCCTCTGACATCGCCTGGTACAGAAGTGGTACCAATTCGCCAAGTCTGGAACCAACAGGACCCTGAACAGCTTCTACCCCCAAGCCATAAGACTGATAAATACCGAACCAAATAGTTACCCAGACTACCTGCATTGACCCTTTATTTTTTTTTAACGCACTTGACTATGTACACACACTGGACTCTACCCCCACACACAACACTCGCACACATGCATACTCACGCCACACACACACTTTCACCACATACGCTACTGCTTATGGCGTGAGTATGCATGATACACTGCTGATACAGCTCAGTCTATTATGGATCCTGTTGCCTAGTCACTTCACCCCTATATATACGTATATAGCCACCTCATACCCCTGCACATCAACCCAGTACTGGTACTCCCTGTATTTAGCCATGTTATTTTTTACTCGTTATTGTTATTCACTGTGTATTTATTCCTCGTGTCACTATTTAAATGTTTGTAATATTTATCTTCAACTCTGCATTGTTGTAAAGGGACCTGTAAGTAAGCATTTCACTGTTAGTCTACACCTGTTGTTTACGAAGCATGTGACAAATAACATTTTTATTTTTAACTGACCCACGATCAGCGTCTAGGGGCAACTTCACCCTACACCACCTCACGTCGCTCTGTCTCAAATTTAAATGAGCTGACTTTTGGCTAACATTGTGGGTATTTGTAACCTAATCATGTTGAGACAGGGTACTTTTTTATTTATTTGTATCTTTAACTAGGCAAGTCAGTTAAGAACAAATTCTTATTTTCAATGACGGCCTACAGGAACAGGAGATGGAACAGTGGGTTAACTGCCTGTTCAGGGGCAGAACGACAGATTTGTACCGTGTCAGCTCGGGGGTTTGAACTCGCAACCTTCCGGTTACTAGTCAAGCCACTAGGCTACCCTGCCGCCCCATCAGCACTTGAGAGTACTACTGAGGTGGCCTATGAGCCCTGGTCAAAAGTAGTGCATTACATAGGTCCATGAGGTCCATGAGTCCAAAGGCCAACATCACATCACTGATCTGATTGCCTTACCTAATCTGACTGTCCTAAAGAGTTCCTTTTTTGTGTGACATGGAACACCATGTCACACAAAAAAACTAAGTAAAGTAGCCTTGCCTGAGTTAGTTTCCATCTCCTGTTCCTGTAGCGTGAGGCAACTTGATGTACAAGTACACCCGCTGGACAGGACACTTGTCTATCGCTGAGACAAAAAACGCTTCCCTTACCTTTACTCCCAGTGTAGAGCCATAGTTTTACAGTGGAGTCGGAGGCTGTGGAGGCGATGAGTAGCTTATTGTTGTCCAGGTGGATGGCATCCACAGCACACACTGGTCCAGTATGCCCAACACACTCAACATACTGTTTAAACTGGGGCAGGGGGCACAAACACAAAACATATGCCTTAGAAAGGACTAATATTAGTGAAACTATTGCTGTGTTTAGATAATGTATCAAATGTACACAGAAGTGTCAATACAGATCATTGACATATGGTTTGAGGACTATTCCTACTTCTAATGGCTTTAAAACACACCTTTCCATCTTGGGCCTCCCACACAATCATTAGACTGTCAGACCCTCCTGACACCAGGTGAGTTTCTCTACCTTTAACAGCCATCAGGGAAGAACAACCAATTGTCAGAAACAGTCTATCAAAGCATTGGATGAACATTATAAAGCACATTATCAGCATACCAAAGCATTGGATGAACATTATAAAGCACATTATCAGCATACCAAAGCATTGGATGAACATTATAAAGCACATTATCGGCATACCAAAGCAATGGATGAAGCATGCAGGTATCTCTACTCACCACAGTCCTCTCTGTGGACCCACTGGACTGTGTTCACCCTCCCGGTATGTCCATTGAGGACAGCAACAACACACTTCTCCTGAATAATGTTATGTAAAAGAGTACAGCTGACTGTCACAACAAAAACAACAACATAAGGACACCTAGCACAATACAAAATAAAGCTGATTAACGTGAACTGTCAAAAATGACGAGACTGATGATGTAGCTAGCTCATAGCTAGCCTATGCTGCCACTGCAACGACACGAATAATTCAAATTGTGAAAGAAATATATAACCTGTGGGTCATAGAGAGCGACAGAATTGCATGTTCCATATGCAATGAGCCCCCCACGACCCCATGAAAGAACATTTGGGGTTCGATTTGCACAACATGCGACATGACATGTTTCTATTATGGGAGCCGCCATCTTGTATGCTAGCCGGTAGAGTTACCGTAAATATGGGTATAAGCGCCGCACAAGATTATACGGAACGTTCCGCTCCCATTCGGCGATGGATAAAATGATCTGGAACTCACTCTGGACTAACTGTATATTTTTGTTTCGCTGAGGGGACAGACGCTACAGTATTACTGGCAAACATAACCCACGGTTTATCATGCAAATAAATGGTGTCTAAATGAGAGGGGACATTCTAGTTACTGAACTCTTCTGCTCATTATTCGGTATAATCCAGTAGGTGGTGCAATACACTCATTGAATAAAGTAATTGATATGATAACAAACTAATGGCAAGTTAAAATATTTAAATTGGGCTGGAGAAGGTATATAAATATATTATAGTGAATTCATTAAAAGTATTGTATTTGAAAAGGGATGGGCATACACACTACTACCAGAGATAATGACGTTGTGTAGCCTACCCTAGCTGGTTTGTGTATTTAATGTGTCACAAGTGAGCATTTAGGTTTTAAAAGTATTTGTGCTTTGTGTACTGGGTGGATTGAAATGTCCCCCATTTAAATTTTAAAACCATGGAATTAAACCAAAGCTAAGCTCACTAAATGCATTCCAACTCATGTTGCAATTACCATAGCATACCATGGGTTTTAAGTTTTAGAATTATTTATATAATTAAAGTTGTCAGGCTGACCCCGTTTGAAACACAGCTGTGTACTAGTGTTGTACCATGGGCTTAGAATAGTCCAAAATGACCTTGTGTGACGAAAGACACAAAATAGTTTGACCTGTCATTTCTGGTTGCTCAAGTCATAAACCACGGCAATGGGAAAGACATAACTGGACTGTTTCTCTGGGAATGGTCTGGGCTTTGGGAATAATTTAGTTACAATAGAAGCTATATTGGATGTTAACATTTACACTGTTATTAGGCCTACATTAAGATGTGGTTTAGCGCTGTGGATGAGGGTTGTAATTGCATTTAGCTTTGTTTCTGTGAAATACATAAGCCAGTGCTTTGAACACTGACAATGGAATTAATGTGACAAGAAGAGTGTTGCAGCCTTTTGTTCCATTATGTCATGTGTCTCCACCGTATCCTCTGTACTTTCAGCCTTGCTGATTTGCATGTCAGAAGATATAACATGCAAAGAAAGCAAGACGAATCCATCTTCAAACAGCCCAACATATACAGGGTCATGACAGAGCTGCCAGTGGCATATGATCACAGGCACACTGTATGAAAGGTTACTCTGTCAGTAGGCTACACACTGAAGTGATGTGGTTGACCTGAGCTGGTCTGTCCGTTCTGGGCTGGAAGGAACTGCTCCTCCAAACAAGGTATATAGCAAAGGTCTCAGACGACAGTTTTGTCAGAAGCAGTTTAAAAACCACCTATTGACTTGATCACAAGGAAGAAAATGTGTTGTCATCTCGGAACCCTCTGAGACGACATGATTCATGACAAATAAATCAAGAATAAGAGCCGATGGGCGAGAGAGAGAGAGAGAGAGAGAGAGAGAGAGAGAGAGAGAGAGAGAGAGAGAGAGAGAGAGAGAGAGAAGGCAGGCCCTGGAGGGTTGGTATTTGGACTCATAATTATCAACATTTCAGGAAAAAATGTCCCTTGTGGACCCTGGTCAAAAGTAGTGCACATTATAGGGAGTAGGGGGCCAATTTAGGATGCACACAAAGACACTCCAAGTGACTTATCTCAGTGAAAGCAACCTCTTGGGTGAGAAAACCACAACAGATGTCATCTCAGGGGTGGCTGAGAGAACTGAAGGGGTACGCAACACCATGAAAATCTATCTATCAAAGAGACTCACATTTTCTATTATCTCCCACTTCCTCCTTGACAAGACAATGCTCCTTACTAGCCTATACTGTATGTTCTGCAGTAGGCCCGTTCACTACACCGTAGTCTGGTCCACTTGGGCCAGATTGGATACTGGGACTATGATTCAATTGGAGTTATGCTGGATTTCAAAAGTGCCCCTATACAATAAAGTGGCAAAATACCTTTAGAGTAGAGTGGGATAAACACTTTCTCTGTCCAGGGGACACATTCCCAGGTTCCCAGGCTGTATCACATCCGGCTGTGATTGGGAGTCCCATAGGGTGGTGCACAATTGGCCCAGTGTCGCCCTGTTTGGCCGGAGTAGGCTATCATTGTAAATAAGAATTTGTTCTTAACTGACTTACCTAGTTAATTAAATACAGGTTAAATATAAAATAAAACCAAATATTTAAAAATCACCCTAAGAATCATACAACATCTACAATACAGTCTGCATCCCAAATGGCATCCTATTCTCTATATAGTACACTGGCCTCTGGCCAAAAGTAGTACAATACAAAGGAAATAGGGTGCAATTTGGGGCACAGCCAGTAACTCCCCCTGCTATTTCCCACAGCCACTAAGTATGGCACCAGCCATGCTGAAGGCTTTGTTGTGCCGGCTCTCTGATGTAAGCCACAGACACATTCTGCATCAGAAATTATCACTTTATTATCTCGCCCAGCACCGGACAGATTGGGGGAGCAGGTACAGCTAATCACTAAGGCCAGCAGAGGTCAAACCCGTGTCATTCACAAGGGAGACACAACCCCCCAAGTGTGTGTGTGTGTGTGTGTGTGTGTGTGTGTGTGTGTGTGTGTGTGTGTGTGTGTGTGTGTGTGTGTGTGTGTGTGTAATATTATCCCTACCTGCACACATCAGCTTGCAGAGCGGACAGACGGTCTGTAGTTTAGCGTGCAGGATAGAGAGAGAGGCTCGGAGAGTATTAATTAAGCTCCAAACAAAACACAGCAGCCAGATTACTATGTCACTTTCTGCAGCCTGCTTTTGTTTACAGGTAATTCAATGAGCCTAGCCCATAAGGGCCTCCCTCTGGCCTCCCTCTGGCAGACTGGGCAGCAGTGGCATGGGCATATTGGGAATATAGCACTGGCAGGCTGGGTGGCACAATCACCAGCTTGCACCTGTGGTCTCAAATGCCAGGGCAAGGGGGTTTAATAGTAGAGGTATGGGAATATTTCCGTCATTGCCCTTTCTGTAAGGAGCCACTCTCTGGAAGCAGAAAAACAACTTTGTTTCTATGGTTCATGGTTGTATCAGTGTCAATGCAGTGTCGTTACCCTAAAACCTACATACCTTTGGAGCAAAAAAGACATGCTACAGGAAATTATATATGAAAGCTGTTGTACATTTTTAGAACTTACATTCCATAACTCTTTTTCAGACAAGATATGACACCATTGCATTTTGCAGTGAAAACTACCACTCAAACTTAGTTCATGGATTATTTGAATAATCATATGCCTGCCCATGAACCCAATATTCCTGAGAAAATAGTTAAAAATCCTTAATCTGCATATCCTAGGAAACGTACTGACTATGCAGCTGATTCCACATTTCACTGTGCACAAAATCACCCTCCTTTCATGATCTTTACATTCAGCTCAGCAGTTCTGTTCCCAAGAGCCGCACAGCCAAGAAGAAAGATACAGACAGTGAAATAGCAGTCAGCGGTTCTGAAGAGCATAATAACTTCAGCGGCAGCTGTTAGTAAGACAATCACACAATGCCGACACATCTTGTATTTAACGGCTAATAGCAGTGCTTGATTTGTGATGAAAGAAGTGCAGAAGCTGTCGTTTTTACAAGTCCAGACTTGGACAGACTTGTAAAAAGACAGCTTCTTCACTTCTTTCATCCCAGATCAAGCACGGTCTATTATGGAATACAAAGGGAAGCACAGCCGTGAGCTGCCCAGTGACACGAGCCTACCGGATGAGCTAAATAACTATTATGCTCGCTTCGAGGCAAGCAACACTGAACAATGCGTGAGAGTACTAACTGTTCCGGACGACTGTGTGATCACACTCTCCGTAGCCGGTGTGAGTAAGACCTTTAAACAGGTCAACATTCAGAAGGTCGCAGGGCCAGACGGATTACCAGGACGTGTACACTGAGCATGCGCTGACCAACTGGCAAGTGTCTTCACTGACATTTTCAACCTGTCCAAGTCTGTAATACTAACATGTTTCAAGCAGACCACCATAGTCCCTGTGCCCAAGAACACCATGGTAACCTGCCCAAATGACTACCGACACGTAGCACTCAAGTCTGTAGCCATGAAGTACATTGAAAGGCATGGCTCACATCAACACCATCGTCCCAGAAACCCTAGACCCACTCCAATTTGCATACCGCCCCAACAGATCCACAGATGATGTAATCTCTATTGCACTCCACACTGCCCTTTCCCACCTGGACAAAAGGAGCACCTACGTGAGAATGCTATTCATTGACTACAGCTCAGCGTTCAACACCATAGTGCCCTCAAAGCTCATCACTAAGCTAAGGACCCTGGGACTTAACACCTCCTTCTGCAACTGGGTCCTGGAATTCCTGATGGGCCTCCCCCAAGTGGTAAGGGTAGGTAACAATACATCTGCCACGCTGATCCTCAACACAGGGGCCCCTCAGGGGTGCGTGCTCAGTCCCTTCCTGTACTCCCTTTTCACCCATGACTGTATGGCCAGGCACGACTCCAACACCATCATTAAGTTTGCTGACGAAACAACAGTGGTAGGCCCAATCACTGACAACGAGGAGACAGCCTATAGGGAGGAGGTCAGAGACCTGACAGTGTGGTGCCAGGGTAACAACCTCTACCTCCACGTTATCAAGACAAAGCAGATGATTGTGGAATACAGAAAAAGGAGGACCGAGTACGCCCCCATTCTCATCGACGGGGCTGTACTGGAGCAGGTTGAGAACTTCAAGTTCCTTGGTGTCCACATCACCAACAAACAATCATGGTCCAAACACACCAAGGCAGTCATGAAGAGGGCACGACAACACCTATTCCCCTCAGGAGACTGAAAAGATTTGCAATGGGTCCTCAGATCTTCAAAAAGTTCTACAGCTGCACCATCGAGATCATCCTGACCGGTTGCATCACTGCCTGGAATGGCAACTGCTCAGCCTCCGACCGCAAGGCACTACAGAGGGTAGTGCGTACGGCCCAGTACATCACTGGGGCCAAGCTTCCGGCCATCCAGGACCTCTATACCAGGCGGTGACAGAGGAAGGACCAAAAAATTGCTAAGGACTCCAGCCACCCTAGTTAGAGACCGCTCTTTCTGCTACCGCATTGCAATCTGTACAGGGGCGCCAAGTCTAGGTCAAAAAGGCTTCTTAACAGCTTCTACCCCCAAGCCGTAAGACTCTTGAACAGTTAATCAAATGGCTACCCGGACTATTTGCATTGTCCCCACCACCTTCTCTGTTTATTATCCATGCATAGTCACTTTACCTCTACCTACATGTACATATTACCTCAATTACCTCAACTAATCGGTGCCCCCGCACATTGACTCTGTACCGGTACCCTCTGTACCGGAACCCCCTGTTTATAACCTCACTACTGGTATTTTATTGTTACTCCTTAATTATTTGTTATTATTTCTATTTTTATGTGTTTTTCTTAAAACTGCATTGTTTAAGGATTTCACTGTAGGGTCTACTACACCTGTGGCGAATGTGACAAATAAAATTTGATTTGATTAGATTAGATTGTATTCACCGAAATTCACAAATGGTATGCTATAGAGACCTCTGCTAATTTTTTTCATATGCATTTTTCATTACACCCCACACACACAAAGTTGTCAACATGTGGTCAACCCTCCATCTGGAGAGCTCCTGGGTGTGCAGGCTTCTGATCCAGCCCTGAAACTCCCAAATCTGTTTATCAAAGTACTGTTGTGCAGCTGATGTTTAGGCTACAATGTGGTTTGACCAGGGCTTGAACAAAGGCCTGCACCCCCAGTAACTATGATGGAGGATGGTTGCCACCCTTGATATTACATTTTGCAACATTACAACCAAATACTTCTGTTTTTATCTAATTATTCCCTAATTCAATGAATCAGGAATCAAATAGACAAGGTAGGCTACTTCAAAGCAAGGTATCTTACTAGACATGTTTATATATAAGGCTCAAATATTATTGTTTCAGGGAAGATCTATGCACAAGTAATTTGTCAATTATTTTTTAACGTTGTTGCAATTACATGGCTACTGTTTAATGGAGTGGAATCACCATTTTTCACGGTGCAGATTTATGTAGTGCCGGTAGAAATAAGGCGACGACGAGATTAATGCTTAGTTAGGTATAGTTAACTATCGAGTTAACTGCTACAAGTTATGTTTTGAATTGGCGATCTACTTAGTCTGTCTGTCATTTTAGCCTACCTGCTGCTGAAATGTCGCACTGGCACTGGCACACAGGCAGCACACACAGACACGCACTGGCACACACGCAGCACACACAGACACGCACTGGCACACACGCAGCACACACACAGACACGCACTGGCACACACGCAGCACACACAGACACGCACTGGCACACACGCAGCACACACAGACACGCACTGGCACACACTGAAGGGTCATTCCGATGATGGCTGATATGTCGAGTTTTAAGTTATTGATAGGCTAATATTTAAGTGTGCCTTCATTAATTACATTAACAAAAATTATGGAAAACATTTCCATTCCTTTTCATGGCTGGTGATAGGCTACTTTGTTTTATATAGGAGCTGGTACTCAATTCCCCCAAAATGAAAAATGGACAGTGCGGATATGCTTAAACAAAAAAAAATGTTTCTCCGATAGTTTTTGTTGTTGTTGACAAACAAAAACAGAACAGTCAATTTGTCTGGGAGATTAAAAAAAAAAGCGAGATTAGAAAAAAAATACATTGAAATACAGTATGGCAATAAATGAAAAAGACTGCTCTGAATAACTAGTGTTCTATTCGTCTGGGAGGATGCCTCTTGGTAATGACAAAATGAATCAGCGAGTCAATGTAACAATGTTTGGCAATTTCCCTATTGCAGACCAACACAACTGTATACTCCGTAGAGGACAACTCTACATGGACTACATTGTAATTGCAGTGCTTCTGAACTTGTTAGCCTCCTGTTTTTGATCACTTGTAAATGTAGGAGATGTTGTTCTTGATAAATGTAAAGCATAAGATAACTCTGAACTTTATGATAACCCCTGAATTGTAGAATAGACTAATAAGCAAAAGCCCGGTACATCGTCAAAGTTTAACACACAATCCAGTGTTCAAGCATCCAGTCTCACTCTAATTCCATTCAGCGTAATGACATGGCCCAGGAGATTCTATGACGCTGATCTGAGAGCTGTGGTTGTTCTGCAACCTCTATATAAACATGTTGGGTAGAACCAATGCACTCCGAGATGTGGTTGTTCTGCATCCTCTATATAAACATGTTGGGTAGAACCAAAGCACTACGAGATGTGGTTGTTCTGTATCCACTATATAAACATGATGGTTAGTAGGGAGTTAATAAGATTTGAAGATATTATGGTTTAGGCAAAAATCAGTAGGAGGGTTCAGGGGCATTCTCCCCCAGCATAAAAAATGGAATTTCAACAGTTAAATGCATGAATTTAGTGCACTTTGAGATAAACATTGCGTGATTAGACATTTTTCAGGTAACTTTCACCTTCCACAGCAGTATTCAATTACAGTAGCTATTATGGGTCTCTCTACTCTGGAACACTACACTGTGATGCAGTCACTACCATAAGTCTCACAAAATTTAGACTGACTTTACAACCAAAATTATCCTATTTACACTTTGTGGTCAATTTTGACAGTATAATAAATGTTTCCGCTTCATATCGATGCTACATAGGCTGTTTTCTAAACGTGAAGTTGTTTTTTTAGGGGAAGTTGCTCTTTTAAAGTTACTGTATACTGACACGACCAGGGCAACTGAAATGTGAAGAAAAAGTCAAGTGTCCAAATATCAGCGCAACACAACTCCAAACATAACATATAAAAAGCTGCATAGCCCCTTGGTTATATGACTGTAAAGAGACATGAGCCAAAAAAAAAGAATGAAATAATAAGACCTCTATGATACACTTTATTTCATCAGTTCTATCAGCTAATGCAAGCTTTTTGGATTAAATAACATTTGAGGACACATAACTTAAGTGCCTATGCATTTTCAATGTTGTGTTCACATACAACCTAACCACAAAGCTGGCCATCTTTTCCCCTCTATTTCTGTCTTTCCTTCAATTCTAAGTTCAAGTTTGTTTATTTGTCATATACACGTGATAAACAGGGAGTACTCAGTGCAATGAAACGCTTACTTGTAGGTTAACCTCTCGACAATGCAACAACAATGGAAAAAGGAAGTAGCTAAGTGAATAAAAAGAGTAATACAAATAAAATATCAATTTAATAATTTCAACAATTTAATAATACATATTTTTGTTTTAAATTGCCTACATGGAAATAACAGACATGAGCCTAGTTAGCTACCACCAACTTGTGGAATGGAATAGGGTATAAGACTTCTATGACTCCTTTAATTGAGTCAGTTCTACCACAACAATGCTAATTGTAAACAGGGTTCAGCTTCATTCCACAGGTGGGCACTGTGACCCTGTCAGAAAATACAGTATGTGCTTCAGTCAGAAAAACGTTAGCCAGCCAGTAGCTACCAAAGTGGCTAGCCAGCCAAGCTAAATTGAACCTTTATTTAACTAGGCAAGAAAGTTAAGAACAAATTCTTATTTACAATGACGGCCTACCGGGGAACAGTGGGTTAACTGCCTTGTTCAGTTGGCAGAACGACAGATTTTTACCTTGTCAGCTCGGGGATTCGATCCAGCAGCCTTTCATTTACTGGCCCAACGCCACTAGGCTACTTGCCACCCAAACTAAAGAAACAAAACCCCAAAAATACACTCGCTTGAAATAAACATTTTTCTTAATATCATGACTTACTGTATATCAGCATCCTTAGCTTTCCTATTCACTAAATATACTGTTAATTAAATAATTGACACCCCAATAGCTTTAGGGTGCTGAGCGCTAACTCTAGCTTATTAGCATAAGCCAACCCTTATGCCGAGGGAGACTAGCTAGTTAGCTGCCACCAACCCTTAAACTGAGTGAGACTAGCTAGTCTACCATCAACCCTTATGCTGAGGGAGGCTAGCTAGTTAGCTACCACCAACCCTTATGCTGAGGGAGACTAGCTAGTTAGCTACCACCAACCCTTATGCTGAGGGAGGCTAGCTAGTTAGCTACCACCAACCCTTATGCTGAGGGAGACTAGCTAGTTAGCTACCACCAACCCTTATGCTGAGGGAGACTAGCTAGTTAGCTACCACTAACCCTTATGCTGAGGGAGAGTAGCTAGTTATCTACCACCAACCCTTATGCTGAGGGAGACTAGCTAGTTAGCTACCACCAATCCTGCACAAACCTCTGGCTTAAGGCGTCCATGTTACCGATGTGAAATGGCTAGCTAGTTAGCGGTGGTGCGCACTAATAGCGTTTCAATCGGTGACGTCACTCGCTCTGAGGCCTTGAAGTAGTTGTTCCCCTTGCTCTGCAAGGGCCGCGGCTTCTGTGGAGCGATGGGTAATGATGCTTCGTGTGTGACTGTTGTTGATGTGTGCAGAGGGTCCCTGGTTCGAGCCCAGGTAGGGGTGAGGAGAGGGACGGAAGCTATACTGTTACATCCGCATGCTTCCCAAAAAGGTTTGGAACAGTTTGCGCATATATTATGACGACATTTTGTGACTTCATTGTTTGTTTTGGTCTGTTCGAGGCTGTTCGTGCACACAAAATAAATGTCTTGAGGCAAGCCATAAAATAAACAAAAAAATGTAATGTAATACTATTATATAAATGTAATACTGCATAGCGCAAGTGATGTGTGGTTACGTAAACTCATATTAAAGTGAGTTGTAAAAAACAAACAAAAGGAGCTCAGGTCTACTGACGACACTGGTGGGTAGAAGCAAAGAGCGCAGTGTGTATGGCATCGTGCGGGGGAGTGGTTCGCTGATGTCAATGTTGTGACCAGAGTGCCCCTTGGTGGAGGTGGTGTTATGGTATGGGCAAGCATACGTTTCGGACAACAAGCACAATTGCATTTGAATGCACAGAGATACCATGAGGCCCATGGTTGTGCCATCACCTGATGTTTCAGCCTGACAATGCACTGCCCCATGTGTCGCAAGGAACTGTACACAATTCCTGGAAGTTGAAAATGTCCCAGTTTTTCCCATGGTCTGCATACTCACCTGAAATGTAAACCCATTCAGTATGTTTGGGATGCTCTGGATCAACGTGCACAACCACATGTTCCAGTTCCCGCCAATATACAGCAACATCGCACAGCCATTGAAGAGGAGTGGGACAACATTCCACTGGCCACAATCAACAGCCTGATCAACTCTATGCACTGCATTGAGGCAAATGGTGGTCACACCAGATACTGACTTGTTTTCTGATCCATGCCTCTACCTTTTGTTTTAGGTACCTGTGACCAACAGATGCATATCTGTATTCCCAGTCATGTGAAATCCATAGATTAGGGCCTAATTTATTTATATTGACTGATTTCCTATATAATCTGTAACTCAGTAAAATCAGAGAAATGTTTGCATGTTGTGTTTATATTTTTGTTCAGTGTAGAAATACTTTCCATGCTGTCCAAGAGTCATGGAATATATAATCACATAGTGGTTTTTGTTATCCATGTCAATGGATAACTATGCCATAACGAAACACTGTTAGGGTAGGCTATAGGCTATGAGGAAAATATACCACTTTTGTACGAGTTTAAGACAAACTGAAATTATTTATGTAAATTAGAGGGTAAAACTGCCCCACGTCCTCAGTGTGCTCTCTCATGTGTCAGTCAGTTCCTGTCCATACGGCTATAGTCCTGGATAGCAAACCCACTCTCTAGTTGCTGCAGTCCCCTTTCGGTCTGCCGTAGTTGAGTAGCCTAACTACAAGGACATTAGCGGACGCACGGAACACAACACGAGTGGATTACAACGGCATGTTTTTTTTTAGAGGGGCAGTCAGTCGATCGTGTAACTAGAGGAAGAAATCCTAAAGATTTAGACATTGCCCAAATTTATTGAAACGTTACGCCAGGTAGCGGTAACTCAATAGTGAATCGTGCAATAAAGAGGTCGGCGGGAATGGCTTCATCTCCTTGCGGCAGTGGGAACTTTGATTCCGGACTGGAAATCAAAACTCGTTCTGTGGAACAAACACTTGTCCCATTGGTCTCGCAGGTGAGTTTTTGCGCGAGAACGAGCTACTTCAAACTTTGTTGTTAATACTATAAAAGGACGAATTGTAATGTTTAATTTACCAGGCTACGCTATTGTCGATTGAAGGAGAGATTGCATTGCTCTCCAGTTGTCGGTTTTAAAACCAGCCTATTCAGACATGGAAGTTTGGTAGAGCCGGTTGAATTAGCCTATATTGATACAACTGCGTTTATGTTGTTGAAATGGTTTGAAATCTGATAGCAAAATATTAAACTCAAGCCGTAAAGTGTTGCAGTTAAACAGTTCAAATGTGTCTAATTTCAGTCCTTAGCTGTCAAAAGTTTCAAAACTGATTTCGTTGCATGGGGACCAACTACGGAAAGAATGTGTGGACACAAGGAAGTTTCAAAAGGTAACCTTCCAAAAAGAGGAAACAATGTATCACTTGCCCTGAATGGTGTTTTTGAAACGGTTTCACTTAAATTGGGCCTACATTTGATTACAGTGTAGTTAGCCTTCGTTGCAGTTAGTTGTAGTTTATCAAATGGTCTGTAAACATTTCTCCCTGCATATCCTAACTTTTCTAATTAGTGCACAGGAGGACTGACCCAAACATCTAAAAAGTTACAATTATTCTCTGAACTGAAAACGTTACTTTTCTCCACCTATTGGAACAATGCTAAGAGCCGATGCACATGTAGGATTGTACAGAAAGTTACTCTGAATATCATGGAAATAGTTTTTCCCATTGAGCTGACTTCCAGAACAGTGTTGACCCCACCCACTAATTACTAGTAGGCTAATTTGACACATGTTTTGGTTTTCAATCAACGTCTCTAATTTTTGCCATACCTACCATTCTCTGAAGTCTCAGATAATTCAGTGTTCATCAGGTAAACAAAAAGCACCTGCTCTTC
Source organism: Oncorhynchus clarkii lewisi (assembly GCF_045791955.1). Taxonomy (NCBI): domain Eukaryota; kingdom Metazoa; phylum Chordata; class Actinopteri; order Salmoniformes; family Salmonidae; genus Oncorhynchus; species Oncorhynchus clarkii. The sequence continues at coordinate 59,946,371 of NC_092164.1, forward strand.
TGCAGGTTAAAAGCATATGGTCTAGGACTGCTCAGCCGGTTCTTAGACTATTGTAGTTCTCTAGAGAAAGCTATAAGCAAATTATGTCTACATTTCTCAGATTACACAAAGAGTAATATCCCCATTTGAAGAATAGGATTTGTCCAGATCAGATCAATAACATAATCAGATTCTCTGAAATAGCTTGTTTCAATGTAAAACTAGCCTGTTATTCCCTGTTGTGACCTCTGGGCTGATTTCCAATTCTAGCTAGTCACATGGTCAGCTTGCAATGGGGGGAATGAGAGAGGGGGAGAGATAATAGATACCACCTCAACAGATCCATAGATGACAAAATCTCAATTGCACTCCACACCCACACCCAAGTCGGAAGTTTACATACACTTAGGTTGGAGTAATTTAAAACTAGTTTTTCAACCACTCCACAAATTTCTTGATAACAAACTATAGTTTTGGCAAGTCCGTTAGGACATCTACTTTGTGCATGACACAAGTCATTTTTACAACAATTGTTTACAGACAGATTATTTCACTTATAATTCACTTTATCAAAATTCTAGTGGGTCAGAAGTTTACATGCACTAAGTTGACTGTGTCTTTAAACAGCTTGGAAAATTTCAGAAAATGTCATGTCTTTAGAAGCTTCTGATAGGCTAATTGACATCATTTTAGTCAATTGGAGGTGTACCTGTGGATGTATTTCGAGGCCTACCTTCAAACCCAGTGCCTCTTTGACGCAGCCGTCACACCACTCAGGAAGGAGATGCGCTCTGTCTCCTAGAACGTACTTTGGTGCGAAAAGTGCAAATCAATCTCAGAACAGCAGCAAAGGACCTTGTGAAGATGCTGGCGGTAACGAGTATAAAAGTATTGTCATGATGTTGGCCTGGGGGATAGGTTTATGACAGTCATAAATATCTCATCCCCCCTTTTTCCTCTCTACCCTACTGAGGTTACATTTGCAAAACCCTTGGTTAACATAGAGATTCTGGGAACATCAGTAGATGGGGGGGGGGGGGGGGGGGGTACTATATGCGGTGGTACTTAATGAATATGATGTCAGTTTGGTTGTCATCTGAGACATTCTCATCAATGATAAGATGACATAAACTCTACAGTGGAAAGTCTACACATCAGAGTTATCTGATTCACATGAAATTGTTGTTTAATTTAAATGTTTGAATAAGACATTGTAAACTTTTTCCCAACTAACCTAGATGAAGCAACTTCGCAGGTTAATTAAAGTTTAATTCCCAAATAGCCTATACAGGTCTGATTTATCATTAAATTGATCAATCACTAAAATGTGTTTTTTGCAAAACCATTCAGTAATCCAGTACTGACAAAAGCCCCGCCCCAGCGGGAATCCCATGTGGTTTTGGCCTTAGAGAGAAGTGCCACAGTGTTGAATGTTCCCAACATTTGATCTACTGTTTACACTTATGATATCCAATCAATGGAGATTGTACTGATTATCGTCTCATTCAATTTCATAAGTTAAATTGTTGAACATCACTTAATGTTCTTCCAATCAAATGAGACACTTTTAAACTTCTCATATTAACCTACATGAAGCAACTTCTCAGGTTAATTAAAGTTGAATACCCAGATAGCCTACCCAGGTAGGATTAATCATTGGCATTGATTAATTCATTCAATTTGCTTCTGCAAATTCATTCACGTCCAACTTCCACATTATTGGTACAGTACGGATAGTTCGTCAACATCTATAAATAGATTAAACTTGTCTTTGCAGCTTCCAATGAATTCCAAATCCATACTTTGAAAACAAAAAATAGGAACATTTTTCCTCTAAATTTTTCTAATAATGTGCAAGCTATCAAAGGAAGTGGTCACCACTCCTCCGCTAATTAGTGAACCTCCACCCATAAAAGGATTGATCTCTGACCTCAGCAGCGATACCAACCCTAATTATGCCATTAGAGAAAAAACAGCCGAAATTGCGAACGCTCTCCAAAATCAACCATCAAACACAAGATTTGTGATGGTTCTCCCCACTGATGTATCGCCATAAAAATGTGGCATCGGTCCAATACCACAGTGCACAGATGAAGCACGTGCCAGACATGGCTAACATGAGGGGACAGGTGGAGAGAACTGAGCAACTATTGACAAAAGCAGGAAATGAAAACATTCTGCCAGTCGAGGAACTGCGTTTGAAATCTGAACAATTAAAAGTAATTGCAAATACTTATGACGATGAACGAGCAGAAACTCTTCAACAAAATCGTCGTCTCAGGAACAACTCGATTTAGCCAAAACTAAATACGATGTTGTCCACTCCAAACTAGATAACTCAACAGATTTATCTACAAACAGGAGCGCACAATTTGATAACATGCAGGCAGTTTAGTTGAACGTTACTCAGAGTAACACGGTTCTACTCAAAATTCTGCAGACCAAAGAAAATCAATTGATGAACACAATGACTAAGTTGGATGACAAATCAGCAGAACTCATTGAAGTCGCTGACCAAATGAATGATGAGAGAACTCGGGTGATGAAGATGGAAATCCTGATTTCTAAGCAAGCGGAAGAAATCTCATCACTGAATCTCTCGCTTCGTACTCAAGACCTCTATCTGCGAACCATGACAGATAAGTTTGAGACCGAAAGGAGCAAGTGCGACACTCACGTGTCCAAAATCAGTACTCTAAGCGCTCAAGTGGACTCTGCAATGCAGCAGAATACCACCCGTAGGTACCATCTGGAGGAAGTCCAGAATGGTCACGCTCTACAGCGTGACTGTCCATCCAAGCAACCGGAGCCCTGTACTCAAAGGAGTGAAGATGATTGGTTTCAGACATTGCCTCCATCATGTGTCCCTCAGTCTTCTCCTCTCAGCCATTCGGCACTAAGTAATATGGCGCCTCTTGGCCAACAAAGCCAAAGCTTGGCTTCTCCTCTTGGCCTTTCGGCCCCACTTTCCCCACAGGATGAAGCGAACCCTCTCCGCCCGCTTGACGCGGAATACCTTGACAAACTCTTCAAGAATTTCCCCACCTTTGACCCCGTTCCAGGTCAGCCAAACGATACTGAGACGTTCTTAGCTGACATAGAGGACGTGTTGGATGGCTACCCGAACGCTACGGGTTCTGACAGGGTTTACCTGTTGAAGCGAACGTTGAATAGACACGTGACGAGGTTCATTCGTCTACAACAGCAACACGTGCTAAATGACTATGCTAAACTTGCCACAGCTTTGAAATTAGAATTCAGTGGTTCTGCGACTCGCAAACACGATAGCTCACTGGCTAACACGGTCAAACAAGCTCAGAATGAACACCCACAAGCTTACTATCATAGGCTTCGTTCAGCTTACTTTGGCCTACTCACTGAAACAGGCATGGAAGACCTGTTACCGTTTAAACATGTTCCTGTCGAACCTGTATCCCACCTTCATTACCTACTTGGGCCCTGCAGCCCACATAGGCAAGCCAATCTTACAACTCAGAGAGCTTGCAAGCACAGCTTTTGAGGCATCAAAAGTTTGCAATGCTAAGAGCCCTGACCACTCGGTTTTGAAGTTTGACCAGGAGCACTCACTCCAGTTAGAGGGTGCGTTAACAGGTATTGGAGCGTTGAGAGATGACGCACAAGAACAGTTTCTACCACGAAACCATGATTCCAATGACCTCCGCGGTCGAAATCCAAACGACTACTGCTACAATCGATCTGTTCACTACGTTCCTGCACCCAACCCACACAGTGTCAGAGCACAAGTGTAACAAAGGGTTGAAGGAAGATCAAAACGTAGACCAATGTTCTCCAGAAGTTCCACTACGTGAAGAACTAAAGAGAGAACAGTAGTGGAGCGGGTATTAAGTTTTAAGTTCCTCGGCGTACACATCACAGACAAACTGAATTGGTCCACTCACACAGACAGCATCGTGAAGAAGGCGCGGCAGCGCCTCTTCAACCTCAGGAGGCTGAAGAAATTTGGCTTGTCACCAAAAGCACTCACAAACTTCTACAGATGCACAATCGAGAGCATCTTGTCGGGCTGTATCACCGCCTGGTACGGCAACTGCTCCGCCCACAACCGTAAGGCTCTCCAGAGGGTAGTGAGGTCTGCACAACGCATCACCGGGGGCAAACTACATGCACTCCAGGACACCTACACCACCCGATGTCACAGGAAGGCCATAAAGATCATCAAGGACAACAACCACCCGAGCCACTGCCTGTTCACCCCCGCTATCATCCATAAGGCGAGTTCAGTATAGGTGCATCAAAGCTGGGACCGAGAGACTGAAAAACAGCTTCTATCTCAAGGCCATCAGACTGTTAAACAGCCACCACTAACATTGAGTGGCTGCTGCCAACACACTGACTCAACTCCAGCCACTTTAATAATGGGAATTGATGTAAAATATATCACTAGCCACTTTAAACAATGCTACTTAATATAATGTTTACATACCCTACATTATTTATCTCCTATGTATACGTATATACTGTACTCTATATCATCTACTGCATCTTTATGTAATACATGTATCACTAGCCACTTTAACTATGCCACTTTGTTTACATACTCATCTCATATGTATATACTGCACTCAATACCATCTACTGTATCTTGCCTATGCCGCTGTGTACCATCACTCATTCATATATCTTTATGTACATATTCTTTATCCCTTTACACGTGTGTATAAGGTAGTAGTTTTGGAATTGTTAGCTAGATTACTCATTGGTTATTACTGCATTGTCGGAACTAGAAGCACAAGCATTTCAAATACAATTTGATTTGATTTGAGAAATTTTGAGAAAAGCGCAAAAGATAAGTCACAAGGACTAGACGGGGAATTAAAAGGCACCAGGTCCTCAGGAATTAACACCCATAGCAAGGAAGTTAAAGTTCAAATCTCTCCCGCTCTCACTCGACACCCTATCCAGGGCCCACTTGATCAATAAACAAGCCCACGGGCATTGTCTATAGACTCGGATACAAAGGTTGCGAAGAAGAAGGTCAAACACTTAGTTAAAGCCAAGCCCACTCAAAATCTGAAAAGTCGATCTGCTTCCACCTTGAACAGAATTGCCACATCACGTCGTTGCGAACGACCAATCCACTAAACACGATTTGTCCACTAAACACGATTTGAAACGCCCATACCTGGAAACAGTCCTGGAGGACTGCTTAACTTGTCATGCGCTAATTGATTCGGGTGTGACAATATTGATAAAATGACCAGTCAATCAATGGTTCTGCCTTCCTCAAGGAATGCTACAAGATTCAAGGACTGCTCTAGCTTAACTTTTTCATACCAACTCATTTCAAAAACTAGCAGAGTTATTGTTGTTAATGCACATTGCACAGCCACTGGACGTAATCATGTTTGTTTCAAGTTCTCTCCGGTTGTGAGGATGGATGATCGTGTGTGAGCGCACTATAATGACATTCACAATCTGTTTTTAGATGTAACAAAGCGTCAAGGACAAAATGTTTGTACAACAATCTCTTTAAAAAAAAAAAGTTTCCTGTGGAACAATCCCCATAGCAACCATTTGCAACACAGAAATTCTCGGTTAAATGTTTTTTCCATATGGATCAATGTTTGCTTGTTGCGGTTGTTGATGATGATGATGATGATGCCATCGGGGATAATCATGCCGCTAGGCTGCCAGAGAGTGTAGTTGATACACTTGTTTCCCTGCAGTGAGAGGTTTCTGTTGTGTGGAGGACAGAAGTAGAAGGGGAGGTCCAGCTGCGTTGCATTGTCTCTCCTTTGGGAGTGGGGTTATGAGGAGGGGGGATGATTATCTGTGAGGAAATGAAAGGCCAGTATCACTGAGAAATGTCCTGGGAAGGTTATTATGAGGCTCGTTCCACCCTGTCTGTAGGTTGTGACGTTGAACTTCTCACAGCCTCTGTTCTGTTATCAGCTCCACTCCCACCAGCATGTGATCAGAGGGCTTGTTAGTAGCTGGGAGGGAGACGTACTCATGGGCCTACTCACGACCGCACACGACTATAACCACAGAATAAAATAGAACACTTTTATACATTCTCAGAACAAAATAATATAGAACACTGCTGTATTGTATCTCTATGGCTACAATGTTGTATCTCTATGGTCCTGCATCATGCATGCACACACACACGGCTACGACAACCTGCCTGTCTGTCTGCATCCTCCGTCACTGTGGCACCTCTCAGGACCAGGTCAAAACTAAGAAACCCTTTTATTTGTCTTTCAACAGGTCTCTCTCATATCTATGCAATGGTGCATTTTGTCTTTGTTTTGTAGGCAACCCTTTTTTAAAATTACAATGGCATATTGAATGCACGGTGATGAAGAGCCTACCTCTGATCGTGGGGCAGAATTCACCCGTCATCATACACACGGCACAGGGAATGCAAAGTGAATGAGTCTCAACCAGCCCTTTGTAGAGCCTTACCTGTGATGTGCTCCACACAGTAGGCTGGTGGGTAATTAGGGATTTTTAAAATCTAGTTTTTTCTGCTTCCTTTTCACATCCGATTACTGTTTTGAAGCCATGATTAGTCAAATAATAGTTCTGGTCTTTGGCTATATATTTGAGGTGTGTGTTTGGTTTAACAAAAGTTCCTGTGATACAGTATAGACATAACATGGTGGTCTTTGTGTTAACTGGATGTGTGGGTGGTGGTGGTGGTATGAGTATTGTGGGATGAAAGGGAAAAAATTACACAAAATTACAAATTACACCTGAGTCTTTGATCTCATCTGGGAACATTTTAAACGCCTCGGGCATTTCCATGGAAAAGGACCCATTAGCACTGACAGTTGAAGTTCATAGGAGCATGTGAAATTGGGTGTCAGATGAAAGCTAATAGTCTGTATTTGTGGGAAATTAAGGCATAGATACATTTTCCAACCATGTTCCATCTTAAAAATGAGGCATAAGTAAAGGCTTTGTGATTTCTGGATAAACACATGGAAAAGGGGTCTTCAGAAAACATCTACCCAGAAAAAGTCTTAAAAGGTATCAGAAAATACATCAAACACTAATGTTGATGTAATGACCCCTGCCAACTAATATCAATACTTATATTTAATTTTGGAGTTCAGTAAGTTCTATAAGTTCAAGAAATATTGCTTTGTGCTTTGTAATTCGGTTAGCAAAAACCCACATGTTTTCTAATTACTCTCCCTGATGAGAACTATGTAGGCTATTTGGTGCATGCAGTTAAGTCCTAAAGTGCAGGTTTATGCAGTAATAGCAGAAGAAAAACCTCATTGTAGCCGATATAAATTGCACAATAATTCTACATTTTGTTGAGGTGTTGTTTCTCTTTATTCCACCCGCCCTTCAGCCACACAATATTTAATGACCCTGTCCGCCTTGCGTCAACCCGCGCATCACTAACACAAGCACTTTACACACACGTACATATGGATTTTGTACTGTAGATATGTGATAGTATATTAGTGGCCTGATTGGACACCCTTAATGTGTTCCTTTAAAAAATATATTTTATTTAACATTTAACTAGGCAAGTCAGTTAATAACAAATATTTATTTACAATGAAATGTCATGTAATATGTTTCTATTGTATATAACTGCCTTAATATTGCTGGACCCCAGGAAGAGTAGCTGCTGCCTTGTCAGGAACTAATAAACCTCAGGAAGAGTAGCTGCTGCCTTGTCAGGAACTAATAAACCCCAGGAAGACTAGCTGCTGCCTTGGCAGGAACGAATGGAGATCCATAATAAACCCCAGGAAGAGTAGCTGCTGCCTTGTCAGGAACGAATGGAGATCCATAATAAACCCCAGGAAGAGTAGCTGCTGCCTTGTCAGGAACTAATAAACCCCAGGAAGAGTAGCTGCTGCCTTGTCAGGAACGAATGGAGATCCATAATAAACCCCAGGAAGAGTAGCTGCTGCCTTGTCAGGAACTAATAAACCCCAGGAAGAGTAGCTGCTGCCTTGTCAGGAACGAATGGAGATCCATAATAAATACAAAATAGGGTCAAAAGGTTTGAGAAGAAATTTAGATTTTCTTTTGTTTATTTATCATCTGGAATAACATTTAAGATGTATTACCTAAACAAAACCTCAGTGGCAGCCTTCAGTGATTTCAGTATTTATTTTTGTATACATTTTAAATGTTTTATTATCACATATAGGTGCAGTGAAATGTGTGCTCATCGACAGATTTTTCACTTTGCAGTACTGGGTATTTGAACCAGCGACCTTTCGGTAACTAGCCCAACGCTTTTACCACTTTTTAAAATCTACTTTGTCAAATAACTCTTCTAACATCTCAGAATGAAGAGGTAAAATGCTACAGAGCTGCATTGTCACAAAAAACCTGTTCTGAAAAATTCTCCATCTTTTCATCTAATTCATCTCTGGTACCCGCGTGCTCCAGTCCAGACCATCTATCCTGTAATGTTTCACGTGAAAATGAAAATTGTGAGTTTTATGGTGGCATTAACCACCCTGTGCAGTAATGTACTAACCTAGAATCCAGATGAATATGCTCTGTTTAACCAGCATATCAGTTATGCTAGTAATGTCCCCATCCCAGCAGTGGACTGACACACAGGTGATGCAGTAGACAGACAGCAGAGGCATCAACCTATAGAGAACTTAACAGATTTGCTTCTTCTAGCTATGACTGTAATAAAGATGAATGACTCCATGGCCTTAAGGCAAACCACAAACAATTACCATACGATACACCTCCTCAGAGACAAAGGTGTGTGTGGTCGTGGTCGTGTGCGCTTGTGTATGGTAATCGGTTCCCTCATCATGACGTTTGTTTAGCTTTAGTGAAACAAATGTGGTTAATACAATATCTGATCAACTATTTCACAGTTGACTTCAGGCTGGCTATGTGAGTTCAGGCCTTCGTCTGTTGGTTGGTTCTCTCATAATAGGTTTCTGTGTGAGGCTGAAGCCAGAGAGCTTTTTTCTCTGCAATTTCCTCCCCTCCCACCCAGTTGCTATAACCACAGTCCCTTCTCTCCTCCCTCGATCACTCTTCCCACTCCGGCTATTAAGGGAGTCATTACCACTCCCAGATGTTCATCAGTTGACTTCTTGGGCACTGCATCTGTGTGCAAGATGTGTCACTGGTTCGATTTCAGGCTGTATCACATCTGGCCGTGATTGGGAGTCCCGTAGGGCGGCGCACAATTGGTCCAGCGTCGTCCGGATTTGGCCGGGGTAGGCCATCATTGTAAATAATAATTTGTTCTTAACTGACTTGCCTAGTTAAATAAAGGCAAAATAAGTATTAAGATGTAATAATATACTGCATGATGAGAGTCCAGTGCCTCTCCAGGAATGGTGTTGTGGAGGGCAGCACATCCATGCTGTGTGTGGGGTGCCATTTTACCCCTCTCCTCCTCATTGGTTTTTAGTTTAGTCATTAGCCAGAAGGGATCTCTCACCTGAGATAATGGGGAGGTAAGTGCAGTTTCTCTCATCTGTCGGCCAGTGACTGGTGGCTGATAGCCAGACTCATTATCTGTAGTGGAGCTAACTGCCTGCCTGCTGCCTCAGACCAACCTGGGAGAGGAGACCCCAGCCTGGGGGCCTGGGTAGGGAGTGCTGACCTAGGATCAGTTTTCCCTTTTTAAATCATAATTTATACAATCATATGGACAGGGAGAACCTGATCAGCACTCCTACTCTTGAGTCTCTTAAAGATGCTTTTCGGGGGTCTGACTTGAGGGGAGGTCCCCTGTCCCTCCCAGGTCTGACCAGGGCTGCTCTGCTCTGGCTTCCTTCACCAGGATCAGGTCTTGGCCCGCTTCCAGCAGGCCGTGTTTATGCCATGACATGATATCTGTCAGCGTGCTGGGGGCAGGAAGTGATCTCTATCACTGGTGGTGGTGTTGTTTTGGGCTGATCCCCCTGTCTCACTGTAACTGACCACCCCCAGCTTTAGACCCAGCATAGGGAAGAAAGAGGAGCCCTTTTATTTGGAAAGAGAATACAAAACATCCACTGTCTGTCACTGATGTTGCTTCTGCTCTCTGGGCTTTGGTTAACTACAGTATTGAATAGCAGCGTGTTGCAGTTCTCTCTCTCTGTCTCGGTCTCTGTCTCTCTCTGTCTCTCTCTCTGTCTCTGTCTCGGGCTCTCTGTCTCGGTCTCTGTCTCTCTCGCTCTCTCTCTTTGTCTCTCGTGATAAGACGGTTCACTCCATGCAAGCTGATTATTCATTTATGTTGGCCTACCACACCGTTGTTGTGTTGGAGTCAGACATGCAGATAGTCAGTGCTATGCAGCAGTTGCTCCCAGAATGGAATGTAAAGGGCTTGTGACAAATACCCACCGCTTACAGTAATTACACAAACACACACACTCTGCCAGCCTGTGAAGTGTAGAGAGGAATAAACTATCAGTTCTGCTGCCTGGACAACAGCAAACAAACAGCCAGCGATGGACGGCGTGTATCAGTGTCATATTACTCTTCTATAATGGGCCCATTCATCTCTGTCTTAGCTGACTGGGCCACAGAGTCAATCACATCAGACTATTAATTCTATGTGTTAATTGCCTCCATGTGAGAAGCTTTGAAGCCCCCCCCTCCCCTCGATAATGAGTTCTTTAAAGACCTGAAAGTTGTTATAACAGAACAGAGCCAGGACCTTTTTAAGAAGCAGGATAGTCATGACCTTTAAGAAGCAGGACAGCCAGGACAGGAACATTTGTTTTTTTGGGGGTGCCAGGCCTCATAGGTGGAAACACTGGAGCCATAATGGAAACACTGGAGCCATGGTGGAAACACTGGAGCCATGGTGGAAACACTGGAGCCATGGTGGAAACACTGGAGCCATGGTGGAAACACTGGAAATGCACCACAAAAGTGCAAAAAAAGTTGTTGCCTCCTAAGTTTTATGCCCCCATGTGTGTTACAGGTACATTCAAGGTTTACTGTGTTGACTGAGTTTCCGCCCCAAAGTTTTCGAGATTTGATTTCCTCTGGCAGGTGTTCACAGCCCTCTGCCACCCCACCCAAGGTAGGAAATCACCCCTGGCTGAACCAGGTGTGGGACCTGCTGCGGAGGTTGCTTGTCAGGCTGAATGGCACCATAGGTATGGATGGGTCAAGAGACCGTCTCCATCCAGGCCGGTGGAGTTGGCAGCTGTTCCTGTGATTTGCAGGGTGCTGGTGAGTGTCACTTGATACACGTGTGACGTCAGAACTCTTTGTTAGGGTGTTTTAGTTCGTTCTCACTCGCTCTCTCTCTCCTGAGAACCCAGTGTCCCAGACTCACAGGTTCATGAATTATACAGGCTATTGAAAGCCCCCAGGCTACAGGTAACTGAGGTAAAACCAACCTGTCGTCTCCACAATGAACCAGCTCCTACTTCTACTCTCTGTGAGTCAAAGGTATTAACTGAGACGCGATAATACCCACCCATCTCTGCATGTTAAAGAACAGAGCTGGCCTGGAACAGTCTGTAAAGAAGTCCCAATTGGCACCTTGTTCCCTATAGGGGTGCACTATTTTTTCCCCCCCCCAGAGACATGGGCCCTGGTCCAAAGTAGGACACTATATAGGGAATAGGGTGCCATTTGGGATACAACCGGCCACATTCAACACCCATCTCACTGGGATTGAGTAGTCTACATCGAACCAATGAGATGCTGGGGGTATTCTGTCTGTGTGTGTGTGTGTGTGTGTGTAATATGCAGGTTTAATTTATGTTTTATTTAACTAGGCAAGTCTGTTAAGAACAAATTCTTATTTACAATGATGGGCTACCCCGGCCAAGCTCTCCCCTAACCCGGATGACGCTGGGCCAATTGTCCGCCGCCCTATGAGACTCCCAATCACCATGTCCGGTTGTGATACAGCTTGGAATCGAACCAGGGTCTGTAGTGATGCCTCTAGCACTGAGATGCAGTGCCTTAGACCACTGCGCCACTCGTCATGAATCTTGTTCTGGAGGCAGCTAGCTGCCACAGCCACAGTCATAATATCATATTTTAAATTTTAAACCAAACCTTAACCCTAACTACACTGCTAACCCTAATGCCTAACCATAAATACATTTTTACAATATGGACAATTGACTTTGCAGCTGGCCCATCTAGAGGAAATCACTTTGTTCTGCCTCAAGGACAAGACTTATCCCAAAAAACGTCAACCTTTGTGCAATGTGGTTGTCATGTGGCCAGTCAGAAAAGGGTTTACTTTAAACAGACCTAATTTTAATAGGAAAGGGACAGATTTGTCATTTTGATAGATGAGAAGGTCCTTGCCAAACAAAAGATCAACGTTCAATGCTAATGAGTTTTCATTGGAAATTATTGTTGTGTGACAGTAATGAGATTGATGAGTCGGGCATATTTGTTTGAGTTTTGGCTACACTCTGTCGCTTTTAAAATAACTTTTCTCACTTTAATTTTAGATAACACCAAAACATTTATTTTCAAAAAGCGACCGACCTCCAAAGATAAAAAACCAGTGCAAACAGAGCTCACGTTAAAGCCAGCCGTCCAAAGAAGAGAAGGCACGCGAAGGCACACCAATGTGAATCCTCCTTTGATTGTCCCAGTGTGTAGATTCTAGAACCTGGCGTCAATGCTTCCTTCCTGCAGAGTTGGGTTCAAAGAGCAGCTTCTCAGGGTAATTAGTTCCATCAATCATGTCCCTGGTCTGGACCACATGGATTAGCCCTCAGTGCCTATCCATCAGCCAGATAAGCAGAGATGAGGCTAACGCTAATGGAGGCTAGCCGCTAAAACATTAGGCTTGGGAATGGACTGTGCGTTATATGGGATCCAAGTCTCTCTCTCTAGAATGTTTTTAAGGGCACTACTCCATCAAAATGGATAGCATTTCCAGGTTGGTTGGAGGGTATGACAAGATAACATTCTCAACCTTCTTGTACTCACTTTTTTTTAAACAGCAAAATAGGGGGGGGGGAGCAAGGAAGAAACACAACAATCTCAGCAGTGACAATAAGGAAGTTCCGTCGCTGTGTGAAAGTCTCCTATTAATAAGTGACCACTGGTCACTCACTATCTATAAAAGGTCTGGTTCCAAGAGGAAAGATCACGTCCCTTATTGAAATGGCTTCATATGTAACGTAGTGTGAGTGATATACTGTGGTAGATAGAGAAGTTTAACTGGAACAATGTCTTTGAGTGTAGACTGGTTTGAATAACATACACAGGATATGGGACTGCAGCCCGACTTCATAAATATGTGGTTGGTTTTGGTTTCTGTACATATAGTGGATTTAGTGACAGGCTTGGGTTACAGATTGACTTCTGAATGCTGTGGCTTGAAGGAAATATGTGTACTTTAAAAACTAAAGAACATGGTTTGTCATGTAGTGAAAACAGGTGTGTTTATGTGAAAGGACACATTCCTTTGTCCAGACAAAGGGCAAGGGGCCAGCATTCCACCCTCCACCGAAAGTGTGTGTGTGGTGACAGGAGGGGTGTCTCCAGTAAGGTCAAAGGGCAGAGTCACATAGTGTGAGACCTGGATACACATAGGCCTCTCCGGTCTGCATGAGATACTGCAAACCCTACACCCCAGCCCGAGCAATCCGTTCTGCCACCTCTGATCTCTTAGAGATCCTATGGGAAGGCAGATCCCGCTTAGTCCAGTCCAGCTCAACTCTGTCCTGCAGATTCGCTATTATGCCGGAAATGTAAAATGTAAATATACCCCCATGGGCTCGAACTTTATCAATGAATCATTCAACTATCCCCAAGCTTCTGCTTTTTTTATGTTTGGCATGATATCCCTTTTAAAAGTGATTTATTGAGGCAATCATTTACTTTGTATTTTAAAAAATATATATATTTTCAAATGTCTCTGACAACACCGCAGTCCTGGGGGAAAAAACGCGAGGGATTTTTCTTGCCCTCAAGGTAGAACATGTAGTCGTGTTGACTTTTTATCACATCTGACATTATCTTCCATCTATTAGTTTGAATTTGAGTGATTGTGACTCAGGCGAAAGCCCTGCCACAGCTCACTCCCTCACGAGCGTAAATCAGTTGACTGTCATGCCTACCCCCGGTGATAGTCGAGACTAACTCTTTCATGTGACATTTTAGCTTTTATTTGATTTCACCTCAATGGTGTCTCTCTCTGACCGAAAAGTGTTTTCCCCTTTACTTTGCCTTCCATTCAGCAGTCACACCCTTTTATTAGACTACTATCTGAATGTAGGTTTTGACTGTAGCCGTGCAGCGTTCGGTGGAACACCTCGACTGAGGGCCGTGGTCATTAGCCCCTGTTAGCACTGTGGGAAGCTGTGAAGCTGTCACACAGCGAGTTAAGCCACTTTCACACACTGTTCCCCAGCTCTATATTATTTGTTCATTATTTGTAATTACTGGTAATGAAGACTGAAGGAATTTCTGTGCCTGATGTGGGATTATCCTCCTGTCAGGGTTGTAATTACCAAGGCATTAGACATAGCTATGGGTGAAAACAACATTAAGGCAAGGGGTGATATCACCAGAGGATAAGACCCCTTTAGGATCCCAGTGTGGTTTAGCATTAGTAACCAACTGATTTGTCTTTTTTGGATGCAGAACATCTAGGCTAGTAAATCCTTTATGGAAGTTTTTCTCCTGAACAGGATGGTTCCTCATACCAAGGCTGGGTTCCTGTCTTGCTAATGCTCCAGTGTGGTGATGTAAAGCAAAGACATGTGTTGGTCCCAGGCGAAGTCAGCTAACTTACATCCACTACATCTGGTCACTGTGACCTAGCTCTTCTTCTGGGGCCTAATGTATCAAGTGTCTCAGAGTGCTGATCTAGGATCAGGTTCCCCTGTCCATGTAATCTCATTGTGATCTAAAAGACAAAACTGATCCCACATCAGCACTCCTACTTTGAAACCCTTGATAAATATGGCCCCTGGTTCAATTCTGTCAGCTGTTGCAGTGAGCCTCAATAACAGCTCGAGCCATATTCCTAGAGGAACGTTTCTGGGGCCAAAACAGGAGTTTAAACAGGCAGTTTCTTATCCAAGCCATTATTGTGAGGCAACAGTCAGATGACTCTAAGATAATGATGATGACAAGACGCAGAGCTGCTAATTACAGTGATTGCTTTCGTCTCCTCTCACATTAGGGTCCCAACAAAACCCTGTGTGATGATAATGGTTCCTAGGTAGATTTACCTCATCTGGATTGATTTACACTCTCAGCGATGGGCCTAGTGTGTGTGTGTGTGTGTGTGTGTGTGTGTGCGCGTGATCTCGGCCGAGAGGGAGGGCAGGTTGGTTTCCATCAATCATCTGCTCCGTTCGTTCACCACCAAAGGATCCTTCTCTCTGGGATAAATGGAGAGGTACAGTAAAGCCTCATCAGGCAGGGGAGGGAGTCTTTCATATCTTGTTTCCTCTTCAAAAGGGAATCAAGGAAGGGAATAATCAGTTTGGGCTCAGGCTAGTCAATAAAGAGTTAGCCCGGGCCTCTTGTTACACCCTATGTAAATTCAGGACAGTTTTCTGGGATGCATGATCTCACCAGCTGTATAGAACCGATTTAGGCAGATTTACATTTCAACTCTGAGGGAAAGTATGTTGCCAAGAATGATCTTATTTCCCCTCATCTCCAACAAGAGACCATGAACTTTTGAATAATGTAGTTATTCAATCAGAGGTAGGCCTTGGCTTGAACATGTGCCCCAGGAACCTTGAAAATTCTCAGTGAAATATCTGAAAGTGTATCTGAAATGAACGCTGCATTCATTTTAAACATATTTCAGCAAACTGTTGCAGTCATTTGACACAATTAGACTGCCCCAAACTGCTGAATTCCTCCTCAACATAATGCCAACAGAGGCAACCTTACACCTAGATGTTATGTGTCCTGCTGTTTGGCTGCACTGTTTGGCTCTCCAGGTTGGGTTTCCTAGCCAGGTTAAACAACTGCCATCTCCCTCTAAAATAATAGTTAATCTGGGCGGGAAAGAATGAACCAGAATGACAACCTACAGGACGGTATCTCTCCAGGAACAGGGTTGGAGAGACAACCTACAAGACGGTAGCTCTCCAGGAACAGGGTTGGAGAGACAACCTACAGGACGGTAGCTCTCCAGGAACAGGGTTGGAGTGACAACCTACAGGACGGTAGCTCTCCAGGAACAGGGTTGGAGAGACAACCTACAGGACGGTAGCTCTCCAGGAACAGGGTTGGAGAGACAACCTACAGGACGGTAGCTCTCCAGGAACAGGGTTGGAGAGACAACCTACAGGACGGTAGCTCTCCAGGAACAGGGTTGGAGAGACAACCTACAGGACGGTAGCTCTCCAGGAACAGGGTTGGAGAGACAGCCTACAGGACGGTAGCTCTCCAGGAACAGGGTTGGAGAGACAGCCTACAGGACGGTAGCTCTCCAGGAACAGGGTTGGAGAGACAGCCTACAGGACGGTAGCTCTCCAGGAACAGGGTTGGAGAGACAGCCTACAGGACGGTAGCTCTCCAGGAACAGGGTTGGAGAGACAGCCTACAGGACGGTAGCTCTCCAGGAACAGGGTTGGAGAGACAACCTACAGGACGGTAGCTCTCCAGGAACAGGGTTGGAGAGACAACCTACAGGACGGTAGCTCTCCAGGAACAGGGTTGGAGAGCCCTTGTCTTATGAAATACAGGCCCTGTCTGAAGTAGAAGACCGAGGCAGTGTGTTACAGTATATGCATACGGTGTACACGTCTGTGGGATGGAGCTCTTCTTGTCTATCTTTGATATAATGTATTCTCTGTCTACGTCTGTTTTATTGTGTTCTACTGACTTAGGACATTTTTACAAAATTTGGTCATTTAGCAGACACTCCTATTGAGAGTTACTTAGTTATTGCATTCATCTTAAGATAGCTATGTGGGACAACCACATATCACAGTCATAGTAAGTACATTTTTCATCAATAAAGCAGCTATCAGTAAAGTCAACGCTAGTAAGAAAAGACAAGTGTGATTGTGACTCCAAGGCTCTAGACCACTAGGGTTTTGGTGACGGACTGGTTGTCTAACTGTCAGACCACTAGGGTGTTGGTGACGGACTGGTTGTCTAACTGTCAGACCACTAGGTTTTCTTCTGCTCGCATAGTCCAAAGCTTTAATATTGGGAGAGGAAATGCTGGTGACCACGTCCCAAATGGCACCCGATTCCCTATTAAGTGCACTAGATTTGACCAGACCCCAATGGGTGAACACGGTGCCATTTCGGACACATAATGTGTTTCTGTAAAAGGTTTCTGCTGTCTCCTCAACAATGGAAGCAGGGTAACCAGTAGGTACTGGGAGCAAAGATGGGAAGGCACTAATGGCCTACCACTATTTTAGAGAGTGGACAATGTATAAAAAAAATTTTTGTGTGTTTTTCCCTCTTCTGCCTTTTAAAGGAAATATGTCTCTGAAATGGTCAATGTACTTGTTTGTGACTCATTCCCACACGTTCACACGAGCACATATACAAACACACACACACACACATACTCTCTCTCACACAAACACCCACATATGAGACGTATAACACTTGAGGTGCATCATCTGCATTCGTAGGCACAAGTCAAACTCTGCTCCATAATTTATACACCACATTAAATATGAATGTAAAGCCAGCTATATAAGTACCTAGTTATCAATAAATGACTAGCTTTGCAGCAGGGCTTCCCCCCTCTATTTACTAACCTCTTCTAGAAAACCCACTGCTTGAAACCTTTGACTTGTATGACCTTGATGCTAAGAGAATGCAGAAGATCTCTGATGGTATAAGATAATGCAGAAGATCTCTGATGGTATAAGAGAATGCAGAAGATCTCTGATGGTATAAGAGAATGCAGAAGATCTCTGATGGTATAAGAGAATGCAGAAGATCTCTGATGGTATAAGAGAATGCAGAAGATCTCTGTTGGTATAAGAGAATGCAGAAGATCTCTGATGGTATAAGAGACTGCAGAAGATATCTGATGGTATAAGAGAATGCAGAAGATCTCTGATGGTATAAGAGAATGCAGAAGATCTCTGATGGTATATTAGAATGCAGAAGATCTCTGATGGTATAAGAGAATGCAGAAGATCTCTGATGGTATATTAGAATGCAGAAGATCTCTGATGGTATAAGAGAATGCAGAAGATCTCTGAAAGAATAAGAGAACACAGAAGGAGAACTCATGGCATCTTTTTTTCCCCCAATGATGACGACATCTGTTTACACAAGCCTGGCCTAGATAAATCAATTGGCCCACTTCCAAGTCAATGAAAACGTCATAATCCTGATAATTTAATTTACTGCTGTCGATTTTGTTGATGGGGGAGATTTTTATGTTTCCGTGAATATGATTTGAATGTTTATAACCATGTTATCATAATCTTATGTACTTGACGATATTAAGATATTTACATAGATTTCAGTACAATGAATTCAATAAAGAGGACCTCCCATGCTTCCCCCAATAGCCACTGAGACAAGACAGGAAAGTCAGAATCAGATCCGGTATTTTGGCAGACCACTCTGAGAGACGGGGAGCAGAGACCACTCTGAGAGACGGGGAGCAGAGACCACTCTGAGAGACGGGGAGCAGAGACCAATCTGCGAGACGGGGAGCAGAGACCAATCTGAGATGATCTGTTCTCATCCTGCGGGCCACCACTTACAAAAACTGTATATCACAAGGCTTTTGTCTTTCTCTCGTTCTATTGTTCTCTCTCTCATACACTCTCTCTCATACACACTCTCTCTTATACACACTCTCTCTCTCATACACACTCTCTCTCTCTCATACACACTCTCTCTCTCTCATACACACTGTCTCTCTTATACACACACTATCTCTCAGCCCCCCTCTTGCTCTTTCTCTACTCCCCTTTTTCCTGTTTCCCCTCATCTGTTCTGACAGTATCTCTTCATCCACCTGACTCACCCTCTGCTCTTCCCTTGTTTTTCACCCAGTCTCGTCATGTGCTGTATGTTGTGCAGTTATCACCCAGTCTCATCTGCTGTTGTAGCAATGCTCTCCGTCTTCACTGTGCTCCTAATGAGTGTGCTCTGCTCTTCTGTTTAGTGGCCTGTGAGGGTAGCCTTTGTGTTGGAAAAACATGCTTGATTTAGGACAAAATGTTAGATCCTATCGGTCATATGCGCTAGTCTAAACCCTCACTGATGCTATGTTGTTCTGTTTCGTCGTCTGTGAAGTGATACAGTGCATTCGGTAAGTATTCAGACCCTTGACTTTCCACATTTTGTTACGTTATTATATTTTATATTTATATATTATATTATTATATTATATTAAAATGGATTAAATTGTATATTGTTTCCTCATCACTCTACACACTACCCCATAATGACAAAGCAAAAATAGTTTTTTTTAAACATTTTTGCAAATGTATTAAAAATAAAATAATTTACTATACTTTGAGGCAACTTTCGCAGTGATTACAGACTTGAGTCTTCTTGGGTATGACTCTACAAGCTTGGCACTCTTGTCTCGGAGCTCTAAGGACAATTCCTTCGACCTCGTGGCTTGGTTTTTGCTCTGACATGACACTGTCAACTGTGGGACCTTTTTATATAGACAGGTGTGTGCCTTTCCAAATCATGTCCAATCACTTGAATTTACTACAGGTGGACTCCAATAAAGTTGTAGAAACATCTCAATGGAAACAGGATGCACCTGAGCTCAATTTCGAGTCTCATAGCAAAGGGTCTGAATACTTATGTAAAAAAAGGTATTTTGTTTTTTTTATTTGTAAAAAATGTGCAAAAAATTCTAAACTTTTTTGCTTTGGCATTATAGGGTATTGTGTGTAGATAAGGAAAATGTTTTATTTAATTCATTTTAGAATAAGGCTGTAACGTAACAAAATGTGGAAAAAGTCAATGGGTCTGAATACTTCCGAATGCACTGTATGCAAAACAAAAAAAAACAGGATGTCTTTAAAAAAAAAATATATATACAGTGTATTTATAATCGTCATCATTCGCTAGGCCCTATGGACCCTGGTCAAAAGTAGTGCACTACATATGGAATAGGGTGCCACTTGGGACGCCGTCTATGCTTGCTGCTTGGGTCAAAGTGACTCATGAAGTGTGCTTGCTGCTCAGCCATGCTCCACAGGCTCCACTTAATACCTGATAGATTTCCCATTACGGCTCAGAGAGCAGAGACAGAGTGCCAGGTTAAGCAGACATTTTTTCTCTCTCTCACTACTTTCACGAGAGAGAGAACTCACCACCACTCAAGTGGATGAACAACAAGACTTCTACCATCCAGAAGATGAAT
This sequence comes from Oncorhynchus clarkii lewisi, assembly GCF_045791955.1. NCBI lineage: Eukaryota > Metazoa > Chordata > Actinopteri > Salmoniformes > Salmonidae > Oncorhynchus > Oncorhynchus clarkii. The sequence continues at coordinate 59,966,613 of NC_092164.1, forward strand.
TAGGAATTTCATGTGGAACGCTATGTCAAGCCATATATGCCATTTAGCAGAAGCTTTTATCCAAAGCGACTTACATCAGTGCGTACATTTTCATATGGGCGGCCCCAGCTGGAATCGAACCCACGATGCTGGTGTTGCAAGTGCCATGGTCAACAAACTTACATTTTTCTTTGAAGAGTTACCAGAAGGATGGTTACCAGAAGGATGGTTTTTCCTTCTTTCCTCACTTTCATAATTTTGAATCAGTCCTCCATTAATGTCTCTGGACATTTGAACTGTGGCATAGAGCACCATGCAAGATGACCGAGCAGAACGCTGGGCTATATTTCAAGTTGATTTGACACTGAATGCTGCTATAGTTCATTGGTTGGTTTACACTGTCTGGCTGTCAGTCTGGTTGTGTTTGGCATGGTCTTCTTTCTGTGTCCTGGCATGTTCAGACATAGTGTATTGAGTGAGGCCTCAAGTAAATCAACAGCAATTGATGTTGCAATTTGGTTAACTAAAGCTAAGGGATGTGGCCTTTTTTAAGTGCACTGAACACCTGTGGAGCAACAACAAAAGTATTGCCTAACCGCCTACATATTTAATCATATTTTGATTCGGAGTGAGTCCTTCGGTGAAAGAAGGAAGTTGATTCAGCTGGAATTCCATCCGTGCCTGAGACACAGTGGTGACACCGTAGCTCAGACTGTCCTGTCACGAATCACAATGTATCACGATGTGTGGAACAGATGAGGATGGTGACATTGTTTGACGGGGGACCACTTAGCTCGGCCAGCCAAGAACATATAGGTGTGACTGAACGCGTTGATTCCGCGTGTGTTTTTCAGTTGCTTTTTAAGGGGAAAAAAAGGTCTTGGGGGTGTGGTTCGATGTGGCAGTTATGCGCAGGAGGTTTTAGTTTCGCAATTTTACATCTAGCTAAGGTGTTTAGTGTCATATTTCTCAAGTAAAACAATGTGTGATGTGTTGTCTGATTTGCTGCGCTGCCGTTTTCAACGAGAGAAGTTCATTCTGGAGTTCGGTTCTGCTTTAAGGTTGTAACTGTCATCTGTCCACGGTGATAGAGGCAGACAACCTCCTTGTGGGAGAAGCATGTTCATCACTCAACCTCACACTCTGGGTTCAGCGACTGGAGTCTGAAAGGATGACTTCTCAGCTCTGTCTGTCCTCCTGTGGGACAAAGACATTGATTAGAAGTAGAGGATTCAGTCTGGTCCAGAAAAACAATACTGTCACCTTCTGTCAGAGCAAAGTTATTGGGGATATGGAAAGAGGACACAGAATCCCACTAGATTTGACCCTGTCAGTCCATAGATTCCATAGGTGAGTCCATAGGCGTGCACACCTCTAACCTCAAGGTTAGCGCCGCCTCCAGAAGCGAGAGTGCCGGCTAAATTAGGGACATGGAGTGAGAAGAGAGACAGTACAGCGGAGTGCTCCCTCACCCCTGAAATTACAGCTCCTCAGTTTGAAATGGAGGCACAGCAGCAAGGGGAGTCAGACGTAGCAACGTTACATTATATAACCCAAGTCTCCCAGGACAAGTGGACTACATACCTGCCTCGGTACCCTCTCTCTCACATGGTAATCTCTGATGGATCTACATCTATGGTATTCTCTGGCTATGCAGGTGAGAGTGTGAGTTTCACTGGATACAGTAGATTTTGGGGCTCCCGAGTGGTGCAGTGGTCTAAGGCCAGAACCAGGAACTGTAGTGACGCCTCTTGTACTGAGATGCAGTTCTCAGTACAAGAGGTGTCACTACAGCTCCTGGTACCATTCCAGGCTGTATCACATCCGGCCTTGATTGGGTGTCCCATAGGGCGGAGCACAATTGTCCCAGCTTTGTCCGGGTTTGGCCGGGGTAGGCCGTTATTGTAAATAAGAATTTTGTTCTTAACTGACTTGCCTAGTTAAATAAAGGATAATAAAATCTAGTTAGTCAGTCACGTTGTATTCTAGGCACTATATTTCTGTTGGCTCCACCCCTCCACCTCCCTTAGTACTCACACACACACTGGGCAGAATGAAAGAAGGGTTTTGTGCTTTGCTGAATGTGAGTGGTGTGTGTGTGCGCTCAGGCGCTTTGGGGTCACGGCCATCAGATGCCTCTCTTTCCGTTCAGCTGTCACCTGAGAGGAGCGACACGTTAAACTTATGTTAAACTTAGGCTTATGTTTCCTGTTTCCATGAGGCAGATCACATGAAAGTATGTATGCTTATACATTTCAGGGATTATGTATGTTTTATTAAGGTTTTAGGTCATTCCCCCATTCAAGAGTATTGTAGTAGAATAGATACTTTGATCTGATCCTCACACACACACACACACACACACACACACACACATACATGGGCGGCAGGTAGCCTAGCTGTCAGAGCATTGGGCCAGTAACCAAAAGGTCGCTAGTTCGAATACTTGAGCTGTCAAGGTGTAAAATCTAATGTGCCCTTGAGCAAGGAATTAACCCTAATTTGCCACTCCGGTTCGCCGTCCTGTCTGTTTTCATTTGACATCCATCAGTCCTTGTGCATAGCCAGTCAGTCAATGATTCCTTAGTGCTCTCAAAGCTCACCCAATCAATTGGCATGATTTGCCCTTGCATCTCGCTGGGTATTATATGGGCACCGCACAGCTTTGAGTCGTCTGCCCTGTCTCCGGAGCCATCCGTCTTGCAGCCATCCTGTACTGGAGCCCAGAACCTTCTGTATTAAAGCATCAGCTGCAGGATCAGCTCTGCTCTTTGGATCTGGAAGCAGGAAGTACAGTGTGATAAGTAAGTTGTGTGTGTGTGTGTGTGTGTGTGTGTGTGTGTGTGTGAGAGAGATAAGCAATAGTTCTACAATCCTCCAGCCTCCACCAGGCTCATCAGCCAAGGACCAGTCTGCCCATTCTGATGAGACAGACTCGCTCAGCCCATCTTATCTTGTGCCCAGTACCCTGCTCCTTCATAATGATGATGTTTTACTCTCAACGTGCCACTGTTTCATGACCTGGTGAACCACCACTAGAGGAAACAGACTAGTGTCTGTGAATGAACAGATGTAACATTTCCAGTTTTTTAAAATGAAATGTTTTATGTTTACTTCCAGGGTGTTTAAAGTTTACCGAAGTGCTAGGAGGTTTTTCTCAAATTCTTTCTCTAAATTAATATAGGCGAAATGAAAAAGCTCAATATTTTGGAAGCGGTGCGTTAACTGCGTGCTTGGCTTGTAGCTTTTAGGAGCTGTGAAAAGAGGTTAAATTCACAGTGCCTCCCCGAGGATGGAAAAATAAAATATAGCGAGGCCTGAATGAAAGATAGGCCTGTATGTTCATGGTAATTCTTCAGAATGTATGGACAGAGCGCACGTCACACCACTCCGTTCAGCCGTTAAGCACAGGATGAAACTGCCATGTGGAGTGAGCCGGGGCTTGTTGTTGTAATTTAGTAAGGCAGAAACCCTATTCTTTTCCCATCAGCCAACTCCATGACTCCTTCTTTGTCTCTGTAGCCAGTTCAATAAGCGTGAAACGACTCAAGCGTGTTTCTTGGATAAGGCTTGTGATTCATACGTTGGGATAAGGTTTGTATGCCTGGCTGGCAGCCTGGTATGATTCACTCACTGATGCTTTGTGTCAGTAATGACCGTCCTGGTGTCCTTCAGCCATGCTTTTGTCTCAAACAGAAATCACCCTCATGGTTCTTCTTAGCATTGCTCTGAACAGGGCCGGGCCCCCTGGGTTTGGTTCAGCTGCGGTCTGCATGTTAAATGACCGTGACCAGAGATGTTTTGCGGGAAACATGAGACACACACACTCGTGACACACACACACACACACACACATATACATACTCACTGCTTGAGCTGTGCGAAGAAGAACTGTGAAATGCTCCCCAAGGGCTCATTGACAGTGAGAGAGAGGTGGTATTGGATCTAGGTGTTGTTATTAAGGTGTGTAGTGCTATGCTGCAGAGGGATGTAGATTTAGTGCCGGAGCACAGACTGTAGAACACTTTCCCAGGGAATCACCCCACCTTTATGAACCCTCCAGAGATAGGAGCTCTCTCTCATAGATAGATATCTATCTTACCCATAGACAATAAGCAGGCCAGTGGCCTTTGTGTAAAGTGTGTCTTACACACCGTCCCCATTCCACTCTTTGATCTTAATTATCTGCCCTCCCTCTCTCTTTAGCTCTCTCGCTCTCTGTCTGGCTTTCTGGCTTGCCGTGCTGAGCTAGCTGAGCCTCATCAACTCACAGCCAATTTGGAAGGAATTTATTCTTCCATTAAAGTGCATATTCAGCATGACTTTCATCTCTTTCCCCCATCCCCCTGCATTACACAGCAGAAAACAGTGTTTCACCTCGGTTCAGGTTCCTGAAAAAAAAAAGTCCAACCCTGTGGGAAACATGATATTGTATAAGAGAAGAAAAGAAAAGCTTTCAGTCAGTTGCCAGTTTGAGAGCAATGTTCTCGATGTTCTGTGACAAAATGATAGTCCTGTGATAGTAGGGGACTGTGTCCTTTTAGCGACCGGAGAGCTTTACAGCAGAGAGCAGTGCAGAGATGCTGCACAGCCCTTTCAGTGTCTGTGTCACTGGCTCAATTTTAATGGCCCTTGTTTCAGTAGGAGAGTGTTGCCAAGGTTTCAGCATCTTTTAATGACTGTGTTGATTAGTGCTTCTGTTTTTTAAATACCTTATTCCCCAATTAGAGACGCAACCACACAATCCTTTTTTCAGTTGATGTCCATCTGCTCAACTGGAAGGGAGGTTTGCTGTACTACCTGGGGGTGGCTCGTCAGGAAATCCAGGATCCAGTTGCAGAGGGAGGTGTTTCGTCCCAGTACACAGTCTGCAGACCATCCCTATAGTCATTGCATGACCGACTGGGATTCGAACCCAAGACCACTGCCATCAGAAGACTTTACAATATGTTACAAATTTGCTTTGTGTACAATATGTTACGAATTTGCTAAATGTATGACATGTTACAAATTCTGGCTACGTGGCTAATGTTAGCTAGGCTAGGGGTTAGGGATTAAGGTTAGTTTTAGGGAAAGCGAACATGCTAAGTGTTTGCAAAGTAGTTGAAAAGATGCTAATTACCAAAAATGCTAATGTTGTCTGTGATAAGTTTTGAACTTGCAACCTTTGAGTTGCCATTACCTTTGAGTTCTACGCCTGACCAACCACCGTACTTTGATTTTTGCCTTAAGTAACCACCTGTCTTATAACCTAACATATCATACTAATTTGAGTGTCCTGGATTCACATTTACTATGGTACATCCACAGTAAATGAGACCAGCCTGAATTAAGAGATTGAAAATGAAAAAGCGGGGCCAAAGTAATCTTTTCAGGAAAAAAAACAATTAAATGTAATGAAATGAATGAGATGTGTGTTAAATAAAGCTTCCAAGTTACTCTTGTTCAAACTCGCTGGGTATTACTCAGGTTGCGTCCTAAATGGTGCTATATTCCCTATGAAGTACACTTCTTTTGACCACGTCTCTGGTTAAAAGTAGTGCACTACATAGGGATTGGGGTGCAATCTTGACAGAGCCATAGTGTTTGCCATTACTGCTAAGAAGAATTGACTGGATTTTCCCTATGGGATTTAGTGATAACTGGAAAGCCTCTAGATCACTTCTCAGAAAAAGTCTGATTTTGAAGTCCTTTGTGTAAATAGAAAAACACATGCGATCACCCACACACTTGGAGGCACGTGCACAAACAGCCACAGGAGGCAGCCACAGGAGGCAGCCACAGGAGGCAGCCACAGGAGGCAGCCACAGGAGGCAGCCACAGGAGGCAGCCACAGGAGGCAGCCACAGGAGGCAGCCACAGGAGGCAGCCACAGGAGGCAGCCACAGGAGGCAGCCACAGGAGGCAGCCACAGGTGTTTCAAGATTTTCTGAAAAGTCTGATTGGGTGACTGGATTCTTTGACAATTTTTGGGGGCTTTCCTCTGACACTGCCTAGTATATAAGTCCTGGATGGCAGGAAGCTTGGCCCCAGTGATGTACTGGGCCATATGCACTACCCTCTGTAGCGCCTTATGGTCAGATGCCGAGCAGTTGCCATACCAGGCAGTGATACAAACCGCCAGGATGCTCTCGATGGTGCAGCTGTAGAACTTTAAGGATCTGGGGACCCTTGCCAAATCTTTTCAGTCTTCTGAGGGTGAATAGGTGTTGTCGTGCCCTCTTAACAACTGTCTTGGTGCGTTTGGACCATGATAGTTTGTTGGTGGACACCAAGGAACTTAACTCTTGACAGCTCTGTTGATGTTAATGGGGTCCTGTTCGGCCCGCCTTTTCCTGTAGTCCACAATCAGCTCATTTTTGTCTTGCTCACATTGAGGGAGAGGTTGTTGTCCTGGCACCACATTGCCAGGTCTCTGACCTCCCTATAGGCTGTCTCATCGTTGTCTTTGATCACTGTTGTGTCGTCAACAAACTTAATGGAAAGTGGGGAGGGGGGGATACCCAGTTGTACAAGTTTCACACCAATAAGACATTATTATTTTTTAACTAGCCTGCTGGCCTTACTGAGTCGATAGGAACATTAGCCCGAGCTATTTAGGAGGGATATCACACCTGGCACAAGTGATTGTCTAGTTGTGTTTTCCCTGCTGAGGGGTGCCCTATACCTGCGCCAAGAAGGTAGTAGTTCAAAGTCCGGGTACAGGGGCTGGCTTGGGTCTAAAAGGATTTTGTGAGCCTTGCGGAGGGCCCTGACTTTAAAGATCTAATCCAGGCCTGTCTGTTTGACTCCAAGTACCTTGCTTGCTGTGGTGATAATCCTTCTCAGCATAGTATTAGACTGTCAGGGAGAGGTGTGTGTAATTGCGTATGTATGTGTGCGTCTGTGTGTATTTGCGTACCTCTATGAACAGGTAATGTATGTGCTTGTTCCGATAAAGTCGGAGGCTAAAGGAACTTTTGGTTTTGTTCTTTGAAGTTTTCCTCTGAATCCTTGACAGGTATTAGTTTAATCCTCTTGATGCTCTGAGGATGTTCTGTTCTCATTGGGATGAATGTGGGATGTGTCAGAGGTGTGTGTATGTGTTTGTGTGTGCGCTCTGCTACTTTTCACACTCATCTGTTTGCTCACAGCTATGAATAACACTCAGCAGTGTTTTTGCCTGACAACCACAGACACTGATGCTGTTGAACAAGAACAACATCCACTGAGTGGCTTGCTTAATTAGATTGTGCCCAATGATTGCACACGTTCCCTATTTAGTGCACTGCTTTTGACCAGGGCATATATAGCTCTGGTCAAAAGTAGTGCACTACTTTGGGAATAGGGTGCAATAATGTTCCTTGCATTACTGTTTGGATGGACATAGACTTGATATTAAAACAGGGGCTTGTTACTGATGACAATAATAATAAATAATAATAATAATAAAGATAATGTCACTTTTATTGTTGGTCTGAACAGTGCCACATGGACAGTAAGGTAAGAGAGAGGACTTTTTCAAATTGAAATTATTTTTTAGTTCAATTATTTATTATTATATATATTTTTTTATCAACCCGACCACCACCCCCCCTCTTCAGAGGACAAATATCTGTTTTTTTACAGCTTTTCTGCTACATTTGACATACATGGTACTTTTATATAAAGCAGTCACATAAAAATAATACATTACCAAAGATAATCTCTTTGAACCCTCAGCCACTCTCAGCCCACCCACCTATCACCATAGACCTCAGCTCTTTAATCCCGCCCCTCAGCCACTCTCAGCCCACCCGCCAATCACCATAGACCTCAGCTCTTTAATCCCAACCCTCAGCCACTCTCAGCCCACCTAGCCAATCACCATAGACCTCAGCTCTTTAATCCCAACCCTCAGCCACTCTCAGCCCACCCACCTATCACCATAGACCTCAGCTCTTTAATCCCGCCCCTCAGCCACTCTCAGCCCACCCACCAATCACCATAGACCTCAGCGCTTTAATCCCAACCCTCAGCCACTCTCAGCCCACCTAGCCAATCACCATAGACCTCAGCTCTTTAATCCCAACCCTCAGCCACTCTCAGCCCACCCGGCCAATCACCATAGACCTCAGCTCTTTAATCCCAACCCTCAGCCACTCTCAGCCCACCTAGCCAATCACCATAGACCTCAGCTCTTTAATCCCAACCCTCAGCCACTCTCAGCCCACCTAGACAATCATCATAGACCTCAGCTCTTTAATCCCAACCCTCAGCCACTCTCAGCCCACCCCGCCAATCACCATAGACCTCAGCGCTTTAATCCCAACCCTCAGCCACTCTCAGCCCACCTAGCCAATCACCATAGACCTCAGCTCTTTAATCCCAACCCTCAGCCACTCTCAGCCCACCCGGCCAATCACCATAGACCTCAGCTCTTTAATCCCAACCCTCAGCCACTCTCAGCCCACCCGGCCAATCACCATAGACCTCAGCGCTTTAATCCCAACCCTCAGCCACTCTCAGCCCACCTAGCCAGTCACCATAGACCTCAGCGCTTTAATCCCAACCCTCAGCCACTCTCAGCCCACCTAGCCAATCACCATAGACCTCAGCGCTTTAATCCCAACCCTCAGCCACTCTCAGCCCACCCGGCCAATCACCATAGACCTCAACGCTTTAATCCCAACCCTCAGCCACTCTCAGCCCACCTAGCCAATCATCATAGACCTCAGCGCTTTAATCCCAACCCTCAGCCACTCTCAGCCCACCCGGCCAATCACCATAGACCTCAGCTCTTTAATCCCAACCCTCAGCCACTCTCAGCCCACCCCGCCAATCACCATAGACCTCAGCTCTTTAATCCCAACCCTCAGCCACTCTCAGCCCACCCCGCCAATCACCATAGACCACCCTCGTTTGGCTTCCATGTGACATATATTTCTCAATTGTGCTGTTTTACATACATGTTTTACCTTTCTAGTCTTATTTTATCCACAGAGTGTGAGATAAAGGTGAAAACCTTTCCTACGAGTATTATTATATTGTTTATTGACTCACTATGCTTTTCCAAATTGCTCAACACTGCTATTTGTAAGGTTAATTTTAAGTGTATGTTGTGATTTTTTTTTTTTACCATTCCTGAACCTGTGACCAGAAACAAGCGACATAGGGGCAATACCAGAATACATTATCTATTGTTTCTGTCTCTTTGCAGCAAAATCTACAGAGCTGAGATTGTTGTATGCCCCATATATATAGCATTCTGTTGGTGGCAAGAATTCTATTTAATAATATTTAATTCACTCTACGTGTTGAGTCAAGTGTAGTTTTTTGTACCAGTTCATATTCCATGTGCCATGGAATTGGTACATTGAAAATCTCTTCCCATTTATTTTGCAACCTGTAATCTGGCAATTTTTGTCCTCAAATGAAACTGGTATATTTTTCTATTTGTGCCAGTTCCTTTCCGCCAATTGGTATCTTTAATATATGGCAGGCAAACAAGTTCCCTTCCCATAAATCTTTTTTTGTTATTAATCAGTAGATTTGAGTTTAACCATAACATTTGTTGTAATATTTGTTCTATCTTTTCTGGAGGATAAAAGGACGATACTTTAAACAAAATTGAATTTTCAATTAGCCGGAAATAAGCAGTTGTAATCTGTATAAAGGCAATTTTTAACAAAGGACGAGCCGTTCTTATTAATCTACTGGAGAACCATTTTGGGTTTATGTATGAGTGAAGCTTTTAGGGAGAGGTTTCAAGCTTTTAATATTTGATCATTTTAGCCCCCCAAACTCATTTTCATTATAGAAATAAGCATGTTTAATTTTGTCTGGCTTAGCATTCCAAATACAATTTAAATATTTTTTGCTCATATGATTTTAAAAACAAGTCGTCTGAAGTAGGCAGTGCCATTAGTAAGTATGTTACAAAGTTTATAAATACATTTGATTGATAGGACCAAAGAGTTAATCAATGTGATTTTTCCATACATAGACAACTATTTACCTCTCCATGGTTGCAGAATCTTATCTATTTTTGCTAACTTTCTATTGATATTAATTATGATAAATTAATTAATTTTTTGAGATATGAATACCAAGTATGTCTACTTCACCATCCGCCCATTTTATTGGTAAACTACAAGGTAGTGTGTAACCTTTTTTTAACGAGCCAATACATATGGTACAATTGTCATATTTAGATTTTAATCCAGAGAGGCTAGAAAAGGGACTAATATCTTCAATGAGACTGTGCAGGTATCCAGATTGCGGACTTAAGAAAAAACTAGAGTCATCGGCATACATTGACACTTTGTTTTTATCCCCTGGATTTCTAACCCCTTGATGTTCTTGTTGAGTCAAATTTGAATAGCTAGCATTCTTAATGGCCATAATAAATAGATATGGAGACAACGGACAGCCTTGTTTAAACTCCTCTTAAAAGCTCAATACTTTCTGAAGTAACCGTTACTCCTCTTCTGTAAGTTGGCTTTCACACAGGTCTTTCTGTAAATTTCTTTATTTTACATCATTATTAGGAAAATACATCCTTACAGTTAACATCATTCAGTGGAAATGGAGGAGACTGAAAAGAAAACATATGCTTAAAATATTTTGCTTCCACTTTCAAAATAGAATTTGGTGAATCATGGATGACTCCATTTGTAATTCTGTAAAATATCTTTGGTATAATTTCGATTTTGAAGATTCAAGAACAATTTTGTGCATTTTTCACAATTTTCCATCCAATTTGCTTTATTTTTGTAATACATTACACTTGGAACAATGAATAAGTACCCCCATTTCTTTTAGATTTTCCTCTGACCTATTTTGTGCTTCTATAGTACAATTTCCATTACCATCTACCTGCTCTGTTCCTTCCTCTTTTCCTTTATTAGTCTAATCTCTTCTGACCTAAACTGCTTTTGTATTAATGATGAGTATTGTATTGAATGGTTTCTGAAAGTACATTTAAGTGTCCTATACAATAAGAGGATCTGCTGTACCCATGTTGTGCAAACAAAAAGTAAATTATGAATTATTTTGTCTTAGTTAAGATCAAATTGTCATCCAATAGGCTTTGATTAAATTTCCAATCTCCCCATCCACTTGGAAGTTCTGTAATAGATATATGGAGGCCAATTAGATGGTGGTCCAATCACATTCAGTCTCCTATTACTACAGTTTTTACTTTTGATGCCTGCAAGAATGAGACTAGGAAGTAATCAAGACGGCTAGCTTGATTAAGCCTCCTCCATGTATATCTCACTAGGTCAGGGTTTTTCAGCTTCCATATACTCTAGTTCTAATGTATCCATGATCTTCATGATTTCCTTTAGTGCTTGAGGGTGATTAACTTTACGATCCACTGAGGTACTTAAAACCGTATTATAATTTCCCACCATGATAATGGATGAACTCGTTGCTCGTGAGCTCAATAGATTATTACAGTTGAAGTCGGAAGTTTACATACATCTTAGCCAAATACATTTAAACTCCGTTTTTCACAATTCCTGACATTTAATTATAGTAAAAAAAAATCCTGTTTTAAGTCAGTTAGGATCACCACTTTGTTTTAAGAATGTGCAATGTTAGAATAACAGCAGATAATTATTTCCGCTTTTATTTCTTTCATCACATTCCCATTGGGTCACAAGTTTACAAACACTGAATTAGTATTTGGTAGCGTTGCCTTTCAATTCTTTAACCTGGGTAAAATGTTTCGGGTAACCTTCCACAAGCTTCCCACAATAAGTTGGGTGAATTTTGTCCCATTCCTCCTGACAGAGCTGGTGTACCTGAGTCAGGTTTGTAGGCCTCCTTGCTCGCACACACTTTTTTCAGTTCTGCCCACACATTTTCTATAGGATTAAGGTCAGGGCTTTGTGATGGCCACTCCAATACCTTGACTTTGTTGTCCTTAAGCCATTTTGCCACAACTTTGGAAGTATGCTTGGGGTCATTGTCCATTTGTAAAACCCATTTGCGACCAAGCTTTAACTGATGTCTTGAGATGTTGCTTCAATATATCTACATAATTTTCCTACCTCAAGATGCCATCTATTTTGTGAAGTGCACCAGTCCATCCTGCAGCAAAGCACCCCGACAACATGATGCTGCCCACCCCCGTGCTTCACGGTTGGGATGGTGTTCTTCGGCTTGCAAGCCTCCCCCCTTTTTCCTCCAAATATAACAATGGTCATTATGGCCAAACAATTCTATTTTTGTTTCATCAGACCAGAGGACATTTCTCCAAAAAGTACAATCTTTGTCCCCATGTGCAGTTGCAAAACGTAGTCTGGCTTTTTTTATGGCGGTTTTGGAGCAGTGGCTTCTTCCTTGCTGAGTGGCCTTTCAGGTTATGTCGATACAGGACTCGATTTACTGTGGATAAAGATACTTTGTACCTGTTTCTTCCAGCATCTTCACAAGGTCCTTTTGCTGCTGTTCTGGGATTGATTTGCACTTCTCGCACCTAAGTACGTTCATCTCTAGGAGACAGAACGCATCCCGTTCCTGAGCGGTATGACGGCTGCATGGTCCCATGGTGTTTATACTTGCGTACTATTGTACAGATGAATGTGGAACCTTCAGGCATTTGAAAATTGCTCCCAAGGATGAACCAGACTTGTGGAGTTCCACATTTTCTGAGGTCTTGACTTGATTTCTTTTGATTTTCCCAAGATGTCAAGCAAAGAGGAACGGAGTTTGAAGGTAGGTCTTGAAATACATCCACAGGTACACCTCCAATTGACTCAAATTATGTCAATTAGCCTATCAGAAGCTTCTAAAGCCATGACATAATTTTCTGTGATTCTCCAAGCTGTTTAAAGGCACAGTCAACTCAGTGTATCTAAACTTCTGACCCACTGGAATTGTGATACAGTGAATAAGTGAAATAATCTGTCTGTAAACAATTGTTGGAAAAATTACTTGTCATGCACAAAGTAGAGTTACTAACCGACTTGCCAAAACTATAGTTTGTTAACAAGAAATGTGTGGAGTGGTTGAAAAACTAGCTTTAATGACTCCAACCAAAGTGTATGTATAGTGTTTAGAGTTAGGCTATGGTGTGTTGGACAATTTTCATCCTCTCTGTTAGATAATTAGACATTGGTTTTAGACTCATATAGCAGCTCTCTCTAGCTCTTTAAAAAAAAATGTAGACCCATATAGCAGCTCTCTCTTCCTCTTTTGGTTTTAGACCTATAGCAACTCTCTCTCTCCCTCTTTTGGTTTTAGACCTATAGCAGCGCTCTCTCTCCCTCTTTTGGTTTTAGACCCATATAGCAGCTCTCTCTTCCTCTTTTGGTTTTAGACCTATAGCAGCTCTCTCTCTCCCTCTTTTGGTTTTAGACCTATAGCAGCTCTCTCTCTCCCTCTTTTGGTTTTAGACCTATAGCAGCTCTCTCTCTCCCTCTTTTGGTTTTAGACCTATAGCAGCTCTCTCTCTCCCTCTTTTGGTTTTAGACCTATAGCAGCTCTCTCTCTCCCTCTTTTGGTTTTAGACCTATAGCAGCTCTCTCTCTCCCTCTTTTGGTTTTAGACCTATAGCAGCTCTCTCTCTCCCTATTTTGGTTTTAGACCTATAGCAGCTCTCTCTCCCTCTTTTGGTTTTAGACCTATAGCAGCTCTCTCTCTCTCTCTCCCTCTTTTGGTTTTAGACCTATAGCTGCTCCCTCCCTCTTTTGGTTTTTAGACCTATAGCAGCTCTCTCTCTCTCTCTCCCTGTTTTGGTTTTAGACCTATAGCTGCTCCCTCCCTCTTGGTTTTAGACCTATAGCAGCTCTCTCTCTCCCTCTTTTGGTTTTAGACCTATAGCAGCTCCCTCCCTCTTTCTCTCTTTTCCTCCTTGTTTTTCTCAAGAGTAAATGGAGGGATTTCTCACGGAGGGAGCTATTATCAGGTTTCCACAGTTGTTCAAAAAGCTGCTAAAAGGCAGAGGGTGTTTCCCAAATGGCACCCTATTTCCCTGGGCTTAGCCAAAAGTAGTGTTTAATTTGGAACACAAGCAGATGCACTGGTCAGGTTCCTGAGGTTCTGTCGCATCCCTTCTTTTCTGGTTGAGTGCCAGCGCGAGAGGGCATTTGAGTGTCATGAATACCAGATGCCCCGTGATTCAGGCCCTTTATGACCTGCACGCCAAATATGCACGCCATGCACACGCGCACACATACCATCCGTTATCCTCATCTACTGGGTAGTGAAGACATATGACTCGAATGATTAGATTAGAAAAATGGAATACCCATTAGTCTACACAGAATGTAAATGTGATTGTGATGTTGATTTGAATTCAGGCCAAACATTCTAACCTTCTGCAGAGGTTCTGTACAGTGTGGCATATGGTACCTGGATCACTGAGTCACTGTGGTCCTATACTGTTATATACAGTAGTAGAACTCATCCAGAATTCAGGCTTCAGGGCAGAAATTGGATATCCCTTTTCCTATTGAATGCCTCTTTTTCTGTGGATCAGTTAGCGAACGCTCCTTTGTTTGGAGGCAACTTTGGACCAGTAACCGAAAGGTTGCTAGATCGAATCCCCGAGCTGACAAGGTAAAAATCTGTTCCTAGGCCGTCATTGTAAATAAGAATTTGTTCTTAACTGACTTGCCTAGTTAAATAAATAAAATAAATAAAACAAATAAAACAATTACATTAACTAGTGGCTATCTAATCCTTTCCAGGCAGTGCTGTTGTGATGCAGTGAAGGAGATAAGTTTATTTTTTTTTTTTGTATTTTTTGTTTTTATGAGCGTTTTATGTCTGCTTGTTCTCATGTTGTATGTAATGACGAGATGCTCATGTCTCCACCCTAACAATGGGAGTCGTTGTCCGAATGGCGGGAAGGCAGGCTACAAGCTTAAGTTCAAAATAAGCGCATAGAAACACATTGGGCTTCTTTTGGACAGATTTTGACGAGATTGAAACCTCTCGCTTCGCCTCTTTCTCCCAAGCCCATCCACCTACCAATCACAACAAAGCTGAGAGATCACTTCTTCCTCTCTGACCAACGGTTTCAACTCGCTGTGCCAATGAACATTCATTCTGGAATTACGGTACCACGTATCGCTAGCAGCATTTTAGTCCAATAAAGATTGTTATACTAGCTGTTTAGTCTGTTTTATAAATGTGCAATAAGCATAAAACAACTATAAGGAATTTGCAACTCGTTCTCATTCTGAGAAACAAGGTAGCCCACTTGATTTCAACATCTGAACAAAGTGGACAGGCTAACAGGCTGTTCAAACAGTTGGAGACGGACATAAAGTTCTGTTCATAACATTAACTGTTTCCCTTTGTTAGCGGAATTCAGAGCTTGTGAAATTATACTTAATTCCAAGTTGGCTAAACTTGAAATATAAATATTAGTTGGCTACTCACTAGCACGTGGGCTTGTGCTTGAGAGACTGTTTATGAAACCAGTGTTAATTTTCTATAATGCCTGCTACATTATTAGTGAATGTGCATTATGCATGGTTCTGGTTAAATTTGTAACAAAAAGAGCATTTTATAGTCAGACCTGAAAGCCAGATCAGTGGTTATTGCAAGAAAAAAGCAGGTACAACTATTTTGATAAAATAATTAAATGATTAGTGGGTCTTATGGTTGTGGAAGGAATATATTCAGCCTCTGTATAATTTCACAAGCTTGGAATTCATTAGATTATTGCTGACTGTTTTAAATGCAGTGTATTTTAACTTTACAACAAATCTTATTTAGATATTCTGTACCTGTCAAATGTGTGGACACCTACTCAAACACTGGAGTGGTAGATGTGCAGAAGATGAATGTTCAAGTAGAGATACTGGGGTGCAAAGGAGAAAGAAAAAAAAATACAGTATGGGGATGAGGTAGTTGAAAGGGCTATTTACAGATGGGCTATGTACAGGTGCAATGATCTGTGAGCTGCTCTGACAGCTGGTGCTTGAAGTTAGTGAGGGAGATATGAGTCTCCAGCTTAAGCGATTTTTTTTTTTTTTTTTTTTTTTTTTTTTTTTGCAGTTCGTTCCAGTCATTGGCAGCAGAGAACTGGAAGGAAAGGCTGCCAAAGAGTAATAGGCTTTGGGGGTGACCAGTGAAATATACCTGCTGGAGCGCGTGCTGCGGGTGGGTGCTGCTATGGTGACCAGTGAGCTGAGATAAGGCGGGGCTATAACAAGCAAAGACTTGTAGATGACCTGGAGCCAGTGGGCTTGGGACGAGTATGAAGCAAGGGCCAGCCAACGAGGGCATACAGGTCGCAGTGTTGGGTAGTATATGGGACTTTGGTGACAAAACGGATGGCACTGTGATAGACTGCATCCAATTTGCTGAGTAGGGTATTGGAGGCTATTTTGTAAAATAACATCGCCAAAGTCGATGTCATGGATTGGATTGGAGATGCTTAATGTGTGTCTGGAAGGAGAGTTTACAGTCTAACCAGACACCTAGGTATTTGTAGTTGTCCACATATTCTAGGTCAGAACCATCCAGAGTAGTGATGCTGGACCGGTGGGCAGGTGCGGGCAGCGATCGGTTAAAGAGCATGCATTTAGTTTTACTTGCATTTAAGAGCAGTTGGAGGCCACGGAAGGAGAGTTGTATGGCATTGAAGCTCGTCTGGAGGTTAGTGAACAGTGTCCAAAGAAGGGCCAGAAGTATACAGAATGGTGTCTGCATAGAGGTGGATCA
Organism: Oncorhynchus clarkii lewisi; assembly: GCF_045791955.1. Classification (NCBI taxonomy): domain Eukaryota; kingdom Metazoa; phylum Chordata; class Actinopteri; order Salmoniformes; family Salmonidae; genus Oncorhynchus; species Oncorhynchus clarkii. The sequence continues at coordinate 59,983,239 of NC_092164.1, forward strand.
GAGAATTACCAGCAGCAAGAGCGACATCATTAATGTAAACAGAGAAAGAGTAGGCCAGAAAATTGAACCCTGTGGCACCCACCATAGAGACTGCCAGAGGTCTGGACAACAGGCCCTCCGACTTGACACACTGAACTCTCTGAGAAGTAGTTAGGGAACCAGGAGTCTGCCGATACGAATGTGGTGATTGACAGAGTCGAAAGCCTTGGCCAGGACGATGAATACGGCTGCACAGTATTGTCCCTTATCGATGGCAGTTATGATATCGTTTAGGACCTTGAGCGTGGCTGAGGTGCACCCATGACCTGCTCGGAAGCCAGACTGCATAGCAGAGAAGGTACGGTGGGATTCGAAATGGTCGTTGATTTGTTTGTTAACTTGGCTTTCGAAGACCTTAGAAAGGCAGGGTAGGATAGATATAGGTCTGTAGCAGTTTGGGTCAAGAGTGCCCCCCCCTTTGAAGAGGTGGAGGACCGCAGCAGCTTTACGATCTTTGGGGATCTCAGACGACACGAAAGAGGTTGAACAGGCTAGTAATAGGGGTTGCAACAATTTCGGCAGATCATTTTTTAGAAAGAGAGGGTCCAGATTGTCTAGCCCGGCTGGTTTGTAGGGGTTGCAGCTCGTTCAGAACATCAGCTATCTGGATTAGGGTGAAGGAGAAATGGGGAGGCTTGGGCGAGTTGCTGTGGGGGGCGCAGGGCAGATGACCGGGGTAGGGGTAGCCAGGTGGAAAGCATGGCCAGCAGTAGAAAAATGCTTATTGAAATTCTCAATTAACATGGATTTATCGGTGGTGACAGTGTTTCCTTGCCTTAGTGCAGTGGGCAGCTGGGTGGAGGTGCTTTTATTCTCCATGGACATTAGTGTTCCAGAATTTTTGGGAGTTTGTGCTACCGGATGCAAATTTCTGTTTGAAAAAGCTAGCTTTAGCTTTCCTAACTGCTTGTGTATATTGGTTCCTAACTTCCCTGAAAAGTTGTGCATCCCGGGCCTATTCAATGCTAATTCAGAACGCCACAGGATGTTTTTGTGCTGGTCAAGGGCAGTCGGGTCTGGAGCGAACCAAGGGCTATATCTGTTCCTTGTTCAAATTTTTTGAATGGGGCAAGCTTATTTAAGATGGCACTTTTAAAGAATAACCAGGCATCCTCTACTGACGGGATGAGGTCAATAGCCTTCCAGGATACCCGGTCCAGGTCGATTAGAAAGGCCTGCTCGCTGAAGTGTTTTAGGCAGCATTTGACAGTGATGAGGGGTGGTTGTTTGACCGCAGACCCATTACGGATGCAGCCAATGAGGCAGTGATCGCTGCGATCTTGGTTGAAGACAGCAGGTGTATTTTGAGGGCAAGTTGGTTAGGATGATATCCATGGGGGTGCCCGTGTTTACGGATTTGGGGTTGTACCTGGTTGTATCATTGATCATTTGTGTGAGATTGAGGGCATCAAACTTAGATTTTAGGATGGCCGGGGTGTTAACCATGTCCCAGATTAGGTCACCTAGCAGCACGAGCTCTTTCTCACAATCTCTCTTTTGGCTTTAGATCCATATTGCAGTTCTCTCTTGCTCTCCATCCCCTTTGGTTTTAAATTAATATTGCAACTCTCCCTCTTTTCATTTTAGACCCATAGAGCATCTCTTTCTCTCTCTCTCTCTCTCTCCCTCTCTCCCTCACTCTTGGTTTTAGATTAATAGAGCAGCGCTCTCTCCCTCTTGGTTTCAGATTAATATAGCAGCGCTCTCTCTCTCTCTTGGTTTCAGATTTATATAGCAGCTCTTTCTCCCTCTTGATTTCAGATCAATATAGCAGCTCTCTCTCTCTCTCTCTCTCTCTCTTGGTTTCAGATTAATATAGCAGCTCTCTCTCTCTCTCTTGGTTTCAGATTAATATAGCAGCGCTCTCTCTCTCTCTTGGTTTCAGATTAATATAGCAGCGCTCTCTCTCTCTCCCTCTTGGTTTCAGATTAATATAGCAGCGCTCTCTCTCTCTCTCTTGGTTTCAGATTAATATAACAGCGCTCTCTCTCTCTCCCTCTTGGTTTCAGATTAATATAGCAGCGCTCTCTCTCTCTCTCTCTTGGTTTCAGATTAATATAACAGCGCTCTCTCTCTCTCCCTCTTGGTTTCAGATTAATATAGCAGCGCTCTCTCTCTCTCTTGGTTTCAGATTAATATAGCAGCGCTCTCTCTCTCTCCCTCTTGGTTTCAGATTAATATAGCAGCGCTCTCTCTCTCTCTCTCTCTTGGTTTCAGATTAATATAGCAGTGCTCTCTCTCTCCCTCTTGGTTTCAGATTAATATAGCAGCGCTCTCTCTCTCCCTCTTGGTTTCAGATTAATATAGCAGTGCTCTCTCTCCCTCTTGGTTTCAGATTAATATAGCAGCGCTCTCTTTCTCTCTTGGTTTCAGATTAATATAGCAGCTCTCTCTCTCTCTCTTGGTTTCAGATTAATATAGTAGCGCTCTCTCCCTCTTGGTTTCAGATTAATATAGCAGCGCTCTCTCCCTCTTGGTTTCAGATTAATATAACAGCGCTCTCTCCCTCTTGGTTTCAGATTAATATAGTAGCGCTCTCTCTCTCCCTCTTGGTTTCAGATTAATATAACAGCTCTCTCTCTCTCTCTTGGTTTCAGATTAATATAGCAGCTCTCTCTCTCTCTCTTGGTTTTAGATTAATATAGCAGTTCTCTCTCTCCCTCAGATTAATATAGCAGCCCCCCCTTCTTGGTTTTAGATTAATATAGCAACTCTCACAATCTCTCTTTTGGCTTTAGACCCATATAGCAGCTCACTCTCCTCTCCCTCCCTTTTGGTTTTAAATTAATATAGCAACTCTCTGTCTCTCTCTCTCTCTGATTAATATTATGTTTCTCCACCATGCTTCATTCCTATTTACACAGGCAGCCCCATGTGTTCCGTTGATACCGCAGGAGGAAGTTAAGGACACTTTCTCTCCTCTCTCTATAATACACACCTACACACACACTGATGGTCAATACACTCTCACATTTCCAAGTATACCCTATCTTTCGCTTCCGTTCAATCAAATGTTTTAAGAGACTCCTGCCCTCACTTCCTCCTTGTTTTTCTCAAGAGTAAATGGATGGATTTCTCACGGAGGGAGCTATTATCAGGTTTCCACAGTCGTTCAACAAGCTGCTAAAAGGCAGAGGGTGTTTCCCAAATGGCTCCCTATCTCCCTGGGCCTAGCCAAAAGTAGTGCTCTATATAGGGAACAGTGTTTAATTTGGAACACAAGCAGATGCACTGGTCAGGTTCCTGAGGTTCTGTCGCATCCCTTCTTTTCTGGGTGAGTGCCAGCGCGAGAGGGCATTTGAGTGTCATGAATACCAGATGCCCCGTGATTCAGGCCCTTTATGACCTGCACGCCAAATATGCACGCCATGCACACACACACACACACACACACACACACACACACACACTCGTTATCCTCATCTACTGGGTAGTGAAGACATATGGGGCGGCAGGATAGCCTAGTGGTTAGAGTGTTGGGCTAGTAACCGGAAGGTTGCAAGTTCAAATCCCCGAGCTGACAAGGTACAAATCTGCCGTTCTGCCCCTGAACAGACAGTTAACCCACTGTTCCTAGGCCGTCATTGAAAATAAGAATTTGTTCTTAACTGACTTGCCTAGTTAAATAAAGGTAAAGTAAAAAATTTAAATATGACTCAAATGATTAGATTAGAAAAATGGATTGCATAATATTCTGCACTAATGTAATGTTGATTTGAATTCAGGCCAAACATTCTAACCTTCTGCAGAGGTTCTGTACAGTGTGGCATATGGTAACTGGATCACTGAGTCACCATGGTCCCATACAGTAGTAGAACTCATCCAGTACTCAGGCTCCGGGACAGAAATTGAATTTCCCTTTTCATATAGAATGCCTCTTTTTTTTTTTTCTGTGTGTGAGTTAGCGAACGCTCCCTGGTTTGGAGGCATCATAAGTAGTGGCTATCTAATCCTTGCCAGGCAGTGCTGTTGTGATGCATTGAAGGAGAGAGAGAGGAGAGTGGCAGATAAGTGGGGAGAGTGAGAGATATGCTCTGTTACATTTTCTCTCATTGTCTAATTATCCTCCTCTTCAGGGACACACGTCACTAAACCAACCATCGCGTTCCACTCGGCTACACTGTGACATCACGTAGTCACGCACTCACTCCAAACCCACCTGCCGCCCCCTTCCAATTAATGTGTCTTGAGTATTTTCTGTTTTGCTTGAAAAGTGGGCTGTGGTTCTGTTACATTTGAGTAATTTAGCAGATGCTCTTAACCCTAATTGCTCCTGTAAGTTGCTTTGGATAAGTGCCTTGCTCAAGGGCATATCAACACATTTTTCGCCTAGTCTACTTGGGAATTCGAACTAGCGGACTTTCGGTTACTAGCCCAATGCTGTTAACCACTAGGCTACCTGCCGCCTGGTTGAAGAGCGGGATGTGGTTCTGCTCTGGTTGAAGAGCACGCTATGGTTCTGTTATGGTTGAAAAGTGGGCTGTGGTTCTGTTTGAAGAGTGGGCTGTGAAAAGCAGGTGGATGAAGGGGAATTACCTATCCCCACTGCACTTGATGAGCTCCCTAGTGCTTCCGCTTTGCGTTCCAGCGCCCTAGGGCGTCCTCCTTGCGTTCCAGCGCCCTAGGGCGTCCTCCTTGCGTTCCAGCGCCCTAGGGCGTCCTCCTTGCGTTCCAGCGCCCTAGGGCGTTCTCTCGCTCTCTCTCTGCCTCTGTTTCTCCCTCTGATCCACTTTCCCAATTCACCTACAGTTGAAGTTGGAAGTTTACATACACTTAAGTTGGAGTCATTAAAACTTGTTTTTCAACCACTTCCACAAATGTCTTGTTAACAAACTATAGTCGGTTAGGACATCTTTGTGCATGACACACGTCATTTTTCCAACAATTGTTTACAGACAGATTATTTCACTTATAATTCACTGTATCACAATTCCAGTGGGTCAGAAGTTTACATACACTAAGTTGACTGTGCCTTTAAATGGCTTGGGAAATTCTAGAAAATGGTGTCATGGCATTAGAAGCTCCTGGTAGGCTAATTGACATAATTTGTGTTAATTGGAGGTGTACCTGTGGATGTATTTCAAGGCCTACCTTCAAACTCAGTGCCTCTTTGCTTGACATCTTGGGAAAATCTGAAGAAATCAGCCAAGAACTCAGAAAAAAATTGTAGACCTCAAAATGCCTGAAGGTACCACGTCCATCTGACAAACAATAGTACCCACGTATAAACACCATGGGACCACGCAGCCGTCATACCGCTCAGGAAGGAGACCCGTTCTGTCTCCTAGAGATGAAAGTACTTTGGTGCAAAAAGTGCAAATCAATCCCAGAACAACAGCAAAGGACCTTGTGAAGATGCTGAAGGAAACAGATAGAAAAGTATCTTTATCCACAGTAAATCGAGTCCTATATCGACATAACCTGAAAGGCGGCTCAGCAAGAAAGAAGCCACTGCTCCAAAACCGCCATAAAAAGCCAGACTATGGTTTGCAACTGCACATGGGGACAAAGATCGTACTTTTTGGAGAAATGTCCTTTGGTCTGATGAAACAAAAATAGAACTGTTTGGCTATAATGACCATCGTTATGTTTGGAGGGAAAAGGGGGAGGCTTGCAATCTGAAGAACACCATCACAACCGTGAAGCACGGGGGTGGTAGCATCATGTTGTGGGGGTGCTTTGCTGCAGGAGGGACTGGTGCACTTCACAAAATAGATGTATTGAAGCAACATCTCAAGACATCAGTCGGGAAGTTAAAGCTTGGTCACAAATGGGTCTTCCAAATGGACAATGACCCCAAGCATACTTCCAAAGTTGTGGCAAAATGGCTAAAGGACAATAAAGTCAAGGTATTGGAGTTGCCATTACAAAGCCCTGACCTCAATCCTATAGAACATTTGTGGGCAGAACTGAAAAAGTGTGTCCGAGCAAGGAGGCCTACAAACCTGACTCCGTTACACCAGCTCTATCAGGAGGAATGGGCCAAAATTCACCCAACTTATTGTGGGAAGCTTGTGGCTACCCAAAACGTCTGACCCAAGTTAAACAATTTAAAGGCAATGCTACCAAATACTAATTGAGTGCATGTAAACTTCTGGCCCACTGGGAATGTGACGAACGAAATAAAAGGCTGAAATAAATCATTCTCTCTACTATTATTCTGACATTTCATATTCTTAAAATAAAGTGGTGATCATAACTGACCTAAGACAGAGAGTTTTTACGAGGATTAAATGTCAGGAATTGTGAAAAAACTGAGTTTAAATGTATTTGGCTAAGGTGTATGTAAACTTCTGACTTCAACTGTATCTAGGAAATGGACAAACGTATTATCTTTTCCAGCACCTTCTATTCTAAAGTCAGTTCTGAGGTATTTCAATTTGTTTTCCAAATCCAAAAATAATTTGAGCCACAGATTGGATGAAATCTTGTTTCAAAAATCCCACCTCATAGATTTTCGGAAGAAATCGATAGCTGTGTTTTGCGGGCCCAAGTTTAGAGAGTTTTTAGACTTTTCTGTTTTAGACTTGTTTTACACATGTTTTAAACTTGCTTATAATCACCATGGTTTGTACAGTAAACCTACTACATTACAGATACCTGACCACAGGTTTGTGTCCCAAATGGCACCCATCTCCCTTCATGGTGGGCCCTGGTCAAAAGTAGTGCTACAAAGGAAATAGGGGACACGCATTTTGAGGGGGGACACGGGGGGACACGCCATTTGGGACACGCACCAGGAGTTAGTGGGGCTTGAGAATGCCAGTGGTGTACCAGTTTCAATTCCCCCCGACTGAGCTCTCACCAACTGCGCACTGTTATGGTCTGGAAGGGATTGTTTCCATTCAGGTATCTAAGGCAATCAGTGAATAATTTATAGTAATAGGTTCAAACCTATACATAATAGATGACTCTGATCGTAGCTAACAGGCCCCATCTGAGTTGTGTGTGTGTGTGTGTGCGCGCGCGTGTCTGATACATAACAAATTATTCTGATCGTCGCTAATAGGCCCCACCTGAGTTGCCTGTGTGTGTGTGAGTGCGTGTGTAGATGCTGCACTACGGGAGACACCTCCTGCTGTCTCACTGCCGGCTCTCTCCACCTGTTAGACTGCTCCATAGGAAATCAGCAATCAGCTCTCTCTCTCTCCGGGAAAAGGAAATTATTATACTTTTTTTCTGGTTCCTCACTTGGGCAAAGTGGTGGAAACATGGCCTGCGCTGTACCCTGGATGGTGTAGACGGTTAATTGTTTTGGAGAAACATGCTGCTCCACAATGAAATGGGTTGGTATGCTGATTCAGGTTGAGCACAGCAGCAGACTGTGCCATGGAAAGTGTGCCTCCTGTAGTCTGTATCACCACACTGACCAGGTTGTGTCTCTGTATCACCACACTGACCAGCCTGTGTCTCTGTATCACCACACTGACCAGCCTGTGTCTCTGTATCACCACACTGACCAGCCTGTGTCTCTGTATCACCACACTGACCAGCCTGTGTCTCTGTATCACCACACTGACCAGTCTCTGTATCCTCCTAGATCACCACACTGATTAACCACAAAGACAAGCCAAAGAAGTCGGAGCGGACCCAGCAGGCCATCCAGAGAGTGGGCCAGGCCGTCAGCGTTGCTGTGGGACGCTTTGTTGGTGTAGGCGAGGCCATCGCCGTGGAGAACGAGGAGCTGAAGGAAGAGATGGGCATGGCTTGTTTCGAGGCGCGCAGAGCAGGTAACTGGGGCTGTGTCTGAAATTGCGTCCTTTCCCTGTGTAGTAGTGATGGGGGAATAAATTGATACGGTTACATATTGGGATTTTATTTCTGACGATATATCGTTTTATTTTTGAATTTTGAATTGTACCTTTATTTAACCAGGCAAGTCAGTTAAGAACAAATTCTTATTTTCAATGACGGCCTAGGAACAGTGGGTTAACTGCCTGTTCAGGGGCAGAACGACAGCTTGGGGATTTGAACTTGCAACCTTTCGGTTACTAGTCCAACACTCTAACCACTAGGCTACCCTGCCGTTTTGACAATATCTCAATATTATTTATTGCGCTAGTTGGCTGTACCTGAACTAAAACGCCATAAAATCTCTATCGAATCGCAATACATATAGAATCGTGAGAATTGGTACGGCAGATAGCCTAGTAGTTAGAACGTTGGGCAAGTAACCAAAAGATTGCTGGATCGAATCCCCGAGCTGACAAGGTAAAAATCTGTCGTTCTACCCCTGAGCAAGGCAGTTAACCCACTGTTCCCCGGTAGGCCGTCTTTGTAAATAAGAATTTGTCTTAACTGACTTGCCTAGTTAAAAACATTTTAAAAAATTGCAATACATTTCGTATTGGCACCTAAGTATCATGATAATATTGTATTGTGAGGTCCCTGGCAATTCCCAGCCATACTATATAGTACACTACTTTTGACCAAAACCCCATGTGAGCCCTGGTCAAATGTAGTGCACTATTTAGGGAATATGATGCCATTTGGGATGCTACCTAGCAGTCCAACTGACAGTGATTTGGGGGTTGTTTTCATCATAAATAAATTATTTAAAAGTTGTTCTCTGCCTAGACATAACTCTGCTATCAAACACAACTCCACTGGAGGCATCCAGAAGTAGAAGGCTTTGTTGTATTTGTTCCTTTGTGAGTGAAGTTGAGCTGAAGGCTAAAGTGAAGTGAACAGAGTTACTGCTGCTCTTGCCTGAGGGGGGAAAAACAGAGACCGTGAAAAGAACAGTGTGAGTCAGGTTTGGAGAAGTACAGAGCTGGGATGGGAGGAGAAGGGAGATAAACCACTTCTCCAATCTTTTTGGCTCTACAACAAAGAACAAACAGCAAAAACATATACATGATCAAATACAAATCTTAGAATCAACTATTTAAACCTGTTGTGACTAGGGGGCAGTATTTTAATTTTTGGAAAAAAAACGTTCCCGTAGTAAACGGGATATTTTGTCAGGACAAGATGCTAGAATATGCATATAATTGACAGTTTAGGATAGAAAACACTCTAAAGTTTCCAAAACTGTAAAAATATTGTCAGTGAGTATAACAGAACTGATGTTGCAGACGAAAGCCTGAGAAAAATCCAATCCGGAAGTGCCTCATGTTTCGAAAGTGCTGCGTTCCAATGCGTCCCTATTGAGCAGTGAATGGGCTATCAACCAGATTACTCTTTCTCCTTATTCCCGAAGGTGTCTACAGCATTGTGACGTAGTTTTACGCATTTATGTTGAAGAATACCCGTAAGCGGGTACATTGCGCAAGTGGTCACCTGATGCTCCCAGAGAGATTCTCGCGTAAAATACAGAGGTAGCCATTACTCCAATTGGTCCTACTGAAAAACGAATTGTCCCGACGGATATATTATCGAATAGATATTTGAAAAACACCTTGAGGATTGATTATAAACAACGTTTGCCATGTTTCTGTCGATATTATGGAGCTAATTTGGAATATTTTTCGCTGTTTTCGTGACTGCAATTTCCGGGTGATTTCTCAGCCAAACGTGAAGAACAAACGGAGCTATTTCGCCTACAAAAAGATTATTTTTGGAAAAAAGGAACATTTGCTATCTAACTGGGAGTCTCGTGAGTGAAAACATCCGAAGCTCATCAAAGGTAAACTATTTAATTTGATTGCTTTTCTGATTTCCGTGACCAAGTTACTTGCTGCTAGCTGGACAAAATGCTATGCTAGGCTATCGATAAACTTACAGAAATGCTTGTCTAGCTTTTTGAGCATATTTCGAAAATCTGAGATGACAGGGTGATTAACAAAAGGCTAAGCTGTCTCAATATATTTCATTTGTCATTTTCATGAATAGGAATATTTTCTAGGAATATTTATGTCCGTTGCGTTATGCTAATTAGTGTCAGGCGATGATTACGCTCCCTCATGCGGGATGGGGAGTCATTAGAGGTTAAAGACTTCCAGAACCCACTGGATTCTCCAATTACATTGAATGAACTACAGGACAAAATAAAAACTCTCCAACTCAAAAAGGGCTATTGTGTGATGGTATCCTCAATGAAATGATCAAACATACAGACAATAAATTCCAATTGTCTATACTAAAACTCTTAACATCATCCTTAGCTCTGGCATCCTCCCTAATATTTGGAACCAAGGACTGATCAACCCAATCCATAAAAGTGGAGCCAAATTTGAGCCCAATAACTAGAGCGGGATAGGTTTCACCAGCAACTTTGGTAATATCCTCTGCATTAACAGCAGACTCGTACATTTACTCAGTGAAAACAATGTACTGAGCAAATGTCAAATTACCAAACAGACCACATACAGTTGAAGTCGGAATTTTACAAAAACTTAGGTTGTAGTCATTAACTCCTTTTTCAACCACTCCACACATTTCTTGTTAACAATCTATAGTTTTGGCAAGTCGGTTAGGACATCTACTTTGTGCATGACACAAGTAATGTTTCCAACAATTGTTTACAGACAGATTATTTCACTTATAATTCACTGTATCACAATTCCAGTGGGTCAGAAGTTTACATACACTAAGTTGACTGTGCCTTGAAACAGCTTGGAAAATTCCTGAAAATTATGTCATGGCTTTAAGAGCTTCTGATAGGCTAATTGACACCATTTGAGTCAATTGAATGTGTACATGTGGATGTATTTCAAGGCCTACCTTCAAACTCAGTGTCTCTTTGCTTGACATCATGGGAAAATCTAAAGAAATCAGCCAAGACCTCAGAAAACAAATTGTAGACCTCAACAAATCTGGTTCATCCTTGGGAGCAATTTCCGAAAGCCTGATGGTACCACGTTCATCTGTACAAACAATAGTAAGCACGTATAAACACCATGAGACCACGCAGCCATCGTTCCGCTCAGGAAGGAGATGCGTTCTGTCTCCTAGAACGTACGTTGTTGTGAAAAGTGCAAATCAATCCCAGAACAAAAGCAAAGAACCTTGTGAAGATGCTGGAGGAAACCGGTACAAAAGTATTTTATATCCACAGTAAAACGAGTCCTATATCGACAACCTGAAAGGCCGCTCAGCAAGGAAGAAGCCACTGCTCCAAAACCGCCATTAAAAAAAAGGCAGACTACGGTTTGCAACTGCACATTGGGACAAAGATCGTACTTTTTGGAGAAATGTCCTCGGGTCTGATGAAACAAAAAAATAACTGTTTGGCCATAATGACCATCGTTGTGTTTGGAGGAAAAAGGGGGAGGCTTGCAAGCTGAAGAACACCATCCCAACCGTGAAGCACGGGGGTGGCAGCATCATGTTGTGGGGGGTGCTTTGTTGCAGGAGGGGCTGGTGCGCTTCACAAAATAGATTGCATCATGAGGCAGGAAAAAATATATATAGATGTATTGAAGCAACATCTCAAGACATCAGTCAGGAAGTTAACGCTTGGTCGCAAATGGGTCTTCCAAATGGACAATGACCCCAAGCATACTTCCAAAGTTGTGGCAAAATGGCTTAAGGACAATAAAGTCAAGGTATTGGAGTGGCCATCACAAAGCCCTGACCTCAATCCTATACAAAATATGTGGGCAGAACTGAAAAAGTGTGTCCGAGCAAAGAGGCCTACAAACCTGACTCAGTTACACCAGCTCTGTCAGGAGGAATGGGCCAAAATTCACCCAACTTATTGTGGGAAGCTAGCCAAAACATCTGACCCAAGTTAACCTGTTGCGTCGAGAAATCCCGTATCCGGGAGCGTAATTATAGCCTCAAGCTCATTACCATAACGCAACGTTAACTATTCATGAAAATCGCAAATGAAATAAATATATTGGCTCACAAGCTTAGCCTTTTGTTATCAACACTGTCATCTCAGATTTTCAAAATATGCTTTTCAACCATAGCTGCACAAGCACTTGTGTAAGAGTATTGATAGCTAGAATAGCATTAAGCCTAGACATTCAGCAGGCAACATTTTCACAAAAACAAGAAAAGCATTCAAATAAAATAATTTACCTTTGAAGAACTTCGGATGTTTTCAATGAGGAGACTCTCAGTTAGATAGCAAATGTTCAGTTTTTCCAAAAATATTATTTGTGTAGGAGAAATCGCTCCGTTTTGTTCATCACGTTTGGCTAAGAAAAAACCCCGAAAATTCAGTCATTACAACGCCAAACTTTTTTCCAAATTAACTCCATAATATCGACAGAAACATGGCAAACGTTGTTTAGAATCAATCCTCAAGGTGTTTTTCACATATCTATTCGATGATAAGTCATTCGTGGCAGTTTGGTTTCTCCTCTGAACCAAATGGAAAAATGCACGCAGCTGGAGATTACGCAATAATTGCAACGGAGGACACCAGACAGAGCACCTGGTAAATGTAGTCTCTTATGGTCAATCTTCCAATGATATGCCTACAAATACGTCACAATGCTGCAGACACCTTGGGGAAACGACAGAAAGTGTAGGCTCATTCCTTGCGCATTCACAGCCATGTAAGGAGACATTGGAACAAAGCGCATTCAAAATCTGGGGCATTTCCTGTTTGAAATTTCATCTTGGTTTCGCCTGTAGCATCAGTTCTGTGGCACTCACAGATATCTTTGCAGATTTGGAAACGTCAGAGTGTTTTCTTTCCAAAGCTGTCAATTATATGCATAGTCGAGCATCTTTTCGTGACAAAATATCTTGTTTAAAACGGGAATGTTTTTTTATCCAAAAATTAAAAGAGCACCCCCTATATCGAAGAAGTTTAAATTGTTTAAGGCAATGCTACCAAATACTAATTGAGTGTATGTGAACTTCAGACCCACTGGGAATGTGATGAAAGAAATAATAACTTAAATAAATCATTCTCTCTACTATTATTCTGAGATTTCCAATCCTTAAAATAGTGGTAATCCTAACTGACCTACTTCAGGGAGTTTTTACTAGTATTAAATACAATTTTGAAAAACTGAGTTTAAATGTATTTGGCTAAGGTGTATGTACATTTCCGACTTCATTTGTATTCAACCTGCGAACCCTAATTAACAAACAAACAAACCAAAACAAAGTATTCTCATGCTTCATTGATTTCGAAAAAGCCTTTGACTCAATTTGGCATGACGGTCTGCTATACAAATTCATGGAAAGTGGTGTTGACGGAAAAACATACAACATTATAAAATCCATGTACACAAACAACAAGTGTGCAGTTAAAATTAGCAAAAGAAAACATTTATTTCCACAGGGCTGTGGGGTGAGACAGGGATGCAGCTTAAACCCAACCCTCTTCAACATACAGTGGGGAGAGCAATTATTTGATACACTGACAATTTTGCAGGTTTTCCTACTTTCAAAGCATGTAGAGGTCTGTAATTTTTATCATAGGTACACTTCAACTGTGAGAGACGGAATCTAAAACAAAAATCCAGAAAATCACATTGTATGATTTTTAAGTAATTAATTTGCATTTTATTGTATGACATAAGTATTTGATACATCAGAAAAGCAGAACTTAATATTTGGTACAGAAGCCTTTGTTTGCAATTACAGAGATCATATGTTTCCTGTAGTTCTTGACCAGGTTTGCACACACTGCAGCAGGGATTTTTTCCCCCTCCTCCATACAGACCTTCTCCAGATCATTTTGGTTTCGGGGCTGTCGCTGGTCAATATGGACTTTCAGCTCCCTCCAAAGATTTTCTATTGGGTTCAGGTCTGGAGACTGGCTAGGCCACTCCAGGACCTTGAGATGCTTCTTACGGAGCCACTCTTTAGTTGCCCTGGCTGTGTGTTTCGGGTCGTTGTCATGCTGGAAGACCCAGCCACGACCCATCTTCAATGCTGTTACTGAGGGAAGGAGGTTGTTGGCCAAGATCTCGCGATACATGGCCCCATCCATCCTCCCCTCAATACGGTGCAGTCGTCCTGTCCCCTTTGCAGAAAAGTATCCCCAAAGAATGATGTTTCCACCTCCATGCTTCACGGTTGGGATGGTGTTCTTGGGGTTGTACTCATCCTTCTTCTTCCTCCAAACACGGCGAGTGGAGTTTAGACCAAAAAGCTCTATTTTTGTCTCATCAGACCACATGACCTTCTCCCATTCCTCCTCTGGATCATCCAGATGGTCATTGGCAAACTTCAGACGGGCCTGGGCATGCGCTGGCTTGAGCAGGGGGATCTTGCGTGCGCTGCAGGATTTTAATCCATGACGGAGTAGTGTGTTACTAATGGTTTCTTTGAGACTGTGGTCCCAGCTCTCTTCAGGTCATTGACCAGGTCCTGGGCTGATCCCTCACCTTCCTCATGATCATTGAACTGTGAACGAGCTGAGAGACAAGGCAAGAAGGGCCTTTTATTCCATCAAAAGAACCATAAAATGTGACATAATTACCCACGAGGTGAGATCTTGCATGGAGCCCCAGACCGAGGGTGATTGACCGTCATCTTGAACTTCTTCCATTTTCTAATAATTGCGCCAACAGTTGTTGCCTTCTAACCAAGCTACTTGCCTATTGTCCTGTAGCCCATCCCAGCCTTGTGCAGGTCTACAATTTTTTCCCTGATGTCCTTACACAGCTCTCTGGTCTTGGCCATTGTGGAGAGGTTGGAGTCTATTTGATTGAGTGTGTGGACAGGTGTCTTTTGTACAGGTAACGAGTTCAAACAGGTGCAGTTAATACAGGTAATGAGTGGAGAACAGGAGGGATTCTTAAAGAAAAATTAACAGGTCTGTGAGAGCCGGAATTCTTTCTGGTTGGTAGGTGATCAAATACTTATGTCATGCAATAAAATGCAGATTAATTACTTAAAAATCATACAATGTGATTTTCTGGACTTCAACCGTCTCTCATGGTTGAAGTGTACCTATGATAACAATTACAGACCTCTACATGCTTTGTAAGTAGAAAAACCTGCAAAATCGGCATTGTATCAAATACTTGTTCTCCCTACTGTATATATCAATGAATTGGCGAGGGCACTAGACCAGTCTGCAGCACCCGGCCTCACCTTACTAGAATCTGAAGTCAAATGTCTACGGTTTGCTGATGATCTGGTGCTTCTGTCCCCAACCAAGGAGAGCCTACAGGAGCACCTAGATCTTCTGCACCGATTCGGCCAGACCTGGGCCCTGACAGTAAATCTCAGTAAGACAAAAATAATGGTGTTCCAAAAAACGTCCAGTCGCCAGGACAACAAATACAAATTCCATCTAGACACCGTTACCCTAGAGCAAACACAAAACTATACATACCGAGACCGAAATTCAGCACCACAGGTAACTTCCATGAAACTGTGAACGAGCTGAGAGACAAGGCAAGAAGGGCCTTTTATTCCATCAAAAGAACCATAAAATGTGACATAACAATTAGGATCCGGCAAAAAATACTTGAATCAGTTATAGAACCCATTGCCCTTTATGGTTGTGAGGTCTGGGGTCTGCTCACCAGCCAAGAATTCACAAAATGGGACAAACACCAAAATCTGCATGCAGAGCAGAATAAGGCCGATACCCGCAAATTATCTAAATCCTGAAAAGAGCCTTTCAATTCTTACAACCACCTAAAATGAAGCGATTCCCAAATCTTCCATAACAAAGCCATTACCTACAGAGAGTTTAATCTAGAGACGAGTCCACTAAGCAAGATGGTTCTGAGGCTCTGTTCACAAACAGAGGCTCAGGACAGCAACACAATTAGACCCAACCAAATCATGAGGAAACAAAAGGATCATTCTTTCCAATGTGTCAAGTAATTAACAAAAAAAACAGAGCAAACTAGAATGTTATTTGGTCCTAAACAGAGAGTACACAGTGACAGAATACCTGACCACTGTGACTGACCCCAAATTATGGAAATCTTTGACTATGTACAGACTCGGTGAGCATGGCCTTCCTATTGAGAAAGGTGACCGTAGGCAGACCTGGCTCTCAAGAGAAGACCAGCTATGTGCACACTGCCCAAAAAATGAGGTGGAAACTGAGCTACACTTTCTAACCTCCTGACAAATGTATGACCATATTAGAGATGCATATTTCCCTCAGATTACATGGACCCACAATGAATTTGAAAATAAATCAAATTTTGATAAACTCTCATATCAATTGGGTGAAATACCTCAATGTGCCATCACAGCAGCAAGATTTGTGACCTGTTGCCACAAGAAAAGGGCAACCAGCGAAGAACAAACACCATTGTAAATACAACTTATATTAGTTTATTTATTTTAGTTTTTGTACTTTAACTATTTGCACATCGTTACAAATCATATTTTGTCACATTTGCCTAATACAAACGGTGCAGACCTTATTGAAATGCTTACTTACAAGACCTTAACCAACTATGTATGCAGTTAAGAAAATACCTTTAAAAAAGTAAGAGATAAAAGTGACAAATAATTAAATGAGCAGCAGTAAAATAACAATAGCGAGGCTATATACAGGGGGTACCGGTACAGAGTCAATCTGCAGGGCACCGGTGTCGAGGTAGTTGAAGTAATATGTACCTGTAGGTAGAGTTATTATAGTGAATATGCATAGATGATAGCAGAGAGTAGCAGCAGCATAGAAGGGGGGTAAATGCAAATAGTCTGGGTAGCCATTTTGATTAGATGTTCAGGAGTCTTATGGCTTGGGGGTAGAAGCTGTTTAAAAGCTTCTTGGACCTAGGTTCCGGTACCTCTTGCCATGCGGTAGCACAGAGAACAGTCTATGACTAGTGTGGCTGGAGTCTTGGACATTTTTTTAGGGCCTTCCTCTGACATCTCCGTGTATAGAGGTCCTGGATGGCAGGAAGCTTGACCCCGGTGATGTACTGGGCCGTACGCACTACCCTCTATAATGCCTTGCGGTCCGAGACCGAGCAGTTGCCATACCAGGCAGTGATGCAAACCATCAGGATGCTCTCGATGGTGCAGCTGTAAAACCTTTTGAGGATCCGAGTACCCGTGCAAAATCTTTTCAGTCTCTAGAGGGGGAATAGGTTTTTTGTGCCCTTTTCATGACTTTGTGAGCTTGGACCATGTTAATTTGTTGGTGATATGTTGGTATTACAGACTCACAGGGAGTGGTTGAAAATATCAGTGAAGACACTTGCCAGTTGGTCAGCGCATGCTCGTAGTACACGTTGTGGTAATTCGTCTGGCCCTGCGGCCTTGTGATTGTTGGCCTGTTTAAAGGTCTTATTCACATTGGCTGCGGAGAGCGTGATCACAGTCATCCGGAACAGTTGATGCTCTCATGCATGTTTCAGTGTTACTTGCCTCGAAGCGAGCATAGACGTTATTTAGGGCATAGCGGGATTTCTTATGGGTTAGAGTCCCGCTCATTGAAAGCTGCAGCTCTTCCCTTTAGCTCAGCGTGAATGTTGCCTGTAATCTATGGCTTATGGTTGGGGTATGTACCTACAGTCACTATGGGGATGACGTCATCGATGCATTTATTGATGAAGCCAGTGACTGATGTGGTGTAATCCTCAATGTCATCGGAAGAATCCTGGAACATATTCCAGTCTGTGCTAGAAAAACAGTCCTGTAGTCTAGCATCTGCTTCATCTGACCTAGTCAGATGATCTAGACCTAGTCACTGATGCTTCCTGCTTTAATTTTTGCTTAGAAGCATGTAAGGATAGAATTATGGTCAGATTTGCCAAATGGAGGGCGAGGGAGAGCTTTGTATGCGTCTCTGTCTGTGAAGTAAAGGTGGTCGAGTTTTTGGTTACATATTTAACATGCTGATAGAAATGAGGTAAAACTGATTTAAGTTTCCCTACATTAGAGTCCCTGGCCACTAGGAGCTCCCCCTCTGGATTAGCCTTTTCCAGTTTGCTTATGGCGGTATACAGCTCCATGAGTGGGGTTTTAGTGCCAGCATCGGTCTGTGGTGGTATGTAGACAGCTACGAAAAATACAGATGAAAACTCTCTAGGTAGATAGTGTGGTCTACAGCTTATCATGAGATACTCTACCTCAGGCGGGCAAAACCTTGAGACTTCCTTAGCTATCGTGCACTAGTTGTTGTTTACAAATATACATAGGATGCAGCCCCATGTCCTGCCGATGAAGTGTATAACCCACCACCTGTATGTTATTAATGTCGTTGTTCAGCCACGACTCAGTGAAACATATTATATTACAGTTTTCAAGGTCCCATTGGTAGGATATACGTACTCTTAGTTCGTCCCATTTATTTTCCATCGATTGAATGTTGGCTAGCACTACAGATGGCAAAGGCGGATTAGCCACTCGTTGTCTGATCCTCACTAGGCTCCCCGATCTCCTTCCGTGAAATCTTTGTTTCTTCCTCCTGTGAATGACGTGGATGAGGACCTTTTCAGGTGGTAGCGGTTTGAAATTAAATGTAAAGACAATTTGAAATGTCTTTATTCTTTTGGAACTTTTGTGAGTGTAATGTTTACTGTTCATTTTTATTGTTTATTTCACTTTTGTTTATTATCTACTTCACTTGCTTTGGCAATGTTAACAAATGTTTCCCATGCCAATAAAGCCCTTGGAGAGGGAGGGAGAGAGAGCCGTTTCCCCCTCTTTTAACACTTTTCGTGGAAGGAGGATATCTACACCACGGCTATCAACACCCTTTCAACCGAACAGTGTAATGTATTTTTGAGCCGGCTTTGCAACTCTTATCCAGCTAAAAATAGCAAGATAAATATGGGGACGAAGCCTAAGGCCTGAAGCCCAATCACATTCTTATCATGTTGATAAGTCCAAAACAAAATTTTGCAGGATAAGTATTTAGACCCCCAACACAGGGGATAATAGGTTTGTTTGGGAGAAGTGGCATGTGTAACAAGGTCTTTAATCCCCCAGTGTGCTGATTTGAAAAGGGCTAAACCCAGACAAAAGAAAGCTGGTGGGAATCGTCAGCCCGAGTGGTCCACTGGCCAATTGATTCCTTCTACTCCTATCTGCCATTTTCTTACCTTCTATACTCTATTGAGAATCTGAAAAAGAGTGTACTTTTCCCTCTGTCGTTTTGGAACGGAATGAAGTTGTCTTCTCTGTGATGAAAAGAGAAAGGGAAGGGAGGTAAAGCTTTAAATCTGCAGGAAAGGATTGATGGATTGATGGCCTCTTAACGTGTAGCAAGAGAGACTAAGCGGGCCTCCTCCAGCGCAGGCAGGCAATGGGGGCAAGCAGGGAGGCAGACTTGCAGGCAGCATAATTAAATAAATAAGGTGATTACATTACTTTAATTTGGTGATCTCCATCATGGTACGACATTGTAGATAGAGGCGGAGTTGTTGGTTTCAGTCTGTTCTGCTGGACCAGCCCAAACAAATTAATGTCGCTAGCTGAGGTTTTAGTAGGCAACTACTGTATTAAGAGTTTTGGATAGTCAGTGTTTAAAGGGGCCCTGGCCCTGTATCTCTAACTGTCCAAGTCAGTGCAACCTGCAGGCTGTAGACTACATAGCATCACAATCACCCTGTTATAAGACTATCCTTATGGTAAGGACTTGTTACAGGACTCCACAGGTTTTAATGAAGTCAAGTGTTCACCCCTTTCAAATGCCAAGCAGCAGAAAATAATTCCCAATGAAAGAGAGCTTAGTGATAAAGAGACATGGTGAATAAATGGGGAAACTAACACACCGTCAGCAGTCAGGCCTAGAACAAGAATACAACACTGTTGTGAAGCAACACTGTAGGGGAACACTTATGCATACAAAGCCCTCCCTTTTGCAAATCCGACCACGATGCCATCTTGCTCCTACCGTCTTAAAGGCAGAAACTCAAACAGGATGTACCAGTGACTAGAACCATTCAACACTGGTCTGACCAAGCGGAATCCACGCTTCAAGACTGTTATTATCACACGGACTGGGATATGTTCCGGTCAGCCTCAGAGAACAACATTGATCTATACGCTGACTCGGTGAGTGAGTTTATTAGGAGGTGCATTGGAGATGTTGTACCCACTGTGACTATTAAAACCTGCCCTAACCAGAAACCGTGGATGGCTGGTGGCATTCGCACAAAACTGAAAGCGTGAACCACCGCATTTAGCCATGGAAAGAGGTCTGGGAGTATGGCTAAGCGTAAATAGTGTAGTTATTTCCTCCGCAAGGCCATCAAAGAAGCGAAATGCCGGTACAGCAACAAAGTGGAGTCATAATTCAACGGCTCAGATACAAGGCGTATGTGGCAGGGTCTATAGGAAATCAAGGACTATAAAAACAAAACCAGCCATGTCACATACACCTTCAGGCTTCCAGACAAACTAAACACCTTCTTTGTCCGCTTTGAGGATAATACAGTGCCACCATCGCGGCCCGCTAACAAGGACTGCGTCCACAGACGATGCAATCGCCATCACACTGCATACTGCCCTGTCCCATCTGGACAAGAGGAATACCTATGTAAGAATGCTGTTCATTGACTACAGCTCAGCATTCAACAGCATAGGACCCTCCAAGCTCATCATCAAGCTGGAGGCACTGGATCTCAACCCTGCCCTGTGCAATTGGGTCATGGACTTTGACGGACCGCCCCAGGTGGTGAAGGTAGGAAACAATATCTCCACTTCACTAACGCTCAACACTGGGGCACCACAAGGGTGCATTCTCAGCCCCCTCCTGTACTCCCTATTAACCTATGACTGTGTGGCCATGCACGCCTCCAACTCAATCATCAAGTTTGCAGACAACACAACAGTAGTGGGCTTGATTACCAACAACGACGAGACAGCCTACAGGGAGGAGGTGAGGGCACTCGGAGTGTGGTGTCAGGAAAACAACCTCTCACGTCAACAAAACAAAGGAGGAGATTGTGGATTTCAGGAAACATCAAAGGGACAGTAGTGGAGAAGTTGGAAAGTTCCTCGGCGTACACATCACAGACAAATTGAAATAGTCCACCCACACACAGTGTGGTGAAGAAGGTACAACAGCGCCTCTTCAAGCTCAGGACGCTGAAGAAATTTGGCTTGTCACCTAAAACACACAGACTTTTACAGATGCACTATCGAGAGCATCCTGTCGGGCTGTATCACAGCTTGGTATGCAACTGCACCGCCCACAACCGCAAGGCTCTCCAGAGGGTGGTGCGGTCTGCACAACCCATCACTAGGGGCAAACTATCTGCCCTCCATGACACCTACAGCACCCGATGTCACAGGAAGGCCAAAAAGATCATCAAGGACAACAACCACCCGAGCCACTGCCTGTTCACACCGCTACTATCCAGAAGGCGAGGTCAGCACAGGTGCATCAACGCTGGGACCGAGAGACTGAAAAACACCTATCTCAAGGCCATCAGACTGCTAAACAGCCATCACTAACTCAGAGGCTGATGCCTACACTGAGACCCAATCACTGGCCACTTTAATAAATGGATCACTAGTCACTTTAAACAATGCCACTTTAAACAATGTCACTTTAATAATGTTTACGTATCTTGCATTACTCATATGTATATACTGTATTTTATACCATCTATTGCACCTTGCCTATTCCTGCTCGGCCATCGCTCATCCATATATTTATGCGTACATATTCTCATTCATCATTTAGATTTGTGTGTATTAAATAGTTGTTGGGAATTGTTAGATTACTTGTTAGATATTACTGCACTGTAGGAACTAGAAGGACAAGCATTTTGCTACACTCACATTAATATCTGCTAACCATGTGTATGTGACCAATAAAAAAAAAAAAAAATTGGTGGTGGGGGATTCTGGCATAGCATCACCATGCTCCATGCTTATTCCAGAGCCTATTCTGGGGTTCAGCAGCATTCTTTGTGAGCCAGGCTGAATGTTTCAGCTGGTTTGGGGCATTCTGGCATCGACAAAGGGCTGTCGGATGCAATCAGTACACTTCCTTTTGGAATGCAAGCCAACCCAAATAAGGAGGCCAACCATGTATCCAACATAATTCACATCTCTCTCTCTTCGCCCTCCTCCCTCTCTCTCTCTACTGCCTGAGACTGTTATGGTGTTTAAATATTTGTGTGTTCATTTTCCTTTTATAGCCTTTTTCCTTCGCCCACCTAGGGTTGTTTTGGAGTTTCATGAACAAACTACGACCCTCCAGTGTACCAGCGACTTAGATTGAAATGGCCTGGTCATGCATCTCAGAGGGCCTGTAAATTGGGCCCTGGCATTGGCTGGCATCACATTGCTGCAGTGCAACGGGGCTGAATATAATCCCTGTGTGCCAGCCTCCCTGTCCAGGATGAGATGTTCCTACTGGGATTCATGGTGCTGTTGACTGACAGGAGAGGGGGCACCAACCATGGGAAGGGAACCAAAGGGGCTTTAGCTAGCTAAACATCTCAAAGAAACCAAAGCTGAATTCTGGATGTCAGTTTTTTGAACACAATTTTTCATAATGCATGAAACACTAAATGAAGAGCTCTCCAGCAGGGTTGTTTGAAAGCACAATTACCATTGTGAAGCAGTTTGACCAAGTATTAGAAAATGGAGATACAGTGATAATTTACATGGTACATCTGAAAATGTTGTATGGTGTTTGTATGCTGAAAATTCCAATAGATTTGATCCTCCTCATCATCATCACCCCCACCATCATCACCATCATTCTCTACCTCCTTTTTGTCCTTTTTGTCCTAGGGGATGCCATAGCCAAGCTGACAGATGTTGGGATGCCGGTGGCCACCCTTGTGGACGGACCCAAGACGGTGTTCAGTAACAGGACAGGCATGGTGAAGGCTGCCCGCATGCTCCTCTCCTCCGTCACCAAAGTCCTGGTCCTCGCAGACCGCATCGTCATCAAACAGATCATCACCTCACGCAACAAAGTAGGTACCGATTCCGACCACACAGTGGGATGCATGCACACCATAAACACAATATACATTTCGATATAGGGCCATAGATGCACACAGACACACAGAACAAAGTAGAGACACACATGCAAGCAGCTGTGCACACACACACACACACACCAGTGGCAGTCTGCCATTTTAAGACGAGGCAGGACAATTATTATGATTTTGTTTATGAGCATGGCTCATAATTTCCATTACAGCCTATTGGATGACTTTCATTCATATTCCATTCACCCAGCTTAATGTAAGATCAATAGGTTTAGGCTACTACATGAGTCACGTGCTCCCTATATCCATCACGAGGTTGCTACAATCTAGCCTATGAATGAAAGTTTACAACGTAGGTGCACAGGTCGAGAGAAATTTGAGTAATCAAGGTGACAGACATTGACACATTCAATACCTCCATGCACAATCTTGCCTGCATCTAGCTCATCGACGGTGTAATCATTAGTCGACAGTTGCAAACAAACTTTCTATTGGACAACTTCAGGTATGTTTACCCCCGTTCCGTTTGCTTCCGTTAAAGAAAAGTGTTTCAACAGAATCGGTAGAATAAATACATCCCTGATCACGCGCAAACACTGTTCACTTTCATACCAGCCACATGCAAACAGCATGATCTCTTTGATCGTTGGATAATTCCTTCTCGCATCTACGCGCTCTCACCTTTTCCATTCACTTGTGGACTTAAATGCACAACACATCAGCTGTCTGTGACCAGGCAAAAAAAACTTTCCAAGCCAAACCATCATATCATAACCACAACACACAGCTTACATCATTGTCACCATATTAGCTAACATCAAGTCAACATAGCTACTAGAACTAAAACATTAGTAACCCTGCTACAATCATGCAGTAAAGTGTACACTTAGCAACCAGTTTAGCAGTTACACCCATGGGCCCCGGGGGCAAAAAATGTATAAAACTAAAAGCTTACCCGAGATCCAGTATTGGATAGCCATAGCCAGCTAGGTAACATAGCATCCATCCCTGTTTGAGCCAGGTAAACAGGCTAAACGATAGCTGCATTTGCTAGCCAAGTGAAAAAAATATGAAATATATAGCTTTCTCCTTGTTTCTTTCGCTCTCTTTGAGTCAACTACTCACCACATGTTATGTACTGTAGTGCTAGCTAACTGTAGCTTGTGCTTTGATTGGGTGGACAGCATGTCAGTCCACGCTGCAAGATCTCTGATAGGTTGGAGGACGTCCTCCAGAAGTTGTCATAATTACTGTGTAAGTCTATGGAAAGGGGTGAGAACCACGTTTTAGGTTTTATATTGAAATCAATGTACCCAGTGGAGGGCGGAAACTAGCTGTCCTCCGGATACGCCATGGTGCCACCCTACAGAGTGCTGTTGAGGCTACTGTAGACCTTCATTGCAGAACGGTGTGTTTTAATCAAGTATTTGTTGACGTGAATATATTTAGTATAGTGTCTATAAATATACTCTTTTTTTGTTTCACTATTTTTATGAAATTCACTGAGGAGGATTGTCCTTCCCTTCCTCCTCTAAGGAGCCTTCACTGACATAATACACACACAAACACACAAATGCCCAGCACTGGCGACTCCATCTAGTCTTTCAGATCTTATCAGAGCTCCATGATATAGTACAGGATAACTCCATCCTCTGCTGCTCTGGGGATAATGGAAGATGCACATTTACCGTTTCTCTACCTGGTGCTTTCAGGAAGAGGATGTACTCACACACAGGGTCCTGGGGGGGTAA
The DNA here is from genome assembly GCF_045791955.1 of Oncorhynchus clarkii lewisi. Classification (NCBI taxonomy): domain Eukaryota; kingdom Metazoa; phylum Chordata; class Actinopteri; order Salmoniformes; family Salmonidae; genus Oncorhynchus; species Oncorhynchus clarkii. The sequence goes on from NC_092164.1 coordinate 60,007,768, forward strand.
GGGCCTAATCCCGTCTAGTCTAGTAAGGCCTGTTTGGACAGACGGGCGACGGGGCTGCTCCCATTACTGGCAAACACAATTTCATTTTGAACCCTGTCTCTGTCTGATAACAGCATAGCTCTTCTGCCTGGCCGGCAGGATGTCACTACTGTTTACCCTTCGAGAGACAGACCAAGCCTCTGACGCACACATGCACACATGTGCACGCGCACACTCACACACACCATCACACTCACAACATCTCTCTCTCTCTCTCACACACACACACACATACTCACACATACACACTGCTCCAGATGGATGGATCACAGCGTTATATAATGGATTATGTTTTTGGGGGGTCTGAGGTGTGACAGGTTTGATGCATTATGCATCAGCTGACTTTGTTGGGTGATGCATGTCAGGTCAAACCATGTATCTTTGTTGGGTGATGCATGTCAGGTCAAACCATGTATCTTTGTTGGATTATGCATGTCAGGTCAAACCATGTATATTTGTTGGGTGACATCTATCCTACCCTGCCTGTCTAAGGTTTTCGAAAGCCAAGTTAACAAACAGATCACCGACCATTTCGAATCCCACCGTACCTTCTCCGCTATGCAATCTGGTTTCCAAGCTGGTCATGGGTACACCTCAGCCACGCTCAAGGTCCTAAACGATATCATAACCACCATCGATAAGAGACAATACTGTGCAGCTGTATTCATCGACCTGGCCAAGGCTTTTGACTCTGTCCATCACCACATTCTTATTGGCAGACTCAACAGCCTTTGTTTCTCAAATGACTGCCTCACCTGGTTCACCAACTACTTCTCAGATAGAGTTCAGTGTGTCAAATCGGAGGGCCTGTTGTCCAGACCTCTGGCAGTCTCTATGGGGGTGCCACAGGGTTCAATTCTCGGGCCGACTCTCTTCTCTGTATACATCAATGATGTCGCTCTTGCTGCTGGTGATTCACTGTTCCACCTCTATGCAGATGACACCATTCTGTATACTTCTGGCCCTTCTTTGGACACTGTCCTAACCTCCAGACGAGCTTCAATGCCATACAACTCTCCTTCCGTGGCCTCCAATTGCTTTTAAATGCAAGTAAAACTAAATGCATGCTCTTCAACCGATCGCCGCCCACACCTGCCCGCCCGTCCAGCATCGCTACCCTGGACGGTTCTGACTTAGAATATGTGGACAACTACAAATACCTAGATGTCTGGTTAGACTGTAAACTCTCCTTCCAGACTCACATTAAGCATCTCCAATCCAAAATTAAATCTAGAATCGGCTTCCTATTTCTCAACAAAGCATCCTTCACTCATGCTGCCAAACATCCCCACGTAAAACTGCTCCAGCTCATGCAATAAAATGCAAATGAATTACTTAAAAATCATACAATATGATTTTCTGGATTTTTGTTTTAGATTCCGTCTCTCAGTTGAAGTGTACCTATGATAAAAATGACAGACCTCTACATGCTTTGTAAGTAAGAAAACCTGCAAAAAAGTGTATAAAATACTTGTTCTCCCCACTTTATAAACGCAACGTAACGTATTGGTCCCATGTTTCATGACCTGAAATAAAAGATGCCAGAAATGTTCTGTACGCACAAGAAGCTTTATTTCTCTCAAATTCTGGGCACACATTTTTTTTCTATCCTGTTAGTGAGCATTTCTGCTTTGCCAAGATAATCCATCCACCTGACAGGTATGGCATATCAAGAAGCTGATTAAACACCACGATAATTCACAGGTGCACCCTGTCCTGAGGACAATAAAAGGCCACTCTAAAATGTGCAGTTTTATCACCCAACACAATGCCACAGAACTCTCAAGTTTTGAGGTAGTGTGCAATTGGCATGCTGACTGCAGTAATGTCCACCAGAGCTATTGCCATAGAATGTAATGTTCATTTCTCTAGCCGCCTCCAACATCATTTTAGAGAATTTGGCAGTATGTGCAACCGGCCTCACAACCGCAGACCACATGTAACCACGCCAGCCCAGGAACTTCACATCCAGCTTCTTCACCTGTGGGAACGTCTGAGACCAGCTACCCGAACAGCTGATGAAACTGAGATGTATTTCTATCTGTAATAATGCACTTTGTGGGGAAAAACCCATTCTGATTGGCTGGGGCTGGCTCCCTAGCAGGTGGGCCTGGCTGCAGCCCGCCCAGTCGTAAAATCCATAGATTATGGGCTAATGAATTTATTTAATATGAACTGTAACTCAGTCAAATCGTTGACATTTTCGCTTTTATATTTTTTTACCTATAGTTCCCCATAACAGTTTATCCAGTCACGTGTTTGTTAGTAAGTAGCACAACGTGAGAAAGCGGGAGCAGGTGAGTCCGGCTGTGTATTGACAGGGGTCGTCTTTTATATTGAAAGTGTTTTTTATTCTTCAACAGATTGTAGCGGGCCACCGAAAACATCTCTTGGGAAATTCCCCTCCTTATCCTGATGTGGCCCAGCCTGCACTAACTTATCTTGTAAAGATCCATTCATATATTTTGGCCACTCTCTGTGATCTTTCTATGTTTTTTGTCTGGGCATCGGATTTAGCAACAGCACCACTACTGTCATCAGGGAGGGGGAGCGACAAGTCTGGGTCCAAGATAGTAGGGTCTTCGCTGGCATTGTTTGGAGGTGTGGCTAGGCCTGGTGCGACCCACCTGTTCTTGTCCAGCCAGAGAGCTGTCCTCATCAGTGGAAGTGCATGGCCGGACTCCTCCGGTTTGCCCTCTTCGCTGCTAGAATCAGCGAACGGGGGCTCGTTGTATGAATGGCCTGTCCTCGTAGGCTTGTCATTCTCCACACCGGCTGATGGACATTGCTGCACACTGATACATTTCACCAGCGAATTTCTTTGGTTTATAGATTGTGCCTCATTTCTCATTGTTTAAAAAAAAATCACTTCCTGATAGTTTGTCTCTTAGATATGGTAGCAAATTGTTTCAAATATCTAGATTTCTTTCAGCTAAAATGATATCCACAAGTAGTAGCTAGCTAACGTTAACATGCTAGGTTAGGCTATTGCCTTAAATCACTAATCGTCTTCGTCACACACAATTATTCATTTTTATTCATATTTCTCAATTGGATAAACCAGTAAAAACACACACATCACCATAGCTACCAAAAATAGTGGGAGTGAACTTCAAGAGAAGCAGGAATGGGGTGGGGGCGGGAACTGCAGCAACGCTATGATCTGGTGGCTTGGGTCCCGCGGGCGGTGTAGTAACCGATCACGGCCACCGGAGTGCGGCAGCCAATTGTCAAAATGCCGCCTCATTCAAGTGCTGCCATAGGCGAAGGCCTAATCTTGCCTATTGGGAGGGCCGGAAAACTATAGTTTTCCTTCACAGAAAATACATTTGTGCAATACCCAAATAGCTTAATTTTCATGAACAGAAGTGGAACTATATTAGTTTTTTTGTTGTTGCAAAAACAGTGCATAGCCATCATATTTCTATTTATCATGGAAATAATGTAGCTAGCCACATTTCCTAATGTTTTGCTTAAAGTTAATCTGGAATTTTACTGGAGAAAAGTCGGCTGGCTAGTGGCTACACATTGAGAAAAACCTACACATCAGCCAGAGCGCTGTCTGCTGATAGAATGCCTGTTCGTGAATTGTGCAACTGAAGCACAAAGTTAGTATGATGCCAAGCAGAAATTACAATAAGCATTTTAGATATGCGTTTACAAAACGCAGCATGAGCTTTATTACGTGTATTATGTTTTTCCTGCATTAAATGAATTCTGCTTTAACGCGACCCCTAAGTAAGTTACTGAACTATTAAGGTGACGGGGCATAATATTATGTAAGCTTTGTACCGTGTTTAAGAACTCAACGCCTTTTGGATGAGTTATCTGTACAGCTGCCACTGCTATATTTTGATTTCCTTGCATTTTTCTCCTCTCGGTTCTCTGTCTGCTCCTCCCCTATCTTCCCCGAGCAGAGCAGGCAGGCCTGTTGCCCTAGTGACTCCAGACCCACAGCGCGTGCACATGCCGCTTCAGAGCAGACAAGCATGCGTCAAAACTTTGTTAATTTGCACAATGTCTGTCGTTCACACTCGATTGTAAATGTTCAGACTCACCAAAAATGACACAGTAGCTCCTACGTGTTATTTAAAAAAATGTTTAAAAAAAAACATGTTCTCAGATGAAGCTGACGTTTGTCATCGAGTAGGATCTCAAAATTACAACGGAAATAGAACCACTAAATCACCTAGTAATTTCCGATAAAAAATATATCAACAAAATAGACTGGCCAATCGATGACACGAATCATGGCTGCTATACTGGGCAATCAGTTTGCTTTGTTTGCATATTTAGCTAGCAGCCTCCATAGAAATTCGCTATTACTTGTGCTAATTTTGTTATCATTCTTGTAACAGATGCCCAATGTGTTTTTTGTTGTTGTTTTTTGGCGTCCCCGTGTGTACTAAGCCGGTAATACCGCAAATCCCGGAATGAGAGGCCGATATGACAATATAAAAATTATATGTCATTAAGTAACACACACAACATTTACTCCGTCCCTTTTGCAGAGAAATCACAGGTCACCCCTTACCCCACATTGTGTGTTCCAGTGTGAACAGTAAAGGGGATTGGGGTAAATCACTGTGATTTGATTGGTATCTCAAGTGCCATCCAGCCTCTGGCCCATAGTGATAACTCCTGAGACATGGAGGCATGACCATCCATCCTCCTTCCCTTCCCTCGCTCCCCTTCCCTCGCTCCATCTCTCACCAGACGAATGGGACACAATTCCACTTGCTGTCACAATGACCTTTTCCTGTTTCTACAGACAGGTCCTCTATGTTGTTGAAGTCAGTCAGTCATGACAAGCTGGTCTACTGAACACTTTGGCTTGAAAGTGAATGTGATGGCCATCACTTGTATGACGAGGCCCACATTGAGTCTGGGTAATAATTTGCTTTGCTGCCTCATTCAGTATCTAGAACCCCATTGACACACACATCAATGTAGTATCTCTCACAGCACCTTTAGTCCATCTCTCAAGACCTGGTTCGGACAAAAAGCTGTTGCCATTTTTGAATTCTGTGTATAATATTTGATGTTTAAGTGAGAGTGGTGTAATGTGTGGTAGTTACTGTAATAGTGTTCCTGATCTTCCCAGCTGTAGTTACTGTAATAGTGTTCCTGAGCTTCCCAGCTGTAGTTACTGTAATAGTGTTCCTGAGCTTCCCAGCTGTAGTTACTGTAATAGTGTTCCTGATTTTCCCAGCTGTAGTTACTGTAATAGTGTTCCTGATTTTCCCAGGTGCTAGTAACCCTGGAGCAGCTGGAGAGAGTGAGCACCTTCCAGGAGTTTGTCCAGATCTTCAGCCAGTTTGGGAACCAGATGGTGGAGTTCGCCCACCTGACCGGGGACAGACAGAATGTGAGTACCGTCCCTCTCTGAAAGGGTATTGGTCAAGCCACTCTTCTTTCCCCTCCAGCTCTCACATTGTTAGAGAGAGCACTAGAACACTCTGCTGCACCCGGCCTCACCCTACTAGAATCTGAAGACAAATTGTTTGCTGATGATCTGGTGCTTCTGTCCACAACCATGGAGTGTCTACAGCAGCACCTAGATCTTCTGCACAGATTCTGTCAGACCTAGGCCCTGACAGTAAATTTCAGTAAGACAAAAATAATTGTGTTCCAAAAAAAGGTCCAGTTGCCAGAACCACAAATACAAATTCCAGGGGCCTTCTATGCCATCAAAAGGAACATAACATTTGACATACCAATTAGGATCTGGCTAAAAATACTTGAATCAGTTATAGAACACATTGCCCTTTTATGGTTGTGAGGTCTGGTGTCCGCTCACCAACCAAGAATTCACAAAATGGGACAAACACCAAATTGAGACTCTGCATGCAGAATTCTGCGAAATATCCTTTGTGTACAACGTAAAACACCAAATAATGCATGCAGAGCAGAATTATACCCGATACCCGCTAATGACCACTTAAAAGGAAGCAATTCTCAAACCTTCCATAAAAAAGCCATCGCCTACAGAGAGATGAACCTGGAGAAGAGTCCCCTAAGCAAGCTGGTCCTGCGGCTCTGTTCACAAACACAAACAGACCCCACAGAGCCCCAGGACAGCAACACAATTAGACCCAACCAAATCATGAGAAAACAAAAAGATCATTACTTGACACATTGGAAAGAATTAACAAAAAAACTGAGCAAACTAGAATGCTATTTGGCCCTAAACAGAGAGTACACAGTGGCAGAACACCTGACCAAAATGAAAGAAAGCTTTGACTATGTACACTCAGTGAGCATAGCCCTGCTATTGAGAGAGGCCGCCGTAGGCAACCCTGGCTCTCGAGAGATGACAGGCTATGTGCACACTGCCCACAAAATGAGGTGGATACTAACCTCCTGCCAAATGTATGACCATATTAGAGAGACACATTTCCCTCAGATTACACAGACCCACAAAGATCTCAAAAACAAATCCAATTTTAATAAACTCTCATTTCCATACCACAGTGTGCCATCACAGCAGCCAGATGTAGGCAACCAGTGAAGAACAAACATCATTGTAAATACAACCAATACAACCTATTTTTATCCCTTTTGTACTTGAACTATTTGCACATCTTTACAACACTGTACGTAGACATGACATTTTGAAATGTCTTTATTCTTTTGGAACTTGTGTGAGTGTAATATTTACTGTTCACTTTGATTGTTTATTTCACTTTTGTTTATTCATTTCACTTGCTTTGACAATGTAAACATATGTTTCCCATGCCAGTAAAGCCCCTTGAATTAAATTGAGAGAGAGTCTATAAAGATCTAAAAGCCATGTGCTTTCCAGCTTGTAAAAAGAGGCTCCTGTCTTAATGAATCAAATGAGTGTCTGTGCGTGTGGGAGAGAGAACCGTACAGTGCCGTGAGCCATGTTGGCTCCACATCCATTCAGAGTACGAGATGACACAGATAGCAGGGTATGTATGACGAGCCCCTGCTGCCCTCACACACGTGCATATACACACACTACAGGGCCTCTGCACCAGCAGGGATAGTGTAGGTGTGTTTAGACAGACGGCAGCACCAATGCGTGGGTCAAATCTGACTCACATCTCAAAGGAGTGATTACGTCAACAAAACAAAATGTGCCTCAAACAAACCCTCTGGAGGCCAAATTAAGTTGTAAAACTGTACATACATCTTTGTATCATACGTTTTCAAGAAATAATGATGCCAGAAAGTTATAACTCTGTTCCCTGTAGTGCCAGAGTCTGCTAATCCTGCTTTGAGTCATACACAGTCTCTATGTACGTGTTCAAATTGGCACCCTATTCCATATACAGTGCACTACTTTTGACCAGGGCCCATAAGGTCAAAAGTTGTGCACTACACAGGGAATACGTTGTTATTCTGGATACAGACTGCGCTAGCTAGCTGATGAAAAGTGAATCGTTATGATATAGAGATGAAAATATTCAGCTTCCCCTCTTTGTTTAACAAACATAGCACGCCTTTGTCTCTCCGTCTGGAAATCTACTGAGACTAGCCGAGTAAAGAGCAGGGGAATATATACTGAACAAAAATATAAAACGCAACATGTAACAATTTCATAGATTTTACTGAGTTACAGTTCATATAAGTAAATTCATTAGGCCTTAATCTAATAATAATAATAATTTCACATGACTGGAAATAAAGATATGCATCTGTTGGTCACAGATACCTTAAAAAATATTAGGGGCATGAATCAGAAAACCAGTCATAGTCTGGTGTGACCACCATTTTGACTCATGCAGCGCCACACATGTTCTTCGCATAGAGTTGATCAGGCTGTTGAGTGTCAAACAAACCCTCTAGCGACCAAATTAAGTTGTAAAAACATCATACTGTACATACATCTTTGTACAGTCGTGGCCAAAAGTTTTGAGAATGACACAAATATAAATTTTCACAAAGTTTGCTGCTTCAGTGTCTTTTGATATTTGTGTCAGATGTTACTATGGAATACTGAAGTGTAATTACAAGCATTTCATAAGTGTCAAAGACTTATTGACAATTACATGAAGTTGATGCAGAGTCAATATTTGCAGTGTTGACCCTTCTTTTTCAAGAACTCTGCAATCCGCCCTGTCATGCTGTCAATTAACTTCTGGGTCACATCCTAACTGATGGCAGCCCATTCTTGCATAATCGATGCTTGAAGTTTGTCAGAATTTATGGGTTTTTGTTTGTCAACCCGCCTCTTGAGGATTGACCACAGGTTCTCAATGGGATTAAGGTCTGAGGAGTTTCCTGGCCATGGACCCAAAATATTGATGTTTTGTTCCCCGAGCCATTTAGGTATCACTTTTGCCTTATGGCAAGGTGCTCCATCATGCTGGAAAAGGCATTGTTCGTCACCAAACTGTTCCTGGATGTGTTGGTACCATTCTTTATTCATGGCTGTGTTCTTAGGCAATATTGTGAGTGAGCCCACTCCCTTGGCTGAGAAGCAACCCCACACATGAATGGTCTCACGATGCTTTACTGTTGGCATGACACAGGACTGATGGTAGCTCTCACCTTGTCTTCTCCGGACAAGCTTTTTTCCGGATGCCCCAAACAATCGGAAATTGGATTCATCAGAGAAAATGACTTTACCCCAGTCCTCAGCAGTCCAATTCCTGTACCTTTTGCAGAATATCAGTCTGTCCCTGATGTTTTTCCTGGAGAGAAGTGCTGCCTTTGCTGCTCTTCTAGACAGCAGGCCATCCTCCAAAAGTCTTTGCCTCACTGTGCGTGCAGATGCACTCACACCTGCCTGCTGCTCTGTACTGGTGGTGCCCCGATCCTGCAGCTGAATCAACTTTAGGAGACGGTCCTGGCGCTTGCTGGACTTTCTTGGTTGCCCTTAAGCCTTCTTCACAACAATTGAACCACTCTCCTTGAAGTTCTTGATGATCCGATAAATGGTTGATTTAGGTGCAAGCTTATTGGCAGCAATATTCTTGCCTGTGAAGCCCTTTTTGTGCAAAGCAATGGTGACTGCACGTGTTTCCTTGCAGGTAACCATGGTTGACAGAGGAAGAACAATGATTCCAAGCACCACCCTCCTTTTGAAGCTTCCAGTCTGTTATTCGAACTCAATCAGCCTGATAGTAATTTCCAGCCTTGTCCTCGTCAACACTCAGACCTGTGTTAACAAGATAATCACTGACATGATTGATGTCAGCTGGTCCTTTTGTGGCAGAGCTGAAATGCAGTGGAAATGTTTTTTGGGGATTCAGTTCATTTGCATGGCAAAAGGGGACTTTGCAATTAATCCGATCACTCTTCATAACATTCTGGAGTATATACAAATTGCCATCATACAAACTGAGGCAGCAGACTGTGAAAATTAATATTTGTCATAAAATAAAAAAAATTGGCCACGACTGTATGTACACGTTTTCAAGAAATAATGATGCCAGAAAGTTATAACTTCCCTGTGGAATGTTGTCCACCCCTCTTCAATGGCTGTGCGAAGTTGCCGGATATTGGCGGAAACTGGAACACGTCATTGATCTTCAGATCGTAGCTCTAGAAAGAGGCTGGATTTACAATCCCGAGTTGGATGACCGTTCAAAACGTATTTTCCCAGTCGGAGCTCGTTTATTCCCGGCTTCCTAGTTGTCTTGAACTCACTTTTGTCAAGTTTTTCCAGAGTTAAGTTGCTTTGAGTGCGACACAAATCATGCTTCATTAACAGCATGGCCAATGTTGAATGTTTATCACATTAAACTGGGAAAAGAGCCTTCCAAACCACTCATTGTTGAATTTGCGATTTCCAACTTGTGTAATGTTTATGGCCGATGAGCACCAATACGTTTTATCTAATTTCTCTTCGGTATTTCTCTTCATATGACAAGGATTTGCCAGTAGATTGTTGACTTGATTCATGATGATGACTGCTAGCTAAGATTTTGAAAGTACGATGTTGACATGATCAGTCCAATCAAAGCTACTGTACATATAATGTGATTTAACGCAATTTTATCTGTGGTCAATGACCTTGAGTCTTCTTGGATGGGCGCTTCTAATGTGACTATGGCAGCACCCAAGGGGCTGGAATTGTCTAGCGCTACCCTTAGACTTGGCAGTGACGTAGGGTCCACATGAGTGTCAGAACACTGAGCCAATCACAGCACTGAGCTACATTGGAAAAACCTGCCTTAAGAAAACAAGAGGCCATGTGTGTATGAGGCTTTATTAAATCAATGATATATACAGTGGGGCAAAAAAGTATTTAGTCAGCCACCAATTGTGCAAGTTCTCCCACTTAAAACATCATAGGTACACTTCAACTATGACAGACAATGAGAAAAAAAATCCAGAAAATCACATTGTAGGATTTTTAATGAATTTATTTGCAAATTATGGTGGAAAATAAGTATTTGGTCACCTACAAACAAGCAAGATTTCTGGCTCTCACAGACCTGTAACTTCTTATTTAAGAGGCTCCTCTGTCCTCCACTCGTTACCTGTATTAATGGCACCTGTTTGAACTTGTTATCAGTATAAAAGACATGGCTCTGTGCCTGGAGAGAAGTTGATTCAACCTCCTGGAACACACACTAAATGCTTAGTCTTTGAAACACAGAGATGAGCGAGTCAGTGCATGTTACTGAGATATCTACTGCATTGAGTCGTGCTTCACCAGGTTAATCTATGAGTAATAACGCTGATGGTCGGAGAACTAAACCTTAACTAAACTTAGCTCGAGAACTCTTACGGTTCTTCCACATGGTACGATATGCTCTGTGTGCGTTTAAAGTGTGTGGGATGCTTTTTTTTGAATGACTGACCCCTTGCATTAATTGGTCCACTAGTCCAGACCAGAGCCATGTATTTGTTGTATTCTTCATTCATGGCTCTGGCCCAGATCCCTGGTAGGTCAAAGCCAGTTCTTCTTAGCAAGACTGAGTTGTGGCTTAAAATGGTTCTGTCTATTTGGTGTCTCACAACTGGCCCACACTCACAAATCAGAGAAGTTTGGGAACCAGCCGAGACTGCTTCTGTAACTGTCCAGTGTTGGTCTCTGTCCATTAGGACCTGGAGGATGAGACTGCTTCTGTAACTGTCCAGTGTTGGTCTCTGTCCATTAGAACCTGAAGGATGAGACTGCTTCTGTAACTGTCCAGTGTTGGTCTCTGTCCATTAGGACCTGAAGGATGAGACTGCTTCTGTAACTGTCCAGTGTTGGTCTCTGTCCATTAGGACCTGAAGGATGAGACTGCTTCTGTAACTGTCCAGTGTTGGTCTCTGTCCATTAGGACCTGAAGGATGAGACTGCTTCTGTAACTGTCCAGTGTTGGTCTCTGTCCATTAGGACCTGAAGGATGAGACTGCTTCTGTAACTGTCCAGTGTTGGTCTCTGTCCATTAGGACCTGAAGGATGAGACTGCTTCTGTAACTGTCCAGTGTTGGTCTCTGTCCATTAGGACCTGAAGGATGAGACTGCTTCTGTAACTGTCCAGTGTTGGTCTCTGTCCATTAGGACCTGAAGGATGAGACTGCTTCTGTAACTGTCCAGTGTTGGTCTCTGTCCATTAGGACCTGAAGGATGAGACTGCTTCTGTAACTGTCCAGTGTTGGTCTCTGTCCATTAGGACCTGAAGGATGAGACTGCTTCTGTAACTGTCCAGTGTTGGTCTCTGTCCATTAGGACCTGAAGGATGAGACTGCTTCTGTAACTGTCCAGTGTTGGTCTCTGTCCATTAGGACCTGAAGGATGAGACTGCTTCTGTAACTGTCCAGTGTTGGTCTCTGTCCATTAGGACCTGAAGGATGAGACTGCTTCTATAACTGTCCAGTGTTGGTCTCTGTCCATTAGGACCTGAAGGATGAGACTGCTTCTGTAACTGTCCAGTGTTGGTCTCTGTCCATTAGGACCTGAAGGATGAGACTGCTTCTGTAACTGTCCAGTGTTGGTCTCTGTCCATTAGGACCTGAAGGATGAGACTGCTTCTGTAACTGTCCAGTGTTGGTCTCTGTCCATTAGGACCTGAAGGATGAGACTGCTTCTGTAACTGTCCAGTGTTGGTCTCTGTCCATTAGGACCTGAAGGATGAGACTGCTTCTGTAACTGTCCAGTGTTGGTCTCTGTCCATTAGGATCTGAAGGATGAGAATAAGAAGGCCAGGATGGCAGCAGCCAGAGCAGTGCTGGAGAAATGCACCATGATGCTGCTCACTGCATCCAAGGTGTGTACATACTGCTGCTAATGTAGTAGATTAAACCTGTGGACTGGAAAAACTTGCTACTGAATGGGTAAAATTAGTCCTTCTGGTGCTCGTGAATTTCCATATTTTTTTGCTTCAAAACAGCCTAACTTCCCATTTAAAACATTGTTTTTGTGTTTAGTAGATGTGAGGCATAGAGACTGTATTACTACAATTGACTCCGAACATGGACTGCCACACAAGCAGACTAATTCTGATACTTTTCCAAATTATTAGCAAAAGAGTTGCTATGATTGGTAAAAAGATCAGAATTGGACTGCCTGTGTAAATGCAGCCTCAGTTGTAAAACCATGTCTCTCTCCCTGTAGACGTGTCTCAGACACCCGGACTGCGAGTCGGCGCGTATCAACAAAGATGCCGTGTTTCACCGCATGCGATTCGCCCTGGAGCAGGTCATGGAGATCGTGACGGACGCCCGGCCCTGCGGGGAGACCAAGGTCCTTCTCCTCAGCATTTACACCGGCATCAAGGACTTCAAGGTGGGACAACAGGGGAGGACTTCCTTATGATTACATATGTTTTTTTGTTTTTTCTCCACTTTACATTGTAATATAGTTCTAATATAGTAACTACAGTATGATGGTTTAGGCCTGGACTAATCTAGGTTAGCCCCGAACTACAATCTAGTGTAATTTGGGTACCATTTATGTTCACGTAGTCTATCCACAAGATATTTATATTTTTTTTATTTAGCCTTTATTTAACTAGGCAAGTCAGTTAAGAACAAATTCTTATTTACAATGACGGCCTAGCAAAAAGCAAAACACCTGCGACGACGGTGGCTGGGATTAAAAATGTGAAATATAGAACAAAACACACATCACCACAAGAGAGACACCACAGCACTACATAAAGAGAGACCTAAGACAACAACACAGCATGGCAGCAACACATGGCAACAACATGGTAGCAACACAACATGGCAGCACAACATGGTAACCGCACCAAACATGGCACAAACATTATTGGGCACAGACAACAGGCCTGGACATACAAACAGGAAGCACGCCAGGTGTTCGGCACCAGTTCTTTACAATAAGTCAATTATCCCTAGTCAACCTGAATTACCAGTAGCTTGTCATAGAACTTTTGAATGTTATTCTCTGGCACTCTGTGTCAATTAAATTGAAATGCTTTATTGGCATGACAAATAATTTGTTGTATTCATTACTGTGTCTCTGTCTGTGATCCCAGTCCAACGTGGAAGGTCTGCATGAGGGTCTGTACTCAATGCCCCAGCAGGCTCTGTTTGACCAGCTGGAGGCGGTGGTGGAGAGGACGGAGGACTTCACTGACTCGGCCTACACCAGCCACGAGCACCGAGAGGGCATCCTGCAGCTCTGCCAGCTCGCCCGCCAGGACACTGACCAGCTCATCGCAGCCTGGAGGGAGGCGGTATGTTGTCATAAACTGGGCATACACACACATGTAAATACTTGTACACTCGCGTGTATACATGTACTCACACATGTAGATATGTACTCGTACGTCTACATGATTAAGAGCACGGGTACAGTAGGTCATGATTTAGCATGCATGAAAATGCACATTGCATTCACGTGTGTAGATGGCCACAGACACGCACACTCCTTCACTTCCTTTCTGTTGCTTAGCTACATGACCTTGTGTACTGTTGCTAGGTTTATAGATAATGTGAAGGAGAACAATATAATATCCAGCCTTTTCACACCACCCTCTCCCATACGGCTGGCTATACAGTGCTATACAGTCATTCTTTATAGGTCTTAAACCAGTCCTGGGCCCATCAATGCATCTCAGAGTAGGAGTGCTGATCTAGGATCAGTTTTGATTATGTGGACAGATCCTAGATCAGGACTCTTACTCTGAGATGCTTTGTGGATACGGCCCTGAAGTCAGCCTCATCGTATGAATGGCCATTCACTTGACTCCATTGCTCTCTCGACACCTCCCTGAAAGGAGGCTCCTTGGACTCCATAGCGTGTGGCTTTCACACAATGTGTTTTTCCATCATTAAGGTTGTATATATGTGTGAAAATAGAGGCCACAGTTCCATTGACAAATTGAATGGAATCAGAGCTAGCTTGAATGATTGGCTCCCTAGTGAGACCCATTTCTACAGCGTGTGTCACTAGCTAGATCCCAGGGCCTGTTCGTTTTCCTCCACTTATTTCAGTAGAAACAGAGCAGTGAGATGAGGTGTTTTTCTCTACTTATTTCAGTAGAAACAGAGAGGGTGATGAGAGGGTCAGAGACAAATCATCAGGGCCCCGTTTTTCAAAAGTGTTCTATCTGGATTTCAGGATTAAATGCACTGAAATACAATGGGAGTCCAATGATTCATCCATTCTATTCATTCATTCTATTTATTTTGCGTTTAATCCTTTCCGATAGCTGAAATCCAGATAGAACACTTTTGAAAAACTGGACCCTGGTGAATTCTGCTTGCTTGACAGTTTTTGTTTTTACATAGTTTTGACACATTGCTGTAATCGTGTCTGACTACAGTGCCTTTCACCCGTCTCCTTGCCCTTAGAACGTGTGTCTGAAACTTGTGTTTTACAGGATATTGGTGATGCAGAAGGGATCTCTCTCTTTCACTCACTCACACTCTACCTTTTCTCTCTCTCTCACACACACACACACACACACACACACACACACACACACACACACACACACACACACACACAGGGCATGAGCAGGGCTGTGTAATCTCGTATTCTTCTCCTGCTAAGGCAGGCCACATCCCAGGCATCATGTGCATGATTTATGTGACGACTACTCTTATCTTTTTCCCCTCACTTATTTATTTTAATATTTTCCTCATCCCAGCTGTCTCTCAATGCCAAAGAGGCCTCGGAGGAGATGGAGTTGTCTATACTGAAGACCTGCCAAAGTGTTCACGAACTCCGCAGAGAGGTGAGTCCTGTAACCCTGCGGTCTTAACTAGAATGCATCACTGTCTGGCATGCCAAGTGGTTCAGTCCTAGATCAGATCTGTCCGGAGTTTTCTGTACTCTCCAACTGGGTTGGGATGCAACTGATTACATATCATCTGATTACAAAAACCTGTAGCTGTAATCGGTTATGTTACCAGCAAAAATGTTGTAATCAGTTTAGATACATTTGAAAAAATGTATTACTTTTTTGGGATTACTTTTCAAATCAAAAAGGATGTTTGTGGAAAAAATACATTGACACCTTTCTTTTTTTCTCATTCAATTCAGTATTGAAAAAAATAGCAAGTCTAAGTTTGTCCCACCTGAGCGAGTCTGACCACAAGTCAGAAACCACTATGACGACACACCAGATGTGTTTGAGGGATCCTTTTTGTCTTCTTTTAATGCCTCTTAAGGGGAAAGTAACTGAAAGTAATCAGATTACATTACTGAGTTTAGTTAATCCAAAAGTTACGTTACTGATTACAATTTTGGACAGGCAACTGTAACAGATTACATTTAGATAGTAAATGACCCAACCCTGCTCTCATCACAATTTGTTCAGATCTCTTGCTCTTCTTTCTCTTTAATATGGCCTAAGCACTCTCCCACTTTTACGTATTCTCCTTATCCTCCCACCGTTGGCACTCCCCCCCTCACGCTTTTTCTCTCTACCCTGCCCTTTCTTTCTCCTCCTTGTTCTCTTTCTGTCTTACTATTGTTTTCTCTTCCTATTACCATTGTGCAGCCAGATGCACAAAAAATACCACATATGTATACCCATTTTCATCTCCCCTCTCCCTCCGTCCAGCTCCATAAGGTGGCGGTGGGGCGGGCGGCGGACCTGCTGAAGCTGCATGCAGAACACCTGCCTCTGCGGGCCTTGAAGGCCTCAGGGGGCGAGGGAAACCTGGAGGCCGTAGCAGAGTACGCCCGCACGCTCGCAGAGCAGAAGGAACAGCTGGTGGAGGTGAGCGAGGCTCGCTGGCTGGGGAGGTTAACTTAAGTCTGTTGAATCTCCCTGATCAAATCACCTTTGTTGAATTTAATTTATATAATTTTATTTAACCACAAAGTCTATTTAATTAAATGTTTAAAAGTCCATCATATCCATCTCTATGGCTGAGGTGTATGGACATGGTACTGGCTTTGGAGACCTGTATTTATTTTCCAGTTGAATATCTGGAAAATATATCTTGATCTGTCTGCTGCTCATATCCAGTCATATTGATGTTAGACGCTGATGTTGTCTGTTCTGTTCCAGACGTGTCGTCTGCTGTGTCACGTCTCAGGGACAGAGCCTCTGGAGATCACCTGTATGCACGCTGAGGAGACCTTCCACGTCACTGTCCCCCAGGTAACAGACACTCTGACGGGTAACATACACTCTGACGGGTAACAGACACTCTGACGGGTAACAGACACTCTGACGGGTAACAGACACTCTGACGGGTAACAGACACTCTGACGGGTAACAGACACTCTGACGGGTAACAGACACTCTGACGGGTAACAGACACTCTGACGGGTAACAGACACACTGACGGGTAACAGACACTCTGACGGGTAACAGACACTCTGACAGGGAACGCACCCAGACACTCTGGCAGGAAACGCACCCAGACACTCTGGCAGGAAACGCACCCAGACACTCTGGCAGGAAACGCACCCAGACACTCTGGCAGGAAACGCACCCAGACACTCTGGCAGGAAACGCACCCAGACACTCTGGCAGGAAACGCACCCAGACACTCTGGCAGGAAACGCACCCAGACACTCTGGCAGGAAACGCACCCAGACACTCTGGCAGGAAACGCACCCAGACACTCTGGCAGGAAACGCACCCAGACACTCTGGCAGGAAACGCACCCAGACACTGGCAGGAAACGCACCCACCCCTGTGACATGAAACGCACCCACCCCCGTGACATGAAACACACACCCACCCACCCACCCTGTGACAGGTAAGGTAACACACTCTGACATTTAAGGTAACACACTCTGACAGGTAAGGTAACACACTCTGACAGGTAAGGTAACACACTCTGACAGGTAAGGTAACACACTCTGACAGGTAACGTAACACACTCTGACAGGTAACGTAGCACACTCTGACAGGTAAGGTAACACACTCTGACAGGTAACGTAACACACTCTGACAGGTAACGTAGCACACTCTGACAGGTAAGGTAACACACTCTGACAGGTAAGGTAACACACTCTGACAGGTAACGTAGCACAATACACGTTGTGCTAGAAACTCCACCCTGATGTTGTTGTACAACTTCTCCATTATCAAGGTTTGTCAGCACATTCTCTGCCATCTTGTCCCCTATAGCTTCACCCCCATCCATTTAAACACAGCCAACTATTACAGAAACCGACATAAAGATGACTTCATCTGATACGGGGAGAAATAACTCAGAAAACCACACGCACACGTCAGAGTGCATCACCTCCGGCGTGTTGCATTTAATTGGTAATTACCCACAGGTGTCTCTTTATTACCATTGAAAGACATCCACACACACACACACACACACACACACACATCAGTATTAATCCTCCCTGGGCGGAGGCTCCCCCTCTGTGACCTTATTGATTGACCTATGAACCTATTAGCTCAGTCATTACAGCTGGGTCATGCAGGGTCTGACATTACTGTGGGCGGGTCTTCACATTTTCCACAACACTCCCAGCAGCAGATAATGAAGCATCTGTCCCAACGGCCTGGAAGACCAAACATAATTAGAAAACTGGGAGACAAAACGGATTCCATGCCCCCTGCTCTGCTTGCTGAAGATTGGTTCCATTTCACACAATCAGCCCCCACACTGAGAGGAAATGATCATGTGTCTCTGCTCATAGACTTGTTCAACATTCTATGAGAATGAGGCCTGATTCCATTCTGTAATGGGGGTGTTGGAGACATTGTATGGGGGTGAGGCTGTCTAATCATTTTCTTGGATCCTTTGTAAGTTAGTTTTCCCTCAAAGAACCAACTGGTCTGGATAGCTACTGGTGTGAGTAACACCGTAATAGCTCCACTTAAGGTGTGTACTGTGCACCTTATCGAAACACTTCACCACTCCAATACAAATTTAAAACATATCTACTTCCCCCATCTCTCTCTCCCTCCCTCCTCCATCCTCTCAGATCATTTCTGCAGCCCAGACGCTGGCCCTGCACCCATCCAGTAAGATTGCCAAGGAGAACCTGGATGTGTTCTGTGAGGCCTGGGAGTCCCAGCTCTGTGACATGGGCGTGCTGCTCCGGGAGATCAATGACGTGTTCGAGGGCCGCCGAGGTGTGTGTGTGTGTGTAATGGGCATCCAAGGTGGGCCTCCCGGTCGTAGGAGAGGGGAGGGAGAATAAGTGGTGAGAGGAGTTTGGTTGGGTTGGGACAGGCCTCTTGTTGGGAGGAGAGGAGGGGTTGTTGGACTGGGATGGTCCCCCTTGTGGGAGGGGGGTGCTGGAGGGATTGGGTGAGGCAGTCCCCCTGGTAGGAGGAGGGGCAGGGTGTGTTGGTGGGGTGGGGCCAACCCCTTGGTGGGACGAGAGGGGGGGGTTATTGGCCTGGGACGGTCCCCCTGGTGGGAGGGACGTGTTGGAGAGATTGGGTGGGGTAGTCTTAAAGACTTTTTTTTTTTTTACCCTTAGTAGGTAAGTTGACTGAGAACACATTCTCATTTACAGTAATGACCTGGAGAATAGTTACAGGGGGGAAGAGGGGGATGAATGAGCCAATTGTAAACTGGTGATGATTAGGTGGCCATGATGGTATGAGGGCCAGAATGGGAAGTGGTATTGAAGAACTGTAAGACCAGGATTGGATCTCACTCAGACAAGGGATGTTACCATACAAACAACCCCTGGCAAGGGGATGATGTTTCTGTCCCTCATGGTTATTGATAGTAAAAGTTAATAAGACTGTGAAGGAATGGATTATTCATTCAGTTATGTCAAATCTGATGGACTCCCACCACTATTATATCGACACCACACTGAAATAACATTAATGCCCGTATTCACTAGTCACCACACAGATTTCTCCCCACCCTCTTGCTCTCTTTCTCTTGCGCGCTCTCTCTCGCTCTATTCTCTTTATCTCTATTCTCTCTCTTGTTATTCTATTCTCTATATTCTCTTGCTCTCTATTCCCTCCCTCTATTCTGTCTCTTGCTATTCTATTCTCTATATTCTCTTGCTCTCTATTCCCTCCCTCTATTCTGTCTCTTGCTATTCTATTCTCTATATTCTCTTGCTCTCTATTCTCTCCCTCTTATCTCTTGCTATTCTATTCTCTATATTCTCTTGATCTCTATTCTCTTGATCTCTATTCTCTTGCTCTCTATTCTCTCTCTTGCTATTCTATTCTCTTGATCTCTATTCTCTTGCTCTCTATTCTCTCTCTTGCTATTCTATTCTCTCTCTTCTCTTGCTCTCTATTCTCTCTTGCTATTCTATTCTCTCTCTTCTCTTGCTCTCTATCTTAATCTCTATCATTTTCATGGGCAGATAGTCTCTCTACAAGCCATGATTGTTTGTACTCTCTGTCTCTCTTGCTCTCTATTCTCTTGCTCTCTCTCACTCTCTTGTAGTCTTGCTCTCGCTCTCTCTATTCTCTCGCGCTCTATTCTCTTGCTCTCTATTCTCTTGCTCTCTCTCACTCTCTTGTCTCGCTCTCTCTTCTCTCGCTCTCTATTCTCTTGCTCTCTCTCGCTCTCTCTATTCTCTTGCTCTCGCTCTCTCTATTCTATTCTCTCTCTTGCTATTCTATTCTCTTGATCTCTATTCTCTCGCTCTCTCTTCTCTCGCTCTCTATTCTCTTGCTCTCTCTCGCTCTCTCTATTCTCTTGCTCTCGCTCTCTCTATTCTATTCTCTCTCTTGCTATTCTATTCTCTTGATCTCTATTCTCTTGCTCTCTATTCTCTCTCTTGCTATTCTATTCTCTCTTCTCTTGCTCTCTATTATCTTAATCTCTATCATTTTCATGGGCAGTTAGTCTCTCTACAAGCCATGGTTGTTTGTACTCAGTCTCTGTCTAAGCTGTGGTAGTCTAAAATGTATTGATCCTATTCATAGACAGATCAATCTCTATAACCGTGGTTGTTTGTATTCTCTGACACAACGCAGCGATTAAAGCACCATCAGCACGATACCTCTCACCGAGCCACAGGCACAAACCGTTCTGTTACAGGCACACGCACACAGGCCTGTATCTCAACATTGGGTTATACCAACCGTTTCACAGCGCTCTCTCCCACTCCGCAGCGTAATTCCTATAATCCGTAACGTTTGTGGCATGCCACGGTATTCGTATTTATGGGCCACGATCCAAATGACATGCAACGAGAGAGACGACGTCCCCCTGCTGAAACCATTAAATAGAGAAGTGTGTGTGGAGCAGGTAGCCTAGTGGTTAGAGCGTTGGGCCAGTAACCAGCAGGTAGCCTAGTGGTTAGAGCGTTGGGCCAGTAACCAGCAGGTAGCCTAGTGGTTAGAGCGTTGGGCCAGTAACCAGCAGGTAGCCTAGTAGTTAGAGCGTTGGGCCAGAACCGAAATCCCTGAGCTGACAAGGTAAAAATCTGTCGTTCTGCCCCTGAACAAGGCAGTTAACACACTGTTCCTTGGCCGTCATTGTAAATAAGAATTTGTTCTTAACTGACTTGCCTAGTTAAATTAAAAAATGCAAAATAGTAGAAAATTAACACCGGTCTCATAAACAATCTCTCAAGCACAAGCCCACATGTTAGTGAGTAGCCAGCAAATATGAATATTTCAAGTTTTAGCAACTTGGATCTAGGTATAATTTCACAAGCTCTGAATTCCGCTAACCAAGGGAAACAGTTAATGTTATGAACAGAACTTTATGTCCGTCTCCAACTGTTTGAACAGCCTGTTAGCCTGTCCACTTTGTTCAGATGTTGAAATCAAGTGGTCCTACCTTGTTTCTCAGAATGAGAACGAGTTGCCAATTCCTTATATAATTGTTATACTAGCTGCTTAGCATAAAACAATCTTTATTTGACTAAAATGCTGCTAGCGATACGTGATACCATTATGCACTTGCGACTGTGCATTCATTTTCCAGAATGAATGTTCATTGGTACATCAGTTTTAGTAGTGTCTGCTCTGCTCGAAATTTGAGGAGTTGAAACATTAACAGACTATGGTTAGAAAGGGTAACTTCTCTATTATAGTAAAATAATACTGATTTTGTTGGACCAAGCCTCAAATGCAAATAGCGAGTTGGAACCGTTGGTCAGAGAGGAAGAAGTGACCTCTCATCTTTGTTGTTGTGAGTGGTAGGGGGATGGGCTTGGGAGAAAGAGGCAAAGTGAGAGGTTTGATAAATATATAAACCCAATGTGTTTCTATGTGTTTCTATGTGCTTATTTTGAACCTTGTCGCCTGCCTTCCCGCCTTTGGGACAATGACTCCCATTGTTCGAGTGGAGACATGAGCATCTAGTCATTACATACAGATCTCTGGTGTAAATGGGAATGTGCACAGCACAGAAAAAGCGAACGAGACGAGACCAAAAATACAACATGACAACGCTCATAAAAACAATAAATACAAAAAGCCTAGATTATGCGATATGGAATATCGTGCAAAAACATAAATTCAAATTAATCTACTTCATTCGATATACCACACCGCCCTAGGATGTGGAAGGGACTATCAACTTTAGTATGATAGAAGATGTGTTGGAGATGATCAACTGTAGTATGATAGAAGATGTGTTGGGGATAATCAACTTTAGTATGATAGATGTGTTGGGGATAATCAACTGTAGTATGCTAGAAGATGTGTTGGGGATGATCAACTAGTATCATAGAAGATGTGTTGGGGATAATCAACTGTAGTATGATAGAAGATGTGTTGGGGATAATCAACTGTAGTATGATAGAAGATGTGTTGGGGATAATCAACTGTAGTATGATAGATGTGTTGGGGATGATCAACTGTAGTATGATAGAAGATGTGTTGGGGATAATCAACTGTAGTATGATAGAAGATGTTGGAGATGATCAACTAGTATCATAGAAGATGTGTTGGGGATAATCAACTGTAGTATGATAGAAGATGTGTTGGGGATGATCAACTGTAGTATGATAGAAGATGTGTTGGGGATAATCAACTGTAGTATGATAGAAGATGTGTTGGGGATGATCAACTGTAGTATGATAGAAGATGTGTTGGGGATAATCAACTGTAGTATGATAGATGTGTTGGGGATGATCAACTAGTATCATAGAAGATGTGTTGGGGATAATCAACTGTAGTATGATAGAAGATGTGTTGGGGATGATCAACTAGTATCATAGAAGATGTGTTGGGGATAATCAACTGAATCCCTCCCTTTTTAGTATTATTTAATGTGTTGGAATTAATAGCGGAAAACCATTTGAAATGCAGTATAAAAAAGGAGTGTAGGGATTTAAAAAGGCATACAATCATTTTGCTGGGAAATTATGTGACCAAACGGACCATTATTTCACCTTAAACCATGGCATTGTTGAATACATGTTTCTGATTGGCTTGAAGGGCATTCTAGAGTGTGCATTATTTCTCTATAACACATGGTATAGCTAGCTGCAAGGTAGTATTCAATGGGTATAGTTCATTCTTACATGTTCTATGTTTGAGCTGCTTTTGAAAGCAAAAGTCGAATTGAAAATATTGGCATTGTTGATTTCGATTTTCATAATGGCAAACTAGGACTGATGGTTTGATTAGCTAAACTAGCACGTTTGTTTGGTTACCATGGCAACTACTGTAGCTATCTGGTAAACTTGTTAGCTACTTCAGGGGATGTTGAACACATTTCTACTGGCATGTTAAAATATTTATAGCGGGAAATGTGTTAAATTATAGCCATGGAGGGCCTCCCTGGTGGCGCAGTGATCTAGGGCACTGCATCGCAGCGCTAGCTGTGACTCTGGGTTCGCGCCCAGGTTCTGTCGCAGCCGGCCACGACCGGGAGGTCCGGCACAATTGGCCTAGCATCATCCGGGTTAGGGAGGGTTTGGCCGGTAGGGATATCCTTGTCTCAGTGGGCGCAGTGCGCGCTAACCAAGGTAGCCAGGTGCACTGTGTTTCCTCCGACACATTGGTGCGGCTGGCTTCCGGGTTGGAGGCACGCTGTGTTGAGAAGCAGTGTGGCTTGGTTGGGTTTTGTTTCGGAGGACTCATGGCTGTCGACCTTCGTCTCTCCCGAGCCCGTAAGGGAGTTGTAGCGATGAGACAAGATAGTAATTACTAACAATTGGATACCACGAAATTGGGGAGAAAAGGGCGTAAAAAAAAATAAAAAATTATTATAGCCATGGGATAATCAACTCAGGGCTCTATGCATTCTCTGGAAAATAATGCAACTCTGTGGAAGGTCAGTTACACTTCTTCATGGAACACACCTTACACGTCGTTCATTATTTTCCATATAACTCATAGCCTCCCATTCATTATCCCAAACTTGTGATCCAATGGCCAAAACTTTAAAAAAAGATTTTTCCTCAAAATAGTATTTTTTCTGATTTAATAACAGGTGATAAAAGAGCTTACTTGTCGCTTCCCAGACCAGGGGTGAGTATCAGAATAAACAATACTATGATTGGTGGGTATTTCCAATGTCATTCTGTTTAAATGATTTTCCCTCACTTTCTCCTTTAATATCACTCATCCTGTCAAACGTTTTCTTCCCTCCAGAAACATTCAGCCAACCTGAAGACGGTGAAAGCTGTTAAGCTAGATACGGAGGTATAACTAGACTCTTCAATTACACAATACACCTCACATAGTGCACAACTTTTGACCATACCCTATATATGGAATACAGTGGCATTTGGGCTGCATCTACTACCTCATCCTGACAGGTGCATTTATTCTGCAGGAAATGAATACCTGGTCAAACAGGGGAATAATGGCGATTATTCCAGGGACCTTGCATGGTCTGATACAGTTGAAGTCGGAAGTTTACATACACTTAGGTTGGAGTCATTAAAACTCGTTTTTCAACCACTCCACAAATTTCTTGTTAACAACCTATAGTTTTGGCAAGTCGGTTAGGACATCTACTTTGTGCATGACACAAGTAATTTTTCCAACAATTGTTTAAAGACAGAATATTTCACTTATAACTCATTGTTTTAGATTTCCAGTAGGTCAGAAGTTTAAATACACTAAGTTGACTGTGCCTTTAAACAGCTTGGAAAATTCCAGAAAATGATGTCATAGCTTTAATTTTAGTCAATTGGAGGTGTACCTGTGGATGTATTTCAAGGACTACCTTCAAACTCAATGACTCTTTGCTTGACATCATGGGAAAATCAAAAGAAATCAGCCAACGCCTGAAGGTACCACATTCATCTGTACAAACAATAGTACGCAAGTAGAAACACCATGGGACCATGCAGCCATCATACCACTCAGGAAGGAGACGTGTTCTGTCTCCTAGAGATGAACGTATTTTGGTGCAAAAAGTGCAAATCAATCTCAGAACAACAGCAAAGGACCTTGTGAATATGCTGGAGGAAACGGATACAAAAGTATCTCTATCCAGCAGTAAAATGAGTCCTATATCGACATAACCTGAAAGGCCGCTCAGCAAGGAAGAAGGCACTGCTTCAAAACCACCATAAAAAAGCCGGACTACGGTTTGCAACTGCACATGGGGACAAAGATCGTACTTTTTGGAGAAATGTTCTCTGGTCTGATGAAACAAAAATAGAACTGTTTGGCCATAATGACCATTGTTATGTTTAGAGGAAAAAGGGTGAGGCTTGCAAGCAGAAGAACACCATCCCAACCGTGAAGCATGGGGGAAGTGGAAGCATCATGTTGTGCTTTGCTGCAGGAGGGACTGGTGTACTTCACAAATAGATGGCATCATGAGGTTTGAAAATTATGTGGATATATTAAAGCAACATCTCAAGACATCAGTCAGGAAGTTAAAGCTTGGTTACAAATGGGTCTTCCAAATGGACAATAACCCCAAGCATACTTCACAAGTTGTGACAAAATGCCTTAAGGATAATAAAGTCAAGGTATTGGAGTGGCCATAACAAAGCCCTGACCTCAATCTTATCGAAAATGTGTGGGCGAAACTGGAAAAGCGTGTGCGAGCAAGGAGGCCTACAAACCTGACTCAGTTACACCAGCTCTGTCAGGAAGAATGGGCCAAACTTCACCCAATTTATTGTGGAAAGCCTGTGGAAGGCTCCCTGAAACGTTTGACTTAAGTTAAACATTTTAAAGGCAATGCTACCAAATACTAATTGAGTGTATGTAAACCTCTGACCCACTGGGAATGTGATTCTGACATTTCACATTCTTAAAATAAAGTGGTGATCCTAACTGACCTAAGACTACTTTTTACTGGTATTAAATGTCAGGAATTGTGAAAAACTGAGCTTAAATGTATTTTCCTAAGGTGTATGGAAACTTCCGGAGTCTCACTCCGTCATGAATGGGCGTGCATACACAAAATTATAATCATTCATTGGAAATTATTAGGAATGTTTGATGTCTTTTAAGAGAGGTGAAGAGTGGAATTGTTGACTTTCTCAAGCAGCAATGAGTTTTATCTTTAAACTGATAATATGACTTAAGAAATTATTTACATCCTTTGAATTTTTCCACATTTTGTTGTGTTACAGCCTAAATTTAAAATTGTTTAAATTAATATTTTGTGTCACTGGCCTACAAACCCATAATACCCCATAATGTCAATGTGGAATTATGTTTTTAGAAATGTTTAACATCAAAATGTCTGCCTAGCAAAGATCAACAACCAACTTGACAGAGTTTAAAGAATAAAACAAAAAAGCACAAATATAATACAATCCAGATGTGCAAAGCTCTTAGACTCACTCAGAAAGACTCTCAGCTGTAATCGCTGCCAAAGTTATGTAAAGATATATTAGTGTTTTATGTTTCATATATTTTTGACAAATGTTAGAATTTTTCTTCCACTTTGTCATTAGAGTATTTTGTGTAGATCTTTGACAAAAAAATACTATTACTTTTTTTTTTAACCCACCTTGTAACCTTGTAATGTGGAAAAAGTGAAGGGGTGCAAATACTTTCTGAATGCAATGTATATGGTTATGAATGATCATGAATCAGTAATGATGATGATAATGAAGGCAATGTATATGGTTATGAATGATCATGAATCAGTAATGATGATGATAATGAATGCAATGTATATGGTTATGAATGATCATGAATCAGTAATGATGATGATAATGAAGGCAATGCATATGGTTATGAATGATCATGAATCAGTAATGATGATGATAATGAATGCAATGTATATGGTTATGAATGATCATGAATCAGTAATGATGATGATGATAATGAATGCAATGTAGATAAAAAGTAATGTGGTTATGGGCTCATCATGCACTGACCTTACGGAAATCACCGAATATGGTGGAATCTCAGAAGGTTTGGGCTTGATTAGTAGTCTTGGATGGGAGACCATCCTTAACTAATGGCGGACCCACGATCTCTCCGCCCCAGGAGCAGAGCACCATATCCAAGCTGGGTCTAGAGCTGCGTCTGCTGACCTCCGACGTGGACACGGAGGTGGAGAAGTGGGAGGACCAGGAGCAGGACATCGTCCGCGAGGGCCAGAGCATATCCAGCATGGCCTACTCCATGTACCTCTTCACCAGGTAGACACCAGCTGTCTGTCTGTCCTCACCAGGTAGACACCAGCTTTCTGTCTGTAGACACCAGCTGTCTGTCTTCACCAGGTAGACACCAGCTGTCTGTCTGTCGCTGTCTTCACCAGGTAGACACCAGCTGTCTGTCTGTCTCTGTCTTCACCAGGTAGCTTATCTATCAATCATTAGACTGTCACTCAATAATAATAATAATAATAACTTTATTTATACAGTATAGTACTTTTCAATACAAGTAAAAGTGCTTACCATCATAAAATAATAAAAGTACTAACAATGAAAGGAGGAAGGAGAATGGAAAAAATATAGATACATTGAAATCATACATTAAAAGCATCTTTATAAAAGTCTTCAGCAAGCCTGCAGTATAAATGTCAAGTATACTTTGCACCAGCCAGGTATTGACCACCAGCCAGGTATTGACCACCAGCCAGGTATTGACCACCAGCCAGGTATTGACCACCAGCCAGGTATTGACCACCAGCCAGGTATTGACCACCATTGACCATCTGTATGGAAATAGAAGAAGAGAACACAGATGCCGTCACGCATCTTGTTGATATGATGTTCATAGTCAATATACTTAATCAGTTGTTATCATCAGGTAATATTTCATTCATTTCCTGTATCGATTGTGCAGGGGGGAGGGCCTACTGAAGACGACCATGGATCTCTTCCACCAGGCTGAGGTAAAGTACTGTACACGCGCCCCATCCGCCACTCAACTCATCCATCTCCTGTCCTTCATCCTCCTACTTCATACAGGGCTTTAATTGAATCTGTCCCAGGTGCCATTAAACACAACCACGTCCCAGGGAGAAGACCGAATCAATACAGTATTAAAAGGCCCAAGACAATAATTTGTCTGTGGTAAGGAGAGGATGAGTCAGGGAGCAGAGTGCCCTGGCCCTGTACTTAATGTAGAGAGAGAGGGAGAGAGATGTGATGATGATCTGCACTCGCTGTAGGAGAAAAGGGGAAAGAGCGAGGAAGAGGGACAGAAGAAGTGCTGATGAGGCCACCTGTCGTTCAATCAGCAGGGCCTTCACAATGCCACACACACAGAGAAAGCCTAACCTTCCACTGTGGAGCTCCCACTGAGCGATAATAACCTCTGCTAATTCACTGAGGTGGAAAAGGGCAGCTGTCTTCTATGACACAAACACTACAATTTGTCAGGTCCTCTAGAGATTGATTATTTATTTATGTTTGGTTCATCCTTGTACATTAACAATACAACACAAGGAATATGGGTTTTTAGTTCTACCATATACTGCTGGTGTTCCACATATCTCCTTTTAGGATTTTTCTACTAATCCTAAAATAGTGGACATTATACAATGGGGTGGGTCTAATCCTGAATGCTGATTGGATAAAACCGCATTCCAGCCGGTGTCTATTCCACAAGTTACCACCTGCTAATAAGTATATGATGTTAAAATGCCAATTTAATCTGTTCAATCTGACTGAGCAATCCACTGTCTCATCAGCCCAGCCAGGCAATTTATAAACTTTATCTCCACTATAAAAAGCATCTAGACATTCTCACATTTATTTTAGACTAACATTTAGTTTCAACAGCGGAGATTTGTATAAACCTTGCTGTATGTCTCTCCGACATTTGCAACGTTGTTTCAATATTCAAATTCGATCTCCTGCTGTCCCATAGTAATGCACATGTCAGGACGAGATGGAAATGCAGGCAGTGTTTCTCAGCCGGTAGAAATCATGATGTTTTGTTGGCTAGCTCCTCTGAGCAACGAGAGAGCACATTTTATATTCCAGGCGAAATCGCGCCTCATTAGCTCATTGTTAAGGATGTATCCAAATAAATGTCATTAGAAAACAGCTTAAACAAGTGAAAATACTGTTGTTATTCTGGCTGCACTGTTTGACGTGACTGCAAGGGATAACAACATTGCCAGCCAGTATGGCAACGGAACATTTAGAACAAACGACTGGGTCACGTCCATAGACAGAACAAAAAGACTGAACGACTGGGTCACGTCCATAGACAGAACAATAAGACTGAACGACTGGGTCACGTCCATAGACAGAACAAAAAGACTGAACGACTGGGTCACATCCATAGACAGAACAATAAGACTGAACGACTGGGTCACGTCCATAGACAGAACAATAAGACTGAACGACTGGGTCACGTCCATAGACAGAACAATAAGACTGAACGACTGGGTCGCGTCCATAGACAGAACAATAAGACTGAACGACTGGGTCACGTCCATAGACAGAACAATAAGACTGAATGACTGGGTCGCGTCTCTGGCAACCGAACCGATAGAAGGAGCGACTAGCCGGATTGGGTAGCAACCCTAGATATGGGACTATATCTTGTGGAAGAACGAAATAGTATGAATAAATTCATCAAAATAACGTTTTGAAAGATAATGTCAATCATTATTTGAATATGTTGGTAACCCGTTGTATGGAGGATACCCAGTGTTTGAAGGACATATTGGTACTTTGTCTCAGGCCTAACAAAACCTGTGCCAATATATCCAACAAACACCGGCTTCTCTGGCATTATCACTTAAATAGAATATGGAATAGAGTAGTAGAACACGGAACAGAGTAGAGAACTTTCAATGTCCCCTTAAGTTTCAGGATGCAACCATACTTTCTATAACTCTACCCTTTCACACAGCAACATTTAACTTGCAATTATTCTAATTAGCTGCTCACCAAAACCTTACAGTATAGTGTACCAGTCTTGTTTACATCATCCCAGCTACTTACAATACAGCCATTGAGTGGAATTGACAATAGATTTGCCAGACCAGGGTTCAAAATGTTCTGCCAGACCAGGGTTCAGAATGTTCTGCCAGTAAAGTGAGCCATGCTTTGTTTTTTTCTCTCTCTCTGTCTGTCTCGCTCTCATTTATATATATATATTTATATTTCTCTCTCTCCTTTTGCAGGTGCTTTCTGAGGAAGGACTCCAGCTGTGTTCTTCAGTACACACTTTGTCCACCCTGGTACACGCGCACGCAACCACACCCACGCACGTTCTTCACCCACGCTAGGCAGGAATATTAATCCTGCACCCAGTTTCAGTTTCCTCTGTACTCAAAAATCAAAGAAACAAGGAAGTATGCCTCCCTCTTTCCAAAGTGCCCAGGTCCTGGAGTTGAATTATATGTCCCTCTTTGACAGCCATTCATGACTGCCATCCGTCTCTGGGTAAAGTGAAAATGTGGTTATCAACACTGGCTAACCCTACTCTCCGGAGAGTGCACCCAAACACTAATACACGCACATACACACTCACACATACTACTAATACATAATCAACACATCCAGCACTTCAGCTCAGCAGCGTGCGTTTGATTAATTACTTCAAACAAACATTGGCTAATGGAGCTCCCCCCACTGGAATGAAGCAGGCTTGTGGTGCAGCTGCACTGCCCTCTTGTAAATGATCAAGTTCTTTATGCTAATCAGCCTGAACATTTTCAACTGAGGCTGAACATGTTCCTAAATATGTTTACCAGAGATTGTGAATGGTACGACACAGACATATTCTAATGTAGTAGGATAATATCAATATACTGTGCCTTCAGATGTATTCAGACCCCTTGACTTTTTCATCATTTTGTTACGTTACAGCTTTATTCTAAATTGGATTAAATTATTTTATTTTTCCTCAGCAATCTACACACAATACCCCATAATGGCAAAGCAAAAACTGGTTTGACATTTTTGCGAATTTATAAAAAACCAAAAAAACAGACACTTTGCTATGAGAATCAAAATTGAGCTCAGGTGCATCCTGTTTCCATTGGTCATCCTTGATGTTTCGACAACTTGATGGGAGTCCACTTGTGATAAATTAAATTGATTGGATATGATTTGGAAAGGAACACACCTGTCTATATAAGGTCCCACAGTTGACAGTGCATGTCACAGCAAAAAACAAGCCATGAGGTTGAAGGAATTGTCCGTAGAGCTCCGAGACACGATTGTGTCGAGGCACAGGTCTGGGGAAGTGTACCAAAACATTTCTGCAGCATTGAAGGTCCCCAAGAACACAGTGGCCTCCATCATTCTTAAATGGAAGAAGTTTGGAACCACCAAGACCCTTCCTAGAGCTGGCCACCCGGCCAAACTGAGCAATCGGGGGAGAAGGGCCTTGGTCATGGAGGTGACAAAGAACCTGATGCTCTCTCTGACAGAGCTCCAGAGTTCCTCTGTGGAGATGGTTGTCCTTCTGAAAGGTTCTCTCATCTCTGCAACACTCCAACAATCAGGCCTTTTATGGTAGAGAGGCCAGACGAAAGCCACTCCTCAGTAAAAGGCACATGACAGCCAGCTTGGAGTTTGCCAAAGGCACTGAAAGACTCTCAGACCATGAGAAACAAGATTCTCTGGATTGAACTATTTGGCCTGAATGCCAAGCGTCACGTCTGGAGGAAACCTGGCACCATCCCTATGGTGAAGCACGGTGGTGGAAGGATCATACTGTGGGGATGTTTTTCAGCGGCAGGGGCTGGGAGACTAGTCAGGATCGAGGCAAAGATGAACGGAGCAAAGTACAGAGAGATCCTTGATGAAAACCTGCTCCAGAGCGCTCAGGACCTCAGACTGGGGCGAAGGTTCAACTTCCAACAGGACAACGACCCTAAGCACACAGCCAAGACAATGCAGGAGTGGCTTCGGGACAAGTCCAGAGCATCTCTGGAGACCTGAAAATAGCTGTGCAGCAACGCTCCCCATCCAATCTGACAGAGCTTGAGATGATCTGCAGACAAGAATGGGAGAAACATTCCAAATGCAGGTGTGCCAAGCTTTTAGCATCATACCCAAGAAGAATCAAGGCTGCCAAAGGTCCAACAATATAAAGGGTCTGAATACTCATGTAAATGTTTCAGTTTATTTTATTTGATAAATTTGCTATAATTTCTAAAAACCTGTTTTTGCGTGTAGATTGATGGGGGAAAAGTATTTCAGACATTTTAGAACAATGCTGTAACATAGAAATAATTGCATATGGCATACAGTTGAAGTCAGAAGTTTACATACACCTTAGCCACTCAATTAGTATTTGGTAGCATTGCCTTTACATTGTTTAACTTGGGTCAAACCTTTCGGGTAGCCTTCCACAGGCTTCCCACAATAAGTTAGGTGAATTTTGGCCCATTCCTCCTGACAGAGCTGGTGTAACTGAGTCTTGTTTGTAGGCCTCCTTGCTCGCACACGCTTTTCCAGTTTCGCCCACTCATTTTCTATAGGATTTAGGTCAGGGCTTTGTGATGGCCACTCCAATACCTTGACTTTGTTGTCCTTAAGCCATTTTGCCACAACTTTGGAAGTATGCTTGGGGTCATTGTCCATTTGGAAGGCCCATTTGCAACCAAGCTTTAACTTCCTGACTGATGTCTTGAGATGTTGCTTCAATATATCTACATAATTTTCATACCTCATGATGCCATCTATTTTGTGAAGTGCACCAGTCCCTCCTGCAGCAAAGCACCCTCACAACATGATGCTGCCACCCTCGTGCTTCACGGTTGGGATGGTGTTCTTCTGTTTGCAAGCCTCCCCCTTTTTCCTCCAAACATAACGATGGTCATTATGGCAAACAGTTCTATTTTTGTTTCATCAGACCAGAGGACATTTCTCCAAAAAGTATGATCTTTGTCCCCATGTGCAGTTGCAAACCGTAGTCTGGGTTTTTTATGGCGGTTTTTGAGCAGTGGCTTCTTCCTTGCTGAGCGGCCTTTCAGGTTATGTCGATATAGCACTTTTCGCACCAAAGTACGTTCATCTCTAGGACACAGAATGCGTCTCCTTCCTGAGAGGTATGACGGCTGCGTAGTCCCATGGTCTTTATACTCTCGTACTATTGATTGTACAGATGAACGTGGTACCTTCAGGTGTTTGGAAATTGCTCTCAAGAATGGACCAGACTTGTGGAGGTCTACTGACCTTGGCTGATGTCTTTTGATTTTCCCATGCTGTGAAGCAAAGAGTCACTGAGTTTGAAGGTAGGTGTTGAAGGCATTGAAATACATTCACAGGTACACCTCCAATTGACTCAAATGATGTCAAATTAGCCTATCAGAAGCTTCTAAAGCCATGCCATCATTTTCTGGAATTTTCCAAGCTGTTTAAAGGCACAGTTAACTTAGTGTATGTGAACTTCTGACCCACTGGAATTGTGATACAGTGAATTAATCTGTCTGTAAACAATTGTTGGAAAAATTACTTGTCATGCACAAAGTAGTTGTCTTAACCGACTTACCAAAACAATAGTTTGTTAACAAGAAATTTGTGGAGTGGTTGAAAAATGAGTTTTAATGACACCAACCTAAGTGTGTGTAAACTTTCGACTTCAACTGTACATGAGAGACTCCAAGCACAGTAAGATTTTAATGTATAAACTACATTCTAACCTAAATAGGTTTGCAAAATTCCGGTAACTTTCTCAAAATTACCTGGTTTTCCAGAGATCCTGGTTGGATAATTTATGGAATTATTAGGGAATAAGTAGGATATCCGGAATCCTCCAAACCAGGAGAAATTTACTGGAATTTTGCAACCCTACTCCTAAACCTTAACTTTGTTTTTATAGAACAACTTTTTTTAGTGATCACATTTTGACATAACTGTCTCTCCTTTTCCCTCTCACAGCTGATGGATGAAGAGAAGGTGGTAGTGCTTTCAGAGATGGAGAAGCTTATGGGCTTATGTCAGCAGCTGCAGATGGGGGTGAGGACGCCGGTACAGGGCAAGACTGCCACCTTCCAGAAGGTACTGTTACTGATACACCAGCCTTACAGTGACATATGTGGAACTATGCTGCTGTTGTCAATAGTGCTGTCCCCGACTAAACAAAATCTTGGTTGTCCGAAAGTCTTCTATTCTTTCGACCAATCGATTGTCCAAACTGTTTAAACGTGTACTTTTCCATATATAGACACACCCTATGTGTTTTAATAATGGATATAGTTGGTTTTGAGTTTACGGTTTTATGAAATAAGACCAATGCTCCAAGAGGGCGCCAGACATCTAGATATCCAGAAGGAAAAAGGTTTTTACGTGACCCAACTATTTGCCTCCCGTTGCTGCTGGCTTTCGCAGATTCTGCCATTTATCGAACCCACAAATGCTGATGCTCAAGATACTCAACTAGTCTAAAGGAGGACAGTTTTATTGCTTCTTTAATCAGGACAACAGTTTTCAGGTGTGCTAACATAATTGCAAAAGGGTTTTCTAATGATCAATTAGCCTTTTAAAATGATAAACTTGGATTAGCTAACACAACGTGCCATTGCAACACAGGAGTGATGGTTGCTGATAACAGGCCTCTGTACGCCTATGTAGATATTCAATTATTATTTTTTTCTGTTATTTCCAGCTACAGTAGTCATTTACAACATTAACAATGTCTACACTGTATTTCTGATCACCAACAGCCTAACGACCAAACAATCGACCAGTCAACTAATTGGGATCAGCCTTAGTTGTCAATGACTGGATTTGTTTGTGTGATAAAATCCACTTTTATTTGAAAATCTTAGTTAAAAATGTCAGCAAAATAATGAGTCTATCAGTCATACAGATATTAACTGGAGCGTTCTATTACTATAAATACAGTTCAATCTTGTGACAAAAGGCGTGGTTGGAGAGAAGAGTGAGACAATGCACAGAAAAGAAACTGACGAGGAGTATTGATTAACTGCACTGAAAAAGAACAGAAAGTCAACCCATTCATCAGCATTGGCAGCATTGGGCAAACATTTGTTACTGCTTTACAGAGAGGTCAATCATGAAAACATGATCGTAAAATTAAACCCTTTAATGACACTGAGCTTAATTAACCTCCATTAAAATCAGTTGGACAGTGATGAACTGGCATGGGTCACTTTTTACTCATGTGGAAGGTTACAGTCAGAATGAGAGATTAGAGAATGACATGGGATGCATCCCAAATGGCACCATATTCCCTATATAGTGCACTACTTTTGACCAGAGTCCACTGGAGTCTGGTCGAAAGTAGTGCACTATATAGGGAATATGGTGCCATTTGGGATGCATGACATGAGCTTCTATGATTAATGTGGATCGGTTATATAGGCATTGGCTTTCTCTTCAAGTTGTCATTAACCAGACAGATCAGTCTTCTGTTAGTCTGTCAGGTTGGTTTAATCAAACAAAGGTCATTGCTGAAAGGCCTTTTTTAACGGAGCAGGAAATTGAGGCTCTGGTGGTTGTCAAGAGCTGGTTTTAACCTAGCCAATCAGCTTTCCCATGTGGTTTACCAACATTTCCCCACAGGGATAAAAGTCGTTATCTTTATGTTGTTAGGATGAATATTACATTCTATAAAGACCACCAACCATCCTTGATATATTTTTCTGTCTGTCTCTAGGTGGATTCATCCATTCAGAACACTAGAGCCATTATGACTGTGGTAATCTACCTCCTGCCAGTCTGTAATAAACTTGTCAGAAAGGTGAGAAGTCACAATTGACATCAGCTGATCTACCAAGTTCTCCAAGTAACCAATGTTTACTGGGGTTTGAGTAGACAGATGAAAGTCAATGGTGGTCATTTTCTCCAATGTTTTTACATTGGTTAGATTTTTTTTTTTAAATAACTACCATATCCTATGTCTGTGTCTCCAGTATAAGTCAGAGAGAAGCAGTCTGGACTCTCCACAGAGCTGGAGGGACAGGCAGTCGTCCACACCCATCAAAGACGGCGCGCTCAACGGCAAGAACAGCAACGGCTTCGGGGCCAAGTCCCTGGAGAAGCATATGGCCAGCCTCACCTTCCTGGAGAGCAAGTAGTCCAGTCTAGTGACCTTTGACCCCTAACCTGTATCACCTATCACAGAGCTGGAGCATACCATTGTCAACTACCGGGGGGGGGGGGGGGGGGGGGGGGGGGTGATAGACGCCTCAGTCACTTCGACAATTTTGTCAACAACAAAAAAAAAAACGCTCACTTATGTGCCTGTCAGTGTAATCAGCCCATTCACTTTGTCGTGTAACTAACCTGTAGCACATCTCAGCCAAATGTATCACATGTATAAAGAAAATATCTGAAATTTACTGAAATGAAAGCCGTGGCCAGAGCATGATGCCATCATCACCATGTCTTTGAATCTTACCCAGTGATTTGGGCTGTTACCCCAGCTTTCTGATCACCTGGTCCCAGCTCAGTTTTTGAGCTGTCTTGTCGATACCTATGGCCATTGTCATGAGGAGTTGGCAAGACCGACCAAACAGATCTGGGACCAGGACAAAGCTGATATTGCTCTCACTATTGTACACGAACCAAAACGCATCATGGCTTAGCAATTATTGAGTGTAATTAATGCAATCTCACTTTGATGCCAAATAAGAGAGTAAATTGAAGGTTTAATCACTGAATTATGCCACTTAGCTTGCTATAAACTGACTGACACATACGGTTCTTATTATGCCTCTATTTCAGCAGACAATTTTTATCCGACTGACTTTCTACTCTCTGTAATGTATTGAATAATTTTCTGTGTATATGTGGTGTACTGTTTAATCCACGTTGTCAGAAGACCTATCTAAAAGATTGTTGATCCAGCGCATGAGTCAAATGAACTGTGGTTTTGAAGCTGTTCGTTATGAAATGTACTTGAAAGTAAAAGTACGTCCCAAATGGCAACCTATTCAACATACACCACCCGTTCTGCCAGTCACATTCTGTTAAAGGTCCCCAAAGCACACACATCCCTGGGTCGCTTGTCTTTTCAGTTCGCTGCAGCTCTCATCCTCCACATCCAACACCCGTTCTGCCAGTCACATTCTGTTAAAGGTCCCCAAAGCACACACATCCCTGGGTCGCTTGTCTTTTCAGTTCGCTGCAGCTCTCATCCTCCACATACAACACCCGTTCTGCCAGTCACATTCTGTTAATGGTCCCCAAAGCACACACATCCCTGGGTCGCTTGTCTTTTCAGTTCGCTGCAGCTCTCATCCTCCACATACAACACCCGTTCTGCCAGTCACATTCTGTTAAAGGTCCCCAAAGCACACACATCCCTGGGTCGCTTGTCTTTTCAGTTCGCTGCAGCTCTCATCCTCCACATACAACACCCGTTCTGCCAGTCACATTCTGTTAAAGGTCCCCAAAGCACACACATCCCTGGGTCGCTTGTCTTTTCAGTTCGCTGCAGCTCTCATCCTCCACATACAACACCCGTTCTGCCAGTCACATTCTGTTAAAGGTCCCCAAAGCACACACATCCCTGGGTCGCTTGTCTTTTCAGTTCGCTGCAGCTCTCATCCTCCACATACAACACCCGTTCTGCCAGTCACATTCTGTTAAAGGTCCCCAAAGCACACACATCCCTGGGTCGCTTGTCTTTTCAGTTCGCTGCAGCTCTCATCCTCCACATACAACACCCGTTCTGCCAGTCACATTCTGTTAAAGGTCCCCAAAGCACACACATCCCTGGGTCGCTTGTCTTTTCAGTTCGCTGCAGCTCTCATCCTCCACATACAACACCCGTTCTGCCAGTCACATTCTGTTAAAGGTCCCCAAAGCACACACATCCCTGGGTCGCTTGTCTTTTCAGTTCGCTGCAGCTCTCATCCTCCACATACAACACCCGTTCTGCCAGTCACATTCTGTTAAAGGTCCCCAAAGCACACACATCCCTGGGTCGCTTGTCTTTTCAGTTCGCTGCAGCTCTCATCCTCCACATACAACACCCGTTCTGCCAGTCACATTCTGTTAAAGGTCCCCAAAGCACACACATCCCTGGGTCGCTTGTCTTTTCAGTTCGCTGCAGCTCTCATCCTCCACATACAACACCCGTTCTGCCAGTCACATTCTGTTAAAGGTCCCCAAAGCACACACATCCCTGGGTCGCTTGTCTTTTCAGTTCGCTGCAGCTCTCATCCTCCACATACAACACCCGTTCTGCCAGTCACATTCTGTTAAAGGTCCCCAAAGCACACACATCCCTGGGTCGCTTGTCTTTTCAGTTCGCTGCAGCTCTCATCCTCCACATACAACACCCGTTCTGCCAGTCACATTCTGTTAAAGGTCCCCAAAGCACACACATCCCTGGGTCGCTTGTCTTTTCAGTTCGCTGCAGCTCTCATCCTCCACATACAACACCCGTTCTGCCAGTCACATTCTGTTAAAGGTCCCCAAAGCACACACATCCCTGGGTCGCTTGTCTTTTCAGTTCGCTGCAGCTCTCATCCTCCACATACAACACCCGTTCTGCCAGTCACATTCTGTTAAAGGTCCCCAAAGCACACACATCCCTGGGTCGCTTGTCTTTTCAGTTCGCTGCAGCTCTCATCCTCCACATACAACACCCGTTCTGCCAGTCACATTCTGTTAAAGGTCCCCAAAGCACACACATCCCTGGGTCGCTTGTCTTTTCAGTTCGCTGCAGCTCTCATCCTCCACATACAACACCCGTTCTGCCAGTCACATTCTGTTAAAGGTCCCCAAAGCACACACATCCCTGGGTCGCTTGTCTTTTCAGTTCGCTGCAGCTCTCATCCTCTACATACAACACCCGTTCTGCCAGTCACATTCTGTTAAAGGTCCCCAAAGCACACACATCCCTGGGTCGCTTGTCTTTTCAGTTCGCTGCAGCTCTCATCCTCCACATACAACACCCGTTCTGCCAGTCACATTCTGTTAAAGGTCCCCAAAGCACACACATCCCTGGGTCGCTTGTCTTTTCAGTTCGCTGCAGCTCTCATCCTCCACATACAACACCCGTTCTGCCAGTCACATTCTGTTAAAGGTCCCCAAAGCACACACATCCCTGGGTCGCTTGTCTTTTCAGTTCGCTGCAGCTCTCATCCTCCACATACAACACCCGTTCTGCCAGTCACATTCTGTTAAAGGTCCCCAAAGCACACACATCCCTGGGTCGCTTGTCTTTTCAGTTCGCTGCAGCTCTCATCCTCCACATACAACACCCGTTCTGCCAGTCACATTCTGTTAAAGGTCCCCAAAGCACACACATCCCTGGGTCGCTTGTCTTTTCAGTTCGCTGCAGCTCTCATCCTCCACATACAACACCCGTTCTGCCAGTCACATTCTGTTAAAGGTCCCCAAAGCACACACATCCCTGGGTCGCTTGTCTTTTCAGTTCGCTGCAGCTCTCATCCTCCACATACAACACCCGTTCTGCCAGTCACATTCTGTTAAAGGTCCCCAAAGCACACACATCCCTGGGTCGCTTGTCTTTTCAGTTCGCTGCAGCTCTCATCCTCCACATACAACACCCGTTCTGCCAGTCACATTCTGTTAAAGGTCCCCAAAGCACACACATCCCTGGGTCGCTTGTCTTTTCAGTTCGCTGCAGCTCTCATCCTCCACATACAACACCCGTTCTGCCAGTCACATTCTGTTAAAGGTCCCCAAAGCACACACATCCCTGGGTCGCTTGTCTTTTCAGTTCGCTGCAGCTCTCATCCTCCACATACAACACCCGTTCTGCCAGTCACATTCTGTTAAAGGTCCCCAAAGCACACACATCCCTGGGTCGCTTGTCTTTTCAGTTCGCTGCAGCTCTCATCCTCCACATACAACACCCGTTCTGCCAGTCACATTCTGTTAAAGGTCCCCAAAGCACACACATCCCTGGGTCGCTTGTCTTTTCAGTTCGCTGCAGCTCTCATCCTCCACATACAACACCCGTTCTGCCAGTCACATTCTGTTAAAGGTCCCCAAAGCACACACATCCCTGGGTCGCTTGTCTTTTCAGTTCGCTGCAGCTCTCATCCTCCACATACAACACCCGTTCTGCCAGTCACATTCTGTTAAAGGTCCCCAAAGCACACACATCCCTGGGTCGCTTGTCTTTTCAGTTCGCTGCAGCTCTCATCCTCCACATACAACACCCGTTCTGCCAGTCACATTCTGTTAAAGGTCCCCAAAGCACACACATCCCTGGGTCGCTTGTCTTTTCAGTTCGCTGCAGCTCTCATCCTCCACATACAACACCCGTTCTGCCAGTCACATTCTGTTAAAGGTCCCCAAAGCACACACATCCCTGGGTCGCTTGTCTTTTCAGTTCGCTGCAGCTCTCATCCTCCACATACAACACCCGTTCTGCCAGTCACATTCTGTTAAAGGTCCCCAAAGCACACACATCCCTGGGTCGCTTGTCTTTTCAGTTCGCTGCAGCTCTCATCCTCCACATACAACACTCGTTCTGCCAGTCACATTC
Source organism: Oncorhynchus clarkii lewisi (assembly GCF_045791955.1). Taxonomy (NCBI): domain Eukaryota; kingdom Metazoa; phylum Chordata; class Actinopteri; order Salmoniformes; family Salmonidae; genus Oncorhynchus; species Oncorhynchus clarkii. The sequence continues at coordinate 60,047,850 of NC_092164.1, forward strand.
TGTTAAAGGTCCCCAAAGCACACACATCCCTGGGTCGCTTGTCTTTTCAGTTCGCTGCAGCTCTCATCCTCCACATACAACACCCGTTCTGCCAGTCACATTCTGTTAAAGGTCCCCAAAGCACACACATCCCTAGGTCGCTTGTCTTTTCAGTTCGCTGCAGCTCTCATCCTCCACATACAACACCCGTTCTGCCAGTCACATTCTGTTAAAGGTCCCCAAAGCACACACATCCCTGGGTCGCTTGTCTTTTCAGTTCGCTGCAGCTCTCATCCTCCACATACAACACCCGTTCTGCCAGTCACATTCTGTTAAAGGTCCCCAAAGCACACACATCCCTGGGTCGCTTGTCTTTTCAGTTCGCTGCAGCTCTCATCCTCCACATACAACACCCGTTCTGCCAGTCACATTCTGTTAAAGGTCCCCAAAGCACACACATCCCTGGGTCGCTTGTCTTTTCAGTTCGCTGCAGCTCTCATCCTCCACATACAACACCCGTTCTGCCAGTCACATTCTGTTAAAGGTCCCCAAAGCACACACATCCCTGGGTCGCTTGTCTTTTCAGTTTGCTGCAGCTAGCGATTGGAACGAGCTGCAAAACACTCAAACTGGACAGTTTTATCTCCATCTCTTAATTCAAACTCAATCATGGACACTCTTACTGACAGTTGTGGCTGCTTCGCGTGATGTATTGTTCTCTACCTTCTTGACCAATGTGCTGTTGTATCTGCCCAATAATGTTTGTACCATGTTTTGTGCTGCTGCCATGTTGTGTTGCTACCATGTTGTTGTCATGTTGTGTTGCTACCATGCTGTGTTGTCATGTGTTGCTACCATGTTGTGTTGCTACCATGTTGCTACAATGCTATGTTGTCTTAGGTCTCTCTTTATGGAGCGCTGTCTCTTGTCGTGATGTGTGTTTTGTCCGTGCAGGTGGCCTTTTGGTAGTCCGTCATTGTAAATAAGAATTATTATTATTTTATTTACCCCTTTTGTTTCCTCCCCAATTTCGTGGTATCCAATTGGCAGTTACAGTCCTGCCTCGGCGATGCAACTCCCGTACGGGAGAGGCGAAGGTCGAGAGCCGTGGGTCCCAACCAAGTGGTATTGCTTCTTGACACAATGTCCACTTAACCCGGAAGCCAGCCCCACCAATGTGTCGGAGGAACACACACTGGCGACCATGTCAGCGTGCACTGCACCTGGCCCGGCCCATAAGAATTTGTTCTTAACTGACTTGCCTAGTTAAATTAAATACAAATATAGTGCACTACTTTTAGTTGCTCTGGTCAAAAGTAGTGGTCTATATATAGCAAATAGGGTATCATTTGGGAAGCAGTCTATTGTGTATCACGCTGTATTATTCTGGTACTTGAAGCAGAGATATCTGTATCCACAGAGATGAGTCTGGTCCTACTAAACCTGAATGGTTCGTTAGACTAAACCACCATATTAAGCTTCAGAGATAGTTGTGAATTAGTGCAGGTGAAGTCGGCTGCTGTTGAGTAAAGCCCCAGATGTGAAGAAATAGATTTAGTTTTGGACCATTATTCTTTTGACAGTTAAATGATTATAAATAGAACACAAATTTAAATAAAACATTATTTTTCTTAAAACATGGTGGATTGGGTAATTTATTAAGTTATTTTGGTACATTGTCAATGACCGATGTAATAGAAATATCTTATGAATTTCCTCCTTTAGAAAATTAAATCTCACATTCCATCAATCATCAAGAGCTAAAAAAGGTAACTGGCTCAATTTCTTCCATGTTACAACAAAACAAACAAAAAGTATTTGCACAGGACTACCTACTCCTGGTAGAGGCTAGAGAACCTCCATCACCCCACTGTCATCCACCACGGGCATAAGTCCATATCTGGACAGGGGTACCTAGGTCTGGCTGGGTCTGAAGGAGACGAGGGACCCCTCCAACAAAGCTGTCCCAGGAAAAGTCACTCCAGCTGAGGTGAGTGTGACGAGTCCCTGTGAACTCTTCATTCCTCAGCATGGCTCAGGCTGGGTGCTGCTGGTCCGTTTAAAGATGACGCTCTCGTACTCCTCTCTGCTCAGTGAGACCGTTAGTGACCGTCTTGCTCTCTATTTTAAGGAGGATGACAGCAATGTATCCCTCTGGAAGGCTGGTCAGATACACACGGGTAGGAGTTAGCCATGCTAATGTAATTTACCTTCTCAATGGGGTACATGTAAATGAAGCACTAGACTGACCAAAAATGTGTTTTAACTGGAATGAAGCTTCTGGAAATGTTCCTCACCTTTCCCAGTAAAAGTTTTGGCCTTTCAAGAATAACCACATTGACCTCCAGTAGCCGTATGCAGCTGAAAAGAGAAACTAGGATTCCATTTCAGGATCATCACAAAAGATCTACGAGTAATAAATGGCACTAACCATAAACGGTGGATTATCTGCCGAGGTGCATCTCAATACGAGAGAAAAGGTTGTAATCACCTGAAAGTGGTGTACTCCTCCCCACCTGTACAAGTTGCCCTCCCTGGGAAAAGTCAAACTCCGAGGATGACAATACCATAGTATATAGCAGTAGTATAACGTACCAGATAATAATATCATATATTTATGTATGGAAGATAATATACCAGATTATATACAATTATTTTTTAAATGTAGTAGCACAATCTCTTCGACTTCTCAGACACTGTTCTGCAGGCGACTGCAGCCAGCGCTTATTTGATAGTTGATAACTCTTGATTGTCCTGCCATTCTGAAGAATAGGGTGAGTCTCTGCCAGGGTGATCACACAGATTCTGCAAAAAAAATTGGGTTTTTTGGACTAGCCCAACACTAACACATTAGTCAACTGCACATTCTATAAAATTACTATAACGTAAACTCACCCCATTCCGTACAAATGTGCGCATCCGCAACATTCAAACGAGGCTACAAAGAAAACTAATGGGACTGTAGCGACTGTGTTGAGTCAAAATCGGGGGTGTGAACTAGGTTTCTATTCAAGCGTTGATCAACATGGTAATGGCTCTATAGTATTGGAGAAAAGTTTAAAAAACGGACCCTCTGTTACATCGGGACGTGTCATGTCGTAACGTACAGCACGCATAAAGCAACTATTTCTGTCTTACAGTCTCTCTCCACCAGGTGTAACACTTCTATCATCCTTTAGAAACAAGAAATGGACAGTGACGGAGGCAACCTAGTCATTTTTTTCCTCATCATTGCATGTGATCATCATTCTCAAAGCCGCTGTTTACTTCTAAGATCACTTTAGCACCGATTCAAATTCGACACAAACCTTCAAATTGGTATGTAATGACACATTATATAAACTCTGTATAGTGTTTTATTTACATTTTAAAGGCGATAAGGTGATAAGTTGGACAGATCGAGTGAAAAAAAGCAATTTTCCCACACAACATCTCTCCTTCTCACTATCACGCATTCGTTTCGCTTCCCCACCCGCCAGTTTTAAAAAGACCCGACGGGGCTCATTGTGTTGTTTTTTTGTCTTCCGTTGATAGACCTAGCTAGTACCAAAGGGCATCAAATAATAATCAAATATTTGACAGATTATTTTACAAATGCTTGGATTTCGTAACGGAGTGTAAATGCTGTTGCATTTCTTCTTCGATGAGTTTTAACGGCGGTTGGCATCCAATAAATGTTGCATTACCGCCACCTACTAGACTGGAGCACACCCTTAGACTTAACAAATACCCTACCATCTAACACTACACTCACTAAAAAAAGAGCAAATATATATATTTGATTAATAATAATAAAAAAAGAACACCACCCTACTCCACTATTTAAATCTATTTAGTCCTACTTCAGGCCAACAACCTGAAAGGATGGAACACCACCACTTAACACACCCTGCAACTCTGATGTCAAGTCTCTGACACCCAAATACCTCTCTGCAGCTGCTACCACAAACTACATTTTCGGTGACATCCCTGCAGTACAGTTGATCACCATTGCTAAAAATCAAATCTTACTGAAACATAACACTTGTTTGTTTATCCCTCTGTAATGGTATAGATATACTACTCACACCACTTCTCTCAGGATCCCTCCCGCTTCACCCATCTTCCTCTACTTTATTCACTGCCTCAGCATATGACAAGTTCTGCACTACTCTAACCCTGAAAACTTCAACCTGCCTCTTTCTCAAAGGACATTTCTGATCCCCAGCCACATGGGCACCCCTACAATTAACATAACTCATTTCCCCAATGCTACACATTCCTTTGTCTCATATACGCTTCTAAACACTTCTCACACCTTGGACCCTCCCTCCTACACACTGCTGCCACATGCACATAAGCTCAACACCTGTAACAACGTAATGTGTTTGGCACAAAAGCTTGCACAGGATAACTTATAGTATATCCTAACATGACTTGTAGGGCAAAGACTCAACATCAAAGCTCAAAAGAACAGACAATGACTCCTGTTTCACCACTCACACCACCCTGTCTGCGTCGCAACAAACGAAGAGCATCACAAACACCGGGAATCTTCCCCTTCAGTTGGTCAACTTTCACATACCGCTACCCCAGTAATCACTCCTTTCAATGGCGCCCTTTTCTTGAGAGCAAAACCATTCTCATCTCTTGCCCCCATTTGTTTAACGTGGAGCTCCTCCCTCTTACCAGCAGAAACACAATTATCACAAGACCAATTCTGGTTACCCTCACCGATTACACTGCACCCAACTCTGGGCTGTTTTCGCCCAACCTGAAACCACAAATGGATCAGCCGAAAGGCAAGGGTCCACTTTTTCAAACAACTTCACTCCTGCTGTCACAGACTCATCTTTATCCTGACCCTCGGTGCAAGCCACAGACTCTGAGAACTTCACCACACCTATCATCTCCGATACTTCGCCCTCATTCACTTCAATTTCTCCTCCTGTCTTCAGCTCACTCTGCTTACACTTTCTACCATTCTTCTTTAACAAAACATGTCTCTTTTTTCCCAGCCATTTTTAACCACCTCAAGCTTGCCCTCTTCCTCCCTCTCTCTCTTAGACCTCCTCTGCCTCTTTTTCCCTCCATTCCTCCTCCATATTCTAAGTATACGTCTCCTTATGATAATACTGCACTTCTCCTGACATACATCTTGTTCTTTCCTTCTCAAGGGATGCCATTTAACCGGCTGTCACAATCTCCGTACAATCAGCAGGAACCCCTCGGGATGGGAAGTAGCTCTAAACAGTACATCCCACTTATAATGCAGCTGCTTCGTCTTCATGTTCTTCTTTATCAATAGCTACCCCAACTCTTTTCCATTTCAAACAAGCGCGCTCTCTCGACCTTGGCTGCCTCCCTGATGTTTTAGCGCTATTGCACATTTCTGGTCTGTCCATTTCAAACATTCGGAAGACTTCTAGTTGATATTTCGAAAATGTTCCAGGAACCTTTTAATCCAATATGAAATGACCTGATGTCAACAGCTGTTATCTTAATGTTTTGTACTGTACTATACTGTACCCTTAAATGTTACCTTTTCTTGTAGATGCAAGGATATACACTGTTAGAAAGGGAATATTTCTCTATCAAAGGGAAGGATGCTTGACAGTGACCTTACCATTTTGATTCGGTGTTGCTGCATACAGTGCAGTAGGCTGTCAATTTCTCATGCCCTTCAAACCCCACTTCAAGTGATTCATAAAAAATACAACCCCTAAAACTGGGATGAGAAAATTCATCTAAACAGGTGTTTCATCAATGAGTAATTCCCTTCATAATCAATACTTTTCATATCAATGGCCATTACATAATATATTTCAACTACATGACCAAAAGTATGTGGACACCTGTTCGCCGAACATCTCATTCCAAAATCATGACATTAATATGGAATTGGTTCCCCCTTTGCTGCTATAACAGCTTCCACTCTTCTGGGAAGGCTTTCCACTAGATGTCGGAACATTGATGCAGGGACTTTGTTCCATTTAGCCCAAGAGCATTAGTGAAGTTGGGCAATTAGGCCTTGATGGGGTTGAGGTCAGGGCTATGTGCAGGACAGTCAAGTTCTTCCACAGCGATCTTGACAAACTATTGTATGGACCTCGCTTTGTGCATGGGGGAATTGTCATGCTGAGAGAGGAAAGAGCCATCCCCAAACTGTTGCCACAACGTTGGAAGCACAGAATTGTCTAGAATGTCATAATATGCTGTAGCATTAAGATTTCCCTTCACTGGAATTAAGGGGCCTTGCCCGAGATATGAAAAACAGCCCCGGACCATTATTCCTCCTGCACCAAACTTCACAGTTGGCACTAGGCATTCGGGCAGGTAGCGTTCTCCTGGCATCCGCCAAACCCGTGCTTCACCTTTCCAGAGAACACGTTTCCACTGCTCCAGAGTCCAATGGCGGCAAGCTTTACACCACTCCAGCCGACGAATGGCATTGCACATGGTGATCTTAGGCTTGTGTGCGGCTTCTCGACCATGGAAACCCATTTCATGATGCTCCCAACGAGCAGTTATCATGCTGACGTTCCTTCCTGAGGCAGTTTGGGACTCTGTAGTGAGTGTTGTAACCGAGGACAGGCGATTTTTACGCACTTCAGCACTCGGCAGTTCCATCCCGTGAGCTTGTGTGGCCTAACCACTTCGTGGCTGAGCCATTGTTGCTCCTAGACTTTTCCACTTCAAAATAACAGCACTTACAGTTGACCGGGGCAGCTCTTGCAGCGTAGAAATTTGACGATCTGACTTGTTGGAAATGTGGCAACCTGCGTCACTGAGCTCTTCAGTAAGGCCATTCTACTGCCGATGTTTGTCTATGGAGATTGCATGACTGTGGGCTCGATTTTATACACCTGTCAGCAACTGGTGTGGCTGAAATAGCCGAATCCACTTATTTGAAGGGGTGTCCACATACTTTTGTATATATAGTGTATATTTAGAACTTTTTCTTCTCTTCTCCCCTCGGGAAGTCAGAGGATAGAGCTGCTGACATAGCCCTACTTCTCCATCTGTATTCTCCTGAGAAGATAAAGTACAGACTTTCGTATAACCTTAAAGCTCCATACATTTTTTATTATGATAAATGAGGATGCCAGATCCTCCATGGACAGGTCCATGTATGACTCACTTTTCTAACTTTGTTGCAAGTTTTCTGTATATTCAGCTGTTTTTTTTTTTGTAGAGTAGACCTAAAAGCTCACATAGCCACACACACAGCAGTTTGATCGATGTGTGCCGAGATGCTTATAGCTTTACAACTTTACAACCCCTGACCTCTCTCCTCCAGCAAAGTGTGCTTGGCTCATTAGTGTGCCTATTATGCTCTGTTGCCACTAGATGTCACTGCTATACAAGTTTGGAGAGGTTAGTGCATGGTAAATACATGAGGTAACACAAGCCAATGCCATACCCATATGCCACTTATCCACAGTCTATGTGTTTTAATGGATGATTCATCGTGGCAGATCTTTAAAACTTACCACATAGCTTCCTACTGATAGATGTGTTTTGTTCTGATTCTGTTTTAGAATCAGAACAAATATTGTGTTGGTGCTAATGGGACTTAAATCTGTTATTTCAATATCAATATTACTTTTTTATACTCAGCTTTAATGTTTCTCCCAGGCCTTGCATAAATGTTTGTTCTCTTGAATTTGTGTCACTGAAAATTCGGTAATAATTTCTAAGGGGTAAGAGTGTAATAATTTCTAAGGGGTAGGGGTGTAATAATTTCTAAGGGGTAGGGGTGGGACAGAGGGACCATGGGAATGTTTTCCCTTCCTGAGTTTGAGAAATCGAAATTTGAGACTCGATACTGACCGGTCAGATTCCAAGCATATCTGACGTGGCTGTTTGGCTATGTGGACAATTTGTAGGGAAGAGGTTTTCTTGCACAAGGCAGCTTAGGTGAAATGACCTCATGTTGACCACATAATTGGTAGAGAGGAGGAGGAGAGCGAGAGAGAGAGCAAAAGAGAGAGAAAAAGAGAGAGAGAGCAAAAGAGAGAGAGAGAGCAAAAGAGAGAGAGAGAGAGGGGGGGGGGGGGGCGAGAGAGGTACACAGAGTTTTTCCATGTATCGGCTAACTTTTGCCAAGCTTTTGGAAACTGTGGCTGAGTACTGCCTAAGAAATGTGTTTTTCCGTTACTCTTCTCTGTGGTAGTGTAGTCTGCAATTGATTCTGGGAAAAAAATACAAAACTGCAGCTGAGACAGTGGAAATAAATATAAATAATGAATTGGATATGGTAAAAATAAAATAAAAAACAGTTATACAATACTTATACAAAAACAGAAATACAAGACTTCTTGCAAGTCTGGGTTGGTGACAGAAATAGTAGTGTATTTAGTCTCTCGGAGTGGAGGATAATGCTCATCTCTCAACTGGCTGCAGTAAGTCAAGTGCTCAACAAGTTGTGTTACAATCTGTCACCACTGGAACAAAGATGGTTTTCTCAGAGTGAGCTGTAGAAGTGCCAAGGTCATAGACAAGCCTGTATTAAGACAGCATAGTTCAGTCACCTCTTACACTCACACTTTCTAGGGGGACGACAGGGATGAACCCACAGCCTTGACAACATTTCCTCAAGGGATTGAGTAGCTTTGTTTTACACAACTTAAACACAACGTGAAGAGTGAGTTTGTTAACCTAACTGGCAGGTGGTCTGACGTGGTGTTTGGAGTACTGGAGAATTCCTCAGACATCTCAGCACATGCATTGTAGAGCTCATTCAGACACACGCACACACACACACTGTATATGCACACACCACTCCAATGTGTTACTCTGACTGATGATGATTATGAGCAGACTGAGACCTCCAATTGCTGCAGCTACAGACCGACATCAGCCGGCGAGGCTTCTGCCTCTAGCTCCACGTCAGCGAATGTTGCAACATGGTTGTTTGTCTCCTTGTTTGCCTCGATCCCTAGATGGAGTGACATTCTCTGGCTCCCTATAAACCAGTCAGCACTCTAGTCGTCTACATACCTCATCCACCCAGCCAAACATTTGCCTGATAAGGGATCAGCAGAACTTTATCATTAGGGCAACAAAGCACATTTGTGTCGTGGCTCCAGGATGTTCATGTGGTTGTCTGGTTTTTAACAGCTGGATGCAGAGTCTTTTCCAGGTCTGCTTCATTCAATAAAGCTGCACACTGGAAAATGAGCCTTTCCTGATCTTACAGACAAGAATCATCTGAAATATGGTTTAGACCACAAGCCTCTGAGGAGTTATCTACGAGCATGGAAGACCTGTCGCCCGGTCATCAGGCACTGATGTGACCATTTCCCCATTCTTTACCAGGCAAAGCAACTGAGAACTGTTGGAACAGACAGTCAATTGTTGGACTTTTCTAAGTGTTTGATATTGCTGGTCTGTCCCTTCTTACTCAACTGTACATCAATAACCATCATTATCTTGAAAGTTCAACATTCTGAAGTGCACAGCTGTCTCTGAAGCTCAACACATTCTTTTGCAATTGCTTCATTTAAAGCTGGAATCTTTAACAGTGAAACAGCCACGTCTGTTTGCGATATTACAAAAACAAAGAAGTTACTGCAAACAACCAACACAGTTTTTCCTCTCTGAGATCATTGCACAACTGATAGAAGAGGACAATATGTACTGCAATTTGTTTTTACATTCTGCGCAGCTCGGAAACAAAATCAATACCAGCAGCGGTGGTGCGGCCAGTGGCGCTGTTTCCCCCTCCTGCAGATTCCATCTTTAAGACCAGAAAACTGAGAGAAGATTGAGTAAAGGGATGTTGTGTCCTTCCAGACTGAAAACAATTGGTTACTTACTAGCTTTTCTTGTTTGAAAGAAAAGAGAGACACCTGCATTTGATGTTATCAGAAGGTCAATATACTGTAGTTATGATGCCAAAAGTTAAGAGCCACTTTATTCACTTCAATATTAGTTTCAGTTTTGGAATTTTTCATGTTGGAACCTGCGTACATCTCAGTGGATGTGTGAGCTAGTAATGCCTATACTCCATGTAGAGTTATGGGAGGACAGCGTCTGATCCCAGAAGATTGGTTATTCCTTGATGGAAAATCCACTCTTGAGAGAATCGTTTCAAAGTCACAGACAATTTAATTTAGTTTTTTCCCTCTTTTGACAATATTTCTACTATTAAATGCTCAAGTTGATGTGGTGACGGTATTATAAGGTGATAATACTGGATTAGGCAGGTCAAGCACCACACTCTCTTATGGGCCTTGTTTCTGGCTCCTCTCCAAAGGACTCCTGAAATGAGTTGCTACCAAACATGGTTGCCTGATGCACTGAGAACCACCATGGGAATAATTTGTCATATTGTATTTGGGCTGATTCACTCTAAGAAAAAATTTGGCTGTCCTCATAGGAGAACCCTTTGAAAAAACATTTTTGGATCCAGGTAGATCCTTTTTGGTCTCAGGTAGAACCATTTTCAGTTCCACGTAGCACCCTTTCCACAGAGGGTCCTGCATGGAACTCAAAAGGGTTCTACCTGGAACCAAAAAGCGTCCTACCTGGAAGTAAAAAGGGTTCTCCTATGCGGACAGTTGAAGAACCCTTTTGGAACCTTTTTTTTCTAAGAAGAAGTGAACACACTAGACATGAGAATGAGACTGTGGATGATTAAGTACAGATGAAGTCGGAAGTGTCCATACACCTTAGCCAAACACATTTAAACTCAGTTTTTCATAATTCCTGACATTTAATCTTAGTAAAAATGCCCTGTTTGAGGCCAGTTAGGATCACCACTTTATTTTAAGAATGTAAAATGTCAAATCATTCTCTCTATTATTATTCTATTTCAGCTTTTATCTATTTCATCACATTCCCAGTGGGTCAGAAATTGACATACACTCAATTAGTATTTGGTAGCATTGCCTTTAAATTGTTTAACCTGGGTCAAACGTTTCAGGGAGCCTTCCACAAGCTTCCCACAATAAGTTGGGTGAATTTTGACCCATTCTTCCTGACAGAGCTGGTGTAACGGAGTCAGGTTTGTAGGCCTCCTTGTTCACACACACTTTTTCAGTTCTGCCCACAAATTTTCTATAGGATTGAGGTCGGGGCTTTGTGATGGCCACTCCAATACCTTGACTTTGTTGTCCTTAAGCCATTTTGCCACAACTTTGGAAGTATGCTTGGGGTCATTGTCCATTTGGAAGATCCATTTGCGACCAAGCTTTAACTGACATCTTGAGATGTTGCTTCAATATATCCACATCATTTTCCTACCTCATGAAGCCATCTATTTTGTGACGTGCACCAGTCCCTCCTGCAGCAAAGACTCCCACAACATGATGCTGCCACCCACGTGCTTCATGGTTGTGATGGTGTTCTTTAGCTTGCAAGCCTCCCCCTTTTTCCTCCAAACATAACAGTTATCATTATGGCGAAACAGTTCTATTTTTGTTTCATCAGACCAGAGGACATTTCCGATTTCAAATAGGCTTTATGGCGAAAGCACCACAAACGATTGTTAGGTCAGAGCCAAGTCACAGAAAAACACAGCCATTTTTCCAGCCAAAGAGAGGAGTCACAAAAATCCGAAATAGAGAGAGAATGAATCACTAACCTTTGATGATCTTCATCAAATAACACTCATAGAACTTCATGTTACACAATACATGTCTGTTTTGTTCGATTAAGTTCAAATAAAAATATCTCAGTATACATTGGCGCGTTATGTTCAGTAGTTCCAAAAACATCCAGTGATTTTGCAGAGAGCCACATCAATTTAAAGAAATTCTCATAATAAATGTTGATGAAAATACAAGTGTTATGCATGGAACTTTAGATACACTTCTCCTTAATGCAACCGCTGTGTCAGATTTCAATAAAGCTTTACGGAAAAAGCAAACCATGCAATAATCTGAGTACGGCACTCAGAGACCAAACAAGCCAAAAAGATATCCGCCATATTGTGCAGTCAACAGAAGTCAGAAATAACATTATAAATATTCACTTACCTTTGATGATCTTCATCAGAATGCTCTCCCAGGAATCCCAGTTCCACAATGAATGTTTGTTTTGTTTGATAATGTCCATCATTTATGTCCAAATAGCTACTTTTGTTAGCACGTTTTGTAAACAAATCCAAACTACCGAAGCGCGTTCACTAGGAGCAGACGAAATGTCAAAAAGTTTCGTTACAGTCTGTAGAAACATGTCAAGCAATGTATAGAATCAATCTTTAGGTTGTTTTTAACATAAATCTTCAATAATGTTCCAACCGGAGAATTCCTTTGTCTGTAATAAAGCAATGGAACGTGAGCTACCTCTCATGTGAACGAGCCTCACGAGCTTGTTGCACTCTGCCAGACCACTGACTCAAAGAGCCCTTATGAGCCCCTCCTTTACAGTAGAAGCCTCAAACAAGGTTCTGGAGACTGTTGACATCTAGTGGAAGCCTTAGGAAGTGCAACATGACCAATATCCCACTGTATCTTCAATAGGGAATGAGTTGAAAAACGACCAACCTCAGACTACCCCCTTACTGGTTGGATCTTTTGTCAGGTTTTTGCCTGCCATATGAGTTCTGTTATACTCATAGACGTCATTCAAACAGTTTTAGAAACTTCTGAGTGTTTTCTATCCAAATATACTAATAATATGCATATCTTAGCAACTGGGACTGAAAAGCAGGCAGTTTACTCTGGGCACCTTATTCATCCAAGCTACTCAATTCTGCCCCCAGCCATAAGAAGTTTTAATGACTCCAACCAAAGTGTATGTTAACTTCCGACTTCAACTGTATCGAGGACTTCATTCTCACTGCCAGCTAGAGGTTCACTTAACATTCCACAAGTCAAATAGATTTTCTACTAAGTAAATACATAGACAAATCATATCTGAGGAGCAGATTCAACCTCAGTTCTCAACCATGAGCACGTATGTGAATGACTGGCCACTTCTGTTAATTCCAGTTCCCATGCAATCATACTTTATGAAATTAGAACGGCTACAGTTGTGTAATGTCTTCTGAAACAATGGAGTCAGTAAGTGTCTCCTCTCTGGGCCTTCCGAGTGGCGCAGGGTCCTAAGGCACTGCATCGCAGGGATTGAGCTGCCTCTACAGATCAGGGTTCGATCCTGGGCTGTGTTGCAACCGGCCGCGGAAACCCATGAGGCGGTGCCTGAGGCGGTGCACAATTGGCCCAGCATCCGGTGCTTCCTCCGACACATTGGTGCGGCTGGCTTCTGGGTTAAGCGAGCAGTGTGTCAAGAAGCAGGGTCGTGTTTTGGAAGACGCATGGCTCTCGACCTTTGCCTCTCCCGAGTTCTTACGGGAGTTGCAGCGATGGGATAAGACTGCACCTACCAATTGGATATCACGAAAAAGGGGTAAAAAGTACAAAAAATACAAATAAAATAAGTGTCTCCTCCCACATAAAAAAATACTATAGTATACTTAGTATGTTAGAAATACTTTAGTATTTACTGTTAACTATATTATAAATACTGTAGTAAAAGACAACTGTAGTATATCCTATAGTACATTCTGGCCTACTGGCCATTTACTCTTACATTCTCCACCTGGCACAGCCAGAAGAGGACTGGCCACCCCTCAGAGCCTGGTTCCTCACTAGGTTTATATTCTCCCCCCAGGCACAGCCAGAAGAGGACTGGCCACCCCTCAGAGCCTGGTTCCTCTCTAGGTTTATATTCTCCACCCGGCACAGCCAGAAGAGGACTGGCCACCCCTCAGAGCCTGGTTCCTTTCTAGGTTTCTTCCTTGGCCCCTGACTTTCTTGGGAGTTTTTCCTAGACACCGTGCTTCTACATCTGCATTGTTTGCTATTTGGGGTTTTAGGCTGGGTTTCTGTACAGCACTTTGTGACATCTACTGATGTAAGAAGGACTTTATGAATGCATTTGATAGTAATTATTGTAGTGTTTTTGTGGATTGTAGTATACTGTATTATTTACTGTAGTGTTTTTGCTGACTTTACTTTAGTATTTACTGTAGTGTTTTTGCTGACTTTACTTTAGTATTTACTGTAGTGTTTTTGCTGACTTTACTTTAGTATTTACTGTAGTGTTTTTGCTGACTTCACTTTAGTATTTACTGTAGTGTTTTTGCTGACTTTACTTTAGTATTTACTCTAGTGTTTTTGCAGACTGTACTATAATGTAGTATTTACTGTAGTGTTTTTGCTGACTTTACTTTAGTATTTACTCTAGTGTTTTTGCAGACTGTACTATAATGGAGTATTTACTCTAGTGTTTTTGCAGACTGATACTATAATGTAGTATTTACTCTAGTGTTTTTGCAGACTGGTACTATAATGTAGTATTTACTCTAGTGTTTTTACAGACTGGTATTATAATGTAGTTTTTACTCTAGTGTTTTTGCAGACTGTACTATAATGTAGTATTTACTCTAGTGTTTTTGCAGACTGTACTATAATGTAGTATTTACTCTAGTGTTTTTGCAGACTGGTATTATAATGTAGTTTTTACTCTAGTGTTTTTGCAGACAGGTATTATAACGTAGTTTTTACTCTAGTGTTTTTGCAGACTGGTATTATAATGTAGTATTTACTCTAGTGTTTTTGCAGACTGTATTATAATGTAGTATTTACTCTAGTGTTTTTGCAGACTGTACTATAATGTAGTATTTACTCTAGTGTTTTTGCAGACTGGTACTATAATGTAGTATTTACTCTAGTGTTTTTGCAGACTGTACTATAATGTAGTATTTACTCTAGTGTTTTTGCAGACTGGTATTATAATGTAGTTTTTACTCTAGTGTTTTTGCAGACTGTACTATAATGTAGTATTTACTCTAGTGTTTTTGCAGACTGGTATTATAATGTAGTTTTTACTCTAGTGTTTTTGCAGACTGGTATTATAATGTAGTTTTTACTCTAGTGTTTTTGCAGACTGGTACTATAATGTAGTTTTTACTCTAGTGTTTTTGCAGACTGGTACTATAATGTAGTATTTACTCTAGTGTTTTTGCAGACTGGTATTATAATGTAGTTTGTACTCTAGTGTTTTTGCAGACTGGTATTATAATGTAGTTTTTACTCTAGTGTTTTTGCAGACTGTACTATAATGTAGTATTTACTCTAGTGTTTTTGCAGACTGGTACTATAATGTAGTATTTACTCTAGTGTTTTTGCAGACTGTACTATAATGTAGTATTTACTCTAGTGTTTTTGCAGACTGGTATTATAATGTAGTTTTTACTCTAGTGTTTTTGCAGACTGTACTATAATGTAGTATTTACTCTAGTGTTTTTGCAGACTGGTATTATAATGTAGTTTTTACTCTAGTGTTTTTGCAGACTGTATTATAATGTAGTTTTTACTCTAGTGTTTTTGCAGACTGGTACTATAATGTAGTATTTACTCTAGTGTTTTTGCAGACTGGTACTATAATGTAGTATTTACTCTAGTGTTTTTGCAGACTGGTACTATAATGTAGTTTTTACTCTAGTGTTTTTGCAGACTGGTACTATAATGTAGTATTTACTCTAGTGTTTTTGCAGACTGGTATTATAATGTAGTTTTTACTCTAGTGTTTTTGCAGACTGTACTATAATGTAGTATTTACTCTAGTGTTTTTGCAGACTGGTACTATAATGTAGTTTTTACTCTAGTGTTTTTGCAGACTGGTACTATAATGTAGTATTTACTCTAGTGTTTTTGCAGACTGGTATTATAATGTAGTTTTTACTCTAGTGTTTTTGCAGACTGTACTATAATGTAGTATTTACTCTAGTGTTTTTGCAGACTGGTATTATAATGTAGTATTTACTCTAGTGTTTTTGCAGACTGGTATTATAATGTAGTTTTTACTCTAGTGTTTTTGCAGACTGGTACTATAATGTAGTTTTTACTCTAGTGTTTTTGCAGACTGGTATTATAATGTAGTATTTACTCTAGTGTTTTTGCAGACTGGTATTATAATGTAGTTTTTACTCTAGTGTTTTTGCAGACTGTACTATAATGTAGTATTTACTCTAGTGTTTTTGCAGACTGTACTATAATGTAGTATTTACTCTAGTGTTTTTGCAGACTGTACTATAATGTAGTATTTACTCTAGTGTTTTTGCAGACTGTACTATAATGTAGTATTTACTCTAGTGTTTTTACAGACTGTACTATAATGTAGTATTTACTCTAGTGTTTTTGCAGACTGGTATTATAATGTAGTATTTACTCTAGTGTTTTTGCAGACTGGTACTATAATGTAGTATTTACTCTAGTGTTTTTGCAGACTGGTACTATAATGTAGTTTTTACTGTAGTGTTTTTGCGAACATCACTGTAGTATTTACTGTAGTGTTTTTGCAGACTGTACTATAATGTAGTTTTTACTCTAGTGTTTTTGCAGACTGGTACTATAATGTAGTTTTTACTCTAGTGTTTTTGCAGACTGGTATTATAATGTAGTTTTTACTCTAGTGTTTTTGCAGACTGTACTATAATGTAGTATTTACTCTAGTGTTTTTGCAGACTGGTATTATAATGTAGTATTTACTCTAGTGTTTTTGCAGACTGGTATTATAATGTAGTTTTTACTCTAGTGTTTTTGCAGACTGGTATTATAATGTAGTATTTACTCTAGTGTTTTTGCAGACTGGTATTATAATGTAGTTTTTACTCTAGTGTTTTTGCAGACTGGTATTATAATGTAGTTTTTACTCTAGTGTTTTTGCAGACTGGTATTATAATGTAGTTTTTACTCTAGTGTTTTTGCAGACTGGTACTATAATGTAGTATTTACTCTAGTGTTTTTGCAGACTGTACTATAATGTAGTATTTACTCTAGTGTTTTTGCAGACTGGTATTATAATGTAGTATTTACTCTAGTGTTTTTGCAGACTGTACTATAATGTAGTATTTACTCTAGTGTTTTTGCAGACTGGTATTATAATGTAGTATTTACTCTAGTGTTTTTGCAGACTGGTATTATAATGTAGTATTTACTCTAGTGTTTTTGCAGACTGGTACTATAATGTAGTTTTTACTGTAGTGTTTTTGCAGACTGTACTCTAATGTAGTTTTTACTGTAGTGTTTTTGCAGACTGTACTATAATGTAGTATTTACTCTAGTGTTTTTGCAGACTGGTACTATAATGTAGTATTTACTCTAGTGTTTTTACAGACTGGTACTATAATGTAGTGTTTACTCTAGTGTTTTTGCAGACTGGTACTATAATGTAGTATTTACTCTAGTGTTTTTGCAGACTGTACTATAATGTAGTTTTTACTGTAGTGTTTTTGCAGACTGTACTATAATGTAGTATTTACTCTAGTGTTTTTGCAGACTGGTATTATAATGTAGTATTTACTCTAGTGTTTTTGCAGACTGGTATTATAATGTAGTATTTACTCTAGTGTTTTTGCAGACTGTACTATAATGTAGTATTTACTCTAGTGTTTTTGCAGACTGGTACTATAATGTAGTATTTACTCTAGTGTTTTTGCAGACTGTACTATAATGTAGTTTTTACTGTAGTGTTTTTGCAGACTGTACTATAATGTAGTATTTACTCTAGTGTTTTTGCAGACTGGTATTATAATGTAGTATTTACTCTAGTGTTTTTGCAGACTGGTACTATAATGTAGTATTTACTCTAGTGTTTTTGCAGACTGTACTATAATGTAGTATTTACTCTAGTGTTTTTGCAGACTGGTATTATAATGTAGTTTTTACTCTAGTGTTTTTGCAGACTGGTACTATAATGTAGTTTTTACTCTAGTGTTTTTGCAGACTGGTACTATAATGTAGTATTTACTCTAGTGTTTTTGCAGACTGGTACTATAATGTAGTATTTACTCTAGTGTTTTTGCAGACTGGTATTATAATGTAGTTTTTACTCTAGTGTTTTTGCAGACTGTACTATAATGTAGTATTTACTCTAGTGTTTTTGCAGACTGGTATTATAATGTAGTATTTACTCTAGTGTTTTTGCAGACTGGTATTATAATGTAGTATTTACTCTAGTGTTTTTGCAGACTGGTATTATAATGTAGTTTTTACTCTAGTGTTTTTGCAGACTGGTACTATAATGTAGTTTTTACTCTAGTGTTTTTGCAGACTGGTATTATAATGTAGTATTTACTCTAGTGTTTTTGCAGACTGGTATTATAATGTAGTTTTTACTCTAGTGTTTTTGCAGACTGTACTATAATGTAGTATTTACTCTAGTGTTTTTGCAGACTGTACTATAATGTAGTATTTACTCTAGTGTTTTTGCAGACTGTACTATAATGTAGTATTTACTCTAGTGTTTTTGCAGACTGTACTATAATGTAGTATTTACTCTAGTGTTTTTACAGACTGTACTATAATGTAGTATTTACTCTAGTGTTTTTGCAGACTGGTATTATAATGTAGTATTTACTCTAGTGTTTTTGCAGACTGGTACTATAATGTAGTATTTACTCTAGTGTTTTTGCAGACTGGTACTATAATGTAGTTTTTACTGTAGTGTTTTTGCGAACATCACTGTAGTATTTACTGTAGTGTTTTTGCAGACTGTACTATAATGTAGTTTTTACTCTAGTGTTTTTGCAGACTGGTACTATAATGTAGTTTTTACTCTAGTGTTTTTGCAGACTGGTATTATAATGTAGTTTTTACTCTAGTGTTTTTGCAGACTGTACTATAATGTAGTATTTACTCTAGTGTTTTTGCAGACTGGTATTATAATGTAGTATTTACTCTAGTGTTTTTGCAGACTGGTATTATAATGTAGTTTTTACTCTAGTGTTTTTGCAGACTGGTATTATAATGTAGTTTTTACTCTAGTGTTTTTGCAGACTGGTATTATAATGTAGTTTTTACTCTAGTGTTTTTGCAGACTGTACTATAATGTAGTATTTACTCTAGTGTTTTTGCAGACTGGTATTATAATGTAGTATTTACTCTAGTGTTTTTGCAGACTGGTATTATAATGTAGTATTTACTCTAGTGTTTTTGCAGACTGGTACTATAATGTAGTTTTTACTGTAGTGTTTTTGCAGACTGTACTCTAATGTAGTTTTTACTGTAGTGTTTTTGCAGACTGTACTATAATGTAGTATTTACTCTAGTGTTTTTGCAGACTGGTACTATAATGTAGTATTTACTCTAGTGTTTTTACAGACTGGTACTATAATGTAGTATTTACTCTAGTGTTTTTGCAGACTGGTACTATAATGTAGTATTTACTCTAGTGTTTTTGCAGACTGGTATTATAATGTAGTTTTTACTCTAGTGTTTTTGCAGACTGGTACTATAATGTAGTTTTTACTCTAGTGTTTTTGCAGACTGGTACTATAATGTAGTATTTACTCTAGTGTTTTTGCAGACTGGTATTATAATGTAATTTTTACTCTAGTGTTTTTGCAGACTGGTATTATAATGTAGTTTTTACTCTAGTGTTTTTGCAGACTGGTACTATAATGTAGTTTTTACTCTAGTGTTTTTGCAGACTGTACTACAATGTAGTATTTACTCTAGTGTTTTTGCAGACTGTACTATAATGTAGTATTTACTCTAGTGTTTTTGCAGACTGTACTATAATGTAGTATTTACTCTAGTGTTTTTGCAGACTGTACTATAATGTAGTATTTACTCTAGTGTTTTTGCAGACTGTACTATAATGTAGTATTTACTCTAGTGTTTTTGCAGACTGGTATTATAATGTAGTATTTACTCTAGTGTTTTTGCAGACTGGTATTATAATGTAGTATTTACTCTAGTGTTTTTGCAGACTGTACTATAATGTAGTATTTACTGTAGTGTTTTTGCAGACTGGTACTATAATGTAGTATTTACTCTAGTGTTTTTGCAGACTGTACTATAATGTAGTTTTTACTGTAGTGTTTTTGCAGACTGTACTATAATGTAGTATTTACTCTAGTGTTTTTGCAGACTGGTATTATAATGTAGTATTTACTCTAGTGTTTTTGCAGACTGGTACTATAATGTAGTATTTACTCTAGTGTTTTTGCAGACTGTACTATAATGTAGTATTTACTCTAGTGTTTTTGCAGACTGGTATTATAATGTAGTTTTTACTCTAGTGTTTTTGCAGACTGGTACTATAATGTAGTTTTTACTCTAGTGTTTTTGCAGACTGGTACTATAATGTAGTATTTACTCTAGTGTTTTTGCAGACTGGTATTATAATGTAGTTTTTACTCTAGTGTTTTTGCAGACTGGTATTATAATGTAGTTTTTACTCTAGTGTTTTTGCAGACTGGTACTATAATGTAGTTTTTACTCTAGTGTTTTTGCAGACTGTACTACAATGTAGTATTTACTCTAGTGTTTTTGCAGACTGTACTATAATGTAGTATTTACTCTAGTGTTTTTGCAGACTGTACTATAATGTAGTATTTACTCTAGTGTTTTTGCAGACTGTACTATAATGTAGTATTTACTCTAGTGTTTTTGCAGACTGTACTATAATGTAGTATTTACTCTAGTGTTTTTGCAGACTGGTATTATAATGTAGTATTTACTCTAGTGTTTTTGCAGACTGGTATTATAATGTAGTTTTTACTCTAGTGTTTTTGCAGACTGGTATTATAATGTAGTTTTTACTCTAGTGTTTTTGCAGACTGGTATTATAATGTAGTTTTTACTCTAGTGTTTTTGCAGACTGGTATTATAATGTAGTATTTACTCTAGTGTTTTTGCAGACTGGTATTATAATGTAGTATTTACTCTAGTGTTTTTGCAGACTGGTATTATAATGTAGTATTTACTCTAGTGTTTTTGCAGACTGTACTATAATGTAGTATTTACTCTAGTGTTTTTGCAGACTGGTATTATAATGTAGTTTTTACTCTAGTGTTTTTGCAGACTGGTATTATAATGTAGTTTTTACTCTAGTGTTTTTGCAGACTGGTACTATAATGTAGTATTTACTCTAGTGTTTTTGCAGACTGTACTATAATGTAGTATTTACTCTAGTTTTTTTGCAGACTGTACTATAATGTAGTATTTACTCTAGTGTTTTTGCAGACTGGTATTATAATGTAGTTTTTACTCTAGTGTTTTTGCAGACTGTACTATAATGCAGTATTTACTCTAGTGTTTTTGCAGACTGGTATTATAATGTAGTATTTACTCTAGTGTTTTTGCAGACTGGTATTATAATGTAGTATTTACTCTAGTGTTTTTGCAGACTGGTACTATAATGTAGTTTTTACTGTAGTGTTTTTGCAGACTGTACTATAATGTAGTTTTTACTGTAGTGTTTTTGCAGACTGTACTATAATGTAGTATTTACTCTAGTGTTTTTGCAGACTGGTACTATAATGTAGTTTTTACTCTAGTGTTTTTACAGACTGGTACTATAATGTAGTATTTACTCTAGTGTTTTTGCAGACTGGTACTATAATGTAGTATTTACTGTAGTGTTTTTGCAGACTATACTATAATGTAGTTTTTACTGTAGTGTTTTTGCAGACTGTACTATAATGTAGTATTTACTCTAGTGTTTTTGCAGACTGGTATTATAATGTAGTATTTACTCTAGTGTTTTTGCAGACTGGTATTATAATGTAGTATTTACTCTAGTGTTTTTGCAGACTGTACTATAATGTAGTATTTACTCTAGTGTTTTTGCAGACTGGTATTATAATGTAGTATTTACTCTAGTGTTTTTGCAGACTGGTACTATAATGTAGTATTTACTGTAGTGTTTTTGCAGACTGGTACTATAATGTAGTATTTACTGTAGTGTTTTTGCAGACTGGTACTATAATGTAGTATTTACTGTAGTGTTTTTGCGAACATCACTGTAGTATTTACTGTAGTGTTTTTGTTTTATTGTTTTTGACATAGAAGTGGAGGCTTTCTCCTTCAGGAAACCTACCTAGGTAGGACTGAGTTCTGAATGGATAATTCAGAGCTTTTACTCTTTTCTATAACCTGTCGGGAACACAATATGTGGTCTCTACTTGGCATGTATTTTTTCACTTATGGGTAGCACAATACGTGAAATAAGGAAAGGGGAATGGGCAGGGTATATGCAAATTGAATACTGTAGTATTTACTATAGTTAAAAAAGTGTAGTGTTTTTGCAGACATTACTGTAGTATTTACTATAGTATTCTAGTATGTTAAAACATTCTATAGTAAGTACTACACATGATCGAGGTACTATAGTAAGTACTATAGTATTCTATAGTAAACTGTAGTATTTTTTCATGTGGGCTATGATCGATTAGAGTGATGGTTGGTGGTTATAGAGATGGGTGGACGTCAGTGTTGTACTGGCTCAGTGCCCACTCTGAACATGAGGTAACGTTATGGAGACATTATGGTTTTAATCTTTCTGCTGATCACGCTCCAAACAGACCAGCTCACGCATTTCTCTCTCTGATGACATCACAGGAGAAAATCGCTATTGACCAAACAGGGCACACTTTTCTCTTGTTCTGACGCAAAAACAAGTTCTGCTGTAGAAAGTGATTTTGTCCATTGTTTCTGAACATGACTGAGACACTAGTTCACCAATCAGACAGCAGCATGAGACAGCAGCTCACACATGTCTGATGACCTTACAGCAGATAATCACACATCTGTTGTGACTGAAAAGGCCTAACTTTGTCTAAGTGCTGCTGTATGTGATGCTATAAAAGCTCTATTCATTTTAGTTCTGTTTCTAGAACCTCCAGGCTCTGTCCTACTTCTCTTGGAAATCTGGTAACCAGTTTTCATAGAATGGGGCCTGTAGTCTGATAGTGCAAGACAAACCATAAATGGTGGCCTTTTCCTTTGTCCTGCCCTGTATCCCTTCTTTACTCCTCTGTCCTGGCCTGTATCCTCTCTATACTCCTCTGTTCAGGCCTGTATCCTCTCTATACTCCTCTGTCCTGGCCTGTATCACCTCTATACTCCTCTGTCCTGGCCTGTATCCCCCTCTATCCTCCTTTGTCCTGGCCTGTATCCCCTCTATCCTCCACTGTCCTGGCCTGTATCCCCTCTATACTCCTCAGTCCTGGCCTGTATCCCCTCTATCCTCCTCTGTCCTGGCCTGTATCCCCTCTATCCTCCTCTATCCTGGACTGTAATCCCCTCTATCCTCCTCTGTCCTGGCCTGTATCCCCTCTATCCTCCTCTGTCCTGGCCTGTATCACCCTCCATCGTCCTCCATACTAGCCTCTCAGGAGAGCCTTAACGTTAGCTGATTTGTAGAGTTTAGATGTACTGATTCTACTTAAAGGTTTTAATGGTATGTGGTGCTCAAAAAAAGGTGATGACATCTCCCAAAAAGAGCACAACAACAACAGCAACAAGACATTGGTTGAAATGAGCTTTTGTTAGATTTGGTTCTGGGTGATGAGATGACCTACATACTGATGAGGGTGCCCATTGTGTCAAAACAGACTCAACTTACTGTTGGAGGACTTCCTGGCTGCAGGTTGGAGACAGAGGAAGTACTCCTGATTGTCAGAGCAGGGCACGGGCCAAACCACCACATGATTAAAGGAGGACAAACATTTCTCTACTCAGCTTCTTCCATCCTCCCTCCTGGTTTTCATCAAGGAGGAAGATATCAGTCAACATATTTATGTGTCCCTGGCGGCTCACACAGACACCGGGCACTAAACCCAGTGCATGAGCTTTCTAGGTCAGGGTTTGAGGAGATTAGAGGAGTGAGGGGGACTGTGATGTGATGTTGACGCATGAACTCTTGGTTTTGATAATGGCTTCACTGATTTTCAGACAGCCTGGCCTGAAGTAGCCTTGCTGGTGCAAATCTGTTATCTTAATTTAATCACTGTTGTTGTAGAGAATGTTCTTGAGCAGAAGGAAATGCAAACTTGTAGTTTACTAGACGTTTAAAAAGGCTTCTAATGTAATTTCCACTGAAAAATGTCAGGTTTTATTTGCCCTATTGAAAAATGTATCAACCCCTACAAAAAATGTCCATGAATTATAATTCACAATATAATTCACATTTCCTGTTGCTGCATGATTATTTTCCTGCTGTCAGAAACTGGTCACATTAAGATAGTAGATCTGTAAGCAGGACTAGATCTGTGGTGTGATCCATCCTTGTCCACATTGTTTTGTTCACTCTGATTTGACCTGACCTCTGTCCTTTCTTTGCCTTACCTGGAAGGTTTAAACTCATTCCTGATGCTCATGACTTTCTAACATGTTTTGTAAAGAATGTGTTCAGTATGTATGCATTCATATACAGTACCAGTCAAAAGTTTGGACACACCTACTCATTCAAGGCTTTTTCTTTATTTTTACTATTTTCTACATTATATAATACTAGTGAAGACATCAGAACTATGAAATAACACATATGGAATCATGTAGTAACCAAAAAAACGCAATACAAATCTTGAGATTCTTTGAGATTCTTCAAAGTAAAACCCTTTGCCATGATAACAGATTTGCACACTATTGGCATTCTCTACACCAGCTTCATGAGGAATGCTTTTCAAACAATCTTTAAGGAGTTCCCACATATGCTGAGCACTTGTTGGCTGCTGTTCCTTCACTCTGATGTCCAACTCATCCCAAACCATCTCAATAAGGGCGGCAGGTAGCCTAGTGGTTAGAGCGTTGGGCCAGTAACCAAAAGGTTAATAGATTGAATCCTCAAGCTGACAAGGTAAAAATCTGTTGTTCTGCCCCTGAACAAGTTAGTTAACCCACTGTTCCCTGATAGGCCATCATTGTAAATAAGAATTTGTTCTTAACTGACTTGCCTAGTTAAATTTAAAAAATGTAAAATACGGTTGAATTTGGGTGATTGTGGAGGCCATGTCATCTGACGCAGCACTCCATCACTCTCTTTCTTGGTCAAATAGCCCTTACACAGCCTGGAAGTGTGTTGGGTCATTGTCCTGTTGAAAAACAAATGATAATCCCATGAAGCACAAACCAGATGGGATGGCGTATCACTACAGAATGCTGTGGTAGCCATGCTGGTTAAGTGTACTTTGAATTCTAAATAAATCACAGACTGGAATGAACGTATCCTCTGCAGCAGAGGTAACTCTGGGTCTTCCTTTCCTGTGACGGTCCTCATGAGAACCCGTTTCATCGTAACTTTATGGTTTTTGCAACTGTACTTGAAGAAACTTTCAATTTTCTTGAAATTTTCCACATTAAATTACCTTCATGTCTTAAAGTAATGATGGACTGTCGTTTCTCTTTGCTTATATGAGCTGTTCTTGCCATAATATGGACTTGCTCTTTTACCAAATAGGGCTATTTTCTGTATACCACCCTTGCCTTGTCACAACACAAACAGGAAGGAAAGAAATTCCATTAATTAACTTTGAATTTAAATGCATTCCAGGTGACTGCCTCATGAAGCTGGTTGAGAGAATGCCAAAAGTGTGCAAAGCTGTCATCAAGGCAAAGGGTGGCTGTTGAGTTGTTGAGTTTATTTTATGTTTACAGGAACAGTGCACATTAATCAACGTTTCAGTAAAACTGCCGGTTTTAGCCAATTTTCAACCGCAGTCCCTGGGCTGCGGTTGAAAAAACAATTACAATATAGACAGTCATTGAGCAGTGAGCACACGCAGAGCAACATAGGACAAGCAAGACATAGCATACAGACAGAGCAACATAGAACAAAAAGCAGCAAGACAAAATTCATAAAAGCAACAAAGTGTTTCCACACCTCACAAGCTACAGACAACAGACAACATGGAAAGCGGCAACACACAGCTAGGGATTATGTTCACAAATCTGATGGACCTTTAGCCATGTCTTCATGCATTTTGTGAAAGTGTGATATGTGGTGCAGTTATGTGTGTCTGATGTCAGTGTATTCCAGACATGGGAAGCTCTCACAGAGAAAGCGGATTTACTAAAAGTGCTTTTCCTTAAGGGAACTATACAGTCACCTCTCATGGCAGACCTTGTGGATCTGCTGCCATATGTTTGGGTTTTCTGTTTAACAAAAGTACTGTATGGAGGGGGAGCCAGGCCATTTAGGATCTTGAATACAAGACATGCGTCGGTGTATTGCACAAGATTTTCCCAACTCAGGAGCTCATGCTTTCTGAGGATGTAACAGTGATGATGGCTATTGGGCTTCCTATCAAGCACTTTGAGAGCCTGTTTGTAGACAGACTGAATAGGTTTTAATGTTGTACAGCAAGCTTGGGCCCAACTAGTCAAGCAGTATGTTAAGTGGGGGAGTATCATAGATTTGAAGTACAGTTTTGCTACCTCTGTAGTCAAACAATTTCGTATAAATCGGAAATGAGCTAGGTTGAATTTGGTTATTTGAATGACCTTTTTCACATGCTTTTTAAAAGAGAGGTTGGAATCAAGTATGATGCCAAGGTACTTCAAATCAGATACCACCTGGAGCTTCTCCCCTGACACATAGACATCTGGCTCAGTAGCATATGTTGCCCTCTTTGTGAAGAACATGCAAACAGTTTTTTTCACATTGAGATGCAAACACGAGTCACTGAGTCACTTTAACCTGAACCATTATAGTAGTGAGTTCTTGTGCAGCTTGTTGTTTGCTCTTTGCACATATATCACTGTGTCATCTGCATACATTTCAACTTCAGACCCCGTACAGACAGAAGGCAGATCATTAATGTACAGGTTGAACAGGAGGGGCCCCCATATTGACCCTTGGGGCACGCCCACATCATAGCTAAGAGTGGGCGACAGCTCATTGCTCACTCTGACACACTGAGTTCTGCCTTCAAGGTTTGATTTCATCTCAAGGCATCGGGGGAAAAGTTGAACTTGGACAATTTTGTGATGAGAATCTCATGGTTAACAGTATCAAAAGCCTTCCTTAGGTCCAGAAACACAGCCCCAACAACGCCCCCTCTGTCCATCTTGGACCGTTTCTGTGGAGTGTTTCGCTCTGAAGCCAAAGTGCATGGAGTGTAATGTGGAGGGGCTGTTGTTGAGGTGGGCAATCAGTTGTTCTGCTGCACACTTTTCAACAACCTTTGACACCACAGGTAGTATAATAATGGGCCTGTAGTTACTCACGTCAGCAGGGTCGCACGATTTAAAGATGGCCGTTATTATGGCCGACTTCCATACCCTTGGAAACATCCCGAGACCAATAGATGTGTTGGTGACCTTAGTAATGGGGCCAATGAGTGACTCTTTGTAGTTTTATGAAAGGTAGAGTCCAGCCCAAACACATCTTTGGCTTTAGAGTTCTTTAGTGAGCTAATCACCTTGTTAACCTTTGACTCAGAAACCTCCCTTATGATGAAGACAGGTTGAGCGTCATTCACTATCACTGAGCCCAAGAAACCAGTGAAGGGGTTCTGTGTCAGTACCCTGACATAGTCAATAAAGTAGGAATTGAAGGCTATTGCTATTTCGACTGCATCCTGTGTTAGTTTGTTATTTATTCAACATGATTTCTAGTCTTTTTGCAGTGTTACTATGGTCTTTCCCTGTAAACCTTTTTTAGATTCTTCCAGATCAATTTAGAATTTCCCTTTGGTTCACCAATTATGTTAATAAAGAAGTTTGCCTTGGCCTGTCTGATTTCTTTCATCACCTTATTTCTCAACATGGTAAACCTACATCTGTCATGCTCTAATTTGGATCTTAGGGCTATTTTTAGAGCATAGTCTCGTTGTTTCATCAATTTCCAGATTTCTCCATTTAGCCAAGGAAGAGTGCTCTTTTGGCCAGGTTTGGATTTGATTTTCTTTAGGAAACTATTTATTGTAGTCTGGATTGTGGATAGAAAAACCTGACTATCAGCTTCCACGTCTGTATAGGACAAGAGATCATTCCAGTTAATTGCGTTTTCAAAATAGTTGAATTCACTCTTAGGTATTCTTAGCTGATCCGGCTTTCTAACAGTAGAGAGGTAAAAATCTGCTCTTAGACAGCTTTCTGGCTGTAAGTGTCAGATTATGATCGCTACTTTGAAGAATATCACATCTAAAATACTTTTTTTAGTTACTACATGATTCCATATGTGTTATTACATAGTTTTGATGTCTTCAATATTATCCTACAATGTAGAAAACAGTAAAAAATAAAGAAAAACCCTTGAATGAGTAGGTGTTGTAAAACCTTTGACTGCTACTGTAAATACAAGTAATTAGCTGCCCACACATTCTGCTCATGTTAATTTATCACGTTCTTATTTCTTCCTGATAGCTTGTAGTCTGCTTGCTGTCTGTAATGTTACAGGTCATAACTTTAATGGCATTTGAATGATGGTACCATGTACTCTCTGACTCAGCCAGGTTATTCTGGTTCATTGGAATCCAAAATGTCCTGCCTCACTCAGCCATTCCAGGTATATTTTGTATCTTTCCATGTGGAAATGTATTCCTTATTGATATGGGGCATTTTTTTACATTGTTCCTGTGGTTGTCTGGTTTTTAACAGCTGGATGCAGAGTCTTTTCCAGGTCTGCTTCATTCAATAAAGCTGCACACTGGAAAATGAGCCATTCCTGATCTTACAGACAAGAATCATCTGAAATATGGTTTAGACCACAAGCCTCTGAGGAGTTATCTACGAGCATGGAAGACCTGTCGCCCGGTCATCAGGCACTGATGTGACCATTTCCCCATTCTTTACCAGGCAAAGCAACTGAGAACTGTTGGAACAGACAGTCAATTGTTGGACTTTTCTAAGTGTTTGATATTGCTGGTCTGTCCCTTCTTACTCAACTGTACATCAATAACCATCATTATCTTGAAAGTTCAACATTCTGAAGTGCACAGCTGTCTCTGAAGCTCAACACATTCTTTTGCAATTGCTTCATTTAAAGCTGGAATCTTTAACAGTGAAACAGCCACGTCTGTTTGCGATATTACAAAAACAAAGAAGTTACTGCAAACAACCAACACAGTTTTTTCCCCTCTGACATCATTGCACAACCGATAGAAGAGCACAATGTGTACAACACTTCTTTAATTCTGCCGAGCGATGCTCCTTAGCAACCAAAAAAAAAAATAGCTTGTAGAGTGGCCAGTTGCGCTGTTTCTCTCTACTGCAGATTCCATATTTAAGACCTTATTGTTTTTTCTTGTTTGAAAGAAAAGAGAGGCATTGGAAAATATACAGTAGTTAGGATGTGTGTACATTATTTTATTGATATATTTTTACATGTATTTTTATTTAACTTGGCAAGTCAGTTAAGAACAAATTCTTATTTACAATGACGGCCTACCCCGGCCAAACCCTAACCTGGACGACACTGGGCCAATTGTTCGCCGCCCTATGGGACTCCCAATCACAGACGGTTGTGATACAGCCTGGAATCAAACCAGGGTCTGTAGTGACAACTATAGGACTGAGATGCAGTGCCTTAGACCGCTGTGCCACTCGGGAGCTTCAGTATTAAACGTTAAGATCCACTTTATTCACTTGAATATTAGTTTCTTTACTTTCTTTACTGTCGTTTTTTCTGTCGTTTTTGTGGTCTGTACTTTTCTGTAGTATTTACTGTAGTGTTTTTGTGGTCTGTACTATACTGTAGTATTTACTGTAGTGTTTTTGTGGTCTGTACTTTACTGTAGTATTTACTGTAGTGTTTTTGTGGACTGTACTATAATGTAGTATTTACTGTAGTGTTTTTGTGGACTGTACTATAATGTAGTATTTACTGTAGTGTTTTTGTGGACTGTACTATACTGGAGTGTTTTTGTTGACTGCACTATACTGTAGTATTTCCTGTAGTGTTTTTGATGACTGTATTGTAATGTAGTATTTCCTGTAGTGTTTTTGATGACTGTATTGTAATGTAGTATTTCCTGTAGTGTTTTTGATGACTGTATTGTAATGTAGTATTTCCTGTAGTGTTTTTGTTTTTATTGTCTTTGTCTTATTCATAGAAGTGTAGGCCTTCTCCTAAAAGAGCTCATTTTCAATAACCTGTAGGTAGTTACGACTGAGTTCTGAACAGATCATTCAGAGCATCAGCTCTTTTCTATAACCTATAGTGAACACAAAATATGGTCTCTACTTGGCATGTAGTTTTCTAACAGACAGGTGGCACAAATTGTGAAATGGGGGAGGGATGTTGGATGGGTATATGCAAATGTAAAATACTGTGATATTTAATATAGCTAAAAAATTGTAGTGTTGCGTATCTTAGGGTTTTGCGGACATGACTGTAGTATTTACTACAGTGCATTTTTGCGGAATATACTGTAGAATATACTATAGTATTCTAGTATAGAAACATTATATAGTAAGTACTACACATGACGAGGGATAATGTAGTATTCTATAGTAAACTGTAGTATTTTTTCATGTGGGCCATGATCGATTAGAGTGATGGTTGGTGGTTATAGAGATGGGTGGACGTCAGTGTTGTACTGGCTCAGTGCCCACTCTGAACATGAGGTAACGTTATGGAGACATTATGGTTTTAATCTTTCTGCTGATCACGCTCCAAACAGACCAGCTCACACATTTCTCTCTCTGATGACATCACAGGAGGAAATCGCTATTGACCAAACAGGACACACTTTGCTCTTGTTCTGACGCAAAAACAAGTTCTGCTGTAGAAAGTGATTGTGTCCATTGTTTCTGAACATGACTGAGACACTAGTTCACCAATCAGACAGCAGCATGAGACAGCAGCTCACACATGTCTGATGACCGTACAGCAGATAATCACACATCTGTTGTGACTGAAATCCCTCCACCCCCCTGTATCCCCTCTATCCTTCTCTGTTCTGGCCTGTATCACCTCTATCCTTCTCTGTCCTGGCCTGTATCACCTCTATCCTCCTTTGTCCTTTCTGTATCCCATCTATCCTTCTCTGTCCTGCCCTGTATCCCCTCTATCCTCTTCTGTCCTGGCCTGTATCCCCTCTATCCTTCTCTGTCCTGCCCTGTATCCCCTCTATACTC
This sequence comes from Oncorhynchus clarkii lewisi, assembly GCF_045791955.1. Lineage (NCBI taxonomy): Eukaryota > Metazoa > Chordata > Actinopteri > Salmoniformes > Salmonidae > Oncorhynchus > Oncorhynchus clarkii. The sequence continues at coordinate 60,078,635 of NC_092164.1, forward strand.
CTCTGTCCTGGCCTGTATCCCACTCTATCCTCCTCTGTCCTGGCCTGTATCCCCTCTATCTTCCTTTGTCCTGGCCTGTATCCCCTCTATCCTCCTCTGTTCTGGCCTGTATCCCCTCCATCCTCCTCTGTCCTGGCCTGTATCCCCTCTATCCTTCTCTGTCCTGCCCTGTATCCCCTCTATCCTCCTCTGTCCTGGCCTGTATCCCACTCTATCCTCCTCTGTCCTGGCCTGTATCCCCTCTATCTTCCTTTGTCCTGGCTTGTATCCCCTCTATCCTCCTCTGTTCTGGCCTGTATCCCCTCCATCCTCCTCTGTCCCGGCCTGTATCCCCCTCTTTCCTCCTCTGTCCTGGCCTGTATCCCCTCTTTCCTCCTCTGTCCTGGCCTGTATCCCCTCTATCCTCCTCTGTTCTGGCCTGTATCACCTCTATCCTCCTTTGTCCTGGCCTGTATCCCCTCCATCCTCCTCTGTCCTGGCCTGTATCCCTCTATCCTCCTCTGTCCTGGCCTGTATCCCCTCTATCCTCCTCTGTCCTGGCCTGTATCCCCCTCCATCCTCCTCTGGCCTGGCCTGTATCCCCTCTATCCTCCTCTGTCCTGGCCTGTATCCCCTCCATCCTCCTCTGTCCTGGCCTGTATCCCCTCTATCCTCCTCTGTCCTGGCCTGTATCACCTCTATCCTCCTTTGTCCTGGCCTGTATCCCCTCCATCCTCCTCTGTCCTGGCCTGTATCTCCCTCCATCGTCCTCCATAGTATGGAGAGCCTTAACGTTAGCTGATTTATAGAGTTTAGATGTGCTGATTCTACTTAAAGGTTTTAATGGTATGTGGTGCTCAAAAAAAGGTGATGACATTTCCCAAAAAGAGCACAACAACAACAGGAACAAGACATTGGTTGAAATGAGCTTTTGTTAGATTTGGTTCTGGGTGATGAGATGACCTACATACTGATGAGGGTGCCCATTGTGTCAAAACAGACTCAACTTACTGTTGGAGGACTTCCTGGCTGCAGGTTGGAGACAGAGGAAGTACTCCTGATTGTCAGAGCAGGGCACGGGCCAAACCACCACATGATTAAAGGAGGACAAACATTTCTCTACTCAGCTTCTTCCATCCTCCCTCCTGGTTTTCATCAAGGAGGAAGATATCAGTCAACATATTTATGTGTCCCTGGCGGCTCACACAGACACCGGGCACTAAACCCAGTGCATGAGCTTTCTAGGTCAGGGTTTGAGGAGATTAGAGGAGTGAGGGGGACTGTGATGTGATGTTGACGCATGAACTCTTGGTTTTGATAATGGCTTCACTGATTTTCAGACAGCCTGGCCTGAAGTAGCCTTGCTGGTGCAAATCTGTTATCTTAATTTAATCACTGTTGTTGTAGAGAATGTTCTTGAGCAGAAGGAAATGCAAACTTGTAGTTTACTAGACGTTTAAAAAGGCTTCTAATGTAATTTCCACTGAAAAATGTCAGGTTTTATTTGCCCTATTGAAAAATTTATCAACCCCTACAAAAAATGTCCATGAATTATAATTCACAATATAATTCACATTTCCTGTTGCTGCATGATTATTTTCCTGCTGTCAGAAACTGGTCACATTAAGATAGTAGATCTGTAAGCAGGACTAGATCTGTGGTGTGATCCATCCTTGTCCACATTGTTTTGTTCACTCTGATTTGACCTGACCTCTGTCCTTTCTTTGCCTTACCTGGAAGGTTTAAACTCATTCCTGATGCTCATGACTTTCTGCCATATTGTGTAAATGGGCGGTGGGCTATGAAAAATAACAGTTTGTACCAGGTACCATAAGGACTTGAGGCACAAACTACCTGCTAGGACCAACATTTATCTTTTTAGAACCTTGACATTTCCTTGGATACTTCACCACAGAGTGAATGTCAAAATGCTAAATCTTAATGTCTGAGCCTTGCGTATCCTTTACATCCAGTGGCTTAGATATGGTGTGCATTCATGTATTTGTGCATTCATATAGGTACAACTAATTAGATGTCCACACGTTCTGCTCCTGTTCATTTAACTCTTTCTTTATTTGCCACCCATCTAGAGCACAGATGTTTACAGACTCTTTATGGAATGAGAGAGTGTGTAAACAAGACTGTATCTTAATAGCTTGTAGTCTGCTTGCTGTCTGGGATGTTACAGGTCATAACTTTAGTGCCTTTTGAATGATGGTACCACGTACTCTCTGACTCAGACAGGCCATTCTGGTTGGTTTGAATCCAAAACGTCCTCCCTCACCCAGCCGTCTCAGGTATTCTTAGAAAACGGCATAGACTGGGCTGTATCTTCCCCCGTGGAAAGGTATTCCATATTAGTATTGGGTCTTTTGGATATTGTCTCTATTTTGTCTTGAAGTTTAAGTATTGTCTTCCATACGAATGCACTTAGTTAGATACAAAAGGTTGAAAAGGCCTACCATATTTTGAAATGCTGTGACTAAACATAAAGGACATAATATAAAGGAAATTATTTATTTTTAGTAAGGAACAACTCAAACAAATAAAATAATGACTCATAGTTTGTCCCCTTTGACTTCATTTTTAAGTGGTGTTTTGTTCTTGGTAGTTATCATGGTTTATTGTTTCACATAAAATGGAACGTTAAAGGAGAACCCGCAAGCAACTTCAGTCCCCAGAGATGCTGCAACATTTAGACCACACCACACAGAGTAGATAGTATCATTTTAACGATGACAACGCAGCCTGTGAAGACACGCATGCGCACACACGCTAACACGCTAACACACGCACACACGCTAACACACGCACTCCACACACACGCTAACACACGCACACACGCGCACTCCACACACACGCTAACACACGCACACACGCTAACACACGCACACACGCTAACACTGGCACTCCACACACATGCTAACACACGCACACACGCTAACACACGCACACACGCTAACACACGCACACACGCTAACACACGCACTCCACACACACGTATATTGTAATATTGTTGTATTGTGGTATTATACATTTTGTACTGTAGATACAGTTGAAGTCAGAAGTTTACATATACCTTAGCCAAATACATTTGAACTCAGTTTTTCACAATTCCTGACATTTAATCTTAGTAAAAATTCCCTGTCTTAGGTCAGTTAGGATCACCACTTTATTTTAAGAATGTGAAATGTCAGAAAATTAGTTGAGAGGGTGATTTATTTCAGCTATTATTTCTTTCATCACATTCCCAGTGGGTCAGAAATTTACACGCACTCAATTAGTATTTGGTAGCATTGCCTTTACATTGTTTAAATTGGGTCAAAGGTTTTGGGTAGCCTTCCACAAGCTTCCCACAATAAGTTGAGTGAATTTTGGCCCATTCCTCCTGACAAAGCTGGTGTAACTGAGTCAGGTTTGTAGGCCTCCTTGCTTGCACATGCGTTTTCAGTTCTAACCACACATTTTCTATAGGATTGAGGTCAGGGCTTTGTGATGGCCATTCTAATACCTTGACTTTGTTGTCCTTAAGCCATTTTGCCACAACTTTGGAAGTATGCTTGGGGTCATTGTCCAATTGGAAGACCCATTTGCGGCCAAGCTTTAACTTCCTGACTGATGTCTTGAGATGTTGCTTCAATATACCTACATAATTTCCATCCTCATGATGCCATCTATTTTGTGAAGTGCACCAGTCCCTCCTGCAGCAAAGCACCCCCACAACATGCTGCCACCCCCGTGCTTCACGGTTGGTGTGCTTAGGCTTGCAAGCATCTCCCTTTTTCTTCCAAACATAACAATGGTCATTATGGCCAAACAATTCTATTTTTGTTTCATCAGACCAGAGGACATTTCTCCAAAAAGTACGATCTTTCTCCCCATGTGCAGTTCCAAACTGTTTAGCCAGCTTTTTTATGGCAGTTTTGGAGCAGTGGCTTCTTCCTTGCTGAGAGGCCTTTCAGGTTAGGTCGGTATTGGACTCGTTTACTGTGGATATAGATACTTTTGTACCTGTTTCTTCTAGCATCTTCACAAGGTCCTTTGCTGTTGTTCTGGGATTGATTTGCACTTTTCGCACCTAAGTTTGTTCATCTCTAGGAGACAGAACGGGTCTCCTTCCTGAGTGGTATGATGGCTGCGTGGTCCCATGGTGTTTATACTTGCATACTATTGTTTGTACAGATGAATGTGGAACCTTCAGGCATTTGGAAATTGCTCTCAAGGTTGAACCAGACTTGTGGAGGTCTACAATTAGTTTTCTGAGGTCTTGGCTGATTTCTTTTGATTTTCCCATGATGTCAAGCAAAGAGGCACTGAGTTTGAAGGTAGTCCTTGAAATACATCCACAGGTACACCTCCAATTGTCTCAAATGATGTCAATTAGCCTATCAGAAGCTTCTAAAGCCATGACATAATTTTCTGGAATTTTCCAAGCTGTGTAACTCTGGGATAGGTGGGATGGTAGCGTCCCACCTGGCCAACATCCAGTGAAAATGCAGAGCACCAAATTCAAATAAATTACTATACAAATTCAACTTTGATGAAATCACACATGCAATACACCAAATTAAAGCTACACTTGTTGTTAATCCAGCCAATGTGTCAGATTTCAAAAAAGGCTTTACGGCGAACGTGTTTTATTGTAGATATGTTATGGTAGAGTAGTGGTTTAATAATGTGTTGTATTGTAGATATGTTATGGTAGAGTAGGGGTTTAATAATGTGTTGTATGATGTACTGTTTTATTATGTTGTGTGTTATTTTCTCTTTGCATGGGAAAGTGTGAACTCAGCCGTTTACCGGAAATTTTGTTGACTTTCTCTCTACATAAATAGAAACTGACCTTTTACATAGGGTAGCCTACGCTTCAGAGTGATCTGAAGAATGTTCAGCTAGATTGTCAGTGAGAACAGAGAATAACATGTCAGTGGTCCCAGAGAGGTAATAACCAATGCTTTTAAAATAGTTTGTTTCCTATATCACTACCGTTTTTTAAACTACAGTACTTTAATTTAAAGATATAATTTCCTCCTTACATGTTTAATGGAATGATGAGAGACACCCAGGGGTTTAATTTCTAACTCCCCAGACCCTATGTTGCTAAATTACCAAATACTGAAAAAACTTTTTGTTGAGTAAATTGTAATATTCTGTTCTCTATTCACAGTCATAACAGGGCAAGTCATTAGCACAGTTGCACCACACAGCTCTGAAAGGCTAGATTGCTAAATACTTTGAGTAGAATGTTTGAAATCCAATATATGTTTGAAATCCAATATATTGGACAATTATTGAACATTATACTCTTTGAACTCACTAGCAGCTACAAGTTCCAATAATATAATGTAGATGGATGTTGTAGATTATTTTAAAGTTGCTATGTACAGTATATCTTAGGTCAGCCAATAGTCAATAGCCGAGTTGATTCTGTCCAGTAGTGCTTGTTTTACAGTATTATTCATCTCAATGTCAAGATTTATACAATGGGTGGGTCTAATCCTGAATGATGATTGGTTAAAAGCGCATTCCAGCGGTCATACATGGGGCCCAGCGTCGTCTGGGTTAGGGGAGGGTTTGGCCGGCAGGGATGTCATTGTCTCACTGCGCTCTTCTCCATAAATCGATTGGATGCCGGCAACTTGGTTGGATTTTTTTGTTTAGATTGCCTTTCAGCATGTTAATAACACAATTAAGCAATCTGTGCCTCTCTGGCTGGTAAGATTTCAGCAGCTATCATGTTTTCTGCTCCTCCAGAGGATGGTGAAACTAATGAGCTGCCAACTCTGGATGAGCTCCCCATTCCCCTTGTAGATATGGACGATGAGTAATGATTGAAGGTTGTTTTCTTTTAACAAGTTGAGGGTAAGGTCATCTAAACCCTTAATCTGTTTCCCATCATGTGGAACACTGAGCTGATGAGCCAGTTTAGCATAATTGTTAAACAACAGGGCTTTATATTTTGACTTGATGTCCCAGGGACAGTTAGAAAAACAGGTCAATCCAACCCAATTGTGGTAAGAGATATGGAAAAAAATGGTTAACATTGTGAGATTTATTCACATCTGAAATCTACAGATCCCTTGTGTATGTGTGTGTATTTTTATACTCCCTCCCATTGGTTATAACCTTTTGATTGTAGATTTTAGCTTGATTATGATTTTCTATATTGATGTAGTTAATATAAGTATAACCTTTTATTATGATTTATTATAATGATGTAATTTGATAGAACCTCCTTTTGATAGAAGCTCAAATCTAATGCTTTAAAATGTCAAATGTAATTATTATTATCACACAAGTTCTCTTTGTGCATCTTATCTTTGGTGTCATAAACAATCCTTGGTACCTGCTTGTGTCTGGTGAAGAGATGGGGGGGAGGAACATCTGGCAGAATGCCCAGAATATGTTCTTTAAGTTAAGATAGGAGACAGATCTAGTCACATGTAGGAACCGATCCAATGAATCATGTTTATGTAGGTTTAGATAACAGTATATGAAGCTCTATGCCCTTTTGGAGCTCACTTCAGACTGGTACTTATGCATCTCAGTTTGACAGTGAGTGGCGCAGTGGTCTAAGGCACTGCATCGCTAGCTGTGCCACTAGAGATTCTGGGTTCGTGTCCAGGCTCTGTCGCAGCCGGCCGTGACTGGTAGACCCATGGAGCGGCGCACAATTGGCTCAGCGTCGTCTGAGTTAGGGGAGGGTTTGGCCGGCAGGGATGTCCTTGTCCCATCGCACACCAGCAACTCTTGTGGCTTGCTGGGTGCAGTGCATGCTGACATGGTCGCCAGGTGTACGGTGTTTCCTCCGACACATTGGCGCGGCTGGCTTCCGGGTTAAGTGGGCATTGTGTCAAGAAGCAGTGCGGCTTGGTTGGGATGTGTTTCGGAGAACGCACAGCTCTTGTCCTTCACCTCTCCCAAGTCCGTACAGGAGTTGCAGCGATGAGACAAAACTGTAACTGCCAATTGGATAATGTGAAATTGGGGAGAAAACGGGGTAAAAAAAAATATTTTACTGTGACCTCTCACTGACAATAAAGAGTGATGATTCATTTAATAATGACTTTGATGAGTGTCCTGTGTAAGAATTTCCACAACATAATTATTGAATATTTTAAGATCTTTTATTGTCCATTTATATACCCTTTTTATTTATCCTATGGTTCTGACTTGGTGTACAGGGAGAACACTGTAAGAATGGCCCATGTACAGCGACTACGTCCGTCCTAGCTTGCTCATTAATGTCTTAATCAAAATGACGGATTGCCTTTTATCCACTTGTTGTCCCCTTATGTCATAGAAAAAGAAACCACATTTGTTTAAGAAAGTCAGCCATATCAACAACAATTTTTTAAGGCAGTAAAGGAGGCTGAATGAACGTTTTCACTGCCAGACAAGGATCTTCTGATATCCAAAGCTCCGATGATAGTCAGGTGTAGTAGTGTTAAGGTGTTGGGACTGCTGTTGGGACAGCTTTATGTAGGCCCTAACAGTTTTTGGGCACCATTTGTCACTGTTATAGTGCAAATAATGTATTGTTTAGCATTATGTTGTGTAATAGCTTTGCTGGAATGCATCCCCCAATTTTTAAAATGGTTTTTGCCCCACCAAAATGTACATGCTAAAATCGTCACTGCTAATTTGAAAAGGAAAAGTTAAGATTTAGGACTGCAACGCAAACGGCACACTATTCCAGGGTCCATATGGCAGTAGTGCAAAACGTTGAGTGTCAGACGTCGAGCCTCCAGAGAGCATGATGCTGTCATTTGTTGAGCCACCAGAGAGTCTGATGCTGTCAGACATTTGGGCAGCTGGGTCTGTTTGGGTCTGGGCCTTCAGAGCTGAGGATGAGGTTAGATTAGAAAGGCCTGGGGGGGGGGGGGGGGTGTAAAAGATGAAGTACGACTCTGAATCATTCAGCGTTCCTTTGTTTTCATTCTCATTCATTGTTTTCCTTGGTGCTTTAGATACAGTGTGACATCAAACAGACCACAGGAATAGAATGGTGGAATCAGAACTGTAGGAGAAGAGATTAGAAAAGAAGATGAGAGAAAAGAAGAGGAGAGGAGAGATGGAGGGAGAGAAGAGGAGAGAAGAGGAGAAGAGAAGAGAAGAGAGGAGAGAAGAGAAGAGAAGAGAAGAGAAGAGAAGAGAGGAGAGGAGAGGAGAGGAGAGGAGAGGAGAGGAGAGGAGAGGAGAGGAGAGGAGAGGAGAGGAGAGGAGAAATAGAAGAGGAGAGTGTGTAGTTTGTTATAGAATAGTTTTAATCAGAACTATAGAAGAGGAGAGATAGGGGAGAGAGGAGAGAAGAGGAGAGAAGAGGAGAGAAAAGGAGAGAAGAGGAGAGTGTGTAGTTTGTTATATTCACAGCATTTCTACTCCCATCTGAAACATAGTCGGTCTTGAGGTTCTGCTGGGATAGAAGACAACATGTACTATCCTGTGAGGGTGTCCAGTTCTTCAGTTTGTTCATGTTGAATTGATCCTGTCTTCTGCTCTCTTCACCCGTCGTGTCCTATTGTTTTGGTCGACACATCCTCACGTCTGTGTGATCGTTGGCAGAGCATTGAGGTATTCCTTTAAACACTTAAACCCTTCTGTGATTTCTGGGAAATGTTGTCATTTCTTGTTTGATGTTTGCTTGTGAAAATGTGAAATCCATGGAAAAGGGAAAAGGCTTGTCACATTGAAGGGAAATACACTGAATGAACAAAACATTAGGAACACCGGCTCTTTCCATGACAAAAACTGGCCAGGTGAATCCAGGTGAAAGTATGATCCATTATTGATGTCAGTTGTTAAATCCACTTCAGCCAGTGTAAATGAAGGGGAGGAGACAGGTTAAAGAAAGATTTGTATGTCTTGAGACCAATCTTTTGTCTCGTCCATTCACCCTTTGATTGACATAGATGCTCCACCCATGTCTCTGCCTTTGAACGGGGTCAAGCACCGATCTGTGTCAAGAACTACCATGCTGCTGGGTTTTTCACACTCAACAGTTTCCCATGTGTATCAGAATGGTTCACCAACCAAAGGACACCAACCAACTTGACAAGCTGACAAGCTGAAATCTACATCACCAGACAGGTGATGCTTTAGCAATGACTTTAACTAATGCGACAAACAGTAATGAAACCAGACTAGCAGAGGTTGTTGTGTTGACACCACAACAGCAGCATCGGTCTGCTCTGCTAAAATTAGGAGGCAGCTAGGGTAATATCCATTTAATGGCTTTCCCTGACTGTATAGAAGACTGTATGATGTGGATTCAAGCAGCTGTTCAGGCCTGCCCTGCTCATAACGCAAAGTATAGCCACCAACTCTTTCACACATGCACAGTGCCTTGCAAAAGCATTCATCCCACTTGCCATTTTTCAATATTTTGTTGCATTACAACCTGTCATTTAAATTGATTTGATTTGGATTTCATGTAATGGACACAAACAAATCCAAATTGGTGACGTGAAATTAAAAAATGAACTTTCAAAAAAGAAATAAAAACTTTAAATGGAAAAGTGTTACGTGCATATGTATTCACCCCCTATGCTATGAAGCCCCTAAATAAGATCTGGTGCAACCAATTACCTTCAGAAGTCACATAATTAGTTAAATAAAGTCCACCTGTGTGTAATCTAGGTGTCATGTGATCTCAGTATATATTCACCTGTTCTGAAAGGCTCCAGAGTCTGCAACACCACTAAGCAAGGGCCACCACCAAGCAAGGGCCACCACCAAGCAAGGGCCACCACCAAGCAAGGGCCACCACCAAGCAAGGGCCACCACCAAGCAAAGGCCACCACCAAGCAAGGGCCACCACCAAGCAAGGGCCACCACCAAGCAAGGGCCACCATGAAGACTAAGGAGCTCTCCAAACAGGTCAGCTGGAGCAGTTTTGCCTTGAAGAATGGGCAAAAATCCCAGTGTCTAGATATATAGACTAGATCTATAGACACTGTCTAGATATATAGACACTATATGCCAAGCATATAGAGACCTATCCCAAGAGACATGCAGCTGTAATTGCTACGAAAGGTGGTTATAGTTATGAATAGTGAATAGTTATGCACGCTTAAGTTTTCAGTTTTTTTGCGTTATTTCTTGTTTGTCTCACAATTCAAAATATTTTGCATCTTCAATGTGGTAGGCATGTTGTGTAAATCAAATGTTACAAACCCCCCCAAAAATCACATTTAATTCCAGGTTGTAAGGCAACAAAATGGAGGTGAATACTTTCGCAAGACGCTGTACACACAGACACGGACTCTCTCTCTCACACATATTCACACACACACACAATCAGCTGTTTTAGTTGGCCTTGCAGATATTTAATGGGGGCATTAAAAGCAGACAAAACAAATACTTGATCCCGTCGTGAATTCAATGATGAGAAAGTGCTGCGTTTGTATCAAGGAGTCAGCTCTCACTGTGAGGAGTTCCTACAGGTGACTGAGAAATCTCGTGAAATCTAATTCATTATATGTCCATGTTGCTGACTTTGTAGCTTCAATGGGTTCCAGATACAACATTTGCAGCCTGCCAAGTTCATAAGTAATACTGCTCTTGCGTCTTTGGTCTTTTCTGGCTTTCACTGGTGATTGTCTTGCGGAAAGTGGAAGAATGGACAGTCATAAGGTTCCTCCTAACTACCTCATAACGTATAAAATGTCCTATGTGGTGTTATGGTGGCAAAGTTCACTGTATAAACTTTAGAGACACTTCCAGAAATCTTATCAGCATGGATAAGGTTTCTCCTTAGAATACTACACGACTACTGTACATGGTTCCCTGCTGCAGCTTGCATTCTCAGACGTGGTTATCATTGCTGTCACTCAGATGGACAACAGTTACCTACAGAAACAGAGCTATTCAGGAAGTACTTTAGACAAGGGTTAAGCTGTGTTCCCAGGCTTGGATATTGGTGAGTTTGAGGCCTTAAAGAGATACTTCAGGATTTTGGCAACGAGGCCTTTTATCTACTTCTCCAGAGTCAGATGAAATGGTGGATACCATTTTTATGCCCCTATGTCCAGTATGAAGTTTTGCAAGTCAATGCTAACTAGCGTTATGTGCAATGACTGGAAGTCTATGGGTATCCGCTAATATGCTAGCAGATACCATAGACTTCCAGTCATTATGCTAATGCTAGGTAGCAATTGCACAAGTGCTTGTCAGCCACTTCCTTCAAACTGCACACAGAGATATAAAAATGGTATTCACCAGTTCATCTGACTCTGGGGACGTAGATAAAAAGCCTCATTGCCAAAATCCAGAAGTATCCCTTTAACTGAGAATGCGGAAGTTGTGAAGACAGAGGTATGATAAGTCCATTGTGGTTGTATGTCTTAGTTATGGTACATTGTTGCTTTACATCCCCACAACACAATTGGAATTGATCTATTGCATTATCATTGCATCAGACAGAGTTGATTAGTTCACATCCTAAGATAAGACACCAGCTTTCACAGTAACAATGAACTAATCAGCATCACATATGGCCGCCATGAGGCCTTGGCGAGACAATCAGCCACAACAACAACACACAATTTGACAATACACACATCAGAACCTTTTCACTGTGCTGTTTTCTTGGATGTTTGCTTGGATTCGGGAATGCTATGTTGATTCCTATTCAATTTGGTGCAGGCTTGAAGCCCTGGGTTACTTTCAAGAGGACAACTTGTTCTGGGCAGTCATCTTTGTGATGTTTTATCATCTGCATGCAGTTCTAGCTCTTTGGACGTAACTCTCCACAGCCCTTCCAGGAACTTTTTGAAACAGTATGTACTCACTAGTCTCTCGTGAGTCGTGACAGAAGAGCTGGCCAGATCACACACAATATTTGGTTCTGGTTTGCCGAGATTATACAATACCTTACTTTTATTTATATGAACATGTACTCAACAGAAATCACTTTGCAAGGGGTCAGGCTAAAGCTTCTGAAGCTGGTAACCATTGACATTTACACACATCCACAATAACAACAATTGCTCCCCGGGCGTCGATTAAGTCAGCCCCCGCACCTTTCTGATTCAGAGGGGTTGGGTTAAATGTGGAAGACACATTCAGTTGTGCAGCTGTCTAGGTATTCCCCTTTCCTTCCATGTTTCTTTCCTCAGAATATTACACATTCACACAAACACCCACAACACAGCATTCAACTATTTTATCGACTGTCATGATGCTAACATGTGTTGTATTTTTGCAGGACACTCGGTCAGTGCTCTGGACTCTGGACGGACTTCAACTTCAATGTTGATTTATCCCACTGAGCTTCCAATTCCTTATCAGTTCAATCCCAAAGGCTCAGATAAGGAGCAGTGTGTGTATTGGAGGAAAATATATCGTAACAGAGGTTAACATTTAAATAGGGACTCTGGCCACCGGGCAAGATTTGGTTCTGGGTGTCGAGATCAGAAGAAAAAATGTTAGTTTATCCAGTTCCCTGGTTCAAAGTGCTAATTTCTGTGTCAAAGTCTGGATCCTTGAGCCGTTGCTCCTCTTAGTCTCATAGTCTTTTTTTAAAACATATTTTCTGTGGGCTTCATTTCTGTTATTGAGATAGGACAGTGAAGATGCGACAACAAAGATAGCAAGGCAGTGGGTTGGATTCGAACCCATGCCGAATCTGGTAGCCTAGGCCAGTTCTTCTCAAACCTCTCCTCGGGGACCCCTAGACGTTTCACAATTTTGTTATAGCCCTTACTAGCTGACGTGATTCACCTAGTCAAGTACATGTTGATTAGTTGACAAGTTGAATCAAGTGTGCTAGCTCTGGAATAGATCAAATACATGGACGTCTGGGGGTCCCCAAAGAGAGGTTTGAGAACCACTGGCCTATGCAGGCCACTACGTATCATAGTCCTCCTCCAGGTCCATATGGCTGAGACTGTGGGAGGTGACGTAGACAGATTTATTCTTCTTGTGGTTCTTCTGCTGCTGTCTAGGGCCCTGAGCCCCGGCAAGAGAGAGGTAAGAGGCGATGCTGTTCCTGACTCCATAGCTCACCATGGTGTCCCTGTTCTGCTGCCCCTGGGGAGCCCCTGCACTGATCAGATCTTTCCTTTTGATTGAGAGAGAGAGAGAGAGCGAAAGAGAGAGCGAGTGAGAGGTGATTAAAACGTGTTTGAGCCAATCATCATCAGGATGCAGAGTCACATCTGTCAAGTGTTCCCGCAAGCCAAGTTTTCCATTGGCCAAGTCAAAAGCAGGACTACAATTTCATTGGATCATTGGAGAGATCTGAGAGCAACAATGATGATAGACTCTAAACTACTGAACTATGAGTCCGTACCTGTCTACTTTCTTCCAGTCGAAGTTATTGCGGCGCATCACTACAGGGGGTGGCTGAGTGGTGGTGTCGAGGAGGTTGGCGGTCCCACACAGACACGGGCCAGTGAGAACACAGCACAGCCCATCTGCAGAGTCTAGGAGATCAGAGATGGACTGTGTTAGACACAGACATATAGACATCCCCCGTGTTTTACATAGACATATAGACCTCCCCCGTGTTAGACACAGACATATAGACATGCCCCGTGTTAGACACAGACATATAGACATGCCCCGTGTTAGACACAGACATATAGACAGTCCCCCATGTTAGACATATAGACAGTCCTCTGTGTTAGCCACAGACATATAGACATCCCCCATGTTAGACACAGACATATAGATTGTCTCCCATGTTAGACATATAGACATCCCCCGTGTTAGACACAGACAGATACACATTTCCATACGCTATGTACTGAAAAATAAGCATATGTGCTCACAAACACTTGTGCGATGAACATAACCACACGCGAACGCACACACACGCACACATTCACACACATCTGCCTTTGAAAACATTAATGTTACAGTCAATATGAAAGACCTAGCCTCAGTAAAAATATGTCCACATGGTCATCAGCAACAAACCCATCCCTTCCTTTCTTGTTCTTAATGTGTACTCTTGGCCAAAGCACAACGGAACGTAGCAAGCATCTGATAAGAAGAAATATATTTAAAAATGCTTGAGGTTATTTTCAGTGTGTCTGTCTCTGTTTTAGACTCACCACAGTAGTGGTTGACCATCTCTTCCAGGCACTGGAAGGTCAGGCGAGGAGAGATATAGTACCAGCCGTTGTTCTCCAAGCGATAGATTTTATAGTGCTTGATGGATCTGTGCTTTACAGACATGGAGTAGACACCTGCACGTACAATATACAGATGTAATATCTTATTTTGAGCTAGTTTGCTACAGCAGGAAATAATACTGCAGCAACAGGAAATGGGAATTATTACGTAGGGGTTGGTTGTGCGTTGTTCGTAAGGGAAAATCAAGTCTAAAATGTCAAAGTGGAAATGACAAACTTCAGAAGCCTTTTTAAATCTCAAACATACTACAATGTTTGAACATTCTCCTGCAACAGGGTGATACAATGAAGATCCTACATCTGTAGGCCTAAATAGATCCTCATAGATACCCATCTACTATCATCCTACTGACCTCCTAACTTGGTAGGGCTTTAAAAAGTCACGGACTCACCTCTCTGCTGTGTGCTCTCTCTGATCATGAAGGATCCCACTCTGTTTACAGGGAGGCGAAGTAGTTCCTCCGCCTTCTGCCTCGCCACTCCCTCAAACAACCATCTTAGAACATACATTTATATACTATATGATATACAGTAGGCATATTATATTAAGATGTGATAGTCTTTCTGGTTAGACCTAATTTATTCTTTAATTCTATTGACACTTCCGAAACATTTTAGTCTCTATATGAATATTTGTAGACTGAATGTTAAGCAGTGGGAGACAACCATGCTTACCCATGGTAGACTTTGGCAACATAGTTATTAGGGATGTAGTTCTCCCTTCCTGATTGGCCAGACCGGACTCTCCACCAGTTACCTTCCCTAAAGAACGCACACAAATTAAAAGGGGAACTGTGACTGAAAAAAATCTGAAATTGTAGTTCCCCATATTGTATTAAAGCTGCAAGACAATAATGCTATACATCTAATTTCCCCCAATGTGTTCATTCTCTATTGTGCATGTTATTGCTTGCACAGTTTTGTATTGTAATGTTGCACAGTTTTGTATTGTAATGTTGCACAGATTTGTATTGTAATGTTGCACAGTTTTGTATTGTAATGTTGCACCGTTTTGTATTGTAATGTTGCACAGTTTTGTATTGTAATGTTGCACAGTTTTGTATTGTAATGTTGCACAGATTTGTATTGTAATGTTGCACAGTTTTGTATTGTAATGTTGCACAGTTTTGTATTGTAATGTTGCACAGTTTTGTATTGTAATGTTGCACCGTTTTGTATTGTAATGTTGCACCGTTTTGTATTGTAATGTTGCACAGTTTTGTATTGTAATGTTGCACAGTTTTGTATTGTAATGTTGCACAGATTTGTATTGTAATGTTGCACAGTTTTGTATTGTAATGTTGCACAGTTTTGTATTGTAATGTTGCACAGTTTTGTATTGTAATGTTGCACAGATTTGTATTGTAATGTTGCACAGATTTGTATTGTAATGTTGCACAGATTTGTATTGTAATGTTGCACAGTTTTGTATTGTAATGTTGCACAGTTTTGTATTGTAATGTTGCACAGTTTTGTATTGTAATGTTGCACAGTTTTGTATTGTAATGTTGCACAGATTTGTATTGTAATGTTGCACAGATTTGTATTGTAATGTTGCACAGTTTTGTATTGTAATGTTGCACAGTTTTGTATTGTAATGTTGCACAGTTTTGTATTGTAATGTTGCACAGCTTTGTATTGTAATGTTGCACAGTTTTGTATTGTAATGTTGCACAGTTTTGTATTGTAATGTTGCACAGTTTTGTATTGTAATGTTGCACAGTTTTGTATTGTAATGTTGCACAGTTTTGTATTGTAATGTTGCACAGATTTGTATTGTAATGTTGCACAGTTTTGTATTGTAATGTTGCACAGATTTGTATTGTAATGTTGCACAGTTTTGTATTGTAATGTTGCACAGATTTGTATTGTAATGTTGCACAGTTTTGTATTGTAATGTTGCACAGTTTTGTATTGTAATGTTGCACAGCTTTGTAATGTTGCACAGTTTTGTATTGTAATGTTGCACAGTTTTGTATTGTAATGTTGCACAGTTTTGTATTGTAATGTTGCACAGTTTTGTATTGTAATGTTGCACAGTTTTGTATTGTATTTTGGTTAGCACTGTGGCTTGCGGGAGTTTTTGTGTGTCGTCCTGTGTCATCTCGATATCTACAGTATGTCTATAACACAGGAGGCTGCTAAGGGGAGAATGGCTCATAATAATGTCCGGAACGGAGCAAATGGAATGTCATCAAACACCTGAAAACCATGTATGTGATACCAGTCCACCTATTCTACTCCAGTTATTACCAGTAGACCGTTGTACCCAATTAAGGTGCCACCAAGCTCCTGTGGTCTGTAACTGTGCATCTATCAATTTCTGCTCTAGGAAGTGGTTAGTACATACAGTACATCTTTAAAAGTGCTTTCTTCACCATCTTAAATAAGCATGCCCCTTTCAAAAAATGTTGAACTAAGAAAAGATATAGACCTTGATCCACTCCAGACTTGACTGCCCTTGACCAGCACAAAAACACCCTGTGGAGTACTGCACTAGCATCAAATAGTCCCCGCGATATGCAACTTTTCATGGAAGTCAGGAACCAATACACACAGTCAGTTAGGAAAGCAAAGGCTAGCTTTTTCAAACAGAAATTTGCATCCTACAACACTAATTCCAAAGGTTTTTGGGACACTGTAAAGTCCATGGAGAGTAAGAGCACCTCCTGCCCACTGCACTGAGGCTAGGCCAGATTTTGCAGCTCTTTCAGAACATCAGCTGACTGGATTTGGGAGAAGGAGAAATGGGGACGGCTTGGGGGAGTTGCTGTGGGGGGTGCAGTGCTGTTGACCGGGGTAGGGGTAGCCAGGTTGAAAGCATGGCCAGCCGTAGAAAAATGCTTATTGAAATTCTCAATTATAGTGGATTTATCGGTGGTGACAGTGTTTCCTATCCTCAGTGCAGTGGGCAGCTGGAAGGAGAACTTCTTATTCTCCATGGACTTTACAGTGTCCCAGAACTTTTTGGAGTTTGTGTTCCAGGAAGCAAATTTCTGCTTGAAAAAGCTAGCCTTGGCTTTTCTATCTCTCTGTGTATATTGGTTTCTGACTTCCCTGAACAGCTGCATATCACGGGGGCTGTTCGATGCTAATGCAGAACGCCATAGGATGTTTTTGTGTTGGTTAAGGGCAGTCAGGTCTGGAGAGAACCAAGGGCTATATCTGTTCCTGGTTCTAAATTTCTTGAATGGGGCATGCTTATTTAAGATGGTGAGGAAGGCATTTAAAAAAAATAACCAGGCATCCTCTACTGACGGGATGAGGTCAATATCCTTCCAGGATACCCAGGCCAGATCGATTAGAAAGGCCTGCTCGCTGAAGTGTTTCAGGGAGCGTTTGACAGTGATGAGTGAGACCCATTACGGATGCAGGCAATGAGGCAGTGATCACTGAGATCTTGGTTGAAAACAGCAGAGGTGTATTTAGAGGGCAAGTTGGTTAGGATGATATCTATGAGGGTGCCCGTGTTTACGGCTTTGGGGTGGTACCTGGTAGGTTCATTGATAATTTGTGTGAGATTGAGGACATCAAGTAGGATGGCTGGGGTGTTAAGCATGTTCCAGTTTAGGTCGCCTCGCAGCACGAGCTCTGAAGATAGATGGGGGGCATTCAGTTCACATATGGTGTCCAGAGTACAGCTGGGGGCAGAGCGTGGTCTATAGCAGGCGGCAACAGTGAGAGACTTGTTTTTAGAGAGGTGGATTTTTATACTGTGTACTTCTGGTCCTTCTTTAGACACTTAACAAACCTCCAAACGAGCTTCAACGCCATACAACACTCCTTCCGTGGCCTCCAACTGCTCTTAAATGCTAGTAAACCAAAGTGCATGCTCTTCAACTGATCACTGCCCACACCCGCCCGCCCGACTAGCATCACTATTCTGGACGGTTCTGAATATGTGGACAACTATAAATACCTAGTTGTCTGGCTAGACTGTAAACTCTCTTTCCAGACTCACATTAAGCATCTCCAATCCAAAGTTGAAAATAGAATCGGCTTCCTATTTTGCAACAAAGCCTCCTTCACTCATGCTGCCAAACATACCCTCGTAAAACT
This sequence comes from Oncorhynchus clarkii lewisi, assembly GCF_045791955.1. Taxonomy (NCBI): domain Eukaryota; kingdom Metazoa; phylum Chordata; class Actinopteri; order Salmoniformes; family Salmonidae; genus Oncorhynchus; species Oncorhynchus clarkii. The sequence continues at coordinate 60,096,814 of NC_092164.1, forward strand.
GACTACCCTACCGATCCTTGACTTCGTCGATGTCATTTACAAAATAGCCACCAACACAATACTCAGCAAATTGGATGCAGTCTATCACAGTGCCATCCATTTTGTCACCAAAGCCCCATATACTACCCACCACTGCGACCTGTATGCTCTCGTTGGCTGGTCCTCTCTACATATTCGTCGCCAAACCCATTGGCTCCAGGTCAACTATAAGTCTTTGCTAGGTACAGCTCACTGGTCACCGTAGCAACACCCACCCATAGCAAGCGCTCCAGCAGGTACAGTATATTTCACTGGTCATCACCAAAGCCAACACACCCTTTGGCTGCCTTTCCTTCCAGTTCTCTGCTGCCATTGACTGGAACGAATTTCAAAAATCCCTGAAGTTGGAGACTTATATCTCCCTCACTAACTTAAAGCGTCAGCTGTCAGAGCAGTTTACCGATCGCTGCAGCTGTACACAGCCCATCTGTAAATAGCCCATCCAACCATCTACCTACCTCATCCACATATTTGTTTTTGTTTTTCTGCTCTTTTGAACACCAGTATTTCTACTTGCACATCCTCATCTGTACATCTATCACTCCAGTGGTAATTGCTAAATTGTAATTACTTCAACTATTGGCCTATTAATGCCTTACCTCCTTACTTCGTTTGCACACACTGTATACAGATTTTTCTATTGTGTTATTGACTGTACATTTGTTTATCCCATGTGTAACTTTGTGTTGTTGTTTTTTTGGCCAGGTCGCAGTTGTAAATGAGAACTTGTGCATGTGCAGACCACGTGTTTATACAGTAATTGCTCTCACAGACAGACAAAGCATTGACTGTACTTACTGAGACAAGACCCTCAGCTTCTCTCCCATCCTGAAGATCGGCTCACTGATGTCTGGAAAAGGATAGTCATGGAGAACGACAAGTGTGTCGTCTTCTCCTGCTCAGCAACCACCAATGTTACACAGTTAGATAGACATCAACATTAGCACAGGTGACATTTAGTGATGCATTTCCTGACATGAGGGAAATAATTGTCTTTTACTTCTAATTGACTTCCAAGTGAACGATATCAAACGTATACACTTTGGTAAAGGTATGTCGACTGAAATCCAAGTACTGTAGTGTAATCATCATATCTGTTGAAGCCTCATCACATTACATTTAAAAACTACAGTATGATATAGCAAATAATGACTTTAAGTCTTACCCTTTAGTGCGGTGTCATGGCAGTTTGTATTTGTTTCGTTGCTATTTTCCCCACCCCTCATCACATTCCCCATAGTGGCACTCCAATGGGGTCAAGCTCTGAGGACACACAGACAGATGACCTACAGTAGCTATTCATCAAGTCATATCGACTCGCATACTTCCTACTATTGCTGGCCAGCGAAGCGATTGTGCCTGTGTGTGTGTGTGTGTGTGTGTGTACGTTTTGTAACTTCCTACTAACGGCCACAGTCCTATCTCGACCAGGACACACACAGTAAATGGAGAAGTTGAGGACAGGCTCTCTATCAAGCACAACTTTCCACCCTACCCTTTCTTTCCTCTTTCTAACTTATGTCACAAAATGTGTTGACTAATTTGAAGGTCAACCTGAGTGGTTATACTGTGTAGCTAACATGTTTTTAACTTCACCCATAACCCAATGTGTTGGTGAAATCTGATTAAATACTTAGCTTCACGTTATAGAGTGGCTTCCGTAGTAAACTGGAGTAGCAGGGATGGACATTAAGGGCTGCCCTATTGCTTGAGCAGTCACACAAGTTGAGCCTGCTCTGAGGTTGCCCCATTGGGAAGGTTTTTATTTTTACTGATAACATCCAAAATGCTAAGGATTCTAGTAGTCGGGTCCCCCCCCCCCCCCCTCTCCTTCTGAACACCCCAAAATAAATATACGCCCTATTAAATAATAGGCCCTATTAGTAAAACTATAGTAACCAATAGTCCCTGTGTTGAGAAGAGAACATAGGAAACAGAGACACCGTGGAAACAATCGGAAGATAATATACTACATTACCAAAAGTATGTGTACACCTGCTAGTTGAACATGTAATTCGAAAATCACGGGCATTAAGATACTATAACAGCCTCCACTCTTCTGGGAAGGCTTTTCACAAGATGTTGGAACATTGCTGCGGGGACTTGCTTCCATTCAGCCACAAGAGCATTACTGAGGTTGGGTACTGATGTTGGGCGATTAGGCCTGGCTCGCAGTCTGCGTTCCAATTCATCCTAAAGGTGTTCGATGGGGTTGAGGTCAGGGCTTTGTGCAGGCTAGTCAAGTTCTTCCACACCGATCTTGACAAACCATTTCTGTATGGACCTCGCTTTGGGCACGGGGGCATTGTCATGCTGAAACAGGAATGGTGAAACTGTTTCCACAAAGTTGGAAGCACAGAATTGTCTAGAATGTCATTGTATGGTGTAGCGTTAAGATTTCCCTTCACTGGAATTAAGGGGCCTAGCCCGAACCCTGAAAAACAGCCCCAGCCCATTATTCCTCCTCCACCAAATGTACAGTTGTCACTATGGATTTGGGCAGGTAGCGTTCTCCTGGTATCTGCCAAACCCAGATTTGTCCGTCAGACTGCCAGATTGTGAAATGAGATTCATCACTCCAGAGAACGTGTTTCCACTGCTCCAGAGTCCAATGGTGGCGAGCTTTACACTACTCCAGCCGACCTTTGGCATTGTGCATTGTGATCTTAGGCTTGTGTGCGGCTGCTCAGTTTTGGAAACCCATTTCAGGAAGCTCCCGACCAGCATTTATTGTGCTGACGTTGCTTCCAGAGGCAGTTTGGAACTTGTGGTGAGTGTTGCAACCGAGGAAAGACTATTTTTTTACACGCTACGCATTCGTCTGCCCCGAAAGGTGGCATTCTATGACGGTGCCACAATGAAAGTCACTGAGCTCTTTAGTAGTGTTTGGAGATTGAATGGCTGTGTGCTCAATTTTATACACCTGTCAGCAACAGGTGTGGCTGAAATAGCCAAAAGGGTGTCCACATACTTTTGTATATATAATGTATCTTGGTTAACTTGGATGATATGATAGCAAGTTATTCTCATGCTTTTTTCACACATTTCACAATTTCACATATCCTCATTGGTTTATAGAAGCAGGTACCCATGTGCCATCTCCTCATTGGTTATACCCACGTGGGTGACTGAACGACGAACGAGGTCGGTGGCGGTAATGCACCTAATTTATGAAAGTTGCCAATCGCAATATAAAGTCCAGAGAAGATAAAGCCTGGAAGGAGGAGAGGTGACTAGAAACGATTTGGTTGACCGTTTTATGTGTGGATTAATTGTCGGAGTAGAGGACCTTGTGCACTTCAGGTAAAATAACAACTCAATGTCTATATCCCAGGACAAATTGGCTAGCAACAGCAAGCTAACTAAATAGGACAATTTAGCTAGCAAGTGCAAGCTTGCTAAATTGCCATAAATGTTTAATGCTTTTCGACCTATCCTCAAATTAATGTAATTGGTTCAGAGTTTGTTTTGATATTTTAACCTGCGTGTCGTGATCGCGTTTGGTGTGGGGGGACAAAATGAATGTATGCACGATGGTGCACACACACAGACGGTTTGGGTTCTGTGTTAAGAAGGACAGTTTTATTGCTTCTTTTAATCAGGACAAAAGTTTTCAGCTGTGCTAACATAATTGCAAAAGGGTTTTCTAATGATCAAATAGCCTTTTAAAATGCCAAACTCGGATTATCTAACATGACATGCCATTGGAACACTCGAGTGATGGTTGCTGATAATGGGCCTCTGAATACCATAAAAAATCTGCCATTTCCAGGTACAATAGTTGCAAGTTCATGTCTCCGAGCTGACAAGGTACAAATCTGTCGTTCTGCCCCTGAACAGGCAGTTAACCCACTGTTCCTAGGCCGTCATTGAAAATAAGAATTTGTTTACAACATTAACAATGTCTACACTGTATTTCTGATCAATTTGATGTTATTTTAATGGACAAGTCGTCAGGCTTTCTTTCAAAAACAAGGACATGTCTAAGTCACCCCAAACTTGTGAATGGTAGTGTAAGAATCAAAAGTAATTCCTTATATTCCTTATTAAGCAAACCAGATGGGACCATTTTCTTGTTTGTTTTAATGTACGGATAGCCAAGGGCAAGCTCCATCACTCAGACATAATTTACAAACTAAGCATTTGTTAAGTGAGTCCGCCAGATCAGAGGCAGTAGGGATGACCAGGGATGTTCTCTTGATATGTGTGTTAATTTGAATGTTTCCTGTCCTGCTAAGCATTCAAAATGTAACGAGTACTTTTGGGTATCAGGGAAAATGTATGTACAGTGGGGCAAAAAATATTTAGTCAGCCACCAATTGTGCAAGTTCTCCCACTTAAGAAGATTTATATTGATAACAAGTTCAAACAGGTGCCATTAATACAGGTAACGAGTGGAGGACAGAGGAGCCTCTTAAAGAAGAAGTTACAGGTCTGTGTGAGCCAGAAATCTTGCTTGTTTGTAGGTGACCAAATACTTATTTTCCACCATAATTTGCAAATAAATTCATAAAAAATCCTACAATGTGATTTTCAGGATTTTCTTTCTCATTTTGTCTGTCATAGTTGAAGTATTCCTATGATGAAAATTACAGGCCTCTCTCATATTTTTAAGTGGGAGAACTTGCACAATTGGTGGCTGACTAAATACTTTCTTGCCCCACTGTATGTACAATTGTCTTCAGCAATGTAGTGGAGTAAAAGTAGTCAAAAATATAAATACTCAAGTAATGTACAGATACCCCAAAAGACTACTTAAGTAGTACTTTCAGGTATTTTTACTTACGTACTTTACATGACTGTAAATGACCTTTTAAAATGTGTGTTGTTACTACTACAGCATATATTTTAAGCACAGATATGTAGGCTTAGTACACTTTTACCATACATATACTGCAATAAATGCGTGACATAGCCTGAATAACTCACCTAGCTTCTTCTGAGTCCTGTGGAGTCGTCAGGCTTGGAGGACCAGTAGCAGGGGGCTCCTGAGTCCTGTGGAGTCGTCAGGCTTGGAGGACCAGTAGCAGGGGGATCCTGAGTCCTGTGGAGTCGTCAGGCTTGGAGGACCAGTAGCAGGGGGATCCTGAGTCCTGTGGAGTCGTCAGGCTTGGAGGACCAGTAGCAGGGGGATCCTGAGTCCTGTGGAGTCGTCAGGCTTGGAGGACCAGTAGCAGGGGGATCCTGAGTCCTGTGGAGTCGTCAGGCTTGGAGGACCAGTAGCAGGGGGATCCTGAGTCCTGTGGAGTCGTCAGGCTTGGAGGACCAGTAGCAGGGGGCTCCTGAGTCCTGTGGAGTCGTCAGGCTTGGAGGACCAGTAGCAGGGGGATCCTGAGTCCTGTGGAGTCGTCAGGCTTGGAGGACCAGTAGCAGGGGGATCCTGAGTCCTGTGGAGTCGTCAGGCTTGGAGGACCAGTAGCAGGGGGATCCTGAGTCCTGTGGAGTCGTCAGGCTTGGAGGACCAGTAGCAGGGGGATCCTGAGTCCTGTGGAGTCGTCAGGCTTGGAGGACCAGTAGCAGGGGGATCCTGAGTCCTGTGGAGTCGTCAGGCTTGGAGGGCCAGTAGCAGGGGATCCTTGTTGAACATGGTCTTTGGCTCTGTGTGTTGGAGATAAGCCAGAGGGAGCATGTCAGCTACACTGATATACTGTTACTATTCATGGACAGAGTTTCACAGTTCACACCCTCAGCTGATGCACTGTCACAGTGAGGCAAGAGCACTTCCTCTGGCCACCCACACACACACACACACACACACACACACACACGCACACAACACTGGTTGGGCTCACACACATTGACCGTGTTCCAAAGCATAAAATATGTGATGCATTGTGGGTAAATTGTGAAACAGAGCAAAAGACCTATGAGAATGTTTGAGTTCACAGACAAGAACTAAGAGAACGTACTAACTAAAAGTAGATGCTGGTTTTACATGTTGCATTTAAATATTTTTTCAGTATATGTTGTGTTGAACCCTGTCATCCTTTGTAATCAGTATTATCACTCTCTCTTTCTCATTCTACATAAGGCTTCTGTGCTGGCTAGTGTGCCCCACGGAAGCAACCAGTCACCACCTTCTACGCGTGGTCGAGCTGCAGACTCATATAAGAATCTATTGAGCCAAGTAATATTTCTCAATAGCACTGTGGTTAATAGTTAGCTGCACCAAGCTTTATTCAAAATAGCAATGTGGTTAAATGGCTAGCTGCTACAAGCTATTTTTCCAAATAGCACTGTGGTTAAATGGCTAGCTGCTACAAGCTATTTTTCCAAATAGCACTGTGGTTAAATGGCTAGCTGCTGCAAGCTATTTTTCAAAATAGCACTATAGTTCTCCAGTCCACAATAAAGTTTTCTACCTCTTTCTACCTCTGATGGTTTTAATAACAATCTGTGGATCTGCCCTTCCCTCCTAGACTGTCATTTTACCAGTCCAACAGGCCTGTTGTAGATTAAACTGTAGGATGGAGAGAGTTTATTAGACAGTGTGTCACAGATTAACGGTACCCACAAATAAGAGGTCTGCTCTTTGGATGTGTAACACGTAACATGTGTTTGTGTGTGAAGTAGTCACGTGCACATTTCTCTGAGTAGATCAAAAAAGTTTGAAAATGATCAATGAGTGGATATTCTCACTGCTCTGGAGAAAGTTTTTTTTTTTTTTACCCCGGTAACCGTTTCTGATTTAAATATGGTGCCTTGTTTTTGCCAAAAATAGTGTCAATGTGAAACTCGTGAAGTTTTAGCATCTATATACCTCTGTTAAAAGCTATCTACATGAAGTAGGCCTAAATAATACGTATCTATAGTTCACACACACAACACTTGGATCTGTCCATTTGAAACATCAGGTCTTGCTCTGTTGACACCTTCCTGACTTTTTATTGGAGGACAGATGGTCAGTACATTTCTATTGAGCCTTTTGTCTATAGTTATGTCAAAGATGGCGCATAGTCTCTGAAAGTACACTGAGCTTCATTCGACTTTATAACTCGTCATTATCTAAGATCGTGGATTTCAGGAAGTTTTGGAAGTTATTTTGGAACTTGATATACTTGTATTGCCTCGAGGGAGAGGAGAGACTCACTATTGCATAGAGCAGAAGTTGGAAGGTATTGGTTTGATGCTGGTCGAGTGTGGGACTGCAGCACTCTCTATCTGGTTTCCCCGGCATGTGTGAGGACTGAGGTTAGAGACACTAAGTGATATATGAACAGACCACAGACTTTAAGGTCTTACAACACAGCTCATTTCTTCACCTTCAGTAGTATTTTGGTTCCTTTTTAACAATTGTTTCAAAACCCAGCGCAGTAGAGCGCTTATAGAAATAATATTCACCATATTATTGACAATGTAAAACCCTCCTGTAAGGGAGTGTGTCACTGGCAGCAGGGAAGTCAGGCGCAGGAGAGCAAAACTGGGTAATCAACGGAGCAGTTTTATTCATAACCCCCGGAAACCAGAACAATAAACAAATGGGTACAAAACCCGTCGCGCACCAGAGAAAACGTGCACATGCACTTACAATAAACAATTCCGCACAAAGACATGGGGGGTACAGAGGGTTAAATACACAACATGTAATGAGGGAAATTGAGACCAGGTGTATGAGAAGACAAGACAAAACAAATGGAAAATGAAAAGCGGATCGATGATGGCTAGAAGACCGGTGACGCCCTAACGGCGCTCGGAGGGGAACCGACTTCGGCAGAGGAACCGACTTCGGTGGAAGTCGTGACACCTCCATGTGATTTTCCTACCATGGAAAATAAGTTATCAATATAAAAAAATGGAATGTTTAAAAAAGGTTTTACCTTTTTTTTTAACTAGGCAAGTCAGTTAAGAACAAATTATTACTTACAATGACGGCCTACCCCGGCCAAAACTGGACGACGCTGGGCCAATTGTAAATTCAAATTTTTAACATGTTTAATTTCTCCTTTGGATAATAAAAAAACACACACACAATGACACAGGCTCATATCCAAGTAGTGCAAAAGGTGGGGGCAGGTGTCGGGTGTAATTGAGGTAGGAAGGAAATGTTCATTGTGGTCTGGAACTAACATAAACTGGGCAATAACCTGACATTTTTGTCAGGATGTAAAAATGGTGCTTTGTTTGTATGCTCCTTATCTGAGAGATTCTGATCTTGTTTGGATATATTCAATAGTAGGAGTGTCACGGTTCACCAAACCCATGGTTTGGGACGTATTGTTGTTTTGGGGTCACAGTTCAGTTTTGGTATAGTGAAAACCATTCAGGAAGTTGAAGGAAAATATAAATCGCTTATGCATTTTGTTCATGTCTTACCATCTTTGGCAAATTAATGAATGGTCTACTAAATTCAATACATTTAGTTGATTTCCTACTATGTTCTATACATTTAGTTGATTTCGTACTATGTTCAATAAGTACAATTTTGCTTCTTCTGGGAAGCCAAAATGTTCCCACACTGGAGATTTAAATGATGATGGAGGATCTGGTTTATCTGCCCCACCACTCGCCATCATACAGAGAGAACTACTTCCCGGCTGCGCCTCACAAAAGGATAGTTTGAAATGGGCCAATTCAGATTTGAATTTTGATTAGAACATGCCCTTAGGCTCTAGTGTTTTAACTGAATAGCCTACAATGTATTTTTCAGCTCAGATTTTCTCAAGAGGCATACAACGCAGTGTAGGCATAGCCTACAGGTCTAGTGTTTTTATTTTGTCAAATCAAATCAAATCAAATTGTATTAGTCACATGCGCCGAATACAACCTTACAGTGAAATGCTTACTTACGAGCCCATAACCAACAATGCAGTTTAAAACAAAATACAGATAAGAATACGAAATAAAAGTAACAAGTAATTAAAGAGCAGCAGTAAAATAACAACAGCGAGACTATATACAGGGTATTACGGTACAGAGTCAATGTGCGGGGGCAACGGTTAGTTGAGGTAATATCTACATGTAGGTAGAGTTATTAAAGTTACTATGCATAGATGATAACAACAGAGAGTAGCAGCAGTGTAAAAGAGGGGGGGGGGGGGGGCAATGCAAATAGTCTGGGTAGCCATTTGTTTAGATGTTCAGGAGTCATATGGCTTGGGGGTAGAAGTTGTAGAAGCCTCTTGGACCTTGACATGGCGCTCCGGTACCACTTGGCGTGTGGTAGCAGAGAGAACAGTCTATTACTAGGGTGGCTGGAGTCTTTGACAATATTTAGGGCCTTCCTCTGACACCGCCTGGTATAGAGGTCCTGGATGGCGGGAAGCTTGGCCCCAGTGATGTACTAAGCCATTCAAACTACGCTCTGTAGTGCCTTGCGGTCTGAGACCGAGCAGTTGCCATACCAGGCAATGATGCAACCAGTCAGGATGCTCTCGATGGTACAGCTGTAGAACCTTTTGAGGATCTGAGGACCCATGTCAAATCTTTTCAGTCTCCTGAGGGGAAATATGTTTTGTCGTGCCCTCTTCACAACTGTCTTTAGTATTGTCATGTTTACGGTTAGATGGATTTCTTGTCCTCGCAGTGTAAACATTAGCCTCTTCAACCTTCAGATGACCTTCTAATATGTGGATGACGTGGGAAGAAGGTCCACAACAATCTTTTCTCTTCGGGATGTTTACTGTAGACAAGTGATAACACTATAGTTACTGCTTAGCTCCAGTTCAGATAACACATAGGTGTCCATACCAGGGCCATACAACAGACTGACGAACCAACGAAAAAACACTGACAATTGGAACACACAGCTCGCAGTCATGTAGAGATCAAAGTAGGCAGGACGTGCTGCTTCAGTGGCACAACTACCCTGAACAACAATATAAATGCAACATGTAAAGTGTTGGTTCCATGTTTCATGGGCTGGAATAACAGATCCCAGAAATTATCCAGACACACAAAAAGCTTTTTTCTCTCAAATTTTGAGCACAAATCTGTTTACATCCCTGTTAGTGAGCATTTCTTCTTTTCCAAGATAATCCATCCACCTGACAGGTGTGGTTTATGGAAACTGATTAAACAGCATAATCTTTTACACACGTGCACCTGGTGCTGCGGACAATAAAAGGCCACTTCAAAATGTGCAGTTTAGTCATACAACACAATGCCACAGATGTTTCAAGTTTTGAGGGAGCGTGGAATTGGCATGCTGATTGCAGGAATGTCCAACAGAGCTGTTGCCAGATAATTACATGTTAATTTATCTACTATAAGCTGCCTCCTATGTTGTTTTAGAGAATTTGGCAGTACATCCAACCAGCCTCACAACCGCGGGCGGGCGGGCAGGGGGGGGGGGAGGGGGGGGGAATGCTGAGTAGTATTTCTGTCTGTAATAAAAATGCATTCTGATTGGCTGTGCCTGGATCCCCAGTGGGTGGGCCTATACCCTCCAAGGCCCACCCATGGCTGCATCCATGCCCAGTCATGTGAAATACATAGATTAAGGCCTAATGAATGTATTTCAATTGAGTGATTTCCTCATATGAACTGTAACTCAGTAAATTCTTTGAAATTGTTGCATGTTGCGATTATATTTTTGTTCACCTTTGACTTTTTTCACATTTAGTTATATTACAGCCTTATTCTAAAATATATATATGTTTATATCCCTCATCAATCTACACACAATACCCCATAATGAGAAAGTGAAAACCGTTATTTAGACATTTTTGCACATTTATACAAAATTTAAAACAGAAATACCTTATTAACGTAAGTATTCAAACCCTTTGCTATGAGACTCGAAATTGAGCTCAGGTGCATCCTGTTTCCATTGATCATCCTTGAGATGTTTCTACAACTTGATAGAATTGACAGTTGAAGTTTGCCAAAAGGCACCTAAAGATTCTCAGACCATGAGAAGCAAGATTCTCTGGTCTGATGAAACCAAGATTGAACTGTTTCGCCTGAATGCCAAGTGTCACGTCTGGAGGAAACCTGGCACCATCCCTACAGTGAAGCATGGTGGTGGCAGCATCATGCTGTGTTTTTCAGCGGCAGGGACTGGGAGACTAGTCAGGATCGAGGGAAAGATGAACAGAGCTAAGTACATAGAGATCCTTGATGAAAACCTGCTCCAGAGTGCTCAGAACCTTAGACTGGGGCGAAGGTTCACCTTCCAACAGGACAACGACCCTAAGCACACAGCCAACACAACACAGGAGTGGCTTTGGGACAAGTCTCTGAATGTCCTTGAGTGGCCCAGCCAGAGCCAATTGAACATCTCTGGAGAGATCGGAAAGTAGCTGTGCAGCGACACTCCCCATCCAACCTGGCAGAGCTTGAGAGGATCTGCAAAGAAGAATGGGAGAAACTCCCTAAATACAGCTGTGCCAAGCTTGTAGCATCATACCCAAGAAGACTCGAGGCTGTAATCGCTGCCGAAGGTGATTCAGCAAAGTACTGAGTAAAGGGTCTGAATACTTATGTAAATGTGATATTTCAGTTTTTATCTATATATATATACATATATATATACATTTTCAAAAGTTTCTAAAATCTTGTTTTTGCTTGATCATTATGGGGTATTGTTTGTAGATTGATGAGGGGAAAAAAACAATTAATTCAATTTTAGAATAAGGCTGTAATATAACAAACTGTGGAAAAAGTCAATGGGTCTGAATACTTTCCGAATGCACTGTATATTCGCACCCCTTGACTTTTTCCACATTTTGTTGTTTTACAACCTGAATACATGTTTTACTGAATATAGCTTTTTTTGTCACTGGCCTACACACAATAACATCAAAGGGGAATTATATTTGATCGAAAAATGTATAAAAATGTTAATAGGAACTGTCTTGAGTCAATAAGTATTTAACCCCTTTGTTATGGCAAGCCTAAATCAGTTCAGGAGTAGAAATTGCTTAACAATCCACATAATATGTTGCATGTGTAATAATAGTGTTTAACATTACTTTTGAATGACTACCTCATCTCGGTACCCCACACATACAAGGAATCCGCTCAGTGATTTCACCATGAGGCCAATGGTGACTTTAGTTTAATGGCTGTGAAAGGAGAAAACTGAGGATGGATCAACAACATTGTAGAAACTCCAAAATACTAACCTAATTGATAAAGTGAAAAGAAGGAAGCCTGTACAGAATTAAAATATTTCAAAACTTGCATCCTGTTTGCAACAAGGCACTTAAGTAATACTGGAAGAAATGTGGCAACGCAATAAACTTTTGGTCTTGAATACAAAGTGTTATGTTTGGGGCCAATCCAATAAAACACATTAATGAGTACCACTTCCAATATTGTCAAACATCATGGTGACTGCATCATGTTATGGGTATACTTGTAATCATTAAGTAGTGGGGAGTTTTTCAGGATAAAAAAGAAATGGAATGGAGCTAAGCACAGGCAAAATCCTAGAGGAAAACCTGCTTTCCATGAGACACTGGAGTTGCTTGCTAAGAAGACAGTGAATGTTCCTGAGTGACTGAGTTACAATTTTGACTTAAATCAGCTTTAAAATCTATGGCAAGACCTGCAAATGGTTGTCTAGCAATGACTAATAACACATTTAACAGAGCTTGAACAATTTTGAAAAGAATATTGGGCAAATGTTGCACAATCCAGGTATGGATAGCTGTTAGATACTTACCCATAAAAACTCAGATTATTGACTCAGGGGTGGGAATACTTGTGTAAATGTGATATTTCTGTATTTCATTTTCAATAAATGTTCTAAAATAACATAATTGAATCTATTTTTAATTCAGGCTGTAAAACAACAAAATGTGGAATAAGTCAAGTGGTATGAATACTTTCTGAAGGCACTATATATATAGTTTGATGTATAAATTGTTCCGGACGGTGCAATACGAATACGTGTATCGTTACACTCAATGACATATATAAACCCTGGATAGCTGACGCTATGTCTTAGCCAATAAGAACCGTTGAAGCCACCAGACCACCATTATCATACTACTTCGGGGCTTTGAGTAATGGAAGTGGATCAGGGAAAAACCATGTCCCACATTAAAATAGCCAACTTGTCAATAATACCAGGATGTGCGGCATATGGATGCAGCCAGCACCAATTCAAGGGATGTGGGAAGACATTTCATATGCAAGTATCTAAATTATTAGTGTAGAAAATGTTTTTTGGGGTGCAGGCTGTAACCATAGCAACGCATGTATGCAAATGTATGTGTATGCTAGCTAGCTTAAAAAACTATAACCCATTTGTTGATGTATCACCACTTTATCCACGCTTAATAACATCTGTACAATTAAACTGCTGTTCTCATGGATTTCCGAATAATTCTTTCACAACTGTTGAACAAATATTGTGCATTGACAATGAATGCCGTTAATGGTAGCAGCCAGCCTAGTACATGAGCTATACACCAGTGAACACAGTGTTTTTTATAGTCTGAATGTGTCACATGGGATGACGCTGGAGAGACGAAGCAGGTACGGGGAGTAAAACATTTAATAAAGAACGGACATGGACCGAGACAGGAACAGGAAACAGGTAACAAAGGAAAGGCAATCAATGCAGCAGTGGGAACATAGCAGGGAACTGACAAATATAGGGGAGGTAATAAACAGATGATAAGTGAATCCAGGTGAGTCCAATATCGCTGATGCGCGTGACGAGGGAAGGCAGGTGTGCGTAATGGAGGATAGGAGTGCGTAGTAGAGAAGTGTGCTACTGTCACACTCTGACCATAGTTTGCGTTGTTTGTTTCTATGTTTTGGTTGGTCAGGGTGTGATATGAGTGGGCATTCTATGTTGTATGTCTAGTTTGTCTGTATCGATGTGTTTGGCCTGATATGGTTGTCAATCAGAGGCAGGTGTTAGTCGTTGTCTCTGATGGGGAACCATATTTATGTAGGCTGTTTTGTATTGTGGGGTGTGGGTGATTGTTCCTGTTTCGTGGGGTGTGGGTGATTGTTCCTGTTTCGTCGTCGTTCATTTTGTTGGTTATTGTTTGTTGGTTTAAGTATTCTATTAAAATGGATAATCATCACGCTGCATTTTGGTCCTCCTCTCTTTCGCCAGACAAAGAACGTTTAAACAGCTACAGGTTTTCATTTAAACAGCTACAGGTTTTGGAAGATACATTTATATTTTTTCATTGCATACAGAGTAATACATACATACTTTTAAAAAACAATACATAAACTCAGCAAAAAAATAAATGTCCCTTTTTCAGGACCCTGTTTTTCAAAGATAATTCATAAGAATCCAAATAACTTCACAGATCTTCATTGTAAATGGTTTACACACTGTTTCCAATGCTTGCTCAATGAACCATAAACAATTAATGAACATGCACCTTTGGAACGGTCGTTAAGACACAAACAGCTTACAGACGGTAGGCAATTAAGGTCACAGTTATGACCACTTAGGACAATAAAGAAACCTTTCTACTGACCCTGAAAAACACCAAAAGAAAGATGCCCAGGGTCCCTGCTCATCTGCGTGAACGTGCCTTAGGCATGCTGCAAGGAGGCATGAGGACTGCATATGTGGCCAGGGCAATAAATTGCAATGTCCGTACTGAGACGTCGAAGACAGCGCTACAGGGAGACAGGACGGACAGCTGATCGTCCTCGCAGTGGCAGACCACGTTTAACAACACCTGCACAGGATCGGTACATCCGAACATCACAACTGGGGGACAGGTACAGGATGGCAACAACTGCCTGAGTTACACCAGGAACGCACAATCCCTCCATCAGTGCTCAGACTGTCCGCGATAGGCTGAGAGAGGCTGGACTGAGGGCTTGTAGGAAGACATCCTCCTCCCTCATGTGGTACCCTTCCTGCAGGCTCATCCTGACATGACCCTCCATCATGACAATGCCAAGCAGTATGGCACTGCTCTGTGCCATACTGTTCTGTGCGTGATTTCCTGCAAGACAGGGATGTCAGTGTTCTGCCATGGACAGCGAAGAGCCCGGATCACAATCCCATTGAGCACGTCTGGGACCTGTTGGATTGGAGAAATGTTTGGGAACTTGCAGGTGCCTTGGTGGAAGAGTGAGGTAACATCTCACAGCAAGAACTGAACATCTGGTGCAGTCCATGAGGAGGAGATGCACTGCAGTACGTAATGCAGCTGGTGGCCACACCAGATACTGACTGTTACTTTTGATTTTGACCCCCCCCCCCCTTTGTTCAGGGACACATTATTCCATTTCTGTTAGTCACATGTCTGTGGAACTTGTTCAGTTTATGTCTCAGTTGTTGAATCTTGTTATTCAAACAAATATTTACACATGTTAAGTTTGCTGAAAATATACGCAGTTGACAATGAAAGGAAGTTTATTTTTAGTATTGTATGAACTTAACAGAAGCCAATCATTTATCAGTGAAAATTGAAAATGTAAAAACATTTAGGACATTTTCATAGAGTTCTTATGTTGCGGTCCCCGCTACAATAAAGAAATACTTAAATGCATGCATTTTTGTTCTTGAAACATGACAATGAAATTCCAATGGAGGCTTTTCCTATGGAGGAGTATCAAAATGGCGGACGGGGACTTCCGAACAGCGCCCCCTATCAGTCATCTAGTGAATACACATATATCATTTGTTACACCCCTACTCAATTGTCAACATATTGAAACTTTATCGATGTTGTATACGTAGATATTGATAAACAGAATGTTTGCTTTCTGGATCCGTTTCTCTGGCAAGAAGACTGATGTGTAACACATTCTTGCATCTCAGTGGTGTCTGTGTGGCCAAGGTCTAGAAGAGTACACAGTGCAGTAGTATCGATAAATTTGGGATAATAAATTAAGTCTATTAAAGAACATATCGTACAACAGGAGAAAAAGTAAGAAGATTCTTTCACAAAACGAATTGACTAGAGCAAACAGTCATGAAGCAGTAGGCCTAGCAGATGTTAAAGCAATTGTATATGTGACCCGTTCTCAGTAAATTTCTTTCTGTAAATGGGTCATTTGACAGGCTTGAGAAATGGATGTCATACTTTGAATTTATTCATTGATGTTACAAGACACGTGGTAAATGTCTGGTGAACTTTGAAGAAGGTAGATGATCTTTAGGCATACAGATACCATCAGCCTTCTGGTCAGTGTTGGCTAGAAAGCTAAGTTCCCATTACCTTGTTATTGGACTTAGTGTGAACATGCCCAACCCTTTTTCTAAAATAACCTTTTTAAAATAGTCACTTCATCTCTTTTCAAAATCTTAATCAAGACACGTATATATATTCCCAGCTGTTCTCTCTACCACTTTGGAAACAAGCATTTTAATGAATACTTTCAAGTGATATCCTTTGGTTCCATATTGTGCATTTTGTTGTATATGTCTGTTGCCAAAAATAAATTCAATTCATAAGAGAAGAAAAAAGAAAAAGATCCGTCCTTGAAGTTTGACATTCTCAGCTTTGTTCTTCTTTTCCCCAAAAACAATGCAGAGTTCCATGTGCTTGCAGACCGGTAGTTAGTGCTGCTTTAGCTCCATCCTGGCACTAAAGAGTTGTGTTCAAAGGTGACCGACAGTCTCAATTCAATCTTACATTATGTAGGAACATTTTAAATTGTGTTTTTTACATTGGATAAAAGTTTCAGAGCTAGAACATTGTATATCATACACTGCAGTTGAGGAACAATGGGAAAGTAATTCTGTTTTGAAAGTTGATAAACTTGTAACCCCACTTTTGAGAAAATGGCCCTTGAATATTTTGGTACACCTACTGGAGAGCTTTTCTTTGTCTACACCAATTAATATTTAATATGAGAGGATAAAAGAGCCACCGTCTTCATATTCAGACCAACAACTACCACAGGATTAAACACAAACAAGGAACGTGTCGGTTGGAATGCTTAGAAGAACCATTTCAAATTCTACAAAAACATCTTCAAAAAGTCCACCACAATTCTATATTGTTGGTTACTATAATCTATGTGGTTGTTCGTATTTAGGTCACTCTGAGGCACCAAGGCTATATGCCATAACGTCTGCTTTCACAAACAGGCGTCCTCAAACATCTCATCAAATGTCTCATCCACCGCAGTCGCAGCCTACATTCCTATACAATGTTGGTGCTCCCGCTGGCAGTGCGCAGTCCAAAGACTCACCGTCTACGTCCCAAATGCTACCCTATCCCCTATTTAGGCCACTACTTTTGATCAGGGCCTATAGGATAGTAGTGCAATATGTAGGGAATAGGGTGCCATTTGGGATGCAGGTCCATCTGTAGAAGTCATCAAGTCATTATCTCTCCCCCTTGCTGATCCATCCTCACATTCCTCAAAGCTTTTCAAATATGTCAGCTGGATAAACCCTGAATAATCTATTTGCTTAGTGATTTGTTATACTCTTAATAATATAAACATTTCAACCAAATTTTGACTGAATTCAACAGCGTCATTTTGGTAAGAGAGGTAAAACAGCACTGAGAAATGACTTTGTCTCGGGCCAAACAACACTAGTGCCAATACATCCTCCAAACACCGGCTTCTCGGGCATTATCACTTTCATACAACGGCTTACCAACATGTTAAAGTAATGATTGACATATTTTCAAATTATTTTTTTTTTTGATTACAATTATTCATACTATTTCATCTTTCCACAAGATATAGTCCCAACACAAATCTAGGGTTGCTACCCAAGCCGGCTGGTTGTTCATTCTATCGGTTCGGTTGCCAGAGACTCAACCCAGTCATTCAGTCTTTTTGTTCTGTATCTATGGATGTGACCCAGTCGTTTGTTCTAAACGTTCGTGCCATACTGGCTGGAAATGTTCTCAACGTTCTTGCTTGCTAGCTAGGCATCTACGGCTAACTTACAGTCATGTCAAACAGTGCAGCCAGAATAACAACAAAGTAGCTGCATTTGCTTTTGTTTAAGCTGTTTTCTGGTGACATTTATTTGGACACATCCATAAGAAGGAGCTAATGAGGCACGATTTCACCTGACATAGAAAATGTGCTCACTTGTCAGGACACTGCTGTTCAGAGGAGCTAGTCAACAACACAGCTAACACAATCACTTCAAACTGAAGCTGGAAAGACTGCAAACTAGCTGCACTTTGTTTCATTTTACCTTTTATCAATTGACATTTCTTTGTATATATCCATAAAAAATATGCCAGCTGATTCATGATTTCCACTGGCTGAGACTCCCGACGCATTCATTACTATGGGACAGCTGGAGATCGAATTTGAATATTGAAACAATGTTGTAAATGTCGGCGAGACAGACAGAAAAGTTTGTACAAATCTCCGCTGTTGAAAACTAGTTAGTCTAAAAGAAGTGTGAGATAATGACTAGATGCTTTTTATAGTGGAGAAAGTGTCTAAGTTGCCTGGCTGGGCTGATGAGACAGTGGATTGCGTAATCAGATGGAACAGAGTAAATAGGCATATTAGCATCATAGATTTAGCCGGTGGTAACTTGTGGAATAGACATGGCAGGAATGCGGTTTTGACCAATCAGCATTCAGGATTAGACCCACCCGTTGTATACATTTATATAATTGAGTGAAATTACCTTCTGTAGCGGGACCCTGTATTAGCAAACCCCTAAATCATGGGATTTCAATACTATAATAAGATGTCCAGGATAGGACTTTTAGTCCCTGGTCTCGTATGCCTGGTAGAGTGTAGGGTGAAGTAGACGCTGATCTTGGGTCGGTTTTTCCCCCACTAATGGTTAAGTTTGGGATTAGGGGAGGGGAAGCGGATCCTAGATCTGTACCTAGGGGAAACTTCACCCCAGAGCCATGGTACAGCAGGATGTTGGTGTTGTTCAGGGAATCAAAGACATTATGACAATATTATACCTGGCCCGAGCTGTATCCTGACCTGTCTGTACAGCTGCTTCACTCTCTGATCCAGGAAGTATACATGTTCTATGGTCCTGATCCAGGATTTCTATCTTGCATGGTTTTTATCCAATTCTACGTTTTCCAAAATCGACTCCATGATAAATATAATATAATCTGCCTCACTTTGATCCTAGCTCAAGTCTATATTCTGGGTGGTACTGATGCAACCATGGGCCTAATGTATATTATCTATGGCCACGATCCTTGTCTTTGTGCTTCGTGAGAAATCTAGGTCACACATTCTCCATGGTTTTCATCTCGTCTTGTGGCTTTTCAAGAGTGAAGGGAGGCTACAGGGGGTACTGAGTCAAATTAGACCTGGGTGCAAATAGTATCCTAAATCTTTGTTATACTTCATCTGTGCTTGTTGGAGCTTGCCTGACACACTGGAACCAATGGGATTAGTCCTAAAAGTGCTATTTGAACCCAGGTCTAATTGAAATACAAGATCTCTGCAATCGCGTGACTGGGCTCTGACTCAATAATAGTCACGTCCTGCAGCCCTCCTCTGGACCCAGTGGAAACTCTTACTCAGGGGAATTATGTCATCGTTCAAATTGACCCAGAGACAATGAACCCAGAACACATTATAGAAAGCCGTCTCTCTGTGGCTGCAGGACGGTGGTAGGCTACTCACACGTGGCAGACGTCTATGCTGCTTTAACTAACCATAATGAGTCAGTGTGCAATATGCATTGTGTCAGTCCATTTGGTCCACTCATTCACACATTGGTTCAATTTCCTCTTGACGCAGAGCAATGTGGCTAAAACACTAGCACATTTAAACCACAGGAAGCCCCCTTTCTGAGACCTAACCCTTATGTCACATGATGACCACTGCCTGACGTTGTTATAAACCAGAGCTTAACAGAGGTATCCAAGGGGACATTCACATTCATTGCATCGCATTCATTTATATTTGTGAATGCAGTTACAACTACTTGGCAAGGACGCACGTGTATTCTATACAGCCATTTCGCAAACAAGCTGACAGCTTACAGATACAGTAGCTATGAGCCTGAGAGGCTGAGAGGTGCAGACAGCCAGTCAGTCAGTCCAGCTGGTGAAAGTTGTCTTAATGGCTGTCTGTCTGTGAGTGGAACCAGTTATTACAGTGTATAACAAGGCACCTGTGTAAGCAGATGGACACACACACACACACACACACACACACACACACACACACACACACACACACACACACACACACACACACACACACACACACACACACACACACACACACACACACACACTCTCCTAATAGCACAGTGGATGATAATGCCAGCCTTAATATACAGGAGAGTACTGTAACGAACGGTTACGATGCCAGCCCCAGACCATAATAAGTGGCGTGGCCAGCCTGAACCAGCCCAGTCTCCTAAACGGCACAGATGCAATCTCTTATCACTGTGGCAACACACATTACCTGG
This sequence comes from Oncorhynchus clarkii lewisi, assembly GCF_045791955.1. Taxonomy (NCBI): domain Eukaryota; kingdom Metazoa; phylum Chordata; class Actinopteri; order Salmoniformes; family Salmonidae; genus Oncorhynchus; species Oncorhynchus clarkii. The sequence continues at coordinate 60,117,113 of NC_092164.1, forward strand.
TCATTATAGGGCTGTTTCTCTATTTTTACGCTGTTCGTTTTTCCTGGGCCCCTGTGAAAGTAGCTCCGCCTCCATGGTTTAGTGTATGTAAAACCCACAGCCTGCCGGCAGCTGTATCTGATACAGACTCAGTGTAACGGTGTACAGTACAGCCCTGTAATCATTATGTTTTTACACTGTAAATTATGTGTAATAGAACTGTAAATTAGATCAAGTTGAAAGATTATATATGCACCTTTTATGGATATTAATTCAAGTTGTCATTGTGCATTCAATTTACACCACGTATTGTCTTCATACAAATGTGATTAGTTATGTACTGACAGATTGGGCAAATAGGGATTTAGAAAAAAATGCCATAGGTTTGAAATCTAATTTGTGCTTCTCTTAGAAGTACATCGGGATAACCAGTGTAGCTCTTAAGGCCTGCAGAGGAAAGGAACATTCCAAGCTAAGTTTCCACTGGCTAGATTCAAGAATTATTCAACTGCAAACATTCCAGGAAGATCTTTGCTTTATTACTTTTCTGAGAAATGGTCCATGGCAGCAATGACATGTCTTCACCATTCAGTCTTGAATTTACAATGCATTTATTCTGGTAACCATAAACACGTCTATACTTGCCAGGTCTGGCAATAGATGGATACTGATGTGAACTTCTCAAGGTTCAAGAAGTGAACTGCCCTATTAGCTAAAATACTACACTCTGGTTCACTATAAGTACCTGCATCATACTGGCTGTATTTCTGTATTTTTAAAGTTATATATCTTAAAAACTTGATTGCTGACATGCAAAATATTCTCAGACTTTATAAAAAATGGACAATTGAAACAAATAACAAAATAAGGTTTTTGGGTGGAGGTTAACCTCCAAAAGCAGAAGTTGCATCACAGGCTGTAATTCCAGAGGCTAGTGGCTACTGCATGAGGCTAGTGTCTACTGCATGAGGCTAGTGGCTACTGCATGAGGCTAGTGGCTACTGCATGAGGCTAGAGGCTACTGCATGAGGCTAGAGGCTACTGCATGAGGCTAGTGCATAAGGGACTGAGTGTTTGTGCTTTTGGCAACACCATTGCTCATTGTCAAGCCAAAGATCATGTTTGACATGTATTGGCATGATAGCACAATTTGACTGGCGCTCAGACTGGCGCTCAGACTGGCACTCAGACTGGCACTCACTTATGTATGAACTCTATTTATCATTTTCTCAGGACTTTACCTTCCAACCCTGCGTGGATCTAAAGTGAGCGTGACCTGACAGGGAACCAGAGGTGTATCTCTGGATTTAAAGCTCCTGTCAGAGAGTGTCGAAGAAGCGAGAACAATCTGTCACGGATCCAACAGGCAGGTGTCATAGCGTTTCTATCATTAAATGTGAAGACTTATATTTTCAAATCAATTCTCTATGTGTAATTATGCCTTACGTGATTAAACTAATCATGTAACTTTAATTAACTGGGAAGTCAGGGCACCACGGGAAAATGTCTATATAGTCTCTATATCCCGAATCAACTCTTCAGATATTTTCATAGCTTATCGATTACAGCCTTCTATTAATGTATTATTACCTCATCAATCTCATTCCTGAACGTCGCAAACCGTTGGATATCTGCACGAACCCCCCTATCCACATCGATGGAACAGTAGTGGAGAGGGTAGCAAGTTTTAAGTTCCTCGGCATACACATCACAGACAAACTGAATTGGTCCACTCACACAGACAGCATCGTGAAGAAGGCGCAGCAGCGCCTCTTCAACCTCAGGAGGCTGAAGAAATTCGGCTTGTCACCAAAAGCACTCACAAACTTCTACAGATGCACAATCGAGAGCATCCTGGCGGGCTGTATCACCGCCTGGTATGGCAACTGCACCGCCCTCAACCGTAAGGCTCTCCAGAGGGTAGTGAGGTCTGCACAACGCATCACCGGGGGCAAACTACCTGCCCTCCAGGACACCTACACCACCCGATGTCACAGGAAGGCCATAAAGATCATCAAGGACATCAACCACCCGAGCCACTGCCTGTTCACCCCGCTATCATCCAGAAGGCGAGGTCAGTACAGGTGCATCAAAGCTGGGTCCGAGAGACTGAAAAACAGCTTCTATCTCAAGGCCATCAGACTGTTAAACAGCCACCACTAACATTGAGTGGCTGCTGCCAACACACTGACACTGACTCAACTCCAGCCACTTTAATAATGGGAATTGATGGGAAATGATGTAAATATATCACTAGCCACTTTAAACAATGCTACCTTATATAATGTTACTTACCCTACATTATTCATCTCATATGCATACGTATATACTGTACTCTATATCATCGACTGTATCCTTATGTAATACATGTATCACTAGCCACTTTAAACTATGCCACTTTGTTTACATACTCATCTCATTTGTACATACTGTACTCGATACCATCTACTGTATCTTGCCTATGCTGCTCTGTACCATCACTCATTCATATATCCTTATGTACATATTCTTTATCCCCTTACACTGTGTACAAGACAGTAGTTTTGGAATTGTTAGTTAGATTACTTGTTATTACTGCATTGTCGGAACTAGAAGCACAAGCATTTCGCTACACTCGCATTAACATCTGCTAACCATGTGTATGTGACAAATAAAATTTGATTTGATTTGATTTGAACCCTAACATAAATCATGCAATGTACAAATTGGCTTAAATATTTATTTACTGACTAACTAATCAATCACAGAATTACATAAACACACACACAATAGTTATACATTGGTTACTGACATGACACACTGAAAAGTCCCTAGTGGGCTAAGCTGATATGAAGGCTTGGTAGACAAAGGAAAGGGGTGGGGCCAGCTCAAGAGCGGGAAACTCAGAGTGGACACACATACAGTGCCTTGCGAAAGTATTCGGCCCCATTGAACTTTGCGACCTTTTGCCACATTTCAGGCTTCAAACATAAAGATATAAAACTGTATTTTTTTGTGAAGAATCAACAACAAGTGGGACACAATCATGAAGTGGAACAACATTTATTGGATATTTCAAACTTTTTTAACAAATCAAAAACGGAAAAATTGGGCGTGCAAAATTATTCAGCCCCCTTAAGTTAATACTTTGTAGCGCCACCTTTTGCTGCGATTACAGCTGTAAGTCGCTTGGGGTATGTCTCTATCAGTTTTGCACATCGAGAGACTGACGTTTTTTCCCATTCCTCCTTGCAAAACAGCTCGAGCTCAGTGAGGTTGGATGGAGAGCATTTGTGAACAGCAGTTTTCAGTTCTTTCCACAGATTCTCGATTGGATTCAGATCTGGACTTTGACTTGGCCATTCTAACACCTGGATATGTTTATTTTTGAACCATTCCATTGTAGATTTTGCTTTATGTTTTGGATCATTGTCTTGTTGGAAGACAAATCTCCGTCCCAGTCTCAGGTCTTTTGCAGACTCCATCAGGTTTTCTTCCAGAATGGTCCTGTATTTGGCTCCATCCATCTTCCCATCAATTTTAACCATCTTCCCTGTCCCTGCTGAAGAAAAGCAGGCCCAAACCATGATGCTGCCACCACCATGTTTGACAGTTGGGATGGTGTGTTCAGGGTGATGAGCTGTGTTGCTTTTACGCCAAACATAACGTTTTGCATTGTTGCCAAAAAGTTCAATTTTGGTTTCATCTGACCAGAGCACCTTCTTCCACATGTTTGGTGTGTCTCCCAGGTGGCTTGTGGCAAACTTTAAACAACACTTTTTATGGATATCTTTAAGAAATGGCTTTCTTCTTGCCACTCTTCCATAAAGGCCAGATTTGTGCAATATACGACTGATTGTTGTCTTATGGACAGAGTCTCCCACCTCAGCTGTAGATCTCTGCAGTTCATCCAGAGCACATATGTCAGAGTCAAGGCCCGCGGGCCACATCCGGCCCGCAAGAAGGTTTTTTACGGCCCCTGGGATGATCTTGATTTATTATTAGAACCGGCCCGCAGCAAGCCGGCAGCCCGCAGATCTTTTACACGCACCAATACTACATTTCCCACAATGCAAAGGTGACGCACCGAGCAGTAGGCTGCTTCATTTCAATATTTATTGGCACAGCAGTCGTCAGCATCACAGTAAAATTAACTTTCAGATACCCATCAAAAATGGCAAAACGGAAGGTGGATACTGAGAACCGGGGGTTTCAAACAAGGTGGGAGTCGGAGTATATGTTCACGAAGGTAGCTGGAAAACCTGTGTGTCTTCTGTGTGGAGAAAGTGTGGCGGTACTGAAAGAGTATAATCTGAGACGACATTATGAAACGAAACACGCGGACACACACGCGGACGCAACTGTCAAGGCCAGTTTTATTTTGGCAGAAGAGATCGCTAAATCAGCCCGGCCATTTACGGAGGGGGATTTCATCAAAAACTGCATGATTAAAGTTTGTGACGAAGTTTGCCCAGAAAAAAGGCAACTCTTTTTAAATGTGAGTCTGAGCAGAAACACCATTGCCGAGAGAGTAGACCAGTTGTCCATCAATCTAAAAGAGCAGCTTGTGAAAAAGGGAAAAGATTTTATTGCATATTCCTTGGCTGTGGATGAGAGCACCGACATTTCTGACATTGCCCAGTTGTCAATTTTCATCCGCGGAGTGGACTCCAACCTAAGCGTGACAGAGGAGTTTTTGGCTTTACGTCCTATGCATGGCACAACTACGGGGCATGATTTGTATGAAGAGGTGTCAAGATGTGTAAATGAGATGGAGCTGCCTTGGGAAAAACTCGTGGGTTTGACAACCGACGGAGCACCTGCGATGTGTGGACACAGGAGCGGACTGGTGGCGAAGATACGGGAAAAGATGCAAGAGGAAAACGCGACAGGTGAGCTGACAGCTTATCATTGTATCATACACCAGGAAGCGTTGTGCGGTAAAGCCTTGAAAATGGAGCATGTAATGAGCATCATCACGCGCACAGTTAACTTTATCAGAGCCAAAGGTTTGAATCACCGCCAGTTCAAGGCATTTCTGACGGAGTTAGAAACGGAGCATGGTGATTTGCCTTATCACACAGAGGTGCGATGGCTAAGCCAGGGAAAGGTGCTTCAAAGATGTTTCGAGCTTCGTGAGGAGATTTGTCTGTTCTTGGACAGCAAAGGGAAAGACACAACACAACTCCGAGACGAAATGTTTCTGTGTGAAATGGCTTTTCTGTGTGACATTACGAGTCATCTGAATGCAATAAACTTGCAGCTGCAGGGTCGGGATCGTGTCATCTCTGATATGTACAGTACAGTGAAGGCATTTAAAACCAAACTGACTCTGTGGGAGACGCAGATGCGGAAAGAAAATTTGAGCCACTTTCCCAGCTGCCAGACCATGAAAGAGAAGCTCTCTACCAGTGCGTTCCCGAGCACACAGTTGGCTGATAAAATAGGTATGCTTGCCGCTGACTTTCGACGCCGATTTGCTGACTTTGAAGCACAAAAAAGCAGGTTGGAACTGCTCGGTAACCCATTTGCTGTTGACGTGGAAAGCTCACCACCAAACCTCCAAATGGAGTTGATTGACCTCCAATGCAATGATGCACTGAGGGCAAAATATGCGGCAGTGGGTGCTGCGGAGTTCGCCCGTTTCCTCCCCGGCACAATGCCCCAGCTGCGCATCCAGGCTGCTCAAACGTTGTCTATGTTTGGCAGCACATACCTGTGTGAACAACTGTTTTCTTTGATGAACCTGAACAAAACATCACACAGAAGTCGACTTACTGCTGAACACCTCCACTCAATTCTGAGGATTTCTTCAGCTCAGAGCCTTACCCCGAACATTGATGAACTTGTGGAAAAGATGGGACACCACCAAGTATCACCCTCAACCTCAAACAAGTGAACATTACTGTGCAATCACATATTTAGAGTTTTTACTCAGTTCAAGTTTAAAAGTTAAAATTTAATATTTGTTTTCACTGCATGTTACTTCTCCTTAAACAAAGTGTTGTTTTTGATTAATAGATTTTTGCACTTTATTTTTTTGTATTTCAATCCAATTATATTTTAAAAATATTTCAGTTGAGTGGATGATAGAAAATTGCTATTATTGTTTTTTCTTTGAAGTAAATTTAGCCCACTTTTGCTAAAATAGAAAATATAGTCTACTGATGGTGCCTTGAATACCGGTTTCTTTCATTTAATGTTCATGTTATGGGGATATTTATATAAAGGAAATTTGTCTTTTGTGTCTGTTGAAAATTAAAGATTACTGACAGAGCCATAAGAAAATATTGCTTTATTTATCTGATCATATTGTAATATATTTGTTAGGTTTTCAGTAGGTTCAATTAGGTTCACTAGACTATATGCGTCATTTAAAAAAATTTCAATGAACATTCGAACAGTCCGGCCCTCGTCTTGTAGCTGATTTTTTTATTTGGCCCTCCGTCCATTTGACTTTGACACCCCTGATCCAGAGTGATCATGGGTCTCTTGGCTGCATCTCTGATCAGTCTTCTCCTTGTATGAGCTGAAAGTTTAGAGGGACGGCCAGGTCTTGGTAGATTTGCAGTGGTCTGATACTCCTTCCATTTCAATATTATCGCTTGCACAGTGCTCCTTGGGATGTTTAAAGCTTGGGAAATATTTTTGTATCCAAATCCGGCTTTAAACTTCTTCACAACAGTATCTCGGACCTGCCTGGTGTGTTCCTTGTTCTTCATGATGCTCTCTGCACTTTTAACGGACCTCTGAGACTATCACAGTGCAGGTGCATTTATACGGAGACTTGATTACACACAGGTGGATTGTATTTATCATCATTAGTCATTTAGGTCAACATTGGATCATTCAGAGATCCTCACTGAACTTCTGGAGAGAGTTTGCTGCACTGAAAGTAAAGGGGCTGAATAATTTTGCATGCCCAATTTTTCAATTTTTGATTTGTTAAAAAAGTTTGAAATATCCAATAAATGTCATTCCACTTCATGATTGTGTCACACTTGTTGTTGATTCTTCACAAAAAAATACAGATTTATATCTTTATGTTTGAAGCCTGAAATGTGGCAAAAGGTCGAAAAGTTCAAGGGGGACGAATATTCTTGCAAGGCACTGTACATATACTACACTCATGGAAATACTTATACTTTGAACATGAACAACCTGTCACGACTCCCGCTGAAGTCGGTCCCTCTCCTTGTTCGGGCGGTGTTCGGCGGTCGACGTCACCGACCTTCTAGCCATCGCTGATCCATTTTTCCTTTTTCCATTGGTTTTGTCTGGTCTTCCTTCACACCTGGTTCCAATCCCATCAATTACATGTTGTGTATTTCACCCTCTGTTTCCCCTCATGTCCTTGTCGGTGATTGTTTTATTGTATGTTATGAACATGTTATGATCTGGTGTGCCACGGGTTTTGTACCCACTTTTATTATTTTGTATATGATGAGTTTTGTGAGCACTTATTACACAACTCCATTTATACCAAGTTCGTTCTCCTGCACCTGACTTGCCTGCCACCAGCACGCACCCATTACACAACTCCATTTATACCAAGTTCGTTCTCCTGCACCTGACTTTCCTGCCACCAGCACACACCCATTACACAACTCCATTTATACCAAGTTCGTTCTCCTGCACCTGACTTCCCTGCCACCAGCACGCACCCATTACACAACTCCATTTATACCAAGTTCGTTCTCCTGCGCCTGACTTCCTGCCACCAGCACGCACCCATTACACAACTCCATTTATACCAAGTTCGTTCTCCTGCACCTGACTTCCCTGCCACCAGCACGCACCCATTACACAACTCCATTTATACCAAGTTTGTTCTCCTGCACCTGACTTGCCTGCCACCAGCACGCACCCATTACACAACTCCATTTATACCAAGTTTGTTCTCCTGCACCTGACTTGCCTGCCACCAGCACGCACCCATTACACAACTCCATTTATACCAAGTTCGTTCTCCTGCACCTGACTTCCCTGCCACCAGCACGCACCCATTACACAACTCCATTTATACCAAGTTCGTTCTCCTGCACCTGACTTACCTGCTACCAGCACGCACCCATTACACAACTCCATTTATACCAAGTTCGTTCTCCTGCACCTGACTTCCCTGCCACCAGCACGCACCCATTACACAACTCCATTTATACCAAGTTCGTTCTCCTGCGCCTGACTTCCTGCCACCAGCACGCACCCATTACACAACTCCATTTATACCAAGTTCGTTCTCCTGCACCTGACTTCCCTGCCACCAGCACGCACCCATTACACAACTCCATTTATACCAAGTTTGTTCTCCTGCACCTGACTTCCCTGCCACCAGCACGCACCCCTTACACAACTCCATTTATACCAAGTTTGTTCTCCTGCACCTGACTTCCCTGCCACCAGCACGCACCCCTTACACAACTCCATTTATACCAAGTTTGTTCTCCTGCACCTGACTTCCCTGCCACCAGCACGCACCCATTACACAACTCCATTTATACCAAGTTCGTTCTCCTGCACCTGACTTCCTGCCACCAGCACGCACCCATTACACAACTCCATTTATACCAAGTTCGTTCTCCTGCACCTGACTTCCTGCCACCAGCACGCACCCATTACACAACTCCATTTATACCAAGTTCGTTCTCCTGCGCCTGACTTCCTGCCACCAGCACGCACCCATTACACAACTCCATTTATACCAAGTTTGTTCTCCTGCACCTGACTTCCCTGCCACCAGCACGCACCCCTTACACAACTCCATTTATACCAAGTTTGTTCTCCTGCACCTGACTTCCCTGCCACCAGCACGCACCCATTACACAACTCCATTTATACCAAGTTCGTTCTCCTGCGCCTGACTTCCTGCCACCAGCACGCACCCATTACACAACTCCATTTATACCAAGTTCGTTCTCCTGCGCCTGACTTCCTGCCACCAGCACGCACCCATTACACAACTCCATTTATACCAAGTTCGTTCTCCTGCACCTGACTTCCCTGCCACCAGCACGCACCCATTACACAACTCCATTTATACCAAGTTTGTTCTCCTGCACCTGACTTCCCTGCCACCAGCACGCACCCCTTACACAACTCCATTTATACCAAGTTTGTTCTCCTGCACCTGACTTCCCTGCCACCAGCACGCACCCATTACACAACTCCATTTATACCAAGTTCGTTCTCCTGCACCTGACTTCCTGCCACCAGCACGCACCCATTACACAACTCCATTTATACCAAGTTCGTTCTCCTGCACCTGACTTCCTGCCACCAGCACGCACCCATTACACAACTCCATTTATACCAAGTTCGTTCTCCTGCGCCTGACTTCCTGCCACCAGCACGCACCCATTACACAACTCCATTTATACCAAGTTCGTTCTCCTGCGCCTGACTTCCCTGCCACCAGCACGCACCCATTACACTACTCCATTTATTCCAAGTTTGTTCTCCTGCACCTGACTTCCTGCCACCAGCACGCACCCATTACACAACTCCATTTATACCAAGTTCGTTCTCCTGCTCCTGACTTCCCTGCCACCAGCACGCACCCATTACACTACTCCATTTATTCCAAGTTTGTTCTCCTGCACCTGACTTGCCTGCCACCAGCACGCACCCATTACACAACTCCATTTATACCAAGTTCGTTCTCCTGCACCTGACTTCCCTGCCACCAGCACGCACCCATTACACAACTCCATTTATACCAAGTTCGTTCTCCTGCACCTGACTTCCCTGCCACCAGCACGCACCCATTACACAACTCCATTTATACCAAGTTCGTTCTCCTGCGCCTGACTTCCTGCCACCAGCACGCACCCATTACACAACTCCATTTATACCAAGTTTGTTCTCCTGCACCTGACTTCCCTGCCACCAGCACGCACCCCTTACACAACTCCATTTATACCAAGTTTGTTCTCCTGCACCTGACTTCCCTGCCACCAGCACGCACCCCTTACACAACTCCATTTATACCAAGTTTGTTCTCCTGCACCTGACTTCCCTGCCACCAGCACGCACCCATTACACAACTCCATTTATACCAAGTTCGTTCTCCTGCACCTGACTTCCTGCCACCAGCACGCACCCATTACACAACTCCATTTATACCAAGTTCGTTCTCCTGCACCTGACTTCCTGCCACCAGCACGCACCCATTACACAACTCCATTTATACCAAGTTCGTTCTCCTGCACCTGACTTCCCTGCCACCAGCACGCACCCATTACACAACTCCATTTATACCAAGTTCGTTCTCCTGCACCTGACTTCCCTGCCACCAGCACGCACCCATTACACAACTCCATTTATACCAAGTTCGTTCTCCTGCACCTGACTTCCCTGCCACCAGCACGCACCCATTACACAACTCCATTTATACCAAGTTCGTTCTCCTGCGCCTGACTTCCTGCCACCAGCACGCACCCATTACACAACTCCATTTATTCCAAGTTTGTTCTCCTGCACCTGACTTGCCTGCCACCAGCACGCACCCATTACACAACTCCATTTATACCAAGTTCGTTCTCCTGCACCTGACTTCCCTGCCACCAGCACGCACCCATTACACAACTCCATTTATACCAAGTTCGTTCTCCTGCACCTGACTTCCCTGCCACCAGCACGCACCCATTACACAACTCCATTTATACCAAGTTCGTTCTCCTGCGCCTGACTTCCTGCCACCAGCACGCACCCATTACACAACTCCATTTATACCAAGTTCGTTCTCCTGCACCTGACTTCCCTGCCACCAGCACGCACCCATTACACAACTCCATTTATACCAAGTTTGTTCTCCTGCACCTGACTTCCCTGCCACCAGCACGCACCCCTTACACAACTCCATTTATACCAAGTTTGTTCTCCTGCACCTGACTTCCCTGCCACCAGCACGCACCCCTTACACAACTCCATTTATACCAAGTTTGTTCTCCTGCACCTGACTTCCCTGCCACCAGCACGCACCCCTTACACAACTCCATTTATACCAAGTTTGTTCTCCTGCACCTGACTTCCCTGCCACCAGCACGCACCCATTACACAACTCCATTTATACCAAGTTCGTTCTCCTGCACCTGACTTCCTGCCACCAGCACGCACCCATTACACAACTCCATTTATACCAAGTTCGTTCTCCTGCACCTGACTTCCTGCCACCAGCACGCACCCATTACACAACTCCATTTATACCAAGTTCGTTCTCCTGCGCCTGACTTCCTGCCACCAGCACGCACCCATTACACAACTCCATTTATACCAAGTTCGTTCTCCTGCGCCTGACTTCCCTGCCACCAGCACGCACCCATTACACAACTCCATTTATACCAAGTTCGTTATCCTGCACCTGACTTCCCTGCCACCAGCACGCACCCATTACACAACTCCATTTATACCAAGTTCGTTCTCCTGCTCCTGACTTCCCTGCCACCAGCACGCACCCATTACACAACTCCATTTATTCCAAGTTTGTTCTCCTGCACCTGACTTCCAAGCCACCAGCACGCACCCCTTACACAACTCCATTTATACCAAGTTCGTTCTCCTGCACCTGACTTCCCTGCCACCAGCACGCACCCATTACACAACTCCATTTATACCAAGTTCGTTCTCCTGCGCCTGACTTCCTGCCACCAGCACGCACCCATTACACAACTCCATTTATACCAAGTTCGTTCTCCTGCACCTGACTTCCCTGCCACCAGCACGCACCCATTACACAACTCCATTTATACCAAGTTTGTTCTCCTGCACCTGACTTCCCTGCCACCAGCACGCACCCCTTACACAACTCCATTTATACCAAGTTTGTTCTCCTGCACCTGACTTCCCTGCCACCAGCACGCACCCCTTACACAACTCCATTTATACCAAGTTTGTTCTCCTGCACCTGACTTCCCTGCCACCAGCACGCACCCATTACACAACTCCATTTATACCAAGTTCGTTCTCCTGCACCTGACTTCCTGCCACCAGCACGCACCCATTACACAACTCCATTTATACCAAGTTCGTTCTCCTGCACCTGACTTCCTGCCACCAGCACGCACCCATTACACAACTCCATTTATACCAAGTTCGTTCTCCTGCGCCTGACTTCCTGCCACCAGCACGCACCCATTACACAACTCCATTTATACCAAGTTCGTTCTCCTGCGCCTGACTTCCCTGCCACCAGCACGCACCCATTACACAACTCCATTTATACCAAGTTCGTTCTCCTGCACCTGACTTCCCTGCCACCAGCACGCACCCATTACACAACTCCATTTATACCAAGTTCGTTCTCCTGCTCCTGACTTCCCTGCCACCAGCACGCACCCATTACACTACTCCATTTATTCCAAGTTTGTTCTCCTGCACCTGACTTGCCTGCCACCAGCACGCACCCATTACACAACTCCATTTATACCAAGTTCGTTCTCCTGCACCTGACTTCCCTGCCACCAGCACGCACCCATTACACAACTCCATTTATACCAAGTTCGTTCTCCTGCACCTGACTTCCCTGCCACCAGCACGCACCCATTACACAACTCCATTTATACCAAGTTCGTTCTCCTGCGCCTGACTTCCTGCCACCAGCACGCACCCATTACACAACTCCATTTATACCAAGTTTGTTCTCCTGCACCTGACTTCCCTGCCACCAGCACGCACCCCTTACACAACTCCATTTATACCAAGTTTGTTCTCCTGCACCTGACTTCCCTGCCACCAGCACGCACCCCTTACACAACTCCATTTATACCAAGTTTGTTCTCCTGCACCTGACTTCCCTGCCACCAGCACGCACCCATTACACAACTCCATTTATACCAAGTTCGTTCTCCTGCACCTGACTTCCTGCCACCAGCACGCACCCATTACACAACTCCATTTATACCAAGTTCGTTCTCCTGCACCTGACTTCCTGCCACCAGCACGCACCCATTACACAACTCCATTTATACCAAGTTCGTTCTCCTGCACCTGACTTCCCTGCCACCAGCACGCACCCATTACACAACTCCATTTATACCAAGTTCGTTCTCCTGCACCTGACTTCCCTGCCACCAGCACGCACCCATTACACAACTCCATTTATACCAAGTTCGTTCTCCTGCACCTGACTTCTCTGCCACCAGCACGCACCCATTACACAACTCCATTTATACCAAGTTCGTTCTCCTGCGCCTGACTTCCTGCCACCAGCACGCACCCATTACACAACTCCATTTATTCCAAGTTTGTTCTCCTGCACCTGACTTGCCTGCCACCAGCACGCACCCATTACACAACTCCATTTATACCAAGTTCGTTCTCCTGCACCTGACTTCCCTGCCACCAGCACGCACCCATTACACAACTCCATTTATACCAAGTTCGTTCTCCTGCACCTGACTTCCCTGCCACCAGCACGCACCCATTACACAACTCCATTTATACCAAGTTCGTTCTCCTGCGCCTGACTTCCCTGCCACCAGCACGCACCCATTACACAACTCCATTTATACCAAGTTCGTTCTCCTGCACCTGACTTCCCTGCCACCAGCACGCACCCATTACACAACTCCATTTATACCAAGTTCGTTCTCCTGCACCTGACTTCCTGCCACCAGCACGCACCCATTACACAACTCCATTTATACCAAGTTCGTTCTCCTGCACCTGACTTCCTGCCACCAGCACGCACCCATTACACAACTCCATTTATACCAAGTTCGTTCTCCTGCACCTGACTTCCCTGCCACCAGCACGCACCCATTACACAACTCCATTTATACCAAGTTCGTTCTCCTGCACCTGACTTCCCTGCCACCAGCACGCACCCATTACACAACTCCATTTATACCAAGTTCGTTCTCCTGCACCTGACTTCCCTGCCACCAGCACGCACCCATTACACAACTCCATTTATACCAAGTTCGTTCTCCTGCACCTGACTTCCTGCCACCAGCACGCACCCATTACACAACTCCATTTATACCAAGTTCGTTCTCCTGCACCTGACTTCCTGCCACCAGCACGCACCCATTACACAACTCCATTTATACCAAGTTCGTTCTCCTGCACCTGACTTCCCTGCCACCAGCACGCACCCATTACACAACTCCATTTATACCAAGTTCGTTCTCCTGCTCCTGACTTCCCTGCCACCAGCACGCACCCATTACACTACTCCATTTATTCCAAGTTTGTTCTCCTGCACCTGACTTGCCTGCCACCAGCACGCACCCATTACACAACTCCATTTATACCAAGTTCGTTCTCCTGCACCTGACTTCCCTGCCACCAGCACGCACCCATTACACAACTCCATTTATACCAAGTTCGTTCTCCTGCACCTGACTTCCCTGCCACCAGCACGCACCCATTACACAACTCCATTTATACCAAGTTCGTTCTCCTGCGCCTGACTTCCTGCCACCAGCACGCACCCATTACACAACTCCATTTATACCAAGTTTGTTCTCCTGCACCTGACTTCCCTGCCACCAGCACGCACCCCTTACACAACTCCATTTATACCAAGTTTGTTCTCCTGCACCTGACTTCCCTGCCACCAGCACGCACCCCTTACACAACTCCATTTATACCAAGTTTGTTCTCCTGCACCTGACTTCCCTGCCACCAGCACGCACCCATTACACAACTCCATTTATACCAAGTTCGTTCTCCTGCACCTGACTTCCTGCCACCAGCACGCACCCATTACACAACTCCATTTATACCAAGTTCGTTCTCCTGCACCTGACTTCCTGCCACCAGCACGCACCCATTACACAACTCCATTTATACCAAGTTCGTTCTCCTGCACCTGACTTCCCTGCCACCAGCACGCACCCATTACACAACTCCATTTATACCAAGTTCGTTCTCCTGCACCTGACTTCCCTGCCACCAGCACGCACCCATTACACAACTCCATTTATACCAAGTTCGTTCTCCTGCACCTGACTTCCCTGCCACCAGCACGCACCCATTACACAACTCCATTTATACCAAGTTCGTTCTCCTGCGCCTGACTTCCTGCCACCAGCACGCACCCATTACACAACTCCATTTATACCAAGTTCGTTCTCCTGCACCTGACTTCCCTGCCACCAGCACGCACCCATTACACAACTCCATTTATACCAAGTTTGTTCTCCTGCACCTGACTTCCCTGCCACCAGCACGCACCCCTTACACAACTCCATTTATACCAAGTTTGTTCTCCTGCACCTGACTTCCCTGCCACCAGCACGCACCCCTTACACAACTCCATTTATACCAAGTTTGTTCTCCTGCACCTGACTTCCCTGCCACCAGCACGCACCCCTTACACAACTCCATTTATACCAAGTTTGTTCTCCTGCACCTGACTTCCCTGCCACCAGCACGCACCCATTACACAACTCCATTTATACCAAGTTCGTTCTCCTGCACCTGACTTCCTGCCACCAGCACGCACCCATTACACAACTCCATTTATACCAAGTTCGTTCTCCTGCACCTGACTTCCTGCCACCAGCACGCACCCATTACACAACTCCATTTATACCAAGTTCGTTCTCCTGCGCCTGACTTCCTGCCACCAGCACGCACCCATTACACAACTCCATTTATACCAAGTTCGTTCTCCTGCGCCTGACTTCCCTGCCACCAGCACGCACCCATTACACAACTCCATTTATACCAAGTTCGTTATCCTGCACCTGACTTCCCTGCCACCAGCACGCACCCATTACACAACTCCATTTATACCAAGTTCGTTCTCCTGCTCCTGACTTCCCTGCCACCAGCACGCACCCATTACACAACTCCATTTATTCCAAGTTTGTTCTCCTGCACCTGACTTCCAAGCCACCAGCACGCACCCCTTACACAACTCCATTTATACCAAGTTCGTTCTCCTGCACCTGACTTCCCTGCCACCAGCACGCACCCATTACACAACTCCATTTATACCAAGTTCGTTCTCCTGCGCCTGACTTCCTGCCACCAGCACGCACCCATTACACAACTCCATTTATACCAAGTTCGTTCTCCTGCACCTGACTTCCCTGCCACCAGCACGCACCCATTACACAACTCCATTTATACCAAGTTTGTTCTCCTGCACCTGACTTCCCTGCCACCAGCACGCACCCCTTACACAACTCCATTTATACCAAGTTTGTTCTCCTGCACCTGACTTCCCTGCCACCAGCACGCACCCCTTACACAACTCCATTTATACCAAGTTTGTTCTCCTGCACCTGACTTCCCTGCCACCAGCACGCACCCATTACACAACTCCATTTATACCAAGTTCGTTCTCCTGCACCTGACTTCCTGCCACCAGCACGCACCCATTACACAACTCCATTTATACCAAGTTCGTTCTCCTGCACCTGACTTCCTGCCACCAGCACGCACCCATTACACAACTCCATTTATACCAAGTTCGTTCTCCTGCGCCTGACTTCCTGCCACCAGCACGCACCCATTACACAACTCCATTTATACCAAGTTCGTTCTCCTGCGCCTGACTTCCCTGCCACCAGCACGCACCCATTACACAACTCCATTTATACCAAGTTCGTTCTCCTGCACCTGACTTCCCTGCCACCAGCACGCACCCATTACACAACTCCATTTATACCAAGTTCGTTCTCCTGCTCCTGACTTCCCTGCCACCAGCACGCACCCATTACACTACTCCATTTATTCCAAGTTTGTTCTCCTGCACCTGACTTGCCTGCCACCAGCACGCACCCATTACACAACTCCATTTATACCAAGTTCGTTCTCCTGCACCTGACTTCCCTGCCACCAGCACGCACCCATTACACAACTCCATTTATACCAAGTTCGTTCTCCTGCACCTGACTTCCCTGCCACCAGCACGCACCCATTACACAACTCCATTTATACCAAGTTCGTTCTCCTGCGCCTGACTTCCTGCCACCAGCACGCACCCATTACACAACTCCATTTATACCAAGTTTGTTCTCCTGCACCTGACTTCCCTGCCACCAGCACGCACCCCTTACACAACTCCATTTATACCAAGTTTGTTCTCCTGCACCTGACTTCCCTGCCACCAGCACGCACCCCTTACACAACTCCATTTATACCAAGTTTGTTCTCCTGCACCTGACTTCCCTGCCACCAGCACGCACCCCTTACACAACTCCATTTATACCAAGTTTGTTCTCCTGCACCTGACTTCCCTGCCACCAGCACGCACCCATTACACAACTCCATTTATACCAAGTTCGTTCTCCTGCACCTGACTTCCCTGCCACCAGCACGCACCCATTACACAACTCCATTTATACCAAGTTCGTTCTCCTGCGCCTGACTTCCTGCCACCAGCACGCACCCATTACACAACTCCATTTATACCAAGTTTGTTCTCCTGCACCTGACTTCCCTGCCACCAGCACGCACCCCTTACACAACTCCATTTATACCAAGTTTGTTCTCCTGCACCTGACTTCCCTGCCACCAGCACGCACCCCTTACACAACTCCATTTATACCAAGTTTGTTCTCCTGCACCTGACTTCCCTGCCACCAGCACGCACCCATTACACAACTCCATTTATACCAAGTTCGTTCTCCTGCACCTGACTTCCTGCCACCAGCACGCACCCATTACACAACTCCATTTATACCAAGTTCGTTCTCCTGCACCTGACTTCCTGCCACCAGCACGCACCCATTACACAACTCCATTTATACCAAGTTCGTTCTCCTGCACCTGACTTCCCTGCCACCAGCACGCACCCATTACACAACTCCATTTATACCAAGTTCGTTCTCCTGCACCTGACTTCCCTGCCACCAGCACGCACCCATTACACAACTCCATTTATACCAAGTTCGTTCTCCTGCACCTGACTTCCCTGCCACCAGCACGCACCCATTACACAACTCCATTTATACCAAGTTCGTTCTCCTGCGCCTGACTTCCTGCCACCAGCACGCACCCATTACACAACTCCATTTATTCCAAGTTTGTTCTCCTGCACCTGACTTGCCTGCCACCAGCACGCACCCATTACACAACTCCATTTATACCAAGTTCGTTCTCCTGCACCTGACTTCCCTGCCACCAGCACGCACCCATTACACAACTCCATTTATACCAAGTTCGTTCTCCTGCACCTGACTTCCCTGCCACCAGCACGCACCCATTACACAACTCCATTTATACCAAGTTCGTTCTCCTGCGCCTGACTTCCTGCCACCAGCACGCACCCATTACACAACTCCATTTATACCAAGTTCGTTCTCCTGCACCTGACTTCCCTGCCACCAGCACGCACCCATTACACAACTCCATTTATACCAAGTTTGTTCTCCTGCACCTGACTTCCCTGCCACCAGCACGCACCCCTTACACAACTCCATTTATACCAAGTTCGTTCTCCTGCACCTGACTTCCCTGCCACCAGCACGCACCCCTTACACAACTCCATTTATACCAAGTTTGTTCTCCTGCACCTGACTTCCCTGCCACCAGCACGCACCCATTACACAACTCCATTTATACCAAGTTCGTTCTCCTGCACCTGACTTCCTGCCACCAGCACGCACCCATTACACAACTCCATTTATACCAAGTTCGTTCTCCTGCACCTGACTTCCTGCCACCAGCACGCACCCATTACACAACTCCATTTATACCAAGTTCGTTCTCCTGCACCTGACTTCCCTGCCACCAGCACGCACCCATTACACAACTCCATTTATACCAAGTTCGTTCTCCTGCACCTGACTTCCCTGCCACCAGCACGCACCCATTACACAACTCCATTTATACCAAGTTCGTTCTCCTGCACCTGACTTCCCTGCCACCAGCACGCACCCATTACACAACTCCATTTATACCAAGTTCGTTCTCCTGCGCCTGACTTCCTGCCACCAGCACGCACCCATTACACAACTCCATTTATACCAAGTTCGTTCTCCTGCACCTGACTTCCCTGCCACCAGCACGCACCCATTACACAACTCCATTTATACCAAGTTTGTTCTCCTGCACCTGACTTCCCTGCCACCAGCACGCACCCCTTACACAACTCCATTTATACCAAGTTTGTTCTCCTGCACCTGACTTCCCTGCCACCAGCACGCACCCCTTACACAACTCCATTTATACCAAGTTTGTTCTCCTGCACCTGACTTCCCTGCCACCAGCACGCACCCATTACACAACTCCATTTATACCAAGTTCGTTCTCCTGCACCTGACTTCCTGCCACCAGCACGCACCCATTACACAACTCCATTTATACCAAGTTCGTTCTCCTGCACCTGACTT
This sequence comes from Oncorhynchus clarkii lewisi, assembly GCF_045791955.1. Classification (NCBI taxonomy): domain Eukaryota; kingdom Metazoa; phylum Chordata; class Actinopteri; order Salmoniformes; family Salmonidae; genus Oncorhynchus; species Oncorhynchus clarkii. Next base: position 60,136,360 of record NC_092164.1, read on the forward strand.
CCTGCCACCAGCACGCACCCATTACACAACTCCATTTATACCAAGTTCGTTCTCCTGCGCCTGACTTCCTGCCACCAGCACGCACCCATTACACAACTCCATTTATACCAAGTTCGTTCTCCTGCGCCTGACTTCCCTGCCACCAGCACGCACCCATTACACAACTCCATTTATACCAAGTTCGTTATCCTGCACCTGACTTCCCTGCCACCAGCACGCACCCATTACACAACTCCATTTATACCAAGTTCGTTCTCCTGCTCCTGACTTCCCTGCCACCAGCACGCACCCATTACACAACTCCATTTATTCCAAGTTTGTTCTCCTGCACCTGACTTCCAAGCCACCAGCACGCACCCCTTACACAACTCCATTTATACCAAGTTCGTTCTCCTGCACCTGACTTCCTGCCACCAGCACGCACCCATTACACAACTCCATTTATACCAAGTTCGTTCTCCTGCACCTGACTTCCTGCCACCAGCACGCACCCATTACACAACTCCATTTATACCAAGTTCGTTCTCCTGCACCTGACTTCCCTGCCACCAGCACGCACCCATTACACAACTCCATTTATACCAAGTTCGTTCTCCTGCACCTGACTTCCTGCCACCAGCACGCACCCATTACACAACTCCATTTATACCAAGTTCGTTCTCCTGCACCTGACTTCCTGCCACCAGCACACACCCCTTACACAACTCCATTTATACCAAGTTCGTTCTCCTGCACCTGACTTCCCTGCCACCAGCACGCACCCATTACACAACTCCATTTATACCAAGTTCGTTCTCCTGCACCTGACTTCCCTGCCACCAGCACGCACCCATTACACAACTCCATTTATACCAAGTTTGTTCTCCTGCACCTGACTTCCCTGCCACCAGCACGCACCCCTTACACAACTCCATTTATACCAAGTTCGTTCTCCTGCACCTGACTTCCCTGCCACCAGCACGCACCCATTACACAACTCCATTTATACCAAGTTCGTTCTCCTGCACCTGACTTCCTGCCACCAGCACGCACCCATTACACAACTCCATTTATACCAAGTTCGTTCTCCTGCACCTGACTTCCTGCCACCAGCACGCACCCATTACACAACTCCATTTATACCAAGTTCGTTCTCCTGCGCCTGACTTCCTGCCACCAGCACGCACCCATTACACAACTCCATTTATACCAAGTTCGTTCTCCTGCGCCTGACTTCCCTGCCACCAGCACGCACCCATTACACAACTCCATTTATACCAAGTTCGTTCTCCTGCACCTGACTTCCCTGCCACCAGCACGCACCCATTACACAACTCCATTTATACCAAGTTCGTTCTCCTGCTCCTGACTTCCCTGCCACCAGCACGCACCCATTACACAACTCCATTTATTCCAAGTTTGTTCTCCTGCACCTTACTTCCAAGCCACCAGCATGCACCCCTTACACAACTCCATTTATACCAAGTTCGTTCTCCTGCACCTGACTTCCTGCCACCAGCACGCACCCATTACACAACTCCATTTATACCAAGTTCGTTCTCCTGCACCTGACTTCCCTGCCACCAGCACGCACCCATTACACAACTCCATTTATACCAAGTTCGTTCTCCTGCACCTGACTTCCTGCCACCAGCACACACCCCTTACACAACTCCATTTATACCAAGTTCGTTCTCCTGCACCTGACTTCCTGCCACCAGCACGCACCCATTAAACAACTCCATTTATACCAAGTTCGTTCTCCTGCACCTGACTTCCCTGCCACCAGCACGCACCCATTACACAACTCCATTTATACCAAGTTCGTTCTCCTGCACCTGACTTCCTGCCACCAGCATACACCTCTTACACAACTCCATTTATACCAAGTTCGTTCTCCTGCACCTGACTTCCTGCCACCAGCACACACCCATTACACAACTCCATTTATACCAAGTTCGTTCTCCTGCACCTGACTTCCCTGCCACCAGCACGCACCCATTACACAACTCCATTTATACCAAGTTCGTTCTCCTGCACCTGACTTCCTGCCACCAGCACACACCCCTTACACAACTCCATTTATACCAAGTTTGTTCTCCTGCACCTGACTTCCCTGCCACCAGCACGCACCCATTACACAACTCCATTTATACCAAGTTCGTTCTCCTGCACCTGACTTCCCTGCCACCAGCACGCACCCATTACACAACTCCATTTATACCAAGTTCGTTCTCCTGCACCTGACTTGCCTGCCACCAGCACGCACCCATTACACAACTCCATTTATACCAAGTTCGTTCTCCTGCGCCTGACTTCCTGCCACCAGCACGCACCCATTACACAACTCCATTTATACCAAGTTCGTTCTCCTGCACCTGACTTCCCTGCCACCAGCACGCACCCATTACACAACTCCATTTATATCAAGTTTGTTCTCCTGCACCTGACTTCCCTGCCACCAGCACGCACCCCTTACACAACTCCATTTATACCAAGTTTGTTCTCCTGCACCTGACTTCCCTGCCACCAGCACGCACCCCTTACACAACTCCATTTATACCAAGTTTGTTCTCCTGCACCTGACTTCCCTGCCACCAGCACGCACCCATTACACAACTCCATTTATACCAAGTTCGTTCTCCTGCACCTGACTTCCTGCCACCAGCACGCACCCATTACACAACTCCATTTATACCAAGTTCGTTCTCCTGCACCTGACTTCCTGCCACCAGCACGCACCCATTACACAACTCCATTTATACCAAGTTCGTTCTCCTGCGCCTGACTTCCTGCCACCAGCACGCACCCATTACACAACTCCATTTATACCAAGTTCGTTCTCCTGCGCCTGACTTCCCTGCCACCAGCACGCACCCATTACACAACTCCATTTATACCAAGTTCGTTCTCCTGCACCTGACTTCCCTGCCACCAGCACGCACCCATTACACAACTCCATTTATACCAAGTTCGTTCTCCTGCTCCTGACTTCCCTGCCACCAGCACGCACCCATTACACAACTCCATTTATTCCAAGTTTGTTCTCCTGCACCTGACTTCCAAGCCACCAGCACGCACCCCTTACACAACTCCATTTATACCAAGTTCGTTCTCCTGCACCTGACTTCCTGCCACCAGGACGCACCCATTACACAACTCCATTTATACCAAGTTCGTTCTCCTGCACCTGACTTCCCTGCCACCAGCACGCACCCATTACACAACTCCATTTATTCCAAGTTTGTTCTCCTGCACCTGACTTCCAAGCCACCAGCACGCACCCCTTACACAACTCCATTTATACCAAGTTCGTTCTCCTGCACCTGACTTCCTGCCACCAGGACGCACCCATTACACAACTCCATTTATACCAAGTTCGTTCTCCTGCACCTGACTTCCTGCCACCAGCACGCACCCATTACACAACTCCATTTATACCAAGTTCGTTCTCCTGCACCTGACTTCCTGCCACCAGCACACACCCCTTACACAACTCCATTTATACCAAGTTCGTTCTCCTGCACCTGACTTCCTGCCACCAGCACGCACCCATTAAACAACTCCATTTATACCAAGTTCGTTCTCCTGCACCTGACTTCCCTGCCACCAGCACGCACCCATTACACAACTCCATTTATACCAAGTTCGTTCTCCTGCACCTGACTTCCTGCCACCAGCACACACCTCTTACACAACTCCATTTATACCAAGTTCGTTCTCCTGCACCTGACTTCCTGCCACCAGCACACACCCATTACACAACTCCATTTATACCAAGTTCGTTCTCCTGCACCTGACTTCCCTGCCACCAGCACGCACCCATTACACAACTCCATTTATACCAAGTTCGTTCTCCTGCACCTGACTTCCTGCCACCAGCACACACCCCTTACACAACTCCATTTATACCAAGTTCGTTCTCCTGCACCTGACTTCCCTGCCACCAGCACGCACCCATTACACGACTGCTCACACGTTTGTGAGTGTATGCCTTTGTTGTCCCTCTGTATGCCTTTGTTGTCCCTCTCTGCGATCGCCTGTCCATCTGCTGGATAGATTGTCAACAGAAAGTCTCTGGTTTGTCCACCAGAGATCAAAGTCTTTCGAACTTGTAGCTTTTTATAATGAATACGTCATTCGGTCATTTGACCAGTTGCGTTTACCAGACTAAAGTACTTAAACAGCAGCAGCCTGAATAATTGTTCTTTAGTTTGTAGATTTCTGAGCCATTTCAACGTGGGAATGATCTCCACATTCTCTGGTCTTGTCCTTTGACAGATTTGCCAACCATTTCAACATGTAGTGTCAGCTTCCATTTTTTCTGGTCTTGTCCTTTGGTAGAGTTGTAATTTGAACCACTTCACACACCAGCATTACCCGGTATGTTTTGGTCTTATGTAAATTTTGTCGGAAGTGGGTTTTATACTTTTAGTAGAAAAGGGGGCGATCCATGGCGCCGATGTAACTAGTTAAAACTTTATATTACTAGTTAAAACTTTATATGAAAACCCATACTCTCATTTAGAAGGCTAACATCACATACTCAATCATTTATTTTATCCAACATTCAGATGCAAACCTCATAATTGAGAAGTGTATACAAACAAAGCAACAGTAATGTTTGTCTCCTGTCCTTCCCGAGGTCACCAAATGAAACAAACTCGACATGACTGTTCATTAAGTGTCCACGGACCACTCCAACTGCTTGGAATACAGAAATACTGTTCAATTATTCAACCTTAGAATGTTAGCGTACTGCAAAGTCTTTCTCTGTGGTAACAAAGGGATTCTCAACTTTCATTTTGGCAGAGTGGGGAAAGGTGTTTTGGCATTTACAACTGTCATAAAACAGCCGACTTCCCGCTCTCCCACCCTCCGAGAGAGAGTGTACTGTAGAGCGGACCCACTATAAACTGATCCTTCAGATCTTCACAGGAGAGTCATGACACAGGAGAAAGCAGGGCATTGTGGGGAGATTAATGTGGAGGTTCCCTCCTCCTCTGGCGTTTATCCCTTCTTCTGACATTTGACCATCTGTATTGCAGGCCCCATGCATATCAAAACAGAGTTTAACATCCGAGACGTAGGGGAATGGATGAACATGTTGATATTTATTAGGCTAAAGGTACTGGAAAATGTTTGGCAGTCTCAGCTTAGGTGTGGAAATTATTGCATCCTCACCTTTTCTCTATTCCAAGCACAAGAAAAAAACTTGTTTTGATCGGCTATTCCACTGATTTCAATCTCAATTAAATACGTGGAGCGTCTCTCTCACATTCCTAAAACTCCAGAATGATGTCCTAAACTTTAAATTTCACCCCTGTCATCTAGGTCCATTGAGTTCAGAGTCAGAGGCTCACTGACCACTCCCCCTTTCAACTTTAGAACTATCAGCCTACATCCCTGTGTCCCAATTCTCTGTTCTTTCTTCCCAAGTAAGTCCACGCTTATTCCCTTCACTTCATGATTTAACAGGAAATGACTGGTATAGTAAATATGCTGGAAACTCCTCTTACTATTCTTCATCCAGCCCCTTCTTACACCAATCCAGTGTTTTTAAACGCTTGGGGAGAAGTGTACCAGCGCACACTCTTGGTACGGGGAAAAGAAATGCCAGAGAATTGGAACAAAGAGGATTTGGCTGTGACCAGGACAATTTGTGCTCAGCACACTAAGCTATAAATCAGCCTATCAGCAGCCAGATGCATTCTGTTTCTGGAATCTGGATAGGTCTGACCCCAGTTCAGATTGATGCTCCTCTAGCTCTGACTAAGTATCTTGTCATTAGCCACAGTTTTGGACCACTCGCTCATCTCGTCTGAGCTCCCCTGTATTTTACAGTCTGCGAGGGAATGACCTCAACTCTTAAATTCTGTTCATGAGGTCACTTTGAGAAAATCCCAGTCAGCCATGCTCCACTTCAACCACTGGCATTCCTTAAAAACAGAGCCAGGAGATAGGAAAAGATGCATGGGAAGAGATAGGAAAAGATGCATGGGAAGAGATAGGAAAAGATGCATGGGAAGAGATAGGAAAAGATGCATGGGAAGAGATAGGAAAAGATGGGACATCTTAAATGCCTTCATCCCATTTGTAAGGTATGGATGTGTGCACAAAAATCCAAAACAACAGCGCATCAAATGTACCACATTCACTTGTGGCTGTTACTTAACCCCGAAAAGTCTAAGCCTTTGGGGGGGAGGGGAACGGGGTTCTACTAAGCTAACATATGTAATTGTTTTAAGGTGGTCATACCATGGATCATTTAGCTATTTGATTTGGAATATCCGTACCCCTGTAGATACATATAAAATATGTATACAGTCCCAGTCAAAAGTTGACACACCTACTCATGCAAGGGTTTTTCTTATTTTTCTTTTTTTTACTATTTTCTTCATTGTAGAACAATAGTGAAGACATCAAAACTATGAAATAACACATATGGACTCAAAAAGTAACCAAAATATATGTTATATTTGAGATTCCTCTAAGTAGCCACCCTTACCTTGAGGATAACTTTGCACACTCTTGACATTCTCTCAACCAGCTTCGTGAGGAATGCTTTTCTAACATTTTTTGAAGGAATTCCCACATTTGCTGAACACTTGTTGCCTGCTTTTCCTCCAACTCATCCCAAACCATCTCAATTGGGTTGAGGTCGGGTGATTGTGGAGGCGAGTCGACTAGGGGTTTTTAATAGATGCATCATTAACATTAACCACACAACTTACCATAGACCATTACTATTTATATACACACACACACACACACACACACACACACACACACACACACACACACACACACACACACACACACACACACACACACACACACACACACACACACACACACACACACACACACACACACACACACACACACACACACACACACACACACACACACACACCAAAGGCGTGCCATGAATTTGACAGTAACTTTAAAAGGGGTAACAGTATTTTACTGTAATTACAAGGGAGTGGTTCAAGCATGTTGGCTGTTAGGTAAGTTGTTTACGCATTACAGCATATTAATGAATATTTTGTGTTTTATGTCACTTACACTTTTAGAGGCCTTAACGAAGGCTTCTAAACCGGCAGCAAATACAGGGCAAAACAGAACAAAAGAACATGAACAAAAGAACATGAACAAATGCTCAACCATCAAGACCTGCTGCCACTCCAATCTATCCTCAAAACATTTTAAATTGATAGGAAACTATAACCACATATGAGTTCAATTGCCACAGCATTCTCTCTCACGGGTGCAACAAATATAGCCTCTTACAAGGCACGCCTCAAAATATGTTAATGACCCAGAAATCACAATACCATGCGCCCACTATAGTGGTCAAAGGGTTTTTGGCGCTCCAAAAATATGGTACGGTACTGTATTCTGTGGGGTGGAATTATAGTACCATTTGAAATGTAGCAATTATTTCTCCGCCCATACTGCAGTATTCTGCAGTGAAACGTTTCATAGTATTTAAGTGTTGATAAAACCTCAAATATCAATATAAATGACAGTTTTAGGTTACAGTGCACACAAATATACAGTACAGTGCAGTTTATTACACCTGCTGTATCCTGTACACTTGACAAACTTTGAAACACACACACAAATACACACATGTTCTTAGGCTGGGTCCATATAGAGGATAGAGGGTCAGCTGGGGTAACTCTCCTGGGGAATGAATGCATACCATTAGAGGGCTAGGCATGACTTGATGTGCCTGTGTGTTATGGTTGTGATCAAACACTTTCAACTGGATTCATTTGTCTGTTTTTTTTTACCTTCCTGTTTGAGAAGCATTATATGGGTGTAGTATTTGTACGGCCTTATTAAAGAAGACTACACAACGTTCAAGGATTAGTGTCTCTGTATTCCCTTGGTTGTTATCTGGCTTATGTTGAGCTGACACTACGTTAGGCTATTAAACAAGCAAGGTGATTGGTGAAGCTGAAACAAATACACCTCACAGAGGGCCTGAAAGGCGATGGTCTTTTGTTGGGACGTAGGAAGACAGCTCTGCTTTTATAGACCTGGCAGCATCCTAAATCACTGCGTTTGTGTCCATGATAGAGGTCTTCACGGATCCACGTGTACCCGAATACCCGAGACCCGATCCGGGACCCGAGTTGGTCCGGATGCAGAATTCTAAATAATGTCACGGGCTTGGGTCGGATCTGAATGATTGTTACGGGTCTCGGGTATGTGTAATTTTAACTGACTTGTCCGGAAGGGCCGTACAGATCCGAATGTGACTGCTGCAGTAGAGAGAGAGAGACATTTGATCATTTATGCTGCTGCATTTCACGAGAGGGGAGCATGGCGCGTGTAGCTTTCCACTTGGCAAAAAACTGAATCAACGTTGTTTCCACGTCATTTCAACCAAGAAAATCAATGTGACGACATTGAATCAACGTTGTTTCCACGTCATTTCAACCAAGAAAATCAATGTGACGACGTTGAATCAACGTGGAAAACTGATTGGATTTGTAAAAAATGATCAACGTACGTACGGGCATTTTCGTATTTATTTTTTTACCCAACTTTATATCTAAATCGGATGACATGGTGAAATTATTTTGGGATTTCACTTTGAATTCACGTTAGTTGAAAACTCAAACAAATGTAAATCAGAACTAGATGTTGAACTGACGTCTGTGCCCAGTGGGTTGTTGTTGGTCAATCATTAGTCATCACAGCTGCAATAGGCCACAGTCACACCACGTCATTTCAAAGTGGATAATTTAGTAATATTTGGTTGAGACGTTGAACAATGAGATTACAACCGATATTCATCCTCCCAAAAGACAGCCAAAATGTAGTTGAATTTCCAATGTGTTATCACTATGAGTTCAACCAGACACAACCAGATTCAAACATTTAAAAGCACAGCAAAGTTCAAATTGGAATACAATGTCAGATATTTAGTTTATTTATACAATACTAATGTGTTATCACTGTGCTTCATCTAATAGCAGAACCAAATGACCTGGATTGCAGTTGAGATTACATTAAAGTACATGGTGCAAGTGATTAATGCCGTTTCAGAGTCTGCGCAGATTATTGCAGCAATTGTGAAAATCTCTACACACTTGCGATGACCTATACATGCTATCTTGAACAAGCACGCTTTATATTATTACATAAGAAGAATAGTTACAGTAACCTCATAGTGGCCATGAATGATTTACTCATTTTAAGCTTGAATGTTACAATAGTTTGTAAGATAGTGTCATGACGTTGCGCTCTTTGGGTACAGCGAGCACCATCCCCCTCTCTCTGCTCCTACAACCAGGCTGCTGTGGTCAGTGAGGTCGTAAATTCCTAGGGAAGACCCTGCCTCATGGCCACACAGTATAGAGACAGAGTGCAGTTTCATAGAGAACAAAGGAATTTCTTCCACCTCACAGAACTTGAGGTCCGAACAACATTTATGTATAAAATGTATAAAAGATCGGTGAAGAATCCAGCTATGAACTGGTCAGTTTGTTACATTTTGGTGAGGCTCAAGGGACACAGTGCGGCCACATTACCATAACACTGTTTATATAATAATATGAGGTTTATATCTAATTGTTGTATAAGATGAATGAGTGAGGATGATACTGTTTGTAAAATTGTGTAATGTGATTTTGGACTGTTTAAACTATCGATACCGACAGAATAAGAAGAAGTCTTTGATATTAATTACTAGTCTGCAGCTAGGAATTCGGTATCATTGAACGCGAAGAACGACAACCGCCGAAACGTGCATTCTATTACGTGAATGTCACTCTGAACAATCCATCCTAACCACGAGATAGAGAGAGAGGACGGAAACTCTCCAACAGAGACTAACATTTCAACAGCGATCAAGACGACACACTGTAAATATATATATATTGATTGCAATTGTTCCCGAATGAGTGAGCGGTCATGTGCAAAAGATTAGCATTTCAATTGTTATAATTATCAACTGTCTGTTGTCTTCTCAGTCGACCCCCACTTCCCTTTTGTACAACAAGCCGCCATGCCGGTTTAGCCCACTAGGGCACATTCTCCTATCATTTCTTGTAACCATATTTACTTTGTTTGTTTGTTTATGCATTTCTGTGAATGACTTAGTTAGTAAATAAATGATTTAAGACAACTGATGTATGGATAACTCATAGTGAAGACTGGGTTCGTGTAGATAACCAAAAATGTATGACGTTTGGAATGAGACCAACGTGAGGTAACGTAAATAATTCATTAATTCGAAGACTAATTGATCAGATATAAAATATCTGAAAAGTTATATTAGGAAATTATAACTTTGTAATCTGAATATTTTCCTCATAAAAAAACAAATAACTGAAAGATCATATTTACATAAGTATTCAGACCATTTACTCAGTACTTTGTTGAAGCACCTTTGGCAGCGATTACAGCCTTGAGTCTTCTTGGGATGGTGGATGGTGTATCAATACACCCAGTCACTACAAAGACAGGCTTACTTCCTAACTCAGTTGCTGGAGAGGAAGGAAACCACTCAGGGATTTCATCATGAGGCCAATGGCGATTTCAGTTTAATGGCTGTGATAGGAGGATACTGAAGACAGTGTTGTGACAAGGTAGGGGTGGTATACAGAAGATAGCCCGATTTGGTAAAATACCAAGTCCATATTATGGCAGAAACAGCTCAAATAAGCAAAGAGAAATGACAGTGTCAGCGTCATTGTCAGTGGTGTATAGGTAAGGACGGAGTCAAGCGCAGGAAACAGAACAAAGTAAAAATAACGTACTTTACTCGGGAAAAAATAAACAGTACAATAAATCCACGTAGGGATACCAAACCCTAACACACAAGACTCACACAAAACAGGAACAATCACGCACAAAACATAATGAGACCCAGAGGGTTAAATAGGGAAATAATAATAACGTAATGGGAACCAAGACATAACAAATGGAAAAAGAAATGTGGATCGGTGGCAGCTAGAAAGCTGGTGACAACGACCGCCGAACGCCGCCCGAACAAGGAGAGGCACCAACTTCGGCGGAAGTCGTGACAGACAGTCCATCATTAGTTTAAATCATGAAGGTCAGTCAATCTGGAAAATGTAAAGAACTTTGAAAGTTTCTTCAAGTGCAGTCACAAAAACCATCAAGTGCTATGATTAAACTGGCTCTCATGTGGACCGCCACAGGAAAAAAAAGACCCAGAGTTACCTCTGTTGCAGAGGATAAGCCCAAATAAATGATTCACAGAGTTCAAGTAACAGACACATCTCAACATCAACTGTTCAGAGTAGACTCCATGAATCAGGCCTTTATCGTCAAATTGCTGCAAAGAAACCAGTACTAATGGACACCACTAAGAAGAATATACTTACTTGGGCCAAGAAACAGGAGCAATGCCATTAGACCGGTGGAAGTCTGTCCTTTGTCTGATGATTCGAAATTTGATATTTTTGGTTCCAGTCGTCGTGTCTTTGTGAGACACAGAGTTGGTGAACAGATGATCTCCGCATGTGTGGTTCCCAACCGTGAGGCATGGAGGAGGAGGTTAAGACACACTTAACCAGCATGGCTACCACAGCATTCTGCAGCGATATACCATCCCATCTGGTTTGCGCTTAGTGGGACTATCATTCGTTTTTCAACAGGACAAAGACCTAACACACCTCCAGGCGGTGTAAGGGCTATTTGACCAAGAAGGAGAGTGATGGAGTGCTGCGTCAGATGACCTGGCCTCCACAATCACCCGACCTCAACCCAATTGAGATGGTTTGGGATGAGTTGGACTGTAGAGGGAAGGAAAAGCAGCCAACAAGTGTTCAGCGTATGTGGGAACTCCTTCAAGACTGTTGGAAAAGCATTCCAGGTGAAGCTGGTTGAGAGAATGCCAAGAGGGTGCAATGTTGTCAAGGCAAAGGGTGGCTACTTTGAAGAATGTAAAATGTAATATATATTTTGATTTGTTTAACACTTTTTTGGCAACTACATGATTCCATGTGTTATTTCTTGGTTTTGATGTCTTCGCTATTATTCTACAATGTAGAAAATAGTAAGAATAAAAAAAAAACTGGAATGAGTAGGTGTGTCCAAGCTTTTGACTGGTACTGTAACTCTACTTAAATATAAGACCTAAAAATGGTTGTCTAGAAATGATCAACAACCAACTTGACAGAGCTTCAATAATGTTTTAAAGAATAATGGGCAAATATTGTACAATCCAGGTGTGCAAAGGTCTTAGACTTACCAAGAAATGTGATTCTAACATGTATTGACTCGAGGTTGAATTCTTATCTAATCAAAACATATTAGTGTTTTACTTTCCTTAAAATTCTTCCACTTTGACATTACAGAATATTTTGTGTAGATGATAGACACTTTTTTAAATAAAATACATTTCAATCCCACTTTGTAACACAACAAAATGTGGCAAAAATCAAGAGGTGTGAATACTTTCTGATGGCACTGAATGCATATCGGGTCCGGGTGGGAAAGCCCCAGGTCCATTTTGGAACAGGTCCAACTATTTGGACTTGTGAAGACCTCTAGTCCGTGTCGCCTCTCTCCTGCCAAAACCACAGAGACAAACTGTCACGGCATTCAAGAGAAGAAGGTGAGGACCAAGGTGCAGCATGGTACATGTTCATAATTAATTTATTAGCAACTGAACACTAATTACAAAAATGACACAAAAGAAATAACCGAAACAGTTCTGTCTGGTACAGATACAAAACAGAAAACAACTACCCACAAAACCCATGTGGGCAAGAGATACCTAAGTATGGTTCTCAATCAGAGACAACGACAGACAGCCGTCCCTGATTGAGAACCATACCTGGCCAAAAACAAAGAAATACAAAAACATAGAAAAAATAACATAGAATGCCCACCCTAGTCACACCCTGGCCTAACCAAAATAGAGCATAAAAAGCCTCTCTATGGCCAGGGTGTGACACAAACAAAGAAAAGTAGGCTTCATAAAGACTGGTGTCTGGTTTGACAGCAGAGTCTATTCATTCTTGGAGGAGAAGGAGAGCGGAGAATATCCCTGGCCTGTGGTGGAAGCTGTTTTAGCTATCACACACACACACACACACACACACACACACACACACTCCTCTTCATCTCATCCACCCATTTCCTAAGAAGAAAAAACCCTGTCTGGTTATCAGAGGCTTAAATCATCAAATTTATTTATATCGCCCTTCGTACATCATCTGATATCTCAAAGTGCTGTACAGAAACCCAGCCTAAAACCCCAAACAGCAAGCAATGCAGGTGTAGAAGCACGGTGGCTAGGAAAAACTCCCTAGAAAGGCCAAAACCTAGGAAGAAACCTAGAGAGGAACCAGGCTATGTGGGGTGGCCAGTCCTCTTCTGGCTGTGCCGGGTGGAGATTATAACAGAACATGGCCAAGATGTTCAAATGTTCATAAATGACCAGCATGGTCCAATAATAATAAGGCAGAACAGTTGAAACTGGAGCAGCAGCATGGCCAGGTGGACTGGGGACAGCAAGGAGTCATCATGTCAGGTAGTCCTGAGGCATGGTCCTAGGGCTCAGGTCCTCCGAGAGAGAGAAAGAAAGAGAGAATTAGAGAGAGCACACTTAAATTCACACAAGACACCGAATAGGACAGGAGAAGTACTCCAGGTATAACAAACTGACCCCAGCCCCCCAACACATAAACTACTGCAGCATAAATACTGGAGGCTGAGACAGGAGGGGTCAGGAGACACTGTGGCCCCATCCGAGGACACCCCCGGACAGGGCCAAACAGGAAGGATATAACCCCACCCACTTTGCCAAAGCACAGCCCCCACACCACTAGAGGGATATCTTCAACCACCAACTTACCATCCTGAGACAAGGCCGAGTATAGCCCACAAAGATCTCCGCCACGGCACAACCCAAGGGGGGGCGCCAACCCAGACAGGAAGATCAGCTTAGAAGCAGGTTTCTCTCCCACACTGCAAACACTCTGGCTCAGCGCCAGGCTTCTCTCCCACACAGCAAACACTCTGGCTCAGCACTTGAGTCTGTGATACATGTTTGAGCCTGGCATTCAACCCAACAGAGAAAGGACAAGGCTGGTTGGAGTTTGTATTGCAGGTGTCGCGTGTGCTCCCTCTCCGGCCTCAAGGTCACCAGGCTGCTTGTTATGGCACACACCTGTCACTATTGTTATGTGCATCTGCGTGTCATCAGACTCACCTGGACTCCATCACCTACTTGATTACCTGTCCTATGTAAACTCAGCAAAAAAAGTAACGTCCTCTCCCTTTCAACTGAGTTTATTTTCAGCAAAATTAACATGTGTAAATATTTGTATGAACATAACAAGATTCAACAACTGAGACAAAATCTGAACAAGTTCCACAGACATGTGGCATATGCATTAAGTACTGCAGTGCATCTCCTCCTCATGGAGTGCACCAGATTTGTCAGTTCTTGCTGTGAGATGTTACCCCACTCTTCCACCAAGTCATCTGCAAGTTCCCGGAGATTTCTGGGGAGAATGACCCTAGACCTCACCCTCCGATCCAACAGGTCCCAGACGTGTTCAATGGGATTGCGATCCGGGCTCTTCGCTGTCCATGGCAGAACACTGACATTCCTGTCTTGCAGGAAATCACGCACAGAACAAGCAGTATGGCTGGTGGTATTGTCATGCTGGTGGGTCATGTCAGGATGAGCCTGCAGGAAGGGTACCATATGAGGGAGGAGGATATCTTCCCTGTAAAGCACATCGTTGAGATTGCCTGCAATGGCAACAGGCTCAGTCCGATGATGCTGTGACACACTGCCCCAGAACACGACGGACCCTCCACCTCCAAATCGATCCCACTCCAGAGTACAGGCCTCGGTGTAACGCTCATTCCTTCGACGATAAACGCGAATCCAACCCCTGGTGAGACAAAACCGTGACTCGTCAGTGAAGAGCACTTTTTGCCAGTCCAGCGACGGTGGGTTTGTGCCCATAGGCGACGTTGTTGCCGGTGATGTCTGTAAAGGACCTGCCATACAACAGGCCTACAAGCCCTCAGTCCAGCCTCTCTCAGCCCATTGCGGACAGTCTGAGCACTGATGGAGGGATTGTGCGTTCCTGGTGTAACTCAGGCAGTTGTTGTTGCCATCCTGTACCTGTCCCGCAGGTGTGATGTTCGGATGTACCGATCCTGTGCAGGTGTTGTTACACGTGGTCTGCCACTGCGAGGACAATCAGCTGTCCGTCCTGTCTCCCTGTAGCACTGTCTTCGGCATCTCACAGTACGGACATTGCAATTTATTGCCCTGGCCACATATGCAGTCCTCATGCCTCCTTGCAGCATGCCTAAGGCACGTTCATGCAGATGAGCAGGGACCCTGGGCATCTTTCTTTTGGTATTTTTCAGAGTCAGTAGAAAGGCCTCTTTAGTGTCCTAAGTTTTCAAAACTGTGACCTTAATTGCCTACCGTCTGTAAGCTGTTAGTGTCTTAATGACCGTTCCACGGGTGCATTTTCATTAATTGTTTATGGTTCATTGAACAAGCATTGGAAACAGTATTTAAACCCTTTACAATGAAGATCTGTGAAGTTATTTGGATTTTTATGAATTTTGAAAGACAAGGTCCTGGAAAAGGGACGTTTCTTTTTTTGCTGAGTTTATGTCATTCCCTTTGGTCCCTCTTCCGGCGCTCTAGATCGCCATTTTCCTGCATCTCAGCCGGACTGACAGGTTGCCCGTGCCTCAGCAGAGGTGACCGGTCCACTCCTGATCCCTGGGATCATCATTTCGGTCAGCGTCCTGCGAGTGCTGGGGAGGGGGTACTGTCACGTGTGCTCCCTCTCCGGCCTCTAGGTCACCAGGCTGCTCGTTATGGCGCACAACTGTCACCATCATTACGCGCACCTACGCTTCATCAGACTCACCTGGACTCCATCACCTCCTTGATTACCTACCCTATATATGTCACTCCCTTTTGTTCCTTCCCCAGGCGTCATTGTTTCTGTTTCTTGTCTGTGTGCTGTTAGTGTTTCTTTTGTGTTATGTTGCGTTTATTTATTAATACACTCACTCCCTGAATGTGCTTCCCGACTTCCCACACATTGTTACAGCAGGGAGGAACTGGACAGGATTGTGCTAAAATTTTTATCCAGAAGTCAGTCAGTCAGATCCAAAAATGAGCTCTGAAATTCAAACAAAGTGCTATCAACACCAGGAGTGTTATTTATCCACTTGTCAGTGCCAGGGTAATTTGACATGTATCCAATGAGGAGCTTAAATCTGACACTTAGCTTTGGTTAATAAATGAGCTCAGCATTGCAGAGGACAGAGAGAAATGATGGCAGCCATACTTTTTATGTCAACAGTGAAGCGGTTCTAAATCACAGCTTGTCTCGTGCCAATTCTAGATCCTCTCGAATCAAGTGTCAAAAGCATCCCATGATCTGGCCAGGATCATTTGACTATGTCCCTAATTGCACCCTTTTCCCTATGTAGTGCACTACTTTTGACCAGGGTGAATAGGGCTCTAGTCAAAAGTAATGCGCTATACATGTAATAGGGTGATTTATTTTTTTGCCGATTGGGTTGTATTTTTCTAAGCGTCTGTAAGGTCCTTCAGTCGAGTAGTGAATTTAAAGCACAGTTTCAACAACAAAGACCAGGGACGTTTTCCAATGCCTCGTAAAGTAGAGAACCGATTGGTCAATGGGTAAAACAAATAAAAAAGCAGACCCTAACTTAGTTGCAGGAGAGGAAGGAAACCGCTCATGGATTTCCCCATGATGCCAATGGTGATTTTAGTAGAAAACTGAGAATGGATCAGCAACATTGTAGTTACTCCATAATACTAACCGTAATGACAGAGTGAAAAGATTGAAGCCTGTACATTATAAAAATATTCAGACGCTAAAGTAATACTGTGAAAAATGTGGCAAAACTATTTTGTCCTGATTACAAGGTGTTATGTTTGGGGCAAATACAACACAACACATCACTGAGTACCACTCTTCATATTTTCAAGCATAGTGGTGGCTACATCATGTTATGAGTACAGTATGCTTGTCATCGGCAACAGGATACAAATAAATGGAATGGAGCTAAGCACAGGCAAAATCCTTGAGGAAACCACCAGACACAGGGTGGCGAATTCACCTATCAGCAGGACATTAAACTTAAACACAAATCTACACTGGAGCTGCTCACCAAGATGACATTGAATGTCCCTGAGTGGCCTAGCTACTAAATCTGCTTGAAGATCTATGGCAAGTCTTGAAAATGGCTGTCTACCAATGATCAACAAACATCTTGACAGAGATTGAAGAATTGTTTAAAGATTAATGTGCAAATATTGCATAATCCAGGTGTTTAAAGCTCTTAGAGACACCCCAAAAGATTCACAGCTGTAATCACTGCCAAAGGTTATTCTAACATGTATTAACTAAGGGGGGTGGCAGGGAATTATTACCCTATCAAGATATATTAGAGTTGTATTTTTCATTTAAAGGGCAGTGCAGTCAAAAATGTGAATATCCTGTATCTTTTTCACACTTTGAGATTCAAATAACACTCTGTAATATTTTAAATAATCTTAATTTCCTTTTAGTGTAAGAGTTTTCAAAAAAAATAACAACTAGAATTTCATTATTTTCTGGTGGGATGGAGTTTTTGGCCAACAGCATGACATCACAGTCTGATTGGATTATTCTGACCGATAACCAGTCATCTTCTATTTGTATAAATGTCCTCCTACTTTGAAGGGGTAGGCAGGGTAAGGTAGAATCTAGATGATCCTATCCTCCAATCAGAGCTGTGTATGTAAATATATTTCGATTTGTATCAACACGCCCACACAAGTGTTTCGATGGCAAAAGGAGGCTCGTGGAAATAAAATATTGTAACGATCTTCTTCATCTGAGGAACAGGAAAGATCGGACCAAAACTCAGCGTGGTAAGTGTCCATGTTAATTTAATATAACTGAACACGAATTACAAAATAACAGAGTGAAACAATGAAAATCGAAACAGTCCTGAAAGGTGACACAACACAAAACAGGAAACAACTACCCACAAACACCAGGTGGGAAAAGGCTACCTAAGTATGGTTCTCAATCAGAGACAACGATAGACTCTGATTGGGAGCCATACCAGGCCAAATTCATAGAAAAGAAACATAGAAAAACAACATAGAATGCCCACCCCAACTCACGCCCCGACCAAACCAAAATAGAGACATAAAAAAGGAACTAAGGTCAGGGCATGACAAATACAAACAATATACTGTATTTGGAGTTATTTTCATTAAATAAACACACAGTGATGTATTAGACATACAGTGATGATATAAACATTTTATTAAAACGACTGCATGTGTTTTACATACAAAGCTCTCCCCCACCCTCCATTTGGCAAACCTGACCATAATTATATCCCCCTAATTCCTGTTTACAAGCAAAAACTAAAGCAGGAAGAACTAGTGACTCGCTCAATACGTAAGTGGTCAAATGACATGGATGCTACACTACAGGACTGTTTTGCTAGCAAAGACTGGAATATGTTCCGGGATTCATCCAATGGGCACTGAGGAATACACCATCTCAGTCATCAGCTTCATCAATAAGTGCATTGATGACGTCGTCCCCACAGTGACTGTACGTACATATCCCATCCAGAAGCCATGGATTACAGGCAACATCCGCATTGAGCTACAGGCTAGAGCTCTCAAGGAGCAGGAGACTAATCCGGACGTTTATAAGAAATCCCACTATGCCCTCAGACGAACCCTCAAACAAGCAAAGCGTCAATACAGGATTAAGATTGAATCCCACTACAACGGCACTGACGCTCGTCGGATGTGGCAGGGCTTGAAAACTATTTTGGACTACAAAGGGAAACCCAGACGCAAGCTGCCCAGTAATGCGAGCCTACCAGATTAGCTAAATGCCCTTTTATGCTTGCTTCGAGGCAAGCAACACTGAAGCATGCACGAGAGCACCAGGTGTCCTGGATGACTGTCTGATAACGCTCTCGGTAGCAGATGTGAACAAAACCTTAACAGGTCAACATTCACAAAGCCGCTGGGACAGATGAATTACCAGGACGTGTACTCAAAGCATGCGTGGACCAACTGTCAAGTGTCTTTACTAACATTTTCAAACTCTCCCTGACTGAGTCTGTAATACCTACATGTTTCAAGCAGACCACCACAAGCGAAGCGAAGCGAAGGTAACCTGCCCAAATGATTACCGCCCCGTAGCATTCACCGCGGTAGCCATGAAGTACTTTGAAAGGCTGGTCATGGCTCACATCAACAGCATCCTCCCGGACACCCTAGACCCACTCCAATTCGCGTACCGCCCCAACAGATCCACGTATGACTCAATCTCAATCGCACTCCACACTGCACTTTCTCACCTGGACAAAAGAAACACATAGGTGAGAATGCTGTACATTGACTACAGCTCAACGTTCAACACCATAGTGCCCACGAAGCTCATCACTAAGCTAAGGACCTGGACTTCCTGACGGGCCTCCCCCAAGTGGTAAGAGTAGGCAACAACACCTCTGCCACGCTGATCGATAACACTGGGGCCCCTCAGGGGTGTGCTTAGTCCCCTCCTGTATTTCCTGTTCACCCATGACTGCGTGGTCAAACACGACTCCAACACCATCATTAAGTTTGCTGACAACACAACAGTGTTAGGCCTGATCACCGACAATGATAAGACAGCCTATAGGGAGGAGGTCAGAGAACTGGCAGTGTGGTGCCAGGACAACAACCTCTCCCTCAATGTGGGCAAGACTAAGGAGCTGATCGTGGACTACTGGAAAAGGCGGGCCGAACAGGCCCCCACTCACATCGACGGGGCTTTGGTTGAGTGGTTCAAGAGTTTCAAGTTCCTTCGAGAGCATCCTGACCGGTTGCATCACCGCCTGGTATGGCAACTGCTCGGCATCTGATCGTAAGGCACTACAGAGTGTAATGTGAACGGCCCAGTACATCACTGGGGCCAAGCTTCCTGCCATCCAGGACCTATATAATAGGCGGTGTCAGAGGAAAGCCCATAAAATTGTCAGAGACTCCAGGCACCCAATTTATAGACTGTTATCTCTGCTACCACACAGCAAGCGGTACCGGAACGCCAAGTCTAGGACCAAAAGGCTCCTCAACAGCTTCTACCCCCAAGCCATAAGACTGCTGAACAATTCATAAAATCGCCACCAGACAATTTACATTGACCCCCACCTACATGTACAGATGACCTCAACTAGCCTGTACCCCTACACACTGACTCGGTAACAGTGCACTGTATATAGTCTCGTTATTGTTATTGTGTTACTTTTTATTATTACTTTTTATGTTAGTCTACTTGTTAAATATTTTCTTCTTCTTGAACTGCACTGTTTGTTAAGGGCTTGTAAGTAAGCATTTCACGGTAAAGTCTACACTGTTGGTTAAGGGCTTGTAAGTCAGCATTCCACGGTAAAGTCTACACTGTTGGTTAAGGGCTTGTAAGTCAGCATTTCACGGTAAAGTCTACACTGTTGGTTAAGGGCTTGTAAGTCAGCATTTCACGGTAAAGTCTACACTGTTGGTTAAGGGCTTGTAAGTCAGCATTTCACGGTAAAGTCTACACTGTTGGTTAAGGGCTTGTAAGTCAGCATTTCACGGTAAAGTCTACACTGTTGGTTAAGGGCTTGTAAGTAAGCATTTCACGGTAAAGTCTGCACTGTTGGTTAAGGGCTTGTAAGTAAGCATTTCACGGTAAAGTCTACACTGTTGGTTAAGGGCTTGTAAAGTAAGCATTTCACGGTAAAGTCTACACTGTTGGTTAAGGGCTTGTAAGTAAGCATTCCACGGTAAAGTCTACACTGTTGGTTAAGGGCTTGTAAGTAAGCATTTCACGGTAAAGTCTACACTGTTGGTTAAGGGCTTGTAAGTAAGCATTTCACGGTAAAGTCTGCACTGTTGGTTAAGGGCTTGTAAGTAAGCATTCCACGGTAAAGTCTACACTGTTGGTTAAGGGCTTGTAAGTAAGCATTTCACGGTAAAGTCTACACTGTTGGTTAAGGGCTTGTAAGTAAGCATTCCACGGTAAAGTCTACACTGTTGGTTAAGGGCTTGTAAATCAGCATTTCACGGTGGTTTCAAGTGGTTCAAGAGTTTCAAGTTCCTTCGAGAGCATCCTGACCGGTTGCATCACCGCCTGGTATGGCAACTGCTCGGCATCTGATCGTAAGGCACTACAGAGTGTAATGTGAACGGCCCAGTACATCACTGGGGCCAAGCTTCCTGCCATCCAGGACCTATATAATAGGCGGTGTCAGAGGAAAGCCCATAAAATTGTCAGAGACTCCAGGCACCCAATTTATAGACTGTTATCTCTGCTACCACACAGCAAGCGGTACCGGAACGCCAAGTCTAGGACCAAAAGGCTCCTCAACAGCTTCTACCCCCAAGCCATAAGACTGCTGAACAATTCATAAAATCGCCACCAGACAATTTACATTGACCCCCACCTACATGTACAGATGACCTCAACTAGCCTGTACCCCTACACACTGACTCGGTAACAGTGCACTGTATATAGTCTCGTTATTGTTATTGTGTTACTTTTTATTATTACTTTTTATGTTAGTCTACTTGTTAAATATTTTCTTCTTCTTGAACTGCACTGTTTGTTAAGGGCTTGTAAGTAAGCATTTCACGGTAAAGTCTACACTGTTGGTTAAGGGCTTGTAAGTCAGCATTCCACGGTAAAGTCTACACTGTTGGTTAAGGGCTTGTAAGTCAGCATTTCACGGTAAAGTCTACACTGTTGGTTAAGGGCTTGTAAGTCAGCATTTCACGGTAAAGTCTACACTGTTGGTTAAGGGCTTGTAAGTCAGCATTTCACGGTAAAGTCTACACTGTTGGTTAAGGGCTTGTAAGTCAGCATTTCACGGTAAAGTCTACACTGTTGGTTAAGGGCTTGTAAGTAAGCATTTCACGGTAAAGTCTGCACTGTTGGTTAAGGGCTTGTAAGTAAGCATTTCACGGTAAAGTCTACACTGTTGGTTAAGGGCTTGTAAAGTAAGCATTTCACGGTAAAGTCTACACTGTTGGTTAAGGGCTTGTAAGTAAGCATTCCACGGTAAAGTCTACACTGTTGGTTAAGGGCTTGTAAGTAAGCATTTCACGGTAAAGTCTACACTGTTGGTTAAGGGCTTGTAAGTAAGCATTTCACGGTAAAGTCTGCACTGTTGGTTAAGGGCTTGTAAGTAAGCATTCCACGGTAAAGTCTACACTGTTGGTTAAGGGCTTGTAAGTAAGCATTTCACGGTAAAGTCTACACTGTTGGTTAAGGGCTTGTAAGTAAGCATTCCACGGTAAAGTCTACACTGTTGGTTAAGGGCTTGTAAATCAGCATTTCACGGTAAAGTCTACACTGTTGGTTAAGGGCTTGTAAGTCAGCATTCCACGGTAAAGTCTACACTGTTGGTTAAGAGCTTGTAAGTCAGCATTCCACGGTAAAGTCTACACTGTTGGTTAAGAGCTTGTAAGTAAGCATTACACGGTAAAGTCTACACTGTTGGTTAAGGGCTTGTAAGTAAGCATTCCACGGTAAAGTCTACACTGTTGGTTAAGGGCTTGTAAGTAAGCATTCCACGGTAAAGTCTACACTGTTGGTTAAGGGCTTGTAAGTAAGCATTCCACGGTAAAGCCCTATGGAGGACGCTGGGTCTCAGACACAGAATTACACATGAATCATCTTGGATTATCAGAGGGAGTAGTGATCTCTTGCATGGAAATAATCTACTGAGGAAAAATGATATATTGAATGGAAATAATACACTACTGATTTAGAGAGAAAAGTATACCTCTTGAAAGTGTTGGAAATGAAAAAGTGAGGAATAATCGGCTAACTTTGAAGCATTACAACTGTCCTTATTACCCTATCAAGACAGAGTGCTGTGGCTACTGGAACTTTCGCTGTATGCGTGTGTGCGTGTGTGTGTGTGTGTGTGTGTGTGTGTGTGTGTGTGTGTGTGTGTGTGTGTGTGTGTGTGTGTGTGTGGGCGTACGCCTATTTGTGTGTGTGGGTTTCCACAGGTTCTGAGTCAGTTGCTTTGGTCCCAGTCTCAGGGCACAGAGCCGATACTCTGAGACTTCTAAATAAAATAACTGTTGTTTTTGGCAAGGCTGTGGCTCGCAAATATTTGTGCATTGTCTCATGACTTTTCATTCAACCACACATTGAGACATGAATGGAAATGTCAACTTATTTATACATAAATGGTCATTAAAAGGATTGTGCAATCTATAAATACCAAAGACTAATGGTCAATGAATAACAGTGTTCCTGTTCCCATTGCTTAGTATTGTGGCCACACATGCCTCATACAAATCCTCACAATGTACATATAAACCTGACTTCTGATTTTTGTTTGGACCCCCATAGGCTGAACATAGAACCTAGAACACAGAACATAGAACATGACATAAATCACAACACTAATGACAAGGAACAGAAACACTAAGAACACTACGATTAAAGAACACGACTAAAAAATGATAAAAAAGGAACAATTCTACGAATAATGTATTAGAATGTGTCTCTTCACAGTCCACGTTGTTCCTTGAGGTGTTTTATCCATTTTTCAAAACTGATTTTATTGCTTGCCTGAGTTACCTGAGGTGTAGCCATGGCCATGTACAGTACTGTGCATTTCCCAGCCTCTGTTCTGGATTTGGGGACCGTGAAGAGACCCCAGATTGCGTGTCTTGTGGGGTATGTTTGGGTTTTTGAGCTGTGGGTTAACTGACTGAACAAACAATTCGGTACTTTCAACACATCAGTACTTCTTACAAAGACCAGTAGTGATGCAGTAAATCTCTCCTCCACTCTGAACGGAGAGACTGACACGCATGTTATTGACATTAACATGTATTGCAATCCAAAACATTAATTTCTTCCATTGCATCAAGACTTTAGTCAATTCATGTTATTTTATCTTAGAGCCTAGAAACATGTTTGTTTTTCCCTGCTTTTACGAACCGGCTCGTAGCCCTTAACAAAGAGGGAGACAACACGGAGAGAAAGAAATAACAAACATATATTTATTAAAGAAAGTGAACTGTGTACCAGTAACAACGGTGTGTGTAGTCAGTAGTGTAAGTGAGGGATGCGTTCATAGATGGTGATAATGAGGGGTGTTGAGTGGTGCTAAAGAAACAAACACAAAGTAGCCCCAAAATGCCACAACCAAAAACAACAGTGTGTCTGCATGAAGAGAGTCTCCTCAATGAATGGGGGAAAGGTGTATTTATCCCCAGGACACACCCGGCCCAGGTGTGTCCCATTTCACTGACGACCCTGCCAGCTCCACACACCGACATCCTATTAAGGAAAACAAGAGCAGAGAGAAAGAATTTGGCAGACAGGGTGGGAGGGTCGTCACACTGCCCTGATCACGTCAGCCACGGATGCAATAAGGTCTGGCTGCAGAGTCTGTTACGCAGTTATACTTTTGACTCATCTGTCCACACAACATTCTTCCAAGAGGCTTGGTGACTAATCAGGTGCTTCCAGGTTTTTTTTTACAAACTTGAGTCAACTTTTTGGACAAGATGGGTCCCATTATGTCTGGTGAAAACCAAACACTGCATTCCACAGTAAGAACTTCATACTTCAAGCATGGTGGTGGTAGTGTGGTGGTTCAGGGATGCTTTGCTGCCTCAGGACCTGGACGACTTGCCTTAATAGAAGGCCCTCCGTCAGTAAGCTGAAGCTGAAGCGCAGCTGGGTCATACAGCA
Organism: Oncorhynchus clarkii lewisi; assembly: GCF_045791955.1. Classification (NCBI taxonomy): domain Eukaryota; kingdom Metazoa; phylum Chordata; class Actinopteri; order Salmoniformes; family Salmonidae; genus Oncorhynchus; species Oncorhynchus clarkii. The sequence goes on from NC_092164.1 coordinate 60,161,115, forward strand.
AGACAATGATCCAAAACACACAATCAAGTCTACATGAAAATTATTAAAAAGCAACACATTTGAAGTTTTGGAGTGGCCTAGTCAAAGTCCAGACCTAATCTCAATTGAGATGGTGTGCCAGGACTTGAAACGAGCGTCGACAGAGAGGGCTGCCTCACTTCTTACTCTTAGGAAACTTTTTTAAATGTATTATTTCTTACATTGTTAGCCCAGAAAATGTTTTGTGTTATTACATACAGCCGGGAAGAAGTTTTGGATATCAGAGTGGCGGTAACTCACCAGCACTGCCAGCATCACGACCAGGAATACAACTTTCCTGAAGCAGATCCTTTGTTCGCACCCCCAGAAGCCGACCCAAAACCAATTCCAGAAGCCGACCCAAAACAACGCTGGCGAAGGAGAGGTACTCAAAGTGGTCTTCTAGTCCAATTTAGGAGGAGTGCACACCACCCACCGCTTCTGAGTACATTACTCGCTAATGTTCCGTCTCTGAATAGTAAAGTTGACAAGCTCAGCGCGCGGGTCTCTTTCCTGAGAGACATCAGGGATTGTAACATACTCTGCGTCATGGAAACATGGCACTCTTGGGATATACCATCGGTCCAGCCAGCTGGATTCTCAGTTCATCGCGCAGACAGGAATAAATATTTCTCCGGGAAGAAGAAGGGCGGGGGTGTATGTTTCATGATTAATGACTCATGATGTAATTGTGATAACAATTACTGCCACTAAAAGTGGCAGTAATAAAGCCTCTCTTGAAAAAGCCAAACCTTGACCCAGAAAATATAAAAAACTGTCGGCCTATATCGAATCTTCCATTCCTCTCAAAAATTTTAGAAAAGGCTGTTGCGCAGCAACTCACTGCCTTCCTGAAGACAAACAATGTATACGAAATGCTTCAGTCTGGTTTTAGACCACATCATAGCACTGAGACTGCACTTGTGAAGGTGGTAAATAACCTTTTAATGGCATCAGACCGAGGCTCTGCATCTGTCCTCGTGCTCCTAGACCTTAGTGCTGCTTTTGATACCATTGATCACCACATTCTTTTGGAGAGATTGGAAACCCAAAATTGGTCTACAAGGACAAGTTCTTGCCTGGTTTAGATCTTATCTGTCGGAAAGATATCAGTTTGTCTCTGTGAACGGTTTGTCAAGGTAGAGTTCTAGGAACATTGGAACTTCCCTGGAATCATCAGCTGTAAAGATGCATGTCATATTCATATCAGGTGTCCTGATACTGCTGTCCAAGCCAACTACAAGGTAGAGTTCTAGGAACATTGGACAACACAATTTTTGTATTTATTTTTACGGATAGCCAGGGGTACTCTCCAACACTCAGACATAAATTACAAACAAAACACCCCCTAAAAAATAAATACACATATTTGTTTTAAACAAAAAAAAGAACTAAGAAAATGATCATTACAAAAGAAAAAGATGAAAAAAGCATTAGTGATTCTGGCAGATGTACGGATAACCAGAGATTTTGATGCGTGACTTGAACCATTTTCCTGTCCTGCTAACCATTCAAAATGTACTTTTGGGTGTCAGGGAAAATGTATGGAGGAAAAAGTACATTATTTTCTTTAGGAATATAGTGAAGTAAAAGTAAAAATATAAATAATAACGTAAAAGTACAGATACCCCCAAAAATGACTTAAGTAGTACTTTAAAGTATTTTTACTTAAGGACTTTACACCACTACATGTAGGCCCCACTGTGTTGTGTTACACAAGAAGAACTAACATTTCAAAAAGTGGGCCAACAATAAATACAGTGTCTTACCTGAAGTTGTTGTAGCCTCCTTTTGATTACTTTTTCAATTGAGTTGAATTCATTATAGATGCTTGTCCAGGCATTATTTCATGCGGTTTATTCTCCAAAATTGGGTGGTGTGACAAAAGTAGCTTCAAGAGGGTTTTTTTGAGCGTTATTTTCTTTTCACCTCCATCCATTGTTTGGTTTAGGTGACTCGCTCCAATTCCACACAATGTCCCATCCCTGGTTTTTGAAGCAGCCTCAGATCAGCACCATGTGGATATCTTTAATCTAATCAGGCTTCACAAAGATGAACTGGTTAGTCCTTATTTACCCTAGTCTGGGACTCCCTAGTCTAGAACTAATTCATCTGATGTTAATCAACGTCTCAGAAAGCAATTTTTAAAAAAAATCTGGATTAATTAAGAAGAATTACCCTACAAGTTTAAAATGTCTTGCATTGCAGCAAAGTTCTCCTGCAATAGGATGATCAGATTAAGATTCTACATCTGTAGCCCTGTATATACAGTGCCTTCGGAAAGTATTCAGACCCCTTGACTTTTCCCACATTTTGTTACGTTACAGCCTTATTTTAAATGTATTAAATCATTTTTTCCTCTTATCAATCTACACACAATACCCAATAATGACAAAGCAAAAACTTTTTTTTTTAATGTTTGCTAATTTATTAAAGAAACTGAAATATCCCACTTACATATGTGTTCAGACCCTTTACTTGGTACTTTGAAGCACCTTTGGCTGCGATTACATTCTCGAGTCTACATGGGTATGACACTACAAGCTTGGCACACCTGTATTTGGAGAGTTTCTCCCAATCTTCTCTGCAGATACTCTCAAGCGCTGTCAGGTTGGATGGGGAGCGTTGCTGCACAGCTATTTTTAGGTCTCTCCAGAGATTTTCGATCCGGTTCAAGTCCAGGCTCTGTCTGGGCCACTCAAGGACATTCAGAGACTTGTCCCGAAGCCACTCCTGAGTTGTCTTGGCTGTGTGCTTAGGGTCGTTGTCCTGTTGCAAGGTGAACTTCCACCCCAGTCAGGTCCTGAGCGCTCTGGAACAGGTTTTCATCAAGGATTGCGCTGTACTTTCCTCCTTTCATTTGCCTCGATCCTGACTAATCTTCCTGTCCCTGCCCAGGTTAACTCCAGACGTGACGCTTGGCATTCAAGTGACTTAAATCTTGGTTTCATCAGACCAGAGAATCTTGTTTCTCATGGTCTGAGAGTCTATAGGTGCCTTTTGGCAAATTCCAAGCAGGCTATCATGTGCTTTTTTACTGAGGAGTGGCTTCCACCTGGACACTCTATTATAAAGGCCTGATTGGTGGAGTGCTGCAGAGATGGTTGTCCGTCTGGAATGTTCTCCCATCTCCACAGAGAAACTCCAGAGCTCTGTCAGAGTGACCATCAGGTTCTTGGTCACCTCCCTGTCCAAGACCCTTCTCCCCGATGGCACAGTTTGGCCGGGCGACCAGCTCTAGGAAGAGTCTTGGTGGTTCCAAACTTAAGAATGATGGAGGCCACTGTGCTCTTGGGGATCTTCAATGCTGCAGAATGTTTTTGGTACCCTTCCCAAGTTTGGGGCCTCGACACAATCGTGTCTCGGCGCTCTACAGACAATTCCTTTGATCTCATGGCTTGATCTCATGGCTTGGTTTTTGCTCTGACATGCACTGTCAACTGTGGGACCTTATATAGACAGTTGTTTGCCTTTCCAAATAATGTCCAATCAATGTCCATATAATTTACCACAGGTGGACTCCAATCAAGTTGTAGAAACATCTCAAGGATGATCAATGGAAACAGGATGCACCTGAGCTCAATTTCGAGTCTCATAGCAAAGGGTCTGAATACTTATGTAAATAAGGATTTTTTCTTTTTTTTTTTACAATTTTGCAAAAATGTCTAAAAACCTGTTTTCACTTTGTCATTATGGGGTGTTGTGTATTGGACTGCTGAGCATTTTTGGTTTATTTAATACATTTTAGGAAAAGGCTGTAATGTAACAAAATGTGAAAAAGTCAAGGGGTCTGAGTACTTGTCCAAAGGCACTGTATATATGGTGAATTGTTCTTGCCATGGATCCAACTGTACAGTAAGAAGGATGTTTCACACGCAAAAGTACTGTGTTTTTATCAAGGAACAATTTTCATATGACCTCTTTCTTTCTTTTGATTTTGTCTTGCTGCTGTAAACTCACTGGATTATGTATCCTACTTGACTTTGAAACCAAAGTATTTCCAGAACAGAATTTAATTTCAAGGAGTTCTCAGCTCAGGACCAAAGAGCTATCTAATAAGGGATTTTAATTTTGACATCACTCTGTCCCAAATGGCACCCTATTTATTTTAGAACGCAATACTTTGACCAGGGCCCATAGGTCATTGATCACAAGGAGTGCACTTGGGACGCACACCAAAAGTACAGGAGATTTTAAGACATGGACAGTCAGGCTAATTCTTCAGTCAGACGGTTTTCGAAAATTGGTTTCTGCATCACTCAACCCATCAGATCAAACCCTTCTTTAATGGTCCATGGTTGAGATAGAACAGTCCCTATTTTATCAAATGTCTCAGAGTTGGAGTGCTTATTTAGGGTTAGTTTAGCCTTTTAGATCACATTTAATAAGAATGCATGGACATGGAGGAACTGATTCTAGGTCAACACTCCATGAGCCTCTTTGTGAATAACTTTAAACATTAGGAACTGTATATGACAAGACAATTACCTTATGTCAGCCAACTCTCATTGGGCTGAAGTGGAAGCATAGGTCAGCCAATTCTCATTGGGCTGAAGTGGAAGCATAGGTCAGCCAATTCTCATTGGGCTGAAGTGGAAGCATAGGTCAGCCAACTATCATTGGACTGAAGTGAAAGCATAGGTCAGCCAACTCTCATTGGGCTGAAGCTGAGGCATAGGTCAGCCAACTCTCATTGGCTTGAAGTGGAAGCATAGGTCAGCCAACTCTCATTGGGCTGAAGTGGAAGCATAGGTCAGCCAACTCTCATTGGGCTGAAGTGGAAGCATATGTCAGCCAACTCTCATTGGGCTGAAGTGAAAGCATAGGTCAGCCAACTCTCATTGGGCTGAAGTGGAAGCATAGGTCAGCCAACTCTCATTGGGCTGAAGTGAAAGCATAGGTCAGCCAACTCTCATTGGGCTGAAGTGAAAGCATAGGTCAGCCAATTCTCATTGGGCTGAAGTGGAAGCATAGATCAGCCAACTCTCATATGGCTGAAGTGAAAGCATAGGTCAGCCAACTCTCATTGGGCTGAAGCTGAGGCATAGGTCAGCCAACTCTCATTGGCTTGAAGTGGAAGCATAGGTCAGCCATCTCTCATTGGGCTGAAGTGGAAGCATATGTCAGCCAACTCTCATTGGGCTGAAGTGGAAGCATATGTCAGCCAACTCTCATTGGGCTGAAGTGGAAGCATAGGTCAGCCAATTCTCATTGGGCTGAAGTGGAAGCATATGTCAGCCAACTCTCCTTGGGCTGAAGTGGAAGCATATGTCAGCCAACTCTCATTGGGCTGAAGTGGAAGCATAGGTCAGCCAACTCTCATTGGGCTGAAGCTGAGGCATATGTCAGCCAACTCTCATTGGGCTGAAGTGGAAGCATAGGTCAGCCATCTCTCATTGGCTTGAAGTGTCATGTATTGTCATGTTGTGTCTTTCTGTCCTTTCCTTTCACCCTGTCTCCCTCTGCTGGTCGTATTAGGTTACCTTTTCTCCCCCGCTTTCCCCCAGCTGTTCCTTGTCTCCTCTTGACTACCTCGTCACCCCTTCTCCCACCTGTTCCCCTTTTCCCTCTGATTAGTCCCCTATATCTCTCTCTGTTTTTGTTCCTGTCCTTGTCGGATTCTTGTTTGTTGTGTTTCATGCCTGAGCCAGACTATCGTCATGTTTGCTGTAACCTTGTCCTGTCCTGTCGGAATCTGCCGGTCTATCTGAGCCTACCTATGTTTGGTTATTAAAGAAGCTCTGTTTAAGTTAGTTCGCTTTTGGGTCCTCATTCACTCACCGTAACAGAAGAATCCGACCAAGAATGGACCCAGCGACTTCGGATCCTCTCCACTCAGCCGTCGAGATCCAGGGAGCGATGCTAGGCAGACACGAGCAGGAATTGTCTGCTGCTCGACATGCCGTTGAGACCCTGGCCACCCAAGTCTCCAACCTCACAGAACAGGTTCACCATCTCCGCCTCGATCCACCGGCCACTTCCAGGGCTTTCGAATCTCCGGAGCCCAGAATCAATAACCCGCCGTGTTACTCTGGGGAGCCCACTGAATGCCGCTCGTTCCTCACCCAGTGTGATATTGTGTTTTCTCTCCAGCCCAACACTTACTCCAGGAGCACTGCTCGTGTCGCCTACGTCATATCTCTCCTTATTGGACGGGCTCGTGAGTGGGGCACGGCAATCTGGGAGGCAAGGGCTGAGTGTACTAACCAGTATCAGGACTTTAAGGAGGAGATGATACGGGTTTTTGATCGATCTGTTTTTGGGGAGGAGGCTTCCAGGGCCCTGTCTTCCCTATGTCAAGGTAATCGATCCATAACAGACTACTCTATTGAGTTTCGCACTCTTGCTGCCTCCAGTGGCTGGAACGAGCCGGCTTTGCTCGCTCGTTTTCTGGAGGGTCTCCGCGCAGAGGTAAAGGATGAGATTCTCTCCCGGGAGGTCCCTTCCAGCGTGGATTCCCTGATTGAACTCGCTATTCGCATTGAGCGACGGGTTGATCTTCGTCACCGAGCTCGTGGAAAGGAGCTCGCGTTCTCCGTTGCCCCCCTCTCCGCATCACTACCATCTTCCTCTGCCGGCTCGGGAGCTGAGCCTATGCAGCTGGGAGGTATCCGCATCTCGACTAAGGAGAGGGAACGGAGAATCACCAACCGCCTCTGTCTCTATTGCGGTTCTGCTGGTCATTTTGTCACTTCATGTCCAGTAAAAGCCAGAGCTCATCAGTAAGCGGAGGGCTACTGGTGAGCGCTACTACTCCTGTCTCTCCTTCAAGATCCTGCACTACCTTGTCGGTCCATCTACGCTGGACCGGTTCGTCAGCTTCCTGCAGTGCCTTAATAGACTCTGGGGCGGAGGGCTGTTTTATGGACGAGACCTGGGCTCGGGAACATGACATTCCTCTCAGACAGTTAAGGGAGTCCACGGCCTTGTTCGCCCTGGATGGTAGTCCCCTCCCCAGGATTCAGCGTGAGACGCTACCTTTAACCCTCACTGTTTCTGGTAATCATAGCGAAACCATTTCTTTTTTGATTTTTCGTTCACCTTTTACACCTGTTGTTTTGGGCCATCCCTGGCTAGTTTGTCATAATCCTTCCATTAATTGGTCTAGTAATTCTATCCTCTCCTGGAACGTCTCTTGTCATGTGAAATGTTTAATGTCTGCTATCCCTCCTGTTTCCTCTGTCTCTTCTTCACAGGAGGAGCCTGGTGATTTGACAGGGGTGCCGGAGGAATATCACGATCTGCGCACGGTGTTCAGTCGGTCCAGGGCCACCTCTCTTCCTCCACACCGGTCGTATGATTGTAGTATTGATCTCCTTCCGGGAACCACTCCCCCCCGGGGTAGACTATACTCTCTGTCGGCTCCCGAACGTAAGGCTCTCGAGGATTATTTGTCTGTAGCTCTTGACGCCGGTACCATAGTCCCCTCCTCCTCTCCCGCCGGAGCGGGGTTTTTTTTTGTCAAGAAGAAGGACGGGTCTCTGCGCCCCTGCATAGATTATCGAGGGCTGAATGACATAACAGTTAAGAATCGTTATCCGCTTCCTCTTATGTCTTCAGCCTTCGAGATCCTGCAGGGAGCCAGGTTTTTCACTAAGTTGGACCTTCGTAACGCTTACCATCTCGTGCGCATCAGGGAGGGGGACGAGTGGAAGACGGCGTTTAACACTCCGTTAGGGCACTTTGAATACCGGGTTCTTCCTTTCGGCCTCGCTAACGCTCCAGCTGTCTTTCAGGCATTAGTCAATGATGTCCTGAGAGACATGCTGAACATCTTTGTTTTCGTTTACCTTGACGATATCCTGATTTTTTCACCGTCACTCCAGATTCATCTTCAGCACGTTCGACGTGTCCTCCAGCGCCTTTTAGAGAATTGTCTTTTTGTGAAGGCTGAGAAGTGCACTTTTCATGCCTCCTCCGTCACATTTCTCGGTTCTGTTATTTCCGCTGAAGGCATTAAGATGGATCCCGCTAAGGTCCAAGCTGTCATTGATTGGCCCGCCCCTAAGTCACGCGTCGAGCTGCAGCGCTTTCTCGGCTTCGCGAACTTCTATCGTCGTTTCATCCGTAATTTCGGTCAGGTGGCAGCTCCTCTCACAGCCCTTACTTCTGTCAAGACGTGCTTTAAGTGGTCCGTTTCCGCCCAGGGAGCTTTTGATCTCCTCAAGAATCGTTTTACATCCGCTCCTATCCTTGTTACACCTGACGTCTCTAGACAGTTCGTTGTCGAGGTTGACGCGTCAGAGGTGGGCGTGGGAGCCATTCTTTCTCAGCGCTCCCTCTCTGACGACAAGGTCCACCCATGCGCGTATTTTTCTCATCGCCTGTCGCCGTCGGAACGTAACTATGATGTGGGAAACCGCGAACTGCTCGCCATCCGGTTAGCCCTAGGCGAATGGCGACAGTGGTTGGAGGGGGCGACCGTTCCTTTTGTCGTTTGGACTGACCATAGGAACCTTGAGTACATCCGTTCTGCCAAACGACTTAATGCGCGTCAGGCGCGTTGGGCGCTGTTTTTCGCTCGTTTCGAGTTCGTGATTTCTTATCGTCCGGGCTCTAAGAACACCAAGCCTGATGCTTTATCTCGTCTCTTCAGTTCTTCAGTAGCCTCCACTGACCCCGAGGGGATTCTCCCTGAGGGGCGTGTTGTCGGGTTGACTGTCTGGGGAATTGAGAGGCAGGTAAAGCAAGCGCTCACTCACACTCCGTCGCCGCGCGCTTGTCCTAGGAACCTTCTTTTCGTTCCCGTTCCTACTCGTCTGGCCGTTCTTCAGTGGGCTCACTCTGCCAAGTTAGCCGGCCACCCTGGCGTTCGGGGTACGCTTGCTTCCATTCGCCAGCGTTTTTGGTGGCCCACCCGGGAGCATGACACGCGTCGTTTCGTGGCTGCTTGTTCGGTCTGCGCGCAGACTAAGTCCGGTAACTCCCCTCCTGCCGGCCGTCTCAGGCCGCTTCCCATTCCCTCTCGACCGTGGTCTCACATCGCCTTAGATTTTGTCACCGGACTGCCTTCGTCAGCGGGGAAGACTGTTATTCTTACGGTTGTCGATAGGTTCTCTAAGGCGGCTCATTTCATTCCCCTTGCTAAGCTTCCTTCTGCTAAAGAGACGGCACAAATCATCATCGAGAATGTTTTCAGAATTCATGGCCTTCCGTCAGACGTCGTTTCGGACAGAGGTCTGCAATTCACGTCTCAATTTTGGAGGGAGTTTTGCCGTTTGATTGGGGCTTCCGTCAGTCTCTCTTCCGGCTTTCACCCCCAGTCTAACGGTCAAGCAGAACGGGCCAATCAGACTATTGGTCGCATCTTACGCAGTCTTTCTTTTCGCAACCCTGCGTCTTGGTCAGAACAGCTCCCCTGGGCAGAATACGCCCACAACTCGCTTCCTTCGTCTGCGACCGGGCTATCTCCTTTTCAGAGTAGCCTCGGGTACCAGCCTCCGCTGTTCTCATCTCAGTTCGCCGAGTCCAGCGTCCCCTCCGCTCAGGCTTTTGTCCAACGTTGCGAGCGCACCTGGAAGAGGGTCAGGTCTGCACTTTGCCGTTATAGGACGCAGACTGTGAGGGCTGCTAATAAGCGTAGAACTAAGAGTCCTAGATATTGTCGCGGTCAGAGAGTTTGGCTCTCCACTCAGAACCTTCCCCTTAAGACGGCTTCTCGCAAGTTGACCCCGCGGTTCATTGGTCCGTTTCGTATTTCTCGGGTCATTAATCCTGTCGCAGTTCGACTTCTTCTTCCGCGATACCTTCGTCGCGTCCACCCGGTCTTCCATGTCTCCTGTATTAAGCCCGTTCTTCGCGCCCCCGCTCGTCTTCCCCCCCCCCCCCCCCCATCCTTGTCGAGGGCGCACCCATCTACAGGGTCCGCAGGATTTTGGACATGCGTCCTCGGGGCCGTGGTCACCAGTACCTCGTTGATTGGGAGGGGTACGGTCCTGAGGAGAGGAGTTGGGTTCCCTCTCGGGACGTGCTGGACCGTGCACTGATCGAGGATTTCCTCCGTTGCCGCCAGGTTTCCTCCTCGAGTGCGCCAGGAGGCGCTCGGTGAGTGGGGGGGTACTGTCATGTATTGTCATGTTGTGTCTTTCTGTCCTTTCCTTTCACCCTGTCTCCCTCTGCTGGTCGTATTAGGTTACCTTTTCTCCCCCGCTTTCCCCCAGCTGTTCCTTGTCTCCTCTTGACTACCTCGTCACCCCTTCTCCCACCTGTTCCCCTTTTCCCTCTGATTAGTCCCCTATATCTCTCTCTGTTTTTGTTCCTGTCCTTGTCGGATTCTTGTTTGTTGTGTTTCATGCCTGAGCCAGACTATCGTCATGTTTGCTGTAACCTTGTCCTGTCCTGTCGGAATCTGCCGGTCTATCTGAGCCTACCTATGTTTGGTTATTAAAGAAGCTCTGTTTAAGTTAGTTCGCTTTTGGGTCCTCATTCACTCACCGTAACATGAAGTGGAAGCATTTGTGTTTAGTGAGTCTGCCAGATCAGAGGCAGTAGGGATGACCAGGGATGTTCTCTTGATAAGTGTGTGAATTGGACCATTTCCCTGTCAAAATGTAACAAGTAATTTTGGGTACCAGGGAAAATGTATGGAGTAAAAAGTACATTATTTTATTTAGGAATGTAGTGAAGTAAAAGTAAAAGTTCGCAAAAATAGAAATAGTACAGTACAGATACTTCAAAAAAAATGACTTAAGTAATACTTTAAAGTATTTTTACTTAAGTACTTTACACCACTGTTGAAGCACAGGTCAGTCAACTCTCATTGGGCTGAAGCATAGCACATCCTATACTTAAGGCAAGGCAGTAGTCAACATGGCTGTTATTACAAGGGCCTTGTGTGCAATCATTTGACATACCTGGATTTTAACATTGATCTAAAGCTTTTTCCTTTAACAGTCCCCTTTTCTTTTTCTGTCGGACGGACAATTGCTTACATAGTCATCCGAATCTCTTCACCACATGCAGTTTGATGACACAGCTACAAACACATGGAAAACAAGCCACCTTGCCTCAGGTGCAGTTTTTGATTGACATTTTTATGATGCACAGCTTCACACTGAATGACACTATTGTGTTAAAACTCAAATTAGTAGCAGATGCATGATGAATGGTTTATCACCGGGACACTAGGTGAAATGTGTTCAGTCTTCGTGTTATCCTCTAGTAGTGGATAGTGACAATGTTTACTGGGCCGGAGAAGAAGACAAGGTGTGTGTGCTCTGAGGGGTAATGTCAGTGTCTGTCTGTGTGCTCTGATGGGTAATGTCAGTGTCTGTCTGTGTGCTCTGAGGGGTAATGTCAGTATCTCTCTGTGTGCTCTGAGGGGTAATGTCAGTGTTTGTCTGTGTGCTCTGAGGGGTAATGTCAGTGTCTGTCTGTGTGCTCTGAGGGGTAATGTCAGTGTCTGTCTGTGTGCTCTGAGGGGTAATGTCAGTGTCTGTCTGTGTGCTCTGAGGGGTAATGTCAGTGTCTGTCTGTGTGCTCTGAGAGGTCACATCAGTGTCTGTCTGTGTGCTCTGAAGGGTAATGTCAGTATCTGTCTGTGTGCTCTGAGGGGTAATGTACTATGAGGGGTAATGTACTATGAGGGGTAAGGTTGATGTGGTAAGTGTGGAAAACACACCTCTCAGATCACCTCAGAGCATCGCTCTCGTCAGTTTACCTGGCTTTACACATGTCCATGATACACCGATGCATTGCTTTGGTTTAGTACTAAGAGGTTTTTCCATAGTATCTAGACCAGCAGACAGCTACACTTGGTCAGGAGTGGGAACTCCCTGTGTTGAAGAGTGTGAGCTGTCTGTGCTAAAGTGACTGTGGATCTGAGACATAACCACCTTTCACATAAATCAGTTTCCTTAACACATTTTCCACACCAAAGGCAATGTAGAAAACTTCAATAGGCCCATGTCATTTAACAGCAAAGGCCGTTAATTCCAGACATTTAAAAATACATCACTGTCTTCCTGAACTGAACATCTGTGAACCAGACGAGTATTCAACCAGACCCGCTTCATTTAATTCCTCTTAACTTTGAGGGGAAATTCAACTCACCTTGGTGGCCATATGAAAACATCCAAAACGACTTCTGCCTTCTTTAGAGAATGTAGAACTGTCCCTCCCTAGTCCCTAGCCATACAGCTATGCGTAATAATTCCTGTTTGTTTACAAATGCTATTGAATAATCTACAGCTCAGTGGCATAGCTGGGATGCACATCGCTCAGTTCATGGCCAGTTCGTCGGGGGCTTGTCCAACGTAAAGTGTCATAAAAAAAACACACTCCCCTCTCCAACATTAGAAATATTTTCACACGACCCTCTACCTTTTACTGTAAAGAACATTGTACACCCTCCCCCGCATACAACTCACAATATTGTTCCATGAACAGGTTTCTGTGCCAATGCACCAGAACCAATAAGCAAAGCATACCGATTTCGGGCACTTCAACATTATGGTATGCGTCAACATTATTTTAGGAAGACTTGGAAGAATGATGATCCGCAACAGATAGGGCATCTCAGTATCAGAACTTAACATACAGACAGACTGTCCAGCTACTGTGCCTTTCTAGACATTATAAACTGTCCAGAGTGGACCCACAACTGGTCCAAATGGAATGAATGGAATTAAATATTCAACTCCCAGGGCTTTTGCGTCGTTATTCAAATGAGATTTTCACTGCAGTTTACAACCTAGAGTAGAATTATTGTACTCACTTGAAAACAATAACGCACTTTTTCATTTCATTGTGGTGTTGTAGGCTAGTCTAGGTAGGATAATAATATTGTCCCTAAACAAGCTCAATAGGGGAGCTTTTTGTACTGTGTGTCTCATGTCTTCACTGTTCTTTCATGAGCATACCTGGCCTCTCCGCATTTACTGAAAATTACTGCAGCTTTAAATTAATGTATCTGTGGTATGATTACTAGTTAGCATATTGTAGATCTGGACGAACGATCCCACCTACCACTATTGTCACTATGAATGGCAGTTAGACTGGTAGACTACATTGACTTGTGGTATAGTTTGCTAAAGGAAAAGCATAGTGCATAAGGGAAGTATCAAGACACCTTGACAGAGGGGAGGCGCAAGTGTCTTGGATGGAATACATGATATAGTAAAACCTGCAAAAGGGCGAACGTAAAAAACATAACCCTCCCCAAAGCAAAACAAAGGTTTGACAATCGTCCCCTGTTTTGGAAAACCACCACCCTTCCCCTAATAAATGTCGAACTGTCCCTTATAGACAAGCCACCTCAACTTCATGAAAGGCTTTCGTGTCTGAGGAGCAGCGGGTGAGAGTGGAGGAGAGGGAAAAGACAGAGCGCTATGCTCGAAAAATGCGGGGCTCGTCCTAAAAACCTGACGTCAGCAGCACGAGCTTTAATAACATCTCCAGTCCCAGTCCGAGACAGTGGTCCTCGCGGAGGAGATGACAACTAGAAGAAGCAGAATGCCTGAGACTTGTGCAGTGCAAAATATTTTGCTTTTAGAAAAGAAGTAATTCTGGGTTCAATGAATTTAAAATTCCTAACCAGTGATGAGCTGGCTCCTGGTGTGGATTCTTATAGCAGCTGGGATTCAAAAGGTGAGAAAGTGTCATCAGAATTATTTTTTATTAACACGTGGTTTAAACTTTATTTAGCAAATATATTTCTTTCTGAAATACCAGACCTGACTCTTATGATTTATTTAGATTTATTAGGCCTAAATCATTTAATGTGTAAATTTCCAGTGGGGGAAAAAGTACCCAATTGTCATATTTGAGTAAAAGTAAAGATATCTTAATAGAAAATTACTCAAGTAAAAGTGAAAGTCACCCAGTAAAATACAACTTGAGTAAAAGTCTAAAAGAATTTGGTTTTAAATATACTAAAGTATCAAAAGTAAATGTAATTGCTCAAATATGTATGAAAAGTAAAATATAAATCATGTGAAATTCCTTATATTAAGCAAACCAGACGGCACAATTGTCATGTTTTTTAAAAATTGACTTATAGCCAGGGGCACACTCCAACAATTAGACATCATTTACAAAGTTCACCAGATCAGAGGCAGTAGGGATGACCAGGGATGTTCTGCTAACCACTCAAAATGTAACTACTTTTTTGTGTCAGGGAAAATGTATGGAGTTCTTTAGGAATGTAGTGGAGTAAAAATACAAGTAATCAGAAATATAAATAATAAAGTACAGATATGCAAAAAAAAAATACTTAGGTAGCACTTTAAAGTATTTTTCACTTAAGTACTTTCCACCACTGCTAATTTCCACTTAAGATACAAACATAGTCGCTAACGATGAAAAAGCTATATTGAATATAGAATGGCCTACCAATATGTGATTCCTTAGTCACCTTTAGGCTTCAGAATCAGAGAAGATAATTCTGCAGAATTCACTCCTCTGGCATTGGATCTACTGTGACATTTCGAGTAAAATCACCCGGAATTCCTTTTACACATCTCATTCTTAGTCATACTTTACTGCCACCTTGTGGTTGTGTGGAGTCAGGTTTTGCATTTTACTCCAGATTCCACAAGTTATTGGAAAATACTATTATTTGCATGGCCTCAACAAACAGCAACGTTTCTGTTTGTTTTCTAGTTTAATTGACCTCATGAAAGATTTTATAGAACTTCAATAGATTTCAAAAGTTAAAACTGCTCACATCGTCTCTGATTTGCTGGGCTCAAACCTATGTTGTATCACTCACACTCTATCAAGATCATTGACAATTGATTGATCACTTTTTCAGTCTCAGCACTTTACAGCGTTTGATGATATATGTCTGTTTAAGGTCACAAGGTCAAACAAAGGTCACACAAAGGGTCAAAAGGTTATAACCCTGAACACGTCATGGTATTCACGTTCATCTCAACTCCAATTTCAGCTGTCTAGATATGATGGGGGTTAGGAATGATGCAACTAATCATAAATGTACCTAAACCGACATGCACAAAGCTTGTCATCTCATTAGAAAACCCAATTCAACTTCCTGTTATGCCATATGTATATGGATATTATGACATTATTGACTACACCTCTCTACTTTCTCTTCCTTTTTAGGTTAAAGAAGGGAAGCTACATGAAGACAACAAACTGTTAATGTCATGATCAGTTGTTGTTGTGGTCCGTGTGGGTTTCATTACCTTGAGAAATACCCCAAAAAATCATTGTGAGGCGTAAAGTGACATTTTGTGATTATGTCCCAAATGGCACCCTATTCCCTATATAGTGAACTACTTTTAACCAGGGTCCATACTGCTCTGCTCAAAAGTAGTACACTATATAGGGAACAGAGTACCATTTGGGACATATGTGTTCTCTGATGTTGTTGTGTAATTGACAGCCTGATGACAGCTGACTGGGCTTCAGCAGCAGAACCCCCTGGTTACTTGCTCTGTGCTACAACCGTGATTAAGCCTCGTTGATCTGTATTAAGCCTCCTATGCACGTCATGAATTTACTATATATTAACAGAATTCTATTCGAAAAACGTAAAGGAAGCTTAAGAGAAAAAATGTGAGAAACTTAGAAGATGATTAAGGGGTCTTTTTTTACAATCAATTAATTGGAGATGAATTGTGTGTATAATTTACTTGGATTAGAAGCTCTTTGGTTTTTCTGATATTTAACATGTTGAGGCTGAAATGTAATTAGAGAGGTTTAATTAAGCAATAAGGCACCGGGGGCCAATATGGCCAATATACCGAGGTTAAAAGTTGTTCTTAAAAAAATAAAGGAGAGCCGCACACTCTAGGAGCTCAGATGCAAAAATATTTATGTCCAACTGTCTTCATCAGGGTTTTATGACAAACACTGCAGGTTGACTCATTTAGATAGTGTCAAAAGACACACACAGGTGTCTGTAATCATGGCCGGGTGTGGCCTGATATCATTGGTTAATTCACATATATTTAAACAGCATACAAAAAACATAAATGGATGGCGTACGATCATAGATACAATTTGAATACATAAGCCTAGAAACATTTACAATGAACAGCAAAATCACAATAATCACAAGAATGGCTTCAGATCAAAGTCTACATTGAGACCGAAGGGAGCAAGGGTCTTTAAATTAAAGATCCAGGGAGCCTCGTTTTAACAATAAATTGTCGAGGTCACCCCCTCTCCTATGTTCTGATGTTCGATGACAATATAACGTAGAGACGAAATCGAGTGCTTTTCTTCCAAAAATTGGGCTGCAACTGGATAAGTCGAGTTTTTGCAGCTAATGGTGCTACGATGCTCGGGGAGATACGCCATTTTAATTTGCGCTTTGTTTTACCCACATCATTTTTACCACAAGGACAAGTTATAAGATAAATAACTGCCTTAGTGGAGCACGTAATAACACCTTTGATTGGGATCTGTTTCCCTGTTTGGGGGTGTTTGAAGGATCAACTTTTATAAGTGCCATTGCATTGACCACAGCCATTACACTTGTAGTTTCCATCTAGGAGAGGCACAAATACACGTTGTGCAGGGAAATCTTGGGGTGGTAAATCAGAGTTTACCGATTGATCTCTGAGTTTCCTGCCCCGCGAGAATACGACCAAGGGATGGTGCGAAAACACACTCCCGATACCATCATCGGATCTTAGAATGTGCCAATGTTTGTGAACTATTCTCTTAATTTGTTCAGAGCACTTTGACTAGCGGGTAGTTTGAACGCAAGAATGCTAAGGGTTGTTCTTAAGCACGACCCAACACGGACTTCCTGGACATAGCCCGTAGCCTTGGTATTTTGGCCATATACCACAAACCCCCAAAGTGCCGTATTGCTATTCTAAACTGGTTACCAACGTAATTAGAGAAGTAAAAATAAATATTTTGTCATACCTGTGGTATACGGTCTGATATCCCACGGCTGTCAACCAATCAGCATTCAGGGCTAAAACCACCCAGTTTATACTAGAGAATTCTACCCTAACCTGTATGGGAATCTCCAAGACAAGTTTGTTAAGCAGGGTTGGTCGGCCCATACTGGAGGCAGTGGTTGCTGTTAAGACAGTAACAACAGGAATTAA
This sequence comes from Oncorhynchus clarkii lewisi, assembly GCF_045791955.1. Taxonomy (NCBI): domain Eukaryota; kingdom Metazoa; phylum Chordata; class Actinopteri; order Salmoniformes; family Salmonidae; genus Oncorhynchus; species Oncorhynchus clarkii. The sequence continues at coordinate 60,178,163 of NC_092164.1, forward strand.
TATTGTTTTCAATGGGCTGGTTTCCCGGACACAGATTAAGGTTCTGGACTAAAAAGGGATTTCACTTTTGGGAAACCCGCCCAATATGTTCTGATTCTGAAAAAAGCTCCCAAAAATGTGTCTGCTTGTTGAATGTTCAGACATCAGAAATAAGAGTAGTCACATCATTTTGGCCCACAGATGGCATGCAAGGCACGCACAGCCAAAATAGTGTATGACATTTTAAATTAGACCATTAGGCGATCTGGCTACTTGATCTGTAATAATGTGTTGTAGAACATTCTGTGTCCTGACTCATACAAGGAAGTCATGCTCTCTTCACACTCAGACAGTCTGGATCCTAGACTAATAATCATATTTGTAGCCAGTCTGAGCCAGCGGACGGGCCAGTTTCCTCTGAAGGGACTCATACACTCTGGATCCTAGACTAAGAATCATGTTTGTAGCCAGTCTGAGCCAGCGGACGGGCCAGTTTCCTCTGAAGGGACTCATACACTCTGGATCCTAGACTAAGAATCATGTTTGTAGCCAGTATGAACCAGTGGACGGGCCAGTTTCCTCTGAAGGGACTCATGCGGTCTGGATCCAAGACTAAAAAATCATCTTTATAGCCAGTCTGAACCAGTAGACGGGCCAGTTCCCTATGAAGGGACTCATACGGTCTGGATCCAAGACCAACCGCCATTTGTTTGGTTGTAAAACTCTCCCTGGTGGCTTGTTCATACGGCATCTGTTTATGAGTGCTTTAAAAATGTTCTATTTCTGATCTTTGCGTGAATATATAGTTTGTACAGGCAATATTATGAAATGTTGGACACCTTTTATTGAACTTGTTTTGTCACTTCAGCTATGAACATATGTAACGGATGTGAAACGGCTAGCTTAGTTAGCGTGGGCGCTAAATAGCGTTTCAATCAGTGACATCACTTGCTCTGAGACCTTGAAGTAGTAGTTCCCCTTGCTCTGCAAGGGCCGTGGCTTTTGTGGAGCGATGGGTAACGATGCTTCGAGGGTGAGTTGTTGATGTGTGCAGAAGGTCCCTGGTTCGCGCCCGGGTATGGGCGAGGGGACGGTCTAAAATGATACTGTTACACATACTTTATATTTTCAAAGAAACAATATGAGAAATAGGCAGAATAATATACAGCCAGAATATTATGTAGACAGGGATCAAGTAAAGACTAACCAGTGTTATATTGATGAAATCATTTTTTCAAATGTAGCCTTGGCCATTGGACAGGACTACTAACTCAAGACCTGTGGAACAGTAGGTAGCCTAGCGGTTAAAAGTGTTGGGCCAGAAACTGAGAGGTTGAATCGCCAAGTTAACCAGGTGTGCTTTTGGGCAAGCAACTTAACTCGAATTGCTCCTGTATGTCGCTCTGGGTAAGCATGTCGCCTAAAGGACTAAAATGTCATTGTCTCTCCGTTACCCTGTAATTCAACATTGCTATAAAGAAGGCCTGCAAACCAGACCTTTAAGCCCATACAGGAGGTGCAACATTTATCCAGCCCAATAGGGGATTTGGGTCTATTACGTCGTTGGCCGAACTAGAGGGAGTTAGTTAGGACAGGTTAGAAATGAAAAGATTAAGTAGATGAAATGAATTATGACTTTGTTCCTTGGGGTGAATGAATACTGTTTATGCAAGACTATTATTCTCCAGTACTGTTGCTACTTCAACCGAGTGCTGAGAAGTGTTTTAAATTGTCCCAGATATGGTAGCCTACTCAGGAAAAATACATCTTCGATGTCTGTTCTCTACTTACATGGTTCATTGTGTTACAAGGTCATTGTGTTACAAGGTCATTGTGTTACACGGTCATAGTGTTACAAGGTCATTGTGTTACAAGGTCATTGTGTTACACGGTCATAGTGTTACAAGGTCATTGTGTTACACGGTCATTGTGTTACAAGGTCATTGTGTTACAAGGTCATTGTGTTACAAGGTCATAGTGTTACAAGGTCATAGTGTTACAAGGTCATTGTGTTACACGGTCATGACCATGCCAAACTAAAATATGTATTATGCATATCAAGAGCGCATAACCCTAACTCCTCCTTGTCCCTCTCATCTAGGCCTACTCCCAGACCCAGAATCCCACTGCCATGCTGCCCCTAACAGAACCCACAGACCTGGAGCCATACAACCGGACCCAGTACTGCCACTGGCCCTGTGAGTGCCCCCCGGACCTCCCCGCCTGCCCCGCAGGAGTGAGCCTGCTCATGGACGGCTGTGACTGCTGCAAGGCCTGCGCCAGGCAGGTGGGGGAGGAGTGCAACGAGGCAGACACCTGTGACTACCATAAGGGACTGTACTGTGACTACAGCGTGGACAAGCCGAGGTACGAAAAAGGAGTGTGTGCCTGTAAGTGTCATTCTAACCTACTAAAGACCGTTGTCTTACGTCAAATCGCATCACTTCTACACCACACTCAACGTGTAGGTGGAATCAACTCGCTATCTGACGCAATACAATGACTAAAGACACCAATCATAAGTCACAGTAACACTGCTATGATCATGTCCCAACACACTAATTGCACATCTAGTAACATAATCATTGAAGAAAATGAGAAATGCAATGACAAATTAACCATTAAAAAGTGAACATCTTTCATAATCATATTACCCGATGTCATGACATGTTTGTTTTTGTTCAGATATCACTAAAAACAAAAGCTGCTACATTATCTTGTCATCATTACCACTGTGTGTCTCTCTGTGATGTAAGACTTCTGTCCTGATCTTCTTTGCCAGATATGGTTGGCACAGGCTGCGAGCATGATGGTGTGATCTACCGGAATGGGCAGAGCTTTAAGCCCAGCTGTAAATACCAGTGTCTGTGTGTGAACGGGGCCATCGGGTGCGTGACCCTGTGTACGGACTCCCAGCCCCCCCGGGTGTGGTGCCAGAACCCGAGGAGGGTCAAGATCCCCGGACGCTGCTGTGAACAGTGGATCTGTGACGAGCCCAAGAAGGGGAGGAAGACTGCTCCAAGACATGCAGTGGAGGGTAGGACACAGATCCATCAATCAATCAATCAGTTAAGGTTAAGGTCATGTTTTATTATGCCATTTGTAAGTATCAGAATACAGAATACATACATGTCTTTTGTAAGAGTTCTCAACAATCATTAATTTAATCAGTCAATCAATGGTGGCTGGTGTCACTTTAAATGTGAGGACATGCTCATACTAATAGCTTGAATTGAATGAATGGAACAGTATGATACCATTCCAGTCATTACTATAAGCTGTCCTCCCGTCACCAGCCTCCACTGCAGTATGCTACAGTTGATATGTATGTATTGAGAATCTTAAAACACTAATAACACAGGTGCATATTGGGTATTCCTTTGTGAATTGTGAAGCAAAATAGTTTGAGGACAGTGCTTCAGTGTAGCTCACAGGTAGTGCTGCTGTTGCAGCAGTATGTTGTGTGGGTTCTTGGAACAGTATCTGTGGTGGACTAGGGTGTAGCTTGTTACTCCAGGGAGGAACAGAGATGCAGCTGTGTAAGAGAAGACCAAACGCTTTTCCTGTACACTCTCACTCTCTCTGTGTCTCAGTGTTATTTTTGGGTAGCTCAAGTGCTGAGTGATCCTGGCCAGTAGTGTGCAAAGCCAAAAGAAAACTTGGATTTACTAGAGAATGTTTGTTTTGGTTAAAAATACAAAATTGCAACGAGACCTGTCACCCTTGCACAACTTAAATATCAATCTTGAAGGTAAAAGCACTTCTCATGGCAACAAGCTATTAGGTCCAGTTTTGATGAATAATTATATCACTGCCCATATTCAATTGTTATTATTCTCTGTCTCTCGCTCTTTATCTATTTATCTTTCCCTCTCTCACTCTCACTCACTCTCCTTCTCTCTCTTTCTCTCTCTCTCTCTTTCTCTCTCTCTCTCTCTCTTTCTCTCTCTCTCTCTCTCTCTCTATGTATCTCTCTCTCTATGTATCTCTCTCTCGGTATCTCTCTCTCTCTCCCTTTCTCTCTCTCTATGTTTCTCTCTCTCTCATTCTCCATGTATCTCTCTCTCGCTACCATGTACAGTGCCTTGCGAAAGTATTCGGCCCCCTTGAACTTTGCGACCTTTTGCCACATTTCAGGCTTCAAACATAAAGATATAAACCTGTATTTTTTTGTGAAGAATCAACAACAAGTGGGACACAATCATGAATTGGAACGACATTTATTGGATATTTCAAACTTTTTTAATAAATCAAAAACTGAAAAATTGGGCGTGCAAAATTATTCAGCCCCCTTAAGTTAATACTTTGTAGCGCCACCTTTTGCTGCGATTACAGCTGTAAGTCACTTGGGGTATGTCTCTATCAGTTTTGCACATCGAGAGACTGACATTTTTTCCCATTCCTCCTTGCAAAACAGCTCGAGCTCAGTGAGGTTGGATGGAGAGCATTTGTGAACAGCAGTTTTCAGTTCTTTCCACAGATTCTCGATTGGATTCAGGTCTGGACTTTGACTTGGTCATTCTAACACCTGGATATGTTTATTTTTTAACCATTCCATTGTAGATTTTGCTTTATGTTTTGGATCATTGTCTTGTTGGAAGACAAATCTCCGTCCCAGTCTCAGGTCTTTTGCAGACTCCATCAGGTTTTCTTCCAGAATGGTCCTGTATTTGGCTCCATCCATCTTCCCATCAATTTTAACCATCTTCCCTGTCCCTGCTGAAGAAAAGCAGGCCCAAACCATGATGCTGCCACCACCATGTTTGACAGTGGGGATGGTGTGTTCAGCTGTGTTGCTTTTACGCCAAACATAACGTTTTGCATTGTTGCCAAAAAGTTCGATTTTGGTTTCATCTGACCAGAGCACCTTCTTCCACATGTTTGGTGTGTCTCCCAGGTGGCTTGTGGCAAACTTTAAACAACACTTTTTATGGATATCTTTAAGAAATGGCTTTCTTCTTGCCACTCTTCCATAAAGGCCAGATTTGTGCAATATACGACTGATTGTTGTCCTATGGACAGAGTCTCCCACCTCAGCTGTAGATCTATGCAGTTCATCCAGAGTGATCATGGGCCTCTTGGCTGCATCTCTGATCAGTCTTCTCCTTGTATGAGCTGAAAGTTTAGAGGGACGGCCAGGTCTTGGTAGATTTGCAGTGGTCTGATACTCCTTCCATTTCAATATTATCGCTTGCACAGTGCTCCTTGGGATGTTTAAAGCTTGGGAAATCTTTTTGTATCCAAATCCGGCTTTAAACTTCTTCACAACAGTATCTCGGACCTGCCTGGTGTGTTCCTTGTTCTTCATGATGCTCTCTGCGCTTTTAACGGACCTCTGAGACTATCACAGTGCAGGTGCATTTATACGGAGACTTGATTACACACAGGTGGATTGTATTTATCATCATTAGTCATTTAGGTCAACATTGGATCATTCAGAGATCCTCACTGAACTTCTGGAGAGAGTTTGCTGCACTGAAAGTAAAGGGGCTGAATAATTTTGCACGCCCAATTTTTCAGTTTTTGATTTGTTAAAAAAGTTTGAAATATCCAATAAATGTCGTTCCACTTCATGATTGTGTCCCACTTGTTGTTGATTCTTCACAAAAAAATACAGTTTTATATCTTTATGTTTGAAGCCTGAAATGTGGCAAAAGGTCGCAAAGTTCAAGGGGGTCGAATACTTTCGCAAGGCACTGTATATCTCTCTCTATCTATGCATCTCTCTCTATGTATCTCTCTCTCTCCATGTATCTCTCTCTAATGCTCTCTCTCTCTAGCTACATATCTCTCTATTGCTCTCTCTCTCTATCTAGCTACACATCTCTCTCTATTGCTCTCTCTCTCTCTATCTAGCCACATATCTCTCTCGATTGCTCTCTCTATCTAGCTACATATCTCTCTATTGCTCTCTATCTAGCTACATATCTCTCTCTATTGCTCTCTCTCTCTCTCTATCTAGCTATATATCTTTCTCTAAATTGTATTTGCTTTATTGGCATGACATAAGCTTACTTCGGTGATTTACAATATTAACATAATTAAAATAATACTAACCAATATTGTCAACAATAATCAAGGGTAAAAATGACCATACATTGAACAATGACAATGGCATAGGGGACATGTGCAGGTTGGTTGGTCTGTCAGACACTGTCCCTCCTCTCTCTCAATTCAATTTCAATTTAAGGGCTTTATTGGCATTGGAAACATATGGTAACATTGCCAAAACAAGTGAAGTAGATAATAAACAAAAGTGAAATAAACAATTTACAGTAAAAATGTACAGTAAACATTACACTCACAAAAGTGTCTGTCTGTCTGTCTGTCTGTCTGTCTGTCTGTCTGTGTTGATATAGCTCTTCCTGCTGAGGCTCAGGGCCGGAGCAGGAACTGTGTGATCCAGACCACCTCCTGGAGTATTTGTTCTAAGACGTGTGGTCGAGGTCTGTCACTGCGCGTCTCCAACGCCAACGAGAGGTGTGAGATGGTGAAAGAGTCCCGCCTCTGCAACATACGGCCCTGTGGGGTGGACATCACCAAGCACATCAAGGTACATGTACTGACGTGCACAGACACACTTCCACGCTCAAATATGCACGCACACGTGGACACAGACACACATGTGCATGCATGCATAGAGGTCAAATGTTTGTTCATGCTATCTATATTGAAGAGTTTGCCTAAAAAAATACAACATTCCCAATATTATAGGAACATTACAGAGCATTGATTCAATCATTCAACTTGTCCTCTTTCTCTTTCGCTCTCAGCCAGGGAAGAAGTGTCTGAACATCTACAGAGAAGAACAGCCAAAAAACTTCACAATCTCAGGCTGTGTCAGTAAGCAGCCTTACTGGCCTAAATACTGTGGGGTGTGCATGGCCACAGACGATCGCTGCTGCATTCCCTACAAGTCCAAGACCATCGACGTGGAGTTTGTGTGTCCCAACGGGGCAGTGTTCACCTGGCAGGTCATGTGGATCAACGCCTGCTTCTGTAACCTCAGCTGCAGGAACCCCAACAACATCTTTGCCGAGCTGGAGAATTACTATGGTTACCCTGAGATCGTGAACTGAGACATTTCAATAATTCGCCGTGAGCTTATTAAGGGCTCTATTCAGTCTGGATCGCTGAAGCGTTACAGATTGCACAATAGAAATTTAAAGGTAATTTCTGATTGAGACGACATATGCAGTGTTTACGGTGAATGCAGCCTTCGCTAACAAGAGAACATTGCCTTTAAATTTCAATCACGCTGTAACACTGAACTTCGGTGATACGGAGTAGAGCCCTAAACTTCCATCTACCTACATTTTGATCTTCTTTTCCTTTCCTCAAACGTTTTTTTTTCAGAACTTCCGAAAAATGGTTTTATTTGACGTTGGTATACATAAAGGCAGGTGTTCAATCCGAGGTGTGTTATAGTGCAGATCACCATACAACAGACAGTCCGCCCTTTGAAGGCATTTTCCCAGTGTCCGCAGATGTCATTCATGGTAAATGCTCTGATTGTCAGCTCAAGCCTAAATTTCCTTTACAAGCCTGTTATAGTGTGCTGCTCTATATTTTGCATTGGATTGAATCGATTAGATTGAATCCCACCCAAAGTATTTTTCTTATAAGAGGATATTTAAACGTGAGGATTTTTTTCCAGAATATCTTTATGGTCTGTATAGGGTTGCTTTGGGAATGAGTGTGAAATATTTTAGTTTTAATTTATTCAATACTAAATGATTGAAAAAATGTTGCCATACAGGTATTTTATGAAAGTCACAGTAACAAGTTTCACGAAATCTCGTCCACTCTCATGTAAAGATTGGTTTGATCACGTGGCTCTGAATTGAATGATGAGTAAGAGACGGCGTGAGATGCTACTATAGAATGCATGTACTATATACGGTTAAATATCCATCTGTGGAAGTGTGGTGTCATTCTTACAAGGTCACATTCTACGTATGATCATTGAAGTAATCACAACACCAGGGCAAAAAGTTATAGGTTTTTATTTATTAAATAAATACAAAACTGTTATGCCATATTTAATGCTTGTCATCTACAGCATTAGGCAGTTGTGCATCTTTAAAAAGCGATGTAGGCCTGTGTTCTACAAAGCCGGCAAGTGTTGCTGTAGTGCACGTAAGAGTGGGAGGGTTTTTGATACATTCTAAGGAGGACTATCCTCACATTACATTATGTGGATGCATCGGCTTGACTCTCTCAAATCCTTCACGACAAAATAACTTTAAGTCAGAGAAGGTTTCCATGGCACATCATCTTTGTTCTGCCGTGCTTGATTGCATAGAAAACATTTACATACACACAAAAAAAATATCCAAAATATTTTTTTTTGCCTGAAGCCATGATCTATTAATAAAGCAATAGGATTCAAAGCTGTTCAATTTAGGTTTTTGTTGAGTTTGATTAATGAAAATAATAGCGTATTATGGAATGTTCTAGAATAGAACAGTTACAATGGTTTGATTCCACAGAGTTGACAGATACAGAACATCCAGGAGACTTAACTCAAAATGAATGGACAACATCATAAAACAGAGGAATGGTTACAGGAATGTGTTGTATGCACATGATACATTTCCAATTCTCTCCTTCCCACGGTTTCAAAGACAAATATCAATTTGAGCAAAAAAACTTTATCCACTTGCCTCCCTTTTCTTTCTCCACATCTAGGCCTAACACTGTCTATCCTAAATCACACAGAACATGAATTATAACACTGAAAAGTTCATGAACAATAACAATGAGAACAGAAAGAAGCACTCATTTACAGTCAGGTACGTATTTAAGAAAACTGTGTCAGATGTGATAAAACACTACAAACAAACAAAAAAATCCTTATGAGAGATTTAAAAGAAAAATGTACAAACTGGTGTACTAGGTACTCGCTCTGCAGCAACAGCTTTCTCCCACATTCTCTGTTGCGGTGTAGCTCAGCTGCGTTGCCCCTAACACCTAGATATTCCACTAGACTCTGCAATTGGGAAGGGATCAGTTAATTTCATTTTTTTTTCTTCCCCTCTACAGAATTTACTTTATTATGCCGTAGTATATACTTGCATATCTTTACAAAAACAACTTTTTGCATTGAATGGAATGGAATCGTGTGTGTGTGTGTGTGTGAGAGAGAGAGAGTGGTTAGTGGCAGTGCAGCAGGAACCAGAGGGCTGGAGGTTAAAGGTCGAGGGCAAGGGTCGTCTAGCAGGACACTTCGGTGGACTTGAGAGCGGCGCTGCTGTTTGCTGTGCCTTCCATACTGTCTGTGTGGGAGCGGCCACGCTTCTCGTTGGTGTGAGACCGGCTTCGGTTTCCCTCGTTGGTGTGAGACCGGCTTCGGTTTCCCTCGTTGGTGTGAGACCGGCTCCTGTTGCCTTCCATGGAGTGGATGCTGGATCCGGACGCCGTGCGAGAGCGGACCAGTCTGGTCATGCTGGCAGCAGGCACTGAGGGAAGGAGGAAGAGGAGAGAAGGAGGAGGAAAAGGAGGCATCGGGAACAGGAGGAGGAAAAGGGGCCATAGGAGGAGGTGGAGGAGGCAGGGGTAAATAGGAGGAAAAGGGGCCATAGGAGGAGGTGGAGGAGGCAGGGGTGAATAGGAGGAGGAAAAGGGGCCATAGGAGGAGGTGGAGGAGGCAGGGGTAAATAGGAGGAAAGGGGGCCATAGGAGGAGGCAGGGGGAACAGAAGGAGGAAAAGGGGCCATAGGAGGAGGTGGAGGAGGCAGGGGTAAATAGGAGAAGGAAAAGGGGCCATAGGAGGAGGTGGAGGAGGCAGGGGTGAATAGGAGGAGGAAAAGGGGCCATAGGAGGAGGTGGAGGAGGCAGGGGGGACAGGAGGAGGAGGAGAGACAGGGTTAATGATCCATTCACACTCCTGTGTCCATGGTCAGCTGTATTCCTATTGAGGGCATTATGTAATATATTATATTTAATCATTACAGAACAGGTAAAAGACTTCCTGTTGTCTAAATGTCTAATCTGAAGGTGAAATTACTAATCTCATCTCTTAGTTCCAGACAATGTCATTCTTACAGGTTGTCGTGAAGACCCATATTATTAGTTGGTAGCAACACTAATAGGGTAACAGGCTTTTATATTTCTACATACCGAATGTTAATATAATTACTGGTCAGCGTTGGTTACACAGAGAGAGTGTGTACTTACTGTAGCCCATTCCCTGAATGAAGTACTTGAAGGCCTCTGTCAGCTTTGCAGGCTGTCGAGAGAGCAAATGAGAAAGTTAGGCCCTTTTTCCCCCTGTTATTATCCACATAATGACATATCAACTGACAGGTTCGTGGCATATCCTACAGACTCTGTGATAACGAGAGGCATATGTATGACAGCTGTTGTAGCAGAAGGTGCTGAGCTGGGTATAAACTCTCCAGCCTGACGTCCGTGCCTCATTGCTACTGTCACTAATGCTCTTAAGTGAAGCTGCCCTGTATTAGCCCCCTAACTGTTATCCCTTGGCCTCCGTGAACGTGTTAACAAGCTAGAAACACACCTGGTCAACCATGGGCAGGCCTCCACAATCAGCCATCTAGATGGAGGAGGGGAGAAAAGAAACAGGCTATGAGTTAGGAGTCAGTTAACACCTCATGGGGTGCGTCCTTCAAGAGAGCAGAGTTAAGGTAGCACGTCATCAGCGGGATGACATTAGTCACCCGCCATTACTCTTCATTACACAAAACAACTTCACATTTAATATTTAACACTGTCTCAGCAAACAACAAGTGTCCATTAACATCACGTGTCCATTAACATCACGTGGCCATTAACATCACGTGTCCATTAACATCACGTGTCCATTAACATCACGTGTCCATTAACATTAACATCACGTGTCCATTAACAACACGTGTCCATTAACATTAACATCACATGTCCATTAACATCACGTGTCCATTAACATCACGTTTCCATTAACATCACGTGTCCATTAACATTAACAACACATGTCCATTAACATCACGTGTCCATTAACATCACGTGTCCATTAACATCACGTGTCCATTAACATCACGTGTCCATTAACATTAACATTAACAACACGTGTCCATTAACATTAACATTAACATCAAATGTCCATTAACATTAACATCACGTGTCCATTAACATTAACAATACGTGTCCATTAACATCACGTGTCCATTAACATCACGTGTCCATTAACATTAACAACACGTGTCCATTAACATCACGTGTCCATTAACATCACGTGTCCATTAACATCACGTATTCATTAACATTAACAACACGTGTCCATTAACATCACGTGTCCATTAACATAAACATCACGTGTCCATTAACAACACGTGTCCATTAACATTAACATCACATGTCCATTAACATCACGTGTCCATTAACATCACGTGTCCATTAACATCACGTGTCCAATAACATTAACAACACGTGTCCATTAACATCACGTGTCCATTAACATCACGTGTCTATTAACATCACGTGTCCATTAACATTAACAACACGTGTCCATTAACATCACGTGTCCATTAACATCACGTGTCCATTAACATTGACAACACGTGTCCATTAACATCACGTGTCCATTAACATTAACATCACGTGTCCAATAACATTAACATCACGTGTCCATTAACATTAACAACAAGTGTCCATTAACATCACGTGTCCATTAACAACATGTGTCCATTAACATCACGTGTCCATTAACATCACGTGTCCATTAACATCACGTGTCCATTAACATTAACATTAACATCACGTGTCCATTAACATCACGTGTCCATTAACATTAACATCACGTGTCCATTAACATCACGTGTCCATTAACATTAACATCACGTGTCCATTAACAACACGTGTCCATTAACATCACGTGTCCATTAACATTAACAACACGTGTCCATTAACATCACGTGTCCATTAACATCACGTGTCCATTAACAACACATGTCCATTAACATTAACAACACGTGTCCATTAACATTAACAACACGTGTCCATTAACATTAACAACACGTGTCCATTAACATCACGTGTCCATTAACAACACGTGTCCATTAACATTAACAACACGTGTCCATTAACATTAACATCACGTGTCCATTAACATTAACATCACGTGTCCATTAACATTAACATCACGTGTCCATTAACATTAACAACACGTGTCCATTAACATTAACCTGTTGGATCTCTAGGGGCGCTATTTCATTTTTGGATAAAAAACGTTTTAAGCGCGATATTTTGTCACGAAAAGATGCTCGACTATGCATATCCATTAACATCACGTGTCCATTAACATTAACATTAACATCACGTGTCCATTAACATCACGTGTCCATTAACATTAACATCACGTGTCCATTAACATCACGTGTCCATTAACATTAACATCACGTGTCCATTAACAACACGTGTCCATTAACATCACTTGGCCATTAACATTAACAACACGTGTCCATTAACAACACGTGGCCATTAACATTAACATCATGTGGCCATTAACATTAACAACACGTGTCCATTAACATTAACATTAACAACACGTGTCCATTAACATTAACAACACGTGTCCATTAACAACACGTGTCCATTAACATCACATGTCCATTAACATTAACAACACGTGTCCATTAACAACACGTGTCCATTAACATCACATGTCCATTAACATTAACAACACGTGTCCATTAACATCACGTGTCCGTTAACATCACGTGTCCATTAACATCACGTGTCCATTAACATCATTCACTTCCGGCGCCGACAGAGATGGCCGCCTCGCTTCGCGTTCCTAGGAAACTATGCAGTTTTTGGTTTTTTTACGTGTTATTTCTTACATTAGTACCCCAGGTCATCTTAGGTTTCATTACATACAGTCGAGAAGAACTACTGAATATAAGATCAGCGTCAACTCACCATCAGTACGACCAAGAATATGTTTTTCGCGACGCGGACCCTGTGTTCTGCCTTACAAACAGGACAACGGAGTGGATCCTATGCAGCGACCCAAAAAAACGACTCCGAAAGAGAGGGAAACGAGGCGGTCTTCTGGTCAGACTCCGGAGACGGGCACACCGTGCACCACTCCCTAGCATTCTTCTTGCCAATGTCCAGTCTCTTGACAACAAGGTTGATGAAATCCGAGCAAGGGTAGCATTCCAGAGGGACATCAGAGACTGTAACGTCCTTTGCTTCCCTGAAACATGGCTCACTGGAGAGACTCTATCCGAAGCGGTGCAGCCAACGGGTTTCTCCACGCATCGCGCTGACAGAAACAAACATCTTTCTGGTAAGAAGAGGGGCGGGGGCGTATGCCTCATGGCCAACGTGACATGGTGTGATGAAAGAAACATACAGGAACTCAAATCCCTCTGTTCACCTGATTTAGAATTCCTCACAATCAAATGTAGACCGCATTATCTACCAAGAGAATTCTCTTCGATTATAATCACAGCCGTATATATCCCCCCCAAGCAGACACATCGATGGCTCTGAACGAACTTTATTTAACTCTCTGCAAACTGGAAACGATTTATCCGGAGGCTGCATTCATTGTAGCTGGGGATTTTAACAAGGCTAATCTGAAAACAAGACTCCCTAAATTTTATCAGCATATCGATTGCACAACCAGGGGTGGAAAGACCTTGGATCATTGTTACTCTAACTTCCGCGACGCATATAAGGCCCTGCCCCGCCCCCCTTTCGGAAAAGCTGACCACGACTCCATTTTGTTGATCCCTGCCTACAGACAGAAACTAAAACAAGAGGCTCCCACGCTGAGGTCTGTCCAACGCTGGTCCGACCAAGCTGACTCCACATTCCAAGACTGCTTCCATCACGTGGACTGGGAGATGTTTCGTATTGCGTCAGATAACAACATTGACGAATACGCTGATTCGGTGTGCGAGTTCATTAGAACGTGCGTTGAAGATGTCGTTCCCATAGCAACGATTAAAACATTCCCTAACCAGAAACCGTGGATTGATGGCAGCATTCGTGTGAAACTGAAAGCGCGAACCACTGCTTTTAATCAGGGCAAGGTGTCTGGTAACATGACCGAATACAAACAGTGCAGCTATTCCCTCCGCAAGGCTATCAAACAAGCTAAGCGCCAGTACAGAGACAAAGTAGAATCTCAATTCAACGGCTCAGACACAAGAGGCATGTGGCAGGGTCTACAGTCAATCACGGACTACAGGAAGAAATCCAGCCCAGTCACGGACCAGGATGTCTTGCTCCCAGGCAGACTAAATAACTTTTTTGCCCGCTTTGAGGACAATACAGTGCCACTGACACGGCCTGCAACGAAAACATGCGGCCTCTCCTTCACTGCAGCCGAGGTGAGTAAGACATTTAATAGTGTTAACCCTCGCAAGGTTGCAGGCCCAGACGGCATCCCCAGCCGCGCCCTCAGAGCATGCGCAGACCAGCTGGCCGGTGTGTTTACGGACATATTCAATCAATCCCTATACCAGTCTGCTGTTCCCACATGCTTCAAGAGGGCCACCATTGTTCCTGTTCCCAAGAAAGCTAAGGTAACTGAGCTAAACGACTACCGCCCCGTAGCACTCACATCCGTCATCATGAAGTGCTTTGAGAGACTAGTCAAGGACCATATCACCTCCACCCTACCTGACACCCTAGACCCACTCCAATTTGCTTACCGCCCAAATAGGTCCACAGACGATGCAATCTCAACCACACTGCACACTGCCCTAACCCATCTGGACAAGAGGAATACCTATGTGAGAATGCTGTTCATCGACTACAGCTCGGCATTCAACACCATAGTACCCTCCAAGCTCGTCATCAAGCTCGAGACCCTGGGTCTCGACCCCGCCCTGTGCAACTGGGTACTGGACTTCCTGACGGGCCGCCCCCAGGTGGTGAGGGTAGGCAACAACATCTCCTCCCCGCTGATCCTCAACACTGGGGCCCCACAAGGGTGCGTTCTGAGCCCTCTCCTGTACTCCCTGTTCACCCACGACTGCGTGGCCACGCACGCCTCCAACTCAATCATCAAGTTTGCGGACGACCCAACAGTGGTAGGCTTGATTACCAACAACGACGAGACGGCCTACAGGGAGGAGGTGAGGGCCCTCGGAGTGTGGTGTCAGGAAAATAACCTCACACTCAACGTCAACAAAACTAAGGAGATGATTGTGGACTTCAGGAAACAGCAGAGGGAACACCCCCCTATCCACATCGATGGAACAGTAGTGGAGAGGGTAGCAAGTTTTAAGTTCCTCGGCATACACATCACAGACAAACTGAAGTGGTCCACTCACACAGACAGCATCGTGAAGAAGGTGCAGCAGCGCCTCTTCAACCTCAGGAGGCTGAAGAAATTCGGCTTGTCACCAAAAGCACTCACAAACTTCTACAGATGCACAATCGAGAGCATCCTGGCGGGCTGTATCACCGCCTGGTATGGCAACTGCACCGCCCTCAACCGTAAGGCTCTCCAGAGGGTAGTGAGGTCTGCACAACGCATCACCGGGGGCAAACTACCTGAGCTCCAGGACACCTACACCACCCGATGTCACAGGAAGGCCATAAAGATCATCAAGGACATCAACCACCCGAGCCACTGCCTGTTCACCCCGCTATCATCCAGAAGGCGAGGTCAGTACAGGTGCATCAAAGCTGGGACCGAGAGACTGAAAAACAGCTTCTATCTCAAGGCCATCAGACTGTTAAACAGCCACCACTAACACTGAGTGGCTGCTGCCAACACACTGACACTGACTCAACTCCAGCCACTTTAATAATGGGAATTGATGGGAAATGATGTAAATATATCACTAGCCACTTTAAACAATGCTACCTTATATAATGTTACTTACCCTACATTATTCATCTCATATGCATACGTATATACTGTACTCTATATCATCGACTGTATCCTTATGTAATACATGTATCACTAGCCACTTTAAACTATGCCACTTTGTTTACATACTCATCTCATTTGTACATACTGTACTCGATACCATCTACTGTATCTTGCCTATGCTGCTCTGTACCATCACTCATTCATATATCCTTATGTACATATTCTTTATCCCCTTACACTGTGTACAAGACAGTAGTTTTGGGAATTGTTAGTTAGATTACTTGTTATTACTGCATTGTCGGAACTAGAAGCACAAGCATTTCGCTACACTCGCATTAACATCTGCTAACCATGTGTATGTGACAAATAAAATTTGATTTGATTTGATTTTGTGTCCATTAACATTAACATCACGTGCCCATTAACATTAACAACACGTGTCCATTAACATTAACAACACGTGTCCATTAACATTAACAACACGTGTCCATTAACATCACATGTCCATTAACATCACGTGTCCATTAACATCACGTGTCCATTAACAACAAGTGACCATTTCCCTTAGCCTCTGGACAGCTAACACAGTTAACGTTGGTAAAACGTGCCCATTTGGTCACAGCCGGGGGCATGCATTTCATAGGTAAGCCTAAGTAGGTCAAACAGGAAGAATTGTGATATGGGTCATGTTCATCAGGAACCAAACAGGGGTAAACAAACTCAAACAGGGAGGCCTCTAGCTGGACTTTGTGCAATAAATAATGCACATTTTTGTTTTCCATTGCGAAACGTTTTATATTACATGCCTAATGAACAGGACCCTGGAGGCTGGGTACAGCAGCAGTAGCCTCAGCCTGTGGCAAGGCTAGCAAATCAGTCACCAGGTCATTACTGAGCTACTGGAAGCTTATCAGTGATCGCCTTTCCATGATCAGATCTGTTATGAGCAGCAGGAGGGAGATTGTTGGAGGCCACTCACCTTCAGCAATGTGGTCTTTGTCGGGTCCAGCTTAGTATTGCACTCCACCTGTGGACGCAAAGTACAGAGTCTAATTTAGCGACTAAATATCATTAATTTACCATAGTAGAGAACTAAATAGGTAGTCAAATTAAAGGAATTGGGGGAGTAATATTTCATTGCTAGAATTGTTTTAGTTGTGTTTGACTTCTTTCCCTATTTTGTCCCATGTTTGAATCATAAACTACATTTTTAACCTTCCATTGTTAATCTTTAAAAATCTCCTGTTAACTTAGGTGAATGTTCAACGCATCAACACGTGTTCCTAGGGACCGGGAATTAGGACCAGAGGCATTATCGTTAATGATTTGTTTATGACATTTAGGATTACAGAGTGTGTACTTTAACTTACCACAGCGTCAACGGCCGGAGAGCTGTCTCCTACCACCAACAGAGAAGGACACCTGAGAGCAATAACAGGAATTGGAACAAATTTCAACCTGTTGGGTTAGAGGATTACAGGGCCAAGAGTTTCCTTGACTATGTGACCAGGCTATAACTAGGGCCCAGAGTTTCCAGGTCAGGGAAAACTAGCAATATGCCATGTGAGGTGATTGAGGTATAGTGAAAGTCAGAAGGTTTGGAACTCACGTCAGGGTTCTGACGGTGACTTTTCCACCAGGAATGGGCCTCTCAATCTCCAGATCCCGCCGGCTGGGATGGAAAAAGGTGGGATATCAGTGAGGCACCCAATTAACATACATATATTACAAATATAATAAATATACTATTAAACACATGAGACATTGAATATATTAGAAATACATAGATGATATATGTTCATAGGCAGTGTTCAATGTACTCTGGAAGACTTTGAAGACTTGAGTATGTATATAAAATATATACTGAACAAAAATATAAAACGCAACATGTAAAGTGTTGATCCCATGTTTAATGAGCTGTCACACAACACAATGCCACAGATGTCTCAAGTTGAGGGAGTGTGCAATTGGCATGCTGACTGCAGGAATGTCCACCAGAGCTGTTGCCAGAGAATTGAATGTTAATTTCTCTACCATAAGCCGCTTCCAACATCGTTTTAGAGAATTTGGCAGTACGTCCAACCTTCCTCACAAACGCAGACCACGTGTAACCACACTAGTCCAGGACCACATCCGGGCTTCTTCACCTGCAGGATCGTCTGAAATCAGCCACCCATACAGCTGATCAAACGTTGCACAACTGAAGAATTTCTGCACAAACTGTCAGAAACCTTCAAGGAAGTGCATATGCTTGCTCGTTGTCCTCACCAGGGTCTTGACCTGACTGTAGTTCGGCGTCATAACCGACTTCAGAGGGCAAATGCTCACCTTTTGATGGCCACTGGTACGCTGGAGAAGTGCGCTCTTCACGGATAAATCCCAGTTTCAACTATACTGGGCAGATGGCAGGCAGGGTGTATGGCGTCGTGTGGGCGAGTGGTTTGATGATGTCAACGTTGTGAACAGAGTGCCCCATGGTGGTGGTGGGGTTATGGTATGGGCAGGCATAAGCTACGAATAACAAACACAATTGCATTTTATTGATGGCCATTTCAATGCACACAGTCACCGTGACGAGATCCTGAGGCCCATTGTCATGCCATTCATTGGCCGCCATATCCTCATGTTTCAGCATGATAATGCACGGCCCTATGTCGCAAGAATTTGTACATAATTCTTGGAGCTGAAAATGTCCCAGTTCTTCCATGGCCTGCATACTCACCAGACATGTCACCCATTGAGCATGTTTGGGAGGCTCTGGTTCGAAGTGTACGACACTGTGTTCCACTTCCCGTCAACATCCCACAGCCATTTAAGAGAAGTGGGACATCATTCCACAATCAACAGCCCAATCAACAAACTCTAGGAGATGTGAAGGAGATGTGTCGCGCTGCATGAGGCAAATGGTGGTCACACCAGATACTGACTGTTTTTTCTGATCCACACCCCTACTTTTTCTTTAAGTTATCTGTGACCAACATATCTGTATTCCAGTCATGTGAAATCCATTGATTAGGGCCTAAAACATTTATTTCAATTGACTGACTTCCTTATATGAACTGTAACTCAGTAAAATCTTTGTAATTGGTACCTTTTGCTTTTCTATTATGTTGATGAGTAGTCAACGTATGCTCATGATATTCTTAAGTAATAAGGCTTGAGAAGGTGTGGTATATGGCCAATATACCACGGCTAAGGCCTGTTCATATGCACAACGCAACGCTGAGTGCCTGGATACAGCCCTTAGCCGTGGTCTATTGGCAATATACCACAAACCCCAGAGGTGCTTTATTGTTATTATAAACTGGTTTACAAAATAATTAGAGCAGTAAAAATACATGTTTTGTCATTTATTTACCTGTTGTAAGCTTTAACAAAGTGTTGAAGGTTGTACTGGTTCATGTCATTCATGATGTGATGGCGGTAGGTGGCGATAAGGTCATGGTTGTTGGAGATTTCCTCCTACAGAGACAATAATAAACACCTCCTCAGACTCTGATCTAGTGACACAGTACTGAACATTCTAAGCCAGTTTATATCTATGTAGCCGACAATTAGAATAGATTCAGTGGGATTATGTTGACGTGATTTGCAGTTTCAATCACCGTCTCTATCTGGGGGCTCACTGCTTACCTTTCCGAAGAGATGGCCGATGAGCATGTCAGGCAAAGGAGTGACCTGAAAAGAGATTCAAAAGCAGATTTATATCACAGCAACGATCAATCATATGCTGTATACACATACATAGTTATGTGATGCTTTGTTGAAATGGGTAGAGAATGTCCCTAGCTGATTGGGCGGGTGGGACTTTTGTGATTTTGTGACAACTGTTGACAATGTAAAAAGGGCTTTATAAATCAAAGTGGATTGATTGTTGTGGATCTGTGGTTGTGTGGACTTCAGGAGATGTATAGTACCTTGTTTGTAGCCCAGTCCATCCACCCCTCAGCACAGGGGTTGATATTAATCAGAACCAGGCCTTCCACCAACGTGGGGTAGTCCAGCTAAAAACAGAAACAAACATTCAGTCACTGACTTCTTAATGGTGAAAATATTTTTTAAAGTACTCGTTGAAACTTCAAACTTCGATTTTATTCACTATACTCATTGAAACCTCAACATTTCATAACAGAGAGAGGTCAGATGTGAGTCAGTTAGGAGTTAAAACATCCTTTGTGTTCCTCCATTGCTGGGTATCAGCACAGTGAGACTGTCCCCACAGAGTCGGGTGTTTTGGTGCGGAGACAGTCTAGAACATTCCACAGACTCTCAGCAGCAGGCTAAAGCAATAAGCAGGAGTGAAATGCCAAAATCAGCACAGAATCACTGGAAACATTGGTTTCAGTTCTAATCCCGGTTTGATTAAAACTCTTCATAATGAAGCAAACTTAAGCATAACTGAAAGGGGAAATGAGGAAGGAGGGAGGAGGACATCAAACTCACAGCGAATCTTGCAAGGATGTAGGCTCCAGCTCCGACAGCCATTCCAATGACGCTCTTCAGACTGTGGTTAACAAACAAACAGAGAGAATATCATCAGAATCTCTTTTTTGATCCAAAATGGATGCAGGTCTAATACACCATGGTCTGTATTCAGCAAAGAATCCCAGAGTAGGAGTGCAGATCTAGGATCAGTCTTATTCATCATGATCTACAGGGCAAAACAGCAGTTCTAATCTGAGACGCATTATGAATATGAATCCTGAACGGTCAGCAGTGTAAACCCTATGGACTGGGTTCAAATGTATGAGGATGTCACGTACTGACCATAGAAAGCCTTTATTTTCTATGGTGGAGTAGGTCAGGGCGTGACTAGGGGGGTGTTTTAGTTTATTATTTCTATGTGTAGTTTAGTTTTTGTATTTCTATGTTGGCCTGGTATGGTTCCCAATTAGAGGCAGCTGTCTATCGTTGTCTCTGATTGGGGATCATATTTAGGCAGCCTTTTCCCACCTGTTGTTTGTGGGATCTTGTTTTTGTATTGTTGCTTTTGAGCCCTACAAGGCTGTACGTTTGTTTGTTTCTCTTTATTGTTTTTGTTGCTGGTTCACATTTAAATAAATTATGATGAACCCAAATCACTCTGCGCCTTGGTCTACCCATTTCGACGAGCGATACAGAGGAGAAATACAATGCATAATGAAATGATCTGATCAATGTCAAAATCGTATAAAGTCCTTCTCTGGACTTACCCAAAATGCTTGAGGACCAGGGGGAGAGACTCAGACAGCAGATCCATGGAGGGGTACTCGTACCTGGAGAGAAAACAACAACCGTCAGGGTTATAGTACTTCAATTATCAACACTTTACAATGCATCTTATCACAGCCCTCCATCTCTTTATTCCATCCATGGCCTTACACTGGATTCTGCTATCTGTTTTTCACTTTGAATATCTCTCCTATTCAAGTGAAGTGTCAAAGCATTCAGGTAAATGTATCAAGAGAGTGTAAATGTGTCACAAAAGTAATCTAGATCAACAATAAAGAACTTTGATGGGGCCCACAAATAATCTGAACTCATCGTGCGGGGCTGCAGTTGCTCGCAGGTCTGCATATATTTTTTTTACATTTTAGAGTTAATGTTGTGCAATT
This sequence comes from Oncorhynchus clarkii lewisi, assembly GCF_045791955.1. Taxonomy (NCBI): domain Eukaryota; kingdom Metazoa; phylum Chordata; class Actinopteri; order Salmoniformes; family Salmonidae; genus Oncorhynchus; species Oncorhynchus clarkii. Next base: position 60,199,577 of record NC_092164.1, read on the forward strand.
CACATTTTTCCATGGTGTGTAGAGAGAATGTTGCTGTTTTAAAGCAAGTTTGCTGCAATTCTACACATTTTAGCATGGGACGGAGAGATGATTTGGCAACTGATTTCATGCAATTAAAAAAATGAGAGAAATGTTTGCAGTTAATATATCTGACTGAGACTGTATCAGAAAATTGAATGGGGCCCCACGGCTGTAAATTCGACCATATTAACAAGTTTAGATAGCTGGCAGCAAAACTAACTTAGCAATCTTAAAAACGTACAACCAAATTTCGAAATTGCACCTTGTGTACTCTACTATTCTAATTGAGACCCCGACTGAGTAAAAAAATAAATATAATAATAATAATTGATCTGGGGATATTCAAAAGGAAGCACCAGTTGCCCTTCCCTGATCTAGATTCTCTAGAATCCACGAAGTTCCAAGTTAGCCTTTCTGCATCTAGTTCTTTCAGTATGTTCCGTTTCTTGAGGAGTCGTCAGCCAGAGCGTCTGGCAGTAATGCTTCAAATAATCAACAATATTCAATCCCACATCATGATTTCTGACTGACGCATATTACTTCAAAGGGACCATTAATCCACAATATTTCTTTACAGTCTGAGATGTTCTCTTCATTTCAATCCCACAAAGGTATAAACAGACGAAAAGCTACAGAAGGTAAACAAGCCCAAGACTATCCATCAAAGCACACTATCAACTATAGACAGAGAGACCCACTAGTACTCACAGAGGTTTCAATCTCAGCCATAACACACTCCATGTCCGAATCCCCCTCAAGAACCATGTTTCCTAGTGCCTTTTCAGTCACCCATAGGGAGTAGTGAACTGTGAACGGATGTAGTGTTCTGAGCTATAGATCGAATTGGTGGTAAGCTTCTGTAAAGGTGACCTCTGATTCTCTAGATCAGAGGTCAAAGGGTGACAGACAGACGGACACGCTGGCAAACAGACAGGCAGGCTGACCTACATTTGGTGCTAAGGCGAGGTGTGGCGTGGACTATAGGTGGTTTAACGGTAGGTTAGATTCCGGTCCATTCTCTCCTCTATATTCCTCTCAGTACTATCCAATCAACAAAATAATCTGTGGGATGATGCTAGGCAACTGGACTCACCCGGTAGAGAAGGTGCTGGCCCCCTCGTGCTGTCCAGGGGCATCGACATGGCACACAGCAAAGTGCTGCATGATCTCCTGCATGTCCTCATGCTGGAACATGGAGTCAAAGCACGTCTTGTCTGAAACAACATGGAGGGCAGGTACAAGATGTTAGTGATGAGGTCTCGCATGATTTGTAGATGTCAGATGTCGAACACGATGACATGGTGACCATTGAGTGTTTCTTCTCAACGTTAGATAATGCTAATAAATAGATAAATCTATTCCATTTGACATTATTTAGCCAATAAAAAAAAACAATTATCTTCTACAACAATTGACTCAAGCTAAGTAAATTAACTGTCGTTAACCAGCCGTTACAATCAACAGACGTTCTCATTCACTCTGAAGGCAGTAAAACCAAAGTGCATGGGAGCTTTAGACTCACATTAGGGGGTGACATTAAATTCATTAAATATTATGGGATGAATTAAGTATATGGGGCTTACGGTTCAGTCCAATGTCATGGAAGGTGAGGATGACGGGGCGGTCTCCTTTGGGCACCCCCTTCATGGTGCAGTGGATCCTTCCATGGGGAGTCTCTACATTGTGCTCCTAAAGATGGAATAAACCATGGTTAGCAAATAGGGGTACCACAGAACTCAGTCAACTTTCTGAGAAAATGTAATCCATAGCAAAAATAAACATTATTGAAGAACTCTACCCGACCTGGACAAGGTAAACCCTAAGCGAAACAGAGTTGAACTGCACCAAGGTATCCATGCTTAGCGGAGAATGGTATTCCAGAACACTGTTCAAACGCACCAATACAGCCTATAGCTCATGTGGTGAGCCCTGAAGATGGCAGTGGAGAGAACTTTATTTCATTTTTTACTTTGATCTGCATGTGTTTTTTCTCCAATACTCAACACATTGTAATCAGAATACATCCGCTGACTTTAAGTCCTTCTGAATAAGAGAAAATGCTAAATGACCAAAATGTAAATGCTTCATCCGTGAGAGCCATTCACAACGAAACACAGGTATCCAACCTTCTGTAAATCAGACCATTGGCTCATGCAAAAGAAGTTAGCCTTTCTGCATCTAGTTCTTTCAGTATGTTCCGTTTCTTGAGGAGTCGTCAGCCAGAGCGTCTGGCAGTAATGCTTCAAATAATCAACAATATTCAATCCCACATCATGATTTCTGACTGATGCATATTACTTCAAAGGGACCATTAATCCACAATATTTCTTTACAGTCTGAGATGTTCTCTTCATTTCAATCCCACAAAGGTATAAACAGACGAAAAGCTACAGAAGGTAAACAAGCCCAAGACTATCCATCAAAGCACACTATCAACTATAGACAGAGAGACCCACTAGTACTCACAGAGGTTTCAATCTCAGCCATAACACACTCCATGTCCGAATCCCCCTCAAGAACCATGTTTCCTAGTGCCTTTTTGGTCACCCGTAGGGAGTAGTGAACTGTGAACAGATGTAGTGTTCTGAGCTATAGATCGAATTGGTGGTAAGCTTCTGTAAAGGTGCTTATGAGGGGACTTGCCTGAGGGTTGTGTTTTATACCCCTGGTACTTACTACTCTGCATAAGACCTGGCCTCCCATGGTGCTTTGCACGGTGGTCAAAACAAGCTAATTCTAGCTGAAGAGATCCTTAAATTGGATCAGCACAATGTCAGACAGTGGGGCAGCATGGGATATTTAGTGAAGAGTAGTGCAAAGTGAAGAGTAAGCAAGCCATCAGATCAATGGGAATATACAAGAGCAATGATTAACCTTTAACCCCTTTTTTCAAAATATCCTAATTTGTCAACACATCAGGCAGTCAAGAAAGTGACAAAATAGCACTGGCAACACTAGCAATATAATGAATTATTACTATTCATAAGCATGTCTGACGCCTTTATAGTGTATAAACTCATAGTATGTTAGGTCTGTCTGTGGTAATGTTTAAATAGATTGAAAATGACAAATGACAAACTCGTTATGAGATACATATCTTGTCTTATTGGTCTATTTCACAATAATCTGGGATAACAATCCACCATTATCAATGAGGGAGAACCATCTTTATACTACTACTCGATAAGATAAGAGACTATTGGCCCCTAGGGGGAATTTTGTTTGAGGCATTGTGTGAAGGTTCAACTTCATAGGTGGCCGGTAGCCTAGTGGTTAAGAATGGTGGGGCCAGTAACCGAAAGGTCTCTGGTTTGAATCCCTGAGCCAACTAGGTGAAAGATCTGTGCCATCAAGCAAGGCACTTAACCCTAATTGCTCCTGAAAGTCACTCTGGATAAATTACTTTGACATAAACACCATACACAGACCAAAACAACTCCAGTTTGAGACCCTTAGGAGGGAGGTTGGGTGTAGCATAGAAGGTCAGGGGCAAAGTCAAGACCCTAATGGCACCCCTATTGCACAGCTTTTGACCAGATTTCTAGGGCCCTGGTCCAAAGTAATACACCACATCAGGAATAGGGTGTCATTTGTAATGTAATAAGAGTCAATTACATAACTTAACATTCACATAACCTGTTTACATGACTGGAGGTAAACAACTGACGGCAGTGCCACCTAGGTAGCCAGGGCTAAATTAGCGGCTGTTTGATGCAGACACATGCTGAGCTAATCCCAGACGAGGCCGAGGGAGAGGAGGAAGGAGGAGGGATACGTGTGGACCTAGTGTGTCTGAAGGCAGCCTCGGAATTGGACAGATGGATGAAGTGTCCCTCCTCTACCTACGTCACTAGGGCTCCAAGACACAAAGTGGTTTTGAACGTTGCCCTGGAAACCTGAGTTGACTAATCCTAGCCGTCGTGAGGGTCGGTTAGCACGAGATGGTTGGCTGCAGGGGGCATACCTCTACTGGCCTCATAGATAACACTCTAGAAGGAAAAGCTGTTTGACTCCCAGGTTGAGAGTCAAACATTTTTAAAGGCACTTCAACAAGTTAAGCATGTTAAGATTGTTAGGTAGTGGTTTTTATGTGGTGCTATCCAAGGTCCTGAATGTACGTAGTTGGTACATTATGCTGTACAGTTGAAGTTGGAAGTTCACATACACCTTAGCCAAATACATAAAAACAGAGTATTTCACAATTCCTAATCCTAGTAACAATTCCCTGTCTTAGGTCAGTTAGGATCACCAATTTATTTTAAGAATGTGAAATGTCAGAATAATAGTAGAGATAATGATTCATTTCAGATTTTATTTTTTTCATCACATTCCCAGTGGGTCAGAAGTTTACATACACTCAATTAGTATTTGGTAGCATTGACTTTAAATTGTTTAACTTGGGTCAAACATTTCGGCTAGCCATCCACAAGCTTCCAACAATAAGTTGGGGGAATTTTGGCCCATTCCTCCTGAAAGAGCTGGTGTAACGGAGTCAGGTTTGTGGGCCTCCTTGCCCGCACATGCTTTTTCAGTTCTGCCCACACATATTCCATAGGTTTGAGGTCAGGTCTTTGTTATGGCCACCCCAAGACCTTTACTTTGTTGTCCTTAAGCCATTTTGCCACAACTTTGGAAGTATGCTTGGGGTCATTGTCCATTTGGAAGACCCATTTGCGACCAAGCGTTAACTTCCTGACTGATGTCTTGAGATGTTGCTTCAATATATCCACATAATTTTCCTACCTCATGACGCCATCTACTTTGTGAAGTGCACCAGTCCCTCCTGCAGCAAAGCACCCCCACAACATGATGCTGCCACCCCCGTGCTTCAAGGTTGGGATGGTGTTCTTCGGCTTGCAAGCCTCCCCCTTTTTCCTCCAAACATAACGATGGTCATTATGGCCAAACAGTTCTATTTTTGTATCATCAGACCAGAGGACATTTCTCCAAAAAGTACGATGTTTGTCCCCATGTGCAGTTGCAAACCATAGTCTGGCTTTTTTATGGCGGTTTTAGAGCAGTGGCTTCTTCCTTGCTGAGCGGCCTTTCAGGTTATGTCGATATAGGACTCATTTTACTGTGGATAAAGATACTTTTGTATCTGTTTCCTCCAGCATCTTCACAAGGTCCTTTGCTGTTGTTCTGGGATTGATTTGCACTTTTCACACCAAAGTACGTTCATCTCTGGGAGACAGAACACGTCTCCTTCCTGAGCGGTATGATGGCTGCGCGGTCCCATGGTGTTTATACTTGCGTACTATTGTTTGTACAGATGAACATGCTACTTTCAGGCGTTTGGAAATTGCTCCCCAGGATAAACCAGACTTGTGGAGGTCTACAATTGTTGGGCTGATTTCTTTTGATGTTCCCATGATGTCAAGCAAAGAGGAACTGAGTTTGAAGGTAGGCCTTGAAATACATCCACAGGTACACCTCCAATTGACTCAAATGATGTCAATTAGCCTATCAGAAGCTTCTAAGGCCACAACATTTTCGGGAATGTTCCAAGCTGTTTCAAGGCACAGTCAACTTAGTATATGTAAACTTCTGACCCACTGGAATTGTGATACAAGTGAAATAATCTGTCTGTAAACAATTGTTGGAAAAATGACTTGCATCATGCACAAAGTAGATGTCCTAACCGACTTGCCAAAACTATAGTTTGTTAACAAGACATTTGTGGAGTGGTTGAAAAACTAGTTTTAATGACACCAACTTAAGTGTATGTAAACTTCCGACTCCAACAGTATGTCAAGTCAACAGATAGTCACACAAACTAATACTACAGCAGGCCATACTTTTTCCACTTCAGATTACACAAAGGGTGTGGTCATCTCTTAGTATCAAAGAGCCCAACATGTGGACAAATCTTCCACCACAAATGGCTAAGGGGCACCAAGTGCTGCAAGATGAAATATAAATCATTGCCCACTAGATGGGGCTAAATATTACTGAAATATCCTAACCTAATCCACGTGGAAATTCAACTGAGAGTAGGCGCTACACTGAAACAAGTGGATCATGTGTGGATTTTTATGGATATAAGTGTGGACCATAGGGACATACCTTTATCACGAGTTGTGCTACAGCCTCTCTCAACCCCTAGAAATGACAGAAACACAACAGTTATATAAAGTTAAAGAGATACTTCAGGGTTTGGTGAATGAAGCCCTTAATCTACTTCCCGAGTCAGATCAACTTGTGGATACTATTTTTATGTCTCTGTGTGCAGTTTGAAGGAAGTTGCTAACTAGTGTTAGCGCAATTGCTAACTAGGGTTAGCACAATGACTGGAAGTCTATGGTAACTGCTAGCATGCTAGTAGATACCATAGACTTCCAGTCATTGTGCTAGTCAGCATTGACTTGCAAAACTACTTCTAACTTCCTTTATACTGCAAAAATCCCAAAGTATTCCTTAAAATTAAGCAATTAAGATATGATAACAGAGACAATAATTGTCCTTTGGGGTGAAATATGTTTTAAATATTAAAAAAAGTGAAAAATTAATTTCTGTATCCATAAGAACCAGTTTCATTGTACTATGTACATTTTTCAGACAATTCCTGACATGCTAAACAGACATAATTAATCTATGTAGTTCAGCTGTCATATAACAACAAAGTGTGAGCTACATGGTACTACTGGGCATGGTATAGATAGAGTGACAGGTAGAGCCTCTAAGATGAGTGCAGATGTCCCCTTCTGCAGCTGCAGCTGCTCTGTGACTGGCTACATCCTGTATGTAGTATCCTGGACTGTAGTGTACTGTGCTGTGGTGTTAGCTTCAACCACAGCCTGTGTCAGGTAGGGAGGGGCTTTGGGATTCCAGTTCAGTGGGGGAAAAGGCCAGGGGGCAGTGGGTTGTTGTTGACATGGTATACAAAGTTAATATTTGCACTTGTCTTTTCCTACTAGCTCTGACTTTGCTGATAAATACTTTGTTGAGGAAATATATACTTGATATGATGCGTTCTTGTCTCACATAACTATCTTAAAATGAATGCACGAACTGTAAGTCGTTCTGGATAACAGCATCTGCTAATGACTAAAATGTACATTTTTCACAGACAAGTAAACCTGCAGGCTATACATGCAAAGCAAATCACGTGTCTACTTACTGGCAATTCCCTGTCAACAAGCAGGGGTGCTTTTGACGCAACCTGGATATCATCCATGTCTTTCAATTGAGGAAACCTGGAGGGAGAGAGGGATGGTGGGAGAGAGAAAGAGGAGAGGGAGAAAGAGTGTTATTTAGACCAATGCACACTGGTTCAGCCAGTGGTGGAGCGTTCCTTCATGTTGGGAACCTTTCAATGAAAGGAAGTTTCATATTACACACATGCCTTTCTGATACTGTAGATGTGTTTTCGTATCATGTTATTAGGATAATAACTTACCACTGAGAAAAACACTGATACAATCTCGTTAAACAGGTTTCAATGTGGATCTTATATGTACAGATGTAGGATCTTAATTTGAGCCAGTTTGATACAGCAGGAAAATAGTCCTGCAGCAACAGGAAATGTGGATTATGATGAAGATACATTTTTTGTAGGGGTTGATAAAAAATGTTGTTACGGCAAATCAAGTCTGACATTTTTAAGTGAAACCTACAAACTTTAGAAGCTCTTTTAAATCTTGAATACACAACATGTTTGCTGAGAAAATTCTCAGCTAAAAAAAGTGTGTTCAAATTAAGATACTACATCTGATACTACACCCCAACCAACCAAAAGTGAGAAAAGGCCTTTTCATTTCCATGACAACATCAGACTGTACAATTAGAATAAATTCTTATTTACAATGACGGCCTACACCGGCCAAAACCGGACGACGCTGGGACACCCAATCCCAGACGGTTGTGATACAGCCTGTAGCAACCAATACAAGTTAATAGCAACGTTATTACTAAAAAGGCATTACAAAGCCAAAGTCGCTTTTCACTGCGCTACATTTCCCTCTATAGCAGTACACCAGGCCCTATAGCTACATTTCACTGTATAGCAGCACACCAGGCCCTATAGCTACATTTCACTGTATAGCAGCACACCAGGCCCTATAGCTACATTTCACTGTATAGCAGCACACCAGGCCCTATAGCTACATTTCACTGTATAGCAGTACACCAGGCCCTATAGCTACAGCTACAGTTTCCAATGCATTCTAAACCAAAATGAACTCAAATGAACTCTTATGAGAGTTGCTCCGGCTGCTTGCTATTTCGACAGAGGCGAGGGAGAAACGAAATCAAGCTGCTGTCTGCAGATCATGCTGTTCTGGATCGTGATGCCATTTTGGTAGGAGAGTGGGAGCGCTGCTGTGCATGCTAATCAAATCAGATGGTAAACAGGCGGGGGCTTTGTGTCCGGCAGGCCGAGACAGGACAGGCAGGCAGGCCGAGGCAGGACAGGCTTGTATAGGCCAGGAGTCAGGCTCTTCCTCTGTGGTGTGGTGGGCTAACTGGGCTTGGCCGGCTCACAGGAAGCTACTGACAAGGCACAGCTTCCATAGCTCCCATCACACACATTCTCTGTGACTAATCCTCTCTCATACCCTCTCAGTAAATCTCTCCCTCTTCCTGCCTCACTCTTTCTTTCTTGCTGTGTCTCTCTCCCCCTCTGTCTCTCCTGCTCTCAGCTATAACAATATATTTTGCATCTGATCTACCTACAGGTTTGAGATGCGTCTCTACAGGTTTCAGATGCGTCTCTACAGATTTCAGATGCGTCTCTTCTGGGTAATCTTTAACCTTTTACTGCAGTGATGCTAAATCAGTGGGCTAAACATTATTGTTAGTCTTAAACAAATTTACTTTGAAACAAAAGTGTGCACCTCACACCCACATGGTCATGGGCAAAAAAAGGAGACACCTGTACCATGTCAGATATAATGTTGAAATGTATTACATTTTGAGTCTGCGTCCCAATATTACACTTTATATACATCAGAGAAGACTGAAATATAACAAAACTGTGACATACTGTATGTGTCCATTTTTTAAACGCAATAATTAATTATGAAAAATATTAACAACATTCCACTCATGAGGCCAAAAGGGGCACTTTTGGCCATTGACTGCATGAAAGGGCTACAGGAAGTGATTCATTTTTGGGCATCTGGCCAGCTTTTCAACAAAACAGCCTCCTGACTCTAGGGTTTTGTCCCAAATAACACCCTATTCCCTATGTAGTGTTGGTCAAAAGTAGTGTACTACATAGGTAGTCATTTGGGATGCACTTCAGCCAGGCCTCACAATAGCGTAGAGATGAAGAGTAGTATAAAAATAATAATAATAATAATAATAATAATAATAAATAAAAAAAGGGAAATATTTCTGTGGTTTTTAGGAAAAACATGGACGCCTTCTACTGCAAATCCTTTGTTGGAGAAACTGTCCGCCAGCTCCCACTGACATTCCAACATTCAATTCAACTGAAAGCATGTGAGAGAAGTTACGTAACCATAAATCATCTGGAAATTCAGATAACAGAAAATATTTATTTACAGCAACAAGGTTAATCCTACTTAGCATAGGAAAGTAACATTAAACCCAAACCAGTTTCCAGACCTGTAAATAGGCTAGGTGCTGAGCCAGTAGTTTGAGGCCACCAAGCAAACCTATATTTACAAGATAAGATTCCCTTCTGACGCCCCATAACTAATATTTTACCTAGCGGTATCAAACACCTCTCAGGACATCAGTAATGTCTCATTGAGATCCACATGGGGCACCTCACGAGTACAGAACTCTCTCCCAATCCAATTAAAATGGCTTTAGTGGCATGGGAAACATACGTTTGCATTGCCAAAGTAATTGAAACATGTAATAAACAAAAGTGAAATAAACAATCTAAAACGAACAGTAAACATTACACTTACAAAAGTTCCAAAGAAATAGAGACATTTCAAATGTCGTATTATGGCTATATATATATATATATATATATATATATATATATATATATGGATTTTTGTTTTAGATTCCGTCTCTCACAGTTGAAGTGTACCTATGATAACAATTACAGACCTCTACATGCTTTGTAAGTAGGAAAACCTGCAAAATAGGCAGTGTATCAAATACTTGTTCTCCCCACTGTATATATATATGGGTTTTGTCCCATATATACAGTGGGGAGAACAATATTTGATACACTGCCTATTTTGCAGGTTTTCCTACTTACAAAGCATGGAGAGGTCTGTAATTGTTATCATAGGTACACTTCAACTGTGAGAGACGGAATCTAAAACAAAAATCCAGAAAATCACATTGTATGATTTTTAAGTAATTCATTTGCATTTTATTGCATGACATAAGTATTTGATCACCTACCAACCAGTAAGAATTCCGGCTCTCACAGACCTGTTCGTTTTTCTTTAAGAATCCCTCTTGTTCTCCACTCATTACCTGTATTAACTGCACATGTTTGAACTCGTTACCTGTATAAAAGACACCTGTCCACACACTCAATCAAATAGACTCCAACCTCTCCACAATGGCCAAGACCAGAGAGCTGTGTAAGGACATCAGGGATCAAATTATAGACCTGCACAAGACTGGGATGGGCTACAGGACAATAGGCAAGTAGCTTGGTTAGAAGGCAACAACTGTTGGCGCAATTATTAGAAAATGGAAGAAGTTGAAGATGACGGTCAATCACCCTCGGTCTGGGGCTCCATGCAAGAACTCACCTCGTGGGGCATAAATGATCATGAGGAAGGTGAGGGATCAGCCCAGAACTACACGGCAGGATCTGGTCAATGACCTGAAGAGAGCTGGGACCACAGTCTCAAAGAAAACCATTAGTAACACACTACGCCGTCATGGATTAAAATCCTGCAGTCGCACGCAAGGTCCCCCTGCTCAAGCCAGCGCATGTCCAGGCCCATCTGAAGTTTGCCAATGACCATCTGGATGATCCAGAGGAGGAATGGGAGAAGGTCATGTGGTCTGATGAGACACAAATAGAGCTTTTTGGTCTAAACTCCACTCGCCGTGTTTGGAGGAAGAAGAAGGATGAGTACAACCCCAAGAACAACATCCCAACCGTGAAGCATGGAGGTGGAAACATCATTCTTTAGGGATGCTTTTCTGCAAAGGGGACAGGACGACTGCACCGTATTGAGGGGAGGATGGATGGGGCCATGTATCGCGAGATCTTGGCCAACAACCTCCTTTCCTCAGTAAGAGCATTGAAGATGGGTGGTGGCTGGGTCTTCCAGCATGACAACGACCCGAATCACACAGCCAGGGCAACTAAGGAGTGGCTCCGTAAGAAGCATCTCAAGGTCCTGGAGTGGCCTAGCCAGTCTCCAGACTTTAACCCAATAGAAAATCTTTGGAGGGAGCTGAAAGTCCGTATTGCCCAACGACAGCCCCGAAACCTGAAGAATCTGGAGAAGGTCTGTTTTGAGGAGTGGGCCAAAATCTCTGCTGCAGTGTGAGCAAACCTGGTCAAGAACTACAGGAAACGTGTGATCTCTGTAATTGCAAACAAAGGTTTCTGTACCAAATAATAAGTTCTGCTTTTCTGATGTATCAAATACTTATGTAATGCAATAAAATGCAAATTAATTACTTAAAAATCATACAAATGTGATTTTCTGGATTTTTTAGATTCAGTCTCTCACAGTTGAAGTGTACCTATGATAACAATTACAGACCTCTACATGCTTTGTAAGTAGGAAAACCTGCAAAATCGGCAGTGCATCAAATACTTGTTCTCCCCACTGTTGTAGAACTGAACCACTCTTTTCTGGATTTTGATAATTTGCGGGTATCTGCCCAATTCAGCTCTGCATGCATTATTTTGTTTTTACAGTGTTGTAACGATGTGCAAATAGTTAAAGTACAAAAGGGAAAATAAATAAACATAAATATGAGTTGTATTTACAATGTTCTTCAGTAGTTGCCCTTTTCTTGTGGAAACAGGTCACATATTTCTGCTGTGATGCACACTGTGGTATTTCACCCAGTAGATACGGGAGTTTATCAACATTTGATTTGTTTTCGAATTCCTCGTGTGTCTGTGTAATCTGAGGGAAATATGTGTCTCTAATATGGTCATACATTTGGCAGGAGGTTAGGAAATGCAGCTCAATTTCTACCTCATTGTGTGGGCAGTGTGCACATAGCCTGTTTAGGGCCAAATAGCATTAGTTTGGAAGGGTCAAATAGCATAGTTTGGAAGGGTCAAATAGCATAGTTTGGAAGGAATTAACCAAAAAAACGGAGCAATGTGTCAAGTAATGATATTTTTGTTATCTCGTGATTTGGTTGGGTCTAATGGTGTTGCTGTCTTGGGGCTCTGTGTGGTTTGTTTGTGAACAGAGCTCCCGGACCAGCTTGCTTAGTGGACTCGTATCCCGGTTCTTCTCTCTGTGGATAATGGCTGGGAATCGCTTCCTTTTAGATGGTTGTAGAACTGACCCACTCTTTTCTGGATTTTGATCATTCGCGGGTATCTGCCCAATTCAGCTCTGCATGCATTATTTTGTGTTTCACGTTATACAAGAAGGATATTTTTTCAGAATTCTGCATGCAGAGTCTCAATTTGGTGTCCCATTTTGTTGGTTGGTTGTTATTGGTTGGTGAGCAGACCCCAGACCTCACCACCATAAGGGTCAATGGGTTCTATAACTGATTCAAGCATTTAGCCAGATCCTAAGTTTTGGCCTTTCTAGGGAGTTTTTCCTAGACACGGTGCTTCTACACCTGTATTGCTTGCTGTTTGGGGTTTTAGGCTGGGTTTCTGTACAGCACTTTGATATATCAGCTGATGTACGAAGGGCTTTATAAATTTGATTTGATAAATGGTATATGTCACGCCCTGACCGTAGAGCTTTTTATGTCTCTATTTTGGTTTGGTCAGGGTGTGATTTGGCCGTATTTCTTTGTTTTGGCCGGGTATGGTTTTCAATCAGGGACAGCTGTCTATTGTTGTCTCTGATGGTGAACCATACTTAGGTAGCTTTTTCCCACAGGGTTTTTGTGGGTAATTGTTTTCTGTATAGTTTAGTTTCCTTACAGAACTGTTCGTTTTCCTCTTTGTTATTTATGTTTTGATTTAATAAAATATCATGAACATGTACCACGCTGCGCTTTGGTCCAGTCATTTACAGGAAGAGGAGCGTGACAGTATGTCAAATTTCATGTTCATTTTGATGGCGTAGAAGGTTCTCAGATCGTTTACAACTTTGAGGAAGTTACCTGTTGTGCTGATGTTTAGGCCGAGGTATGTATAGTTTTTTGAGTGCTCTAGGGCAACGATGTCTAGATGGAATTTGTATTTGTGGTCCTGGCAACTGGACCTTTATTGGAACGCCATTATTTTTGTCTTACTGAGATTTACTGTCAGGACCCAGGTCTGACAGAATCTGACAGAATCTGTGCAGATCTAGATGCTGCTTTAGGCCCTCCTTGGTTGGAGACAGAAGCACCAGATCATCAGAAAACAGTAGGCATTTGACTTCAGATTCTAGTAGGGTGAGGCTGGGTGCTGCAGACTGTTCTAGTGCCCTCACCAATTTGTTAATATACAGTTGAAGTCGGAGGTTTACATACACCTTAGCCAAATACATTTAAACTCTGTTTCACAATTCCTGACATTTAATCCTAGTAAAAATTCCCTGTCTTAGGTCAGTTAGGATCACCACTTTATTTTAAGAATGTGAGATGTCAGAATAGAGTGATTTATTTCAGCTTTTATTTATATCATCACACTCCCAGTGGGTCAGAAGTTTACATACACTCAATTAGTATTTGGAAGCATTGTCTTTAAATTGTTTAACTTGGGTCAAACATTTTGGGTAGCCATCCACAAGCTTCCAACAACAAGTTGGGGGATTTGTGGCCAATTCCTCTTGACAGAGCTGGAGTAACTGAGACAGGTTTGTTGGCCTCCTTGCTCGCACATGCTTTTTCAGTTCTGCCCATATATTTTCCATAGGATTGAGGTCAGGGCTTTGTGATGGCTACTCCAATACCTTGACTTTGTTGTCCTTAAGCCATTTTGCCACAATTTTGGAAGTATGCTTGGGGTCATTGTCCATTTGGAAGACCCATTTGCGACAGAGCTTTAACGTCCTAACTGATGTCTTGAGATGTTGCTTCAATATATCCACATATATCCACATAATTTTCCTACCTCATGAGGCCATCTATTTTGTGAAGTGCACCAATCCCTCCTGCAGCAAAGCACCCCCACAACATGATGCTGCCACCCCCGTGCTTCACGTTTGGGATGGTGTTCTTCGGCTTGCAAGCCTCCCCCCTTTTTCCTCCAAACATAACAATGGATTAAAGGGCCAAACAGTTCTATTTTTGTTTCATCAGACCAGAGGACATTCCTCCAAAAAGTATGATCTTTGTCCCCATGTCTGGCTTTTTTATGGCGGTTTTGGAGCAGTGGCTTCTTCCTTGCTGAGCGGGCGTTCAGGTTATGTCGATATAGGACTCGTTTTACTGTGGATATAAGATACTTTTGTATCTGTTTCCTCCAGCATCTTCACAAGGTCTTTTGCTGTTCTGGGATTGATTTGCACTTTTCGCACCAAAGTACGTTCATCTCTAGGAGACAGAACACATCTCCTTCCTGAGCGGTATGACGGCTACGTGGTGCCATAGTGTTTATACTTTTCTACTATTGTTTGTACAGATAAACGTCTGAAGACCACGTTCAGAAATTGCTCCCAAGGATGAACCAGACTTGTGGAGGTCTACAATTGTTTTCTGAGGTCTTGGATGATTTCTTTTGATTTTCCCATGATGTCAAGCAAAGAGGCACTGAGTTTGAAGGTAGGCCTTGAAATACATCCACAGGTACACCTCCAATTGACTCAAATTATGTCAATTAGCCCTCAGAAGCTTCTAACGCCATGACATCATTTTCTGGAATTTTCCAAGCTGTTTAAAGGCACAGTCAAGTGTATGTAAACTTCTGACCTACTGAAATTGTGATACAGTGAATTATAAGTGAAATAATCGGTCTGTAAACAATTGTTGGAAAAATGACTTGTGTCATGCACAAAGTAGATGTCCTAACAGACAGGAACTTAAACGTTAGCTTTTTTACATGGCACATATTGCACTTTTTCTTCTCCAACACTTTGTTTTTGCATTATTTAAACCAAATTGAACATGTTTCATTAATTATTAGAGGTTAAATAGATTTAAATAAATATGATGTATTATATTAAGTTAAAATAAGTGTTAATTCAGTATTGTTGTAATTGTCATTATTACAAATAATTAAATCGGTAATAGAGGCCGTTTAATCGGTATCGGCTTTTTTTGGTCCTCCAATTATCGGTATCTGCGTTGAAAAATCATAGTCGGTCGACCTCTATTGTGCAGTGTAAATACGTGGTCTGTTTGTCCAGTAATTTGGTAAAAAGCCAATTTGACATTTGCTCACTTCATTGTTTTCACTGATGAAATGTACGCAGACACACACTCCTTACTCTCTCTCTCTCTGAGCGCACTAAGATCTTACAACCTCCTAAGCACATCTACAACAACTAGAATAAACATGTATACCCTCCTAATGAGCATGATTCACATAGGCAAAACGTTCTGCTACAGACTGGCGTAAACTGTAAGGTAGGCTAAACGGCCTAAATAATGTATATACCGTATTCTGACACTACCGTATTCTGACACTACCGTATTCTGACACTACCGTATTCTGACACTAATATTTCAGTGACATTTCTTGTTAATTCAGGGGAAGGCAAAATATGTTAACTTTAACAAAGATGGATTCATCACTCATATAAATAACTGGTCAGTGGTGGTAAGCGATTGAGGTGTTTTGTTAGATACTCTCCAACTGTGTGGGAATATGACAATGACAGTATTGCCACAGATACAGCTGTGTGGTGGTCAACTACGTATCAGATCCTAAGCTTCCTGAGGTTTCCTTCCATTCTTCTGTTCTTCTACAATTTGTGCATAGACACGAACAACAGACAATTCACTAAAATAATCTGGCCTGCAGAAGTGAGACTGCCTTATGCAATCATCCAAAACAGGGAATATTAGAGGGATAAAGTGTCTGCGTTACAAATATTCAACACTTTCTGACTGAGAAGGCCTTAAATGTTGAGATCGACTGCTTAAAACAAGATAATGTAAGTTATATGTTACAAAACACCAAATCTCCGCTACTTTGTTGACAAAATCCATTTGTGGACTACTGATTTAGAATTGGGAAGCAAAGTCTCCCTTTTAGATAGATAGAATTAAGGCCACTGCCACTCTGTCTTCCCCTTCATATGGGTTAAATCCAGAAACCAATCCAGCTACATCTACACAAACAATGATTACTTTCCTAATCTTTCGTCGCCCAGTTAATCTGTCAAATCCCCTCATTCGGAAATATTAGCAGCAGGGCAGGCTGCTGCTTGCTAAATTAAACTCTTACAGACATACATTTTGAGATGGTAAAATATATCAAAATGTATGTGCATGGCTCATACTAGGGGGATGATACACAGAGTTATTTTTGTCTTTATGCACACTCACAGGACCCTACACACTTACCCACACCGACACTCCAACACACATACAAACACTCACTCCATCATTGCTCACACACACACACACAAATATGCACATACATTTACACCCACTCACATACAATCATCATACAGTGGGGCAAACAAGTATTTAGTCAGCCACCAATTGTGCAAGTTCTCCCACTTAAAAAGATGAGGCCTGTAATTTTCATCATAGGTACACTTCAACTATGACAGACAAAATGAGAAAAAAAAATCCAGAAATCACATTGTAGGATTTTTAATTAATTTATTTGCAAATTATGGTGTAAGTATTTGGTCACCTACAAACAAGCAAGATTTCTGGCTCTCACAGACCTGGAACTTCTTATTTAAGAGGCTCCTCTGTCCTCCACTCGTTACCTGTATTAATGGCACCTGTTTGAACTTGTTATCAGTATAAAAGACCACAACCTCAAACAGTCACACTCCAAACTCCACTATGGCCAATACCAAAGAGCTGTCAAAGGACACCAGAAACAAAATTGTAGACCTGCACCAGCCTGGGAAGACTGAATATGCAATAGGTAAGCAGCTTGGTTTGAAGAAATCAACTGTGGGAGCAATTATTAGGAAATGGAAGACATACAAGACCACTGATAATCTCCCTCGATCTGGGGCTCCACGCAAGATCTCACCCCGTGGGGTCAAAATGATCACAAGAACGGTGAGCAAAAATCCCAGTACCACACGGGGGGACCTAGTGAATGACCTGCAGAGAGCTGGGACCAAAGTAACAAAGCCTACCATCAGTAACACACTACGCCGCCAGGGACTCAAATCCTGCAGTGCCAGACGTGTCCCCCTGCTTAAGCCAGTACATGTCCAGGCCTGTCTGAAGTTTGCTAGAGAGCATTTGGATGATCCAGAAGAAGATTGGGAGAATGTCATATGGTCAGATGAAACCAAAATATAACTTTTTGGTAAAAACTCAACTCGTCGTGTTTGGAGGACAAAGAATGCTGAGTTGCATCCAAAGAACACCATACCTACTGTGAAGCACGGGGGTGGAAACATCATGCTTTGGGGCTGTTTTTCTGCAAAGGGACCAGGACGACTGATCCGTGTAAAGGAAAGAATGAATGGGGCCATGTATCCATCAGCAAGGGCATTGAAGATGAAACGTGGCTGGGTCTTTCAGCATGACAATGATCCCAAACACACCGCCCGGGCAACGAAGGAGTGGCTTCGTAAGAAGCATTTCAAGGTCCTGGAGTGGCCTAGCCAGTCTCCAGATCTCAACCCCATAGAAAATCTTTGGAGGGAGTTGAAAATCCGTGATGCCCAGCAACAGCCCCAAAACATCACTGCTCTAGAGGAGATCTGCATGGAGGAATGGGCCAAAATACCAGCAACAGTGTGTGAAAACCTTGTGAAGACTTACAGAAAACGTTTGACCTCTGTCATTGCCAACAAAGGGTATATAACAAAGTATTGAGATAAACTTTTGTTATTGACCAAATACTTATTTTCCACCATAATTTGCAAATAAATTCATTAAAAATCCTACAATGTGATTTTCTGGATTTTTTTTCCTAATTTTGTCTTAGTTGAAGTGTACCTATGATGAAAATTACAGGCCTCTCTCATCTTTTTAAGTGGAAGAACTTGCACAATTGGTGGCTGACTAAATACTTTTTTGCCCCACTGTATATGCTGCTGCTACTTTGTTAATCATATATCCTGTTGCCTAGTCATCTTACCTCGATACATATCTACCTCTATCGGTCCAGTATCCCTGCACATGGTAAATATGGTGTTGAACTGACCCTGTATACAGTATGCTTATTTACTTTATTGTATTATTTTTATTTTTATATCTTCTGTGTTTTGTTTCTACCGTGTTTAGTATTATATTGTTATTGATTACTGCAAAGGCATTTCACTGTACTTGAGCATGTGACATTAAAACATGATATAGTTGGTCTGTGGATACCACAAAAACATACGCTAATAAGGTAAAAGGTTGAACCAATTCAAATGAGAGGGGATGCTACAGAAACTGAAGGATGGGTATTTCACTACTAGACGGTCACTGCGTAGGCCATCTTACTTTGGACTTTCATTCATTAGGGATAGCTGCCAAGCATACTTGTGAAAACAAAAATAATGTATCATAATTGAAAAAATATCCTCTCAATCCTGAAAGACCCTGTCCTCGTTATATCTCTTAAACAGAAATGTATCTTGAAATAGTGAGAACACTGACATTACTTCCTGATGAAAGAGACAAATATTTCCCTTTTGTATCATATTTTGTCACTTTTCTTCTGAAAATAATTGTCATGCCATCTTAATGTCACACTTCATCTTCTGCCCATGCTGTCACGTCCACAATTGCTTGACTGTAGGCAACCACCCCTGGGGTATTTTGACTACACATACTAATAAAAACACAAACGCAAGCTTATGCACCCACTATTACACAAACAAAAACAGAAGGTATACGGTTGTTTCGTTATGAGGTAGAGGCGTCCACAGAATCCGGTCACGCAGCCACTCCATTGTTGAAAACGTAAACAAACAATCTTCCTGTGTGGCTTAGCGGTGCTCGTGGCACGTGCATAGCAGCATGTAATATGTTTACACGCAATATCAGCTACACTGGCACGAGCATCTGGACAGTTTAAAAAGGACCTGTATATATTTAGGACCTGCATTTAATGTGGAATGCGTTGTAATATCCTGAGATCTACCAATAAATTAAAAAAATACATCTCGACTTTCAAATATCTGACTGAGTGGAAGTTATAACATCAAAAATAGATACTATAAAAGGAATACAAAATGTGAAAAATATCGATATCAATGTAGTCAATGAAAGTACGATTTTATACAAACCAGAAACAAAAATAAAATGCAGACTTACAAAGTGTAAAGTTGTATAGAAATTACAACGTCATAATAATTATGATAACCATATTCATCGTTATATTGTATGCTAAATAACTTACCTGTAAAGCTTGATTGTCCACTGGTGATCACCCACAACAAGTCCTTAAACACTCTTTAAATGGTTTGCAAATCGCCTCAGTACTATTTCTTCACTATAACAAAGATTTGGTTATTTACTACGTGCAACTGAAGCGCGGATGTATCGGACGTTTATAAAGACCTCAGACCAGCCTCTTTCCCCTTCTCCACTTGCTATTGGGCAATATCGCTGCATTTGGTAAAACAGCTACACAGTTTACAGCGGTTGCACGACAAATGGGATGACACAGATACTGCTGATTAAAGTGTGTCAATAGCACAGTTGTAGTGAAGTATTAGTACATTCACTTCTCACCTCTTAACTACATGTATATCTCCGGACATTTGTGCATTTATGTAGTGCAATTATTGCATTTACAAATTTTACAACGCGTGTAGAATCAGAGAGGGATCACTTTGATCTGAGTTTTTTTCGGGGAAGTTTGTTACTTTGTCAACAGTCCATTTTTTGTGGTTAGGTGATAATTACTGGGATATTACTTGGGTACACTTTCACTAAACAGTGGCTGGGTGTGTTCTGGAATCTTGGCAAACCTGTCGTATTTATATGAGACCATGCCAAACAAATGAATCTGCTTTGAGTTTTAAGGGAAAGGGAGTCTGGGATGTATTTCTCACTCCCTCTATGACTTTGTCAACCCGCAAAGTGCAACTTTTAAGCTTTGGAAGAGTAGGAGGAGCAGGAGAATGCCTGCAACCTTGGGTTTGTATTCTCCAGAGTAGCTCAGAGATAAGTCTGTATGAAGAGAAGCCATGCCCCTTCCCTCAGCATTTCCGGATGGGATATTGGGGATCCTCTGCAGATGGAAAACACTATCTCTGTGTTGGTCAATCAAAACTAGAACTAATACTAACTCCAGTTTGACCTCTGGTCAAAAGTAGTCCACTACATAGGGAATAGGGTGCTGATTGGGACGCAGGCATGATCTAGGGAGAGGTGCAGTTGTACTTTTGTACTCTACTTGACTGATTCATACTGTACGTGGTCAATAACATTTGTAGCTTCTTTGTCCTGATAGATCCTGTGTATACGATCATCCACACTTATTTGACAAATAACGCAAATGTGGTTTCGTCCATAAACTGTTGAATTGGAATGACTGTGTGTCTGTGTAAAGTCTCTGAAGGCAATACAATGCCTTCACTGTGGTTTTGTAACTGTGAGGCCCTCAATAGGAACACGTGGAATACAATGGACGCGTTGGATAGAAAATATAACCATTATGCTAATCACCAAGTCACTAAATACTAGACCAATCATCTGAATAAGAGCCAATGACGATAGTTTCCTTACAACATTGTAGTTTCCCCAGCCACATTCAAGTGTACTACAAATATAACTTCAGTGTTGAATAATGATGATTCTCAATAGATTTCATTTTTGATATTGTGAGTAGCTAATAGAAGTTTTAGGACTCTGTATTTGGGTCAAAGTGTCTCAACACTTGATAAGAATGGTGGACTTTTACCTGGCTGATTACAGTGTTTGTGAGAACATTCAGAAGACCTGTGTGTGTGTGTGTGTGTGTGTGTGTGTGTGTGTGTGTGTGTGTGTGTGTGTGTGTGTGTGCGTTGCATGTATGCATATGCAGCTGAAAGAGGGCCATGGACATGCCCTTGAAACCCACATACACTATCTGGTGTATGACATGTACCAACAGTTACATGTCAGTGTGATATGTTAACCAGAGTCTGGGATAGTAGGACTTAGGTTATGTGGGGTGGTGTATATAACTTTTTGAACGGTCATTTATTTGATGTATTTATAAATGATTTTATTCATCATCATCATATTGTAGCGTATGGCGGGAAATGAACCTGATCGCTGGAGTGAAAGGCAAACACCCTAGCCTCATAGAGGATCAGTCTGTTTGAACTGTGAACACACTGGGTTCATTCATTCCTCTACTGCCTTGATCTTCACTGCAAATGCACTACATGTCCTCTTTGTCCCACCTCACCTCACCTCTCTCTGTAATGAGATGAAATATCTGTTGGATATGTAAGTTAACCTTTCTCCCCTCACCCCAGGTTCCTGGGAGATAAGGAAACAGGTTCACCTTTCTCCCCTCACCCCAGGCTCCTGTGAGATAAGGAAACAGGTTAACCTTTCTCCCCTCACCCCAGGTTCCTGGGAGATAAGGAAACAGGTTAAACTTTCTCCCCTCATCCCAGGTTCCTGGGAGATCGGGAAACCGGTTAGAGTAGAGAGAACCTTTCTCCCTCATCCCAGGCTCCTATGAGATAGGGAAACAGGTTTGAGTAGAGAGAACCTTTCTCCCCTCACTCCACGCTACTGGGAGATAGGGAAACAGGTTTGAGTAGAGAGAACATGTAGGTCTTTAGTCTGTAGTACACTCTTAGAAAAAAAGGTGCTAAAAAAAAAAGCAACTTAGTAGTGTGTGCATAAGCCTGTCACAATGTCATCAGGATGTCAGTTTAGCCTGGATCAAACCAGCCATCAGCATTAAGAGGTAGAGTGATGCACCTGGGGTGTTACAATGGCGAGGGCTTGTGACTCAGACACTTGTGACATGATAGTTACAATAGATTGCATCGTAAAAGCTGGCAAGGCCAATGGTGATAAGATAACTAATTTAGTGAAACTCTTTCCTTTGATGGTACTTAGCATTTCCACAAGAACACAGAGACATCCAACATAAACAACCAGAGAAGGTGATTTTAGGGATGATGACACAGCAGTCTCTATTATTGTGCCATAGAAAACACATTTCCCCTTCACCCTATGACCTTATAAATTATGAATAGTGCCTCATAGACATTTCACTGTGCAGTATGATGTTCAACTGTAATCTCTACAAACGGATCAGCAGTTGTTGAGATTAAAAATGTGATGTGAGTATGTATGCATTCCAAATGGAACAATATTCCCTATGTAGTGCACTACTCTTCACCAGGGTCCATTGGGAATAGGGTGCCAGTAGTGCACTATGTAGGGAATAGGGTGCCAGTAGTGCACTATGTAGGGAATAGGGTGCCAGTAGTGTACTATGTAGGGAATAGAGTGCCAGTAGTGTACTATGTAGGGAATAGGGTGCCAGTAGTGTACTATGTAGGAAATAGGGTGCCAGTAGTGAACTATTTAAAAATATATATTTATTTAACCTTTATTTAACTTGGCAAGTAAGCTAAGAACAAATTCTTATTTACAATGACGGTTTACCAAAAGGCCTCCTGCGGGAACGGGGGCTGGGATTAAAAATACAAATTAAATAAATAAAAATATAGGACAAAAAAACACACATCACGACAAGGGAGACAACACAACACTACATCAAGAGAGACCTAAAGACAACAACATAGCATGGCAGCAACACATGACAACACAGCATGGTAGCAACACAACATGGCAGCAGCATAACATGGTAGCAGCACAAAACATGGTACAAACATTATTGGGCACAGACGACAGCACAAAGGGCAAGAAGGTAGAGACAACAATACATCACGCAAAGCAGATGAGTGTCCATGATTGAATCTTTGAATGAAGAGATTGAGATAAAACTGTCCAGTTTAAGTGTTTGTTGTAGCTAGTTCCAGTCGCCAGCTGCAGCGAACTGAAAAGACGAGCGACCCAGGGATGTGTGTGCTTTGGGGACCTTTAACAGAATGTGACTGGCAGAACAGGTGTTGTATGTTGAGTATGAGGGCTGCAGTAGGTATCTCAGATAGGGGGGAGTGAGGCCTAAGAGGGTTTTATAAATAAGCATCAACCAGTGGGTCTTGCAACGGGTATACAGAGATGACCAGTTTACAGAGGAGTATAGAGTGCAGTGATGTGTCCTATAAGGAGACCATCTAGCTGCTCGAGAGCACCCTTACCTGCCGACCTATAAATTACGTTTCCGTAATCTAGCATGGGTAGTATGTTCATCTGTATCAGGGTTAGTTTGGCAGCTGTGGTGAAAGAGGATCGATTACGATGGAGGAAACCAAGTCTAGATTTAACTTTAGTCTGTAGCTTTGATATGTGCTGAGAGAAGGACAGTGTACCGTCTAGCCATACTCCCAAGTACTTGAATGAGGAGACTACCTCAAGCTCTAAACCCTCAGAGGTAGTAAAATTACACCTGTGGGGAGAGGGGCATTCTTCTTACCAAACCACATGACATTTGTTTTGGAGGTGTTCAGAACAAGTTTAAGGGCAGAGAAAGCTTGTTGGACACTAAGAAGGCTTTGTTGTAATGTGTTTAACACAAAATCAGGGGAGGGGCCAGCTGAGTATAAGACTGTATCATCTGCATATAAATGGATGAGAGAGCTTCCTACTGCCTGAGCTATGTTGTTGATATAAATTGAGAAGAGTGTTGGGCCTAGGATCAAGCCTTGGGGTGCACCCTTGGTGACAGGCAGTGGCTGAGACAGCGAATGTTCTGACTTTATACACTGCACTCTTTGAGAGAGGTAGTTAGCAAACCAGGCCGAAGACAGAGACCCCAATACTCCTTGGCTGGCCCACAAGAATGGAATGGTCTACTGTATCAAAAGCTTTGGTCAAGTCAATAAAAATAGCAGCACAACATTGCTTAGAATCAATGGTGACATCATTGAGAACCTTTAAGTTTGCAGTGACACATCCATAACCTAAGCGGAAATCAGATTGCATACCAAGGAGAATACTATAGACATCAAGAAAGCCAGTCATTTGATTATTGACAAGTTTTTCCAACACGTTTGATAAACAGGACAAAATAGAAATGGTCCTATAACAGTTATGATCAGCTTGATCTCCCCCTTTAAATAAAGGATGCATCATGGCTGCCTTCCAAGCAACGGGAACCTCCCCAGAAAGTAGAGACAGGCTTGGCGATTATGGAGGCAGCAACCTTAAAGAAGAAACGGTTTAAACCATTCGACCCTGATGTTTAATGGGGTTCAAATTTAAGAATCTCCTTTAGCACCTCAGAACCAGTGACCTCTTGCAAGGAGAAACTTTGTAGAGGGGCAGAGGAAAAGAGGGAGGAGCTGTGGGGTTAGTAGCATTAGAAGGGGTGGGAAATTAGGAAATGTTGGACGGGCAAGGAGGCATGGCAGAGTCAAATAGGAATTCTGACTTAATGAAGTGGTGATAAAAGAGCTTAGCCATGTGCTTCTAGTCAGTAACAACCACATCATCTACTTAAATGGACATGGGCAGCTGTGAGGAGGAGGGTTTATTCTCCAGCTCTTTAACCGTTTTCCAGAACTTCTTGGGGTTAGACCCACAGAGAGAGAACTGCTCCTTAAATTAACTAACTTTGGCCTTCCCGATAGCCTGAGTGCACTTATTTCTCATTTGCCTGAACGAGAGCCAGTCAGCCTGAATATGTGTGTGCCGAGCCTTTCACCAAATGCAATTCTTGAGGTGGAGTAACTCTGCAAGGTCACGGTCAAACCAGGAGCTGAACCTGTTTTTAGTTATAATTTTTTTATGGGGGTGTGTTTGTTAACAATATCACGGAAGATATTAAAAGAGAAGGTCCAAGTGTCTTCGACAGAGGGGATCAAGCTGATTCTATACCAGGTCATGAAGGAAGGCTTGCTCATTAAAGTTTTTTAGCAAGCGTCTATGAAAAATCAGGACAGGTCGTTTCACTGAGCAGCCATTATGAACACAGGCTGTAAAACAGTGATCACTAAGGTCATTAGAGAAAACACCAGACTGATACCTATCAGGATTATTTGTGAGAATAACATTGAGGAGAGTAGCCTTTTCTAGGTGTTTGGAGTCATACCTTGTGGGATTGGTAATAATCTGAGAAAGATTTAGGGAGTCCCATTGCTTTAGGACTTGGTCAGGTGGTTTAAGCATGTCCCAGTTTAGGTCACCAAGGACAAATTCAAACTTAGTGTAAGGGGCCAGGAGAGAGCTTAGGGCAGGTAGGGTACAGGCCGGTGCTGATGGAGGACGATAACACCCAGCAACAGTCAAGGAAGAACTAATTGAAAGTTTAATGTTTAAAACCAGCAAATAAAATTGTTTGGGGACAGACTTGGTGGAGACAACCGAGCACTGAAGGTGATCCTTGGTAAAGATTGCTACTCCCCCACCTTTGGAAGATCTGTCTTTCCGAAAAAGGTTATAACCAGAAAGGTTAACATCAGTATTCAAAACACTCTTCCTTCACCACGTCTCAGTAATGACCAACACATCTGGATTGGAGCTGTTAACCCACACTTTCAATTGATCCATTTTAGGTAATAAGCTTCTAGTGTTAACGTGCAGAAAACCCAGGCTTTTACAAGAGCAGAAATCAGTGAAGCAGATATCAGAGCACAAGTCAGGATTGGGGCTAGCAACTGTAGATGATGGGCCAGGGTGTACATGCAAATTTCCAGATATTATCAACAGTAATACAATCAAGGCACGGCAGAGGACAGGGAGAGCTCTGCAGTGTTGATTTATGACATTTGAATGTGCATTAGATGGCAACAATCTCATATTATACAACAATTTCATCAGGTAACAAAAGCCAGCAAGAGGTGGTTAGAATAGGATGGGAGGCCAAAAGTCTGTGTAACCAATAGAGATTCAGAGTCCCGAGTGTGGGAACAAACAGTCTGTCCCACGGTTGGGTAAACAAGAAAGTTCATAGTCAACAAAGCATTCAGGAGGCATGAGGCAAATAGCAAAATGCACAATAAAACAAATATATACAGTGCCTTGCGAAAGTATTCGGCCCCTTTGAACTTTGCGACCTTTTGCCACATTTCAGGCTTCAAACATAAAGATATAAAACTGTATTTTTTTGTGAAGAATCAACAACAAGTGGGACACAATCATGAAGTGGAACGACATTTATTGGATATTTCAAACTTTTTTAACAAATCAAAAACTGAAAAATTGGCCGTGCAAAATTATTCAGCCCCTTTACTTTCAGTGCAGCAAACTCTCTCCAGAAGTTCAGTGAGGATCTCTGAATGATCCAATGTTGACCTAAATGACTAATGATGATAAATACAATCCACCTGTGTGTAATCAAGTCTCCGTATAAATGCACCTGCACTGTGATAGTCTCAGAGGTCCGTTAAAAGCGCAGAGAGCATCATGAAGAACAAGGAACACACCAGGCAGGTCCGAGATACTGTTGTGAAGAAGTTTAAAGCCGGATTTGGATACAAAAAGATTTCCCAAGCTTTAAACATCCCAAGGAGCACTGTGCAAGCGATAATATTGAAATGGATGGAGTATCAGACCACTTCAAATCTACCAAGACCTGGCCGTCCCTCTAAACTTTCAGCTCATGCAAGGAGAAGACTGATCAGAGATGCAGCCAAGAGGCCCATGATCACTCTGGATGAACTGCAGAGATCTACAGCTGAGGTGGGAGACTCTGTCCATAGGACAACAATCAGTCGTATATTGCACAAATCTGGCCTTTATGGAAGAGTGGCAAGAAGAAAGCCATTTCTTAAAGATATCCATAAAAAGTGTTGTTTAAAGTTTGCCACAAGCTACCTGGGAGACACACCAAACATGTGGAAGAAGGTGCTCTGGTCAGATGAAACCAAAATTGAACTTTTTGGCAACAATGCAAAACGTTATGTTTGGCGTAAAAGCAACACAGCTCATCACCCTGAACACACCATCCCCACTGTCAAACATGGTGGTGGCAGCATCATGGTTTGGGCCTGCTTTTATTCAGCAGGGACAGGGAAGGTGGTTAAAAATGATGGGAAGATGGATGGAGCCAAATACAGGACCATTCTGGAAGAAAACCTGATGGAGTCTGCAAAAGACCTGAGACTGGGACGGAGATTTGTCTTCCAACAAGACAATGATCCAAAACATAAAGCAAAATCTACAATGGAATGGTTAAAAAATAAACATATCCAGGTGTTAGAATGGCCAAGTCAAAGTCCAGACCTGAATCCAATCGAGAATCTGTGGAAAGAACTGAAAACTGCTGTTCACAAATGCTCTCCATCCAACCTCACTGAGCTCGAGCTGTTTTGCAAGGAGGAATGGGAAAACATTTCAGTCTCTCGATGTGCAAAACTGATAGAGACATACCCCAAGCGACTTACAGCTGTAATCGCAGCAAAAGGTGGCGCTACAAAGTATTAACTTAAAGGGGCTGAATAATTTTGCACGCCCAATTTTTCCGTTTTTGATTTGTTAAAAAAGTTTGAAATATCCAATAAATGTTGTTCCACTTCATGATTGTGTCCCACTTGTTGTTGATTCTTCACAAAAAAATACAGTTTTATATCTTTATGTTTGAAGCCTGAAATGTGGCAAAAGGTCGCAAAGTTCAAGTGGGCCGAATACTTTCGCAAGGCACTGTATATATATATATTTCAAATATATATAACGACTTGGGGCTAGCCATTGTAAGTTCAGAGTCACTCGCCTCCACAGTGCCTGTGTGCCGGAGGCGAGCGAAAGCTGGGGAGAGAGGGTGGGAGTGTGGTGGGGTTACCTATACCAGACAGGGGGAGACAGGCCAGGGCAGACGGTGAACAGAGAGGGGGGAGTGTGGTGGAGGTACCTGTAGGATACAGGCCAGGGCAGACGGTGAACAGAGAGGGGGGAGTGTGGTGGAGGTACCTGTAGGATACAGGCCAGGGCAGACGGTGAACAGAGAGGGGGGAGTGTGGTGGAGGTACCTGTAGGATACAGGCCAGGGCAGACGGTGAACAGAGAGGGGGGAGTGTGGTGGGGGTACCTGTACCAGACAGGGAGACAACCAGGGCAGACGGTGAACAGATCGCCAGGTGGAATTTAAGCAAGCAGGCAACAAGAGTAGGTGTCATACCCACTTGGAAGAAACTTTTATTTCTGAAGGCAGAACTATGTAGGGAATAGGGTGCCAGTAGTGAACTATGTAGGGAATAGGATGCCAGTAGTGCACTATGTAGGGAATAGGGTGCCAGTAGTGCACTATGTAGGGAATAGGGTGCCAGTAGTGCACTATGTAGGGAATAGGGTGCCAGTAGTGCACTATGTAGGGAATAGGGTGCCAGTAGTGCACTATGTAGGGAATAGGGTGCCAGTAGTGCACTATGTAGGGAATAGGGTGCCAGTAGTGCACTATGTCGGGAATAGGGTGCCAGTAGTGCACTATGTAGGGAATAGGGTGCCAGTAGTGCACTATGTAGGGAATAGGGTGCCAGTAGTGCACTATGTAGGGAATAGGGTGCCAGTAGTGAACTATGTAGGGAATAGGATGCCAGTAGTGCACTATGTAGGGAATAGGGTGCCAGTAGTGCACTATGTAGGGAATAGGGTGCCAGTAGTGCACTATGTAGGGAATAGGGTGCCAGTAGTGCACTATGTAGGGAATAGGGTGCCAGTAGGTAAGCAAACAGATTATGCAATAGATTTGGCCAGATGTAGGTCACATCTAACTAGTGTTGTAAATGATGTACCAGGCAAAGCGTGGCCAAAACCATGTCCTTTTGTCAAAGATCAGGACGTGTGAATCATGTATTGAGGGAAGTCTGAAATAACCTTTTGATTTGCGCAATATAGCCTAATAATTCACTATAACCATCCTACTGATTTGTGAACAACTATGAGCAGGACATGACCTGTGTAAACCAAACTAAATATATGAGGTAAATAGGTTGTCAGTGGTGGTCTAGATGGCTATTACACACATACCTAGACCACAGGAGGCTGGTGAGGGGAGGACAGCTCCTAATAATGGCTGGAATGGAGTAAATGAAATGGTACCAAACACATGGAAACCATGTATTTGATGAGTTCGATACCGTTCCAATTATATCTTTCCAGACATTACTATGAGCCTATCCTCCCCAATTAAGGTGCCACCAGCCTCCTGTGACCTGGACGGATCTGAATTTCACATTGATTCCTTGAATAAAGCTCTAGCTATGATTAAAAGGATAACGCTAGCTAGGCTAGAAGCCAATTCCCTATTTTCTTTTAGATTTATGCTCGTAAGTTACTGAATGGCTAACCTTGCTTGTTATTTTCAATCATGTACGACTGTAGTATCATTAAACCGTATCGAACTTTAAAGACAATGTTTATCTAGATAGGAGTATCGTGTGTCAAAGAACTAAAACACACACACACATACACCGCCTGCTGAAATGTATGTCTTGTTTAGTTGAGCATTGTCACCTCTTGTGTATCCTCTTTAACAGTGTGTTAACCTCTTGGAACTCCCCATCCCGGATCCGGTATCAGGAATACAGACTCAAGCTCATTACCATAACGCAACGTTAACTATTCATGAAAATCGCAAATGAAATGAAATAAATATGCCATCTCTCAAGCTTAGCCTTTTGTAAACAACACTGTCATCTCAGATTTTCAAAATATGCTTCTCAACCATAGGAAAACAATAATTTGTGTAAAAGTAGCTAGCTAGCGTAGCATTTAGCGTTAGCATTAGCGTTAGCATCCAGCACGCAACATTTCAACAAAAACATAAAAGCCTTCAAATAAAATCATTTACCTTTGAAGAACTTCGGATGTTTTCAATGAGGAGACTCTCAGTTAGATAGCAGATGCTCAGTTTTTCCCAAAAAGATTCTTTGTGTATTAGAAATAGCTCCGTTTTGCACATCACATTTGGCTACCAAAAAAAAAACGAAAATTCGGTCCTCAAAACGCGAACTTTTTTCCAAATTAACTCCATAATATCGACTGAAAACATGGCAAACGTTGTTTAGAATCAATCAAGGTGTTTTTCACATATCTCTTCAATGATATATCGTTCGTGGAACCATGGTTTCTCCCCTCAATCAAATGGAAAAGTACAAGCAGCTGGCAATTGCGCACCGAATGCCACGCAGGACACCAGGCGGACACTTGGAAAATGTAGTCTATTATGGTCAATCTTCCAATGATATGCCTACAAATACGTCACAATGCTGTAAACACCTTGGGGAAACGACAGAAAGTGTAGGCTCATTCCTTGCGCAATCACAGCCATATAAGGAGACAATGGAAAACAGAGCTTCAGAGATTCTGCTCATTTCCTGCTTGACGCATCATCTTGGTTTCGCCTGTAGAATGAGTTCTGGGGCACTTACAGACAATATCTTTGCAGATTCTGAAACTTCAGAGTGTTTTCTTTCAAAAACTGTCAAGAATATGCATAGTCGAGCATCTTTTCGTGACAAAATATCGCGTTTAAAACGGGAACGTTTTTTATCCAAAAATGAAATAGCGCCCCTAGAGATCCAACAGGTTAACATGCAGAGGTCTGAGTAATTACATCACATTTGAGATTAGATTTTCAGTTATCAATGAGACCTATTGTGAGATTCCGGTTTTGTGCCCAAGCACTGGTGTGTCAGCATCGGATGCATCCCAAATGGCAACCTATTATTCCTTATATAGTGCACTAAATGGGCCCTTGTCAAAAGTAGTGCACTAAATAGGCAATAGAGTGCTATTTGGGACACATTATCACATTTCTAGATCAAAAATGCCAGTCTGGTGACATTCTGCAGCAAGTAGGACTGATGACTCAATATGGTCAGAACAGTCACCAACAAAGGCCCTTTCGTTTTCACCCAACAGAATCAGATCAATATGTTGGTATGAAACAGAGTTATAACACATGGTCAAGGGGGGGGGGGGGGGGGGGGGGGGGGGGGCATGCTCAATTTAGACTCTCCACTGAAATATAATGTATTTTTTCAAGACTAACCTGGGTCCGGGAAACTGCCCGTAAGGGGGTTCTAACCAATATATCGGTTCACCAATATTATCGGACGATATTGGCCTTTTACAAAATACATCTGTATCACCAGATAGTTATCGATATTTGATAAATAGTATGAAATACACCAACAACAAAAAAATCAACTTTATTATTACTGTTATGAGGCTTCCACAGGGATAGCGGGAAGTCGCTATCTCAGCAAAACCTCTCACAGACCTAGCCTGGTTCCAAATCGGCATGTGCTTCAGGGAAGAGAACAGAGCTGTGAAGGAGTGAATCCTGAAAAACACTGAGAACTGAGTGGCAGGTGAGGATTTGTGGTTAGGAGGGGGTTTATTATTATATTTGTATTATAAAAAGATAGTGTGTCAATATAGATACAGAGCTATGCTGGGCTGTGCTAGTCTAGGATGGGCTGGGCAGAGCTATACTGGACTGTGCTAGTCTAGGATGGGCTGGGCAGAGCTATACTGGACTGTGCTAGTCTAGGATGGGCTGGGCAGAGCTATACTGGACTGTGCTAGTCTAGGATGGGCTGGGTAGATCTATGCTATGCTGGGCTGTGCTAGTCTAGGATGGGCTGGGCAGAGCTATACTGGACTGTGCTAGTCTAGGATGGGCTGGGTAGATCTATGCTATGCTGGACTGTGCTAGTCTAGGATTGCCAGAGCTATGCTTTGTTGTGCTGGACTGTGCTAGTCTAGGATGTGCACAGCTATGCTGTGTTTAGGGCCCTCCCTGTCCTGTTTCAATTAAAGGGACAGGACCCATGTAACTCACAGAGGATAGACTAAGATAATAGGCCCCGCTGAGCCATGGGGTGGGATTCTGTTTTCTTCTCATCGCTCAAACTGGAAAATTACTAATGATCTGGGAAACATACTTGATATATTAACACTGGCTACAGCTGGGAACAGTGCTCCTTGGTGGTCAGCAGGAATGAGCGGGACTGGCCAAAATACCAGTCCCCCTGAAGACAGAGAGACACTGAGACAGAGGGACACTGAGGGGGACAGATGGAGGGGATTGGTGGGGGGGGGGGGGGGGGGGGGGGCAAACCAGGTACAGGGAGAGAGTGGATACAAGAGGACTGAACACAAGCCCCCCCCTAAAACATATATAACAACAACAACAACAAAAAAGAAAAAAAAAGAAAGGGGGCCCCTAAAGAATGAGAGGGTCATGCCATCTAAACTGGAGACAGGGGTCGAGAGTACAGTAGGATGTTTTGGTAAACTGAAGCTGTGACCTGAGAGTCAAAGGTCAAATTAGGTGAATTTAACTAGGCAAGTCAGTTAAGAACAAATTATTATTTACAATGATAGCTACCGTGGCCAAACCCTCCCCTAACCCAGACGATGCTGAGCCAATTGTGCGCCGCCCTATGGGACTTCCGATCACGGCCGGTTGTGATACAGCCCTGTATCGAACCAGGGTCTGTAGCGACGCCTACTAGCACTACCATGCAGTGCCTTAGACGGCTGTGCCATTCGGGAGCCATAAATGTGAATTAGATAACGACTCATTAATAGCCGTCAATTCTGATACTGAGCAATATAACATTACATTACACAAAACAATGGTAACCTATTTTAATCTGGGAGATTCACTACTGCAGCCCTCGAGGACAAGAGAGTATATTGGTTTTCACTACAACCCTTAAATCAGCCCTTTCCATCTTTGATACACTCCATGTTATTCAGTAGATATGGATACAGACAGCCTTAACTAGTTTGTGATGGTGTTAATGATTATAATTTGGGGAGTAGTCGGTGGACACTTGGGCATTTGACCTAGATATCAGAAGAGACCTGTTAATGATTTTATTAACCTATCCTAACCTCACAGTCATGCGATGCTTTGAGGTGTTTTTCACTCCTCTGCACACACACACAAGTACACAAAACATGGTGACATTTATCACTGTGTTATAAACAAGTTGTAAATGTGAATACTATTGATAGAAGCCAATGGCTTCTCATTTCAAAATGTGACCATGTGACTTCCTTTAGACCTGCAGACACAACATGATGTTACCTAGTTCATGTTGTTGGAAGCAATTAATGTCAAAGTCCAAACAAAAAGCCAATTCAAGTCAACAGAATTGTAATTATGCTCCTCATCTTTCAGCACTGAATATATTATTACCACGTCTCTAAGCAGCATTGGGCATTGACAAGTGTGAGCAACACATAGGCCTACATTCGGTTTATGAAAACATACAGTATAGGTAGCCTAAGCAGAAGACAGAGTGCAGTAATTATAAGATTGTGATCATCACTGTTGGACTCTCTTCACCGCTTTTACGTTTCCTTTTATGGCCCGTGCAAATGCGCACGGCAGTGGGACAAGTTATAATCGATCTTGGAACAGATACGTGACATCATTGTAACTCGCTCTCTTATTACACTGGGCAGCAACTGCGAGTGATTCAGAATGAGGCGTTGTCCCGACGTGAAAGACGTGCGCAACGTGACTGCCTTCTGTGCAATACTATTATTGGGCGGGTGGCAAAGAAAGCGCGTGTTTGGTGTTTATTATCCTGTGGCGCAACTCGAGGCAGTCGAATAGTACTTGCCCATGTAATGGGTTTGGTTAATGTGTAATGTGTTGTATCAAATGTAAATCCTACATTCATAAGAAACCTTCAGCAGCCAATTGATCATACTATACGGACATCTTTCACAGGAACAGGAAGTTGAGAACTATTGTGTTATCACATCATGATAAAATGTTCATGCTTTCAAGAGTTTAATTATAATATTATTGAGTTGAATTAATCAATCAGATTTATTTTATTAGGACCATTTTACAGAAAATACCTTTGGTTAATTGATTGATCTCAATAATAACAATTATGATATTATTATGTAGGCTACCCAGTATGGTAATAAACCTAATCCAGAGCCATCCAGTGTCGTCCTATTACAGTGTCATCCCATTACAGTGTCATCCCATCATTCCAGTGTCATCCTATTACAGTGTCATCCCATCATTCCAGTTTCATCCTATTACAGTGTCATCCCATCATTCCAGTGTCATCCTATTACAGTGTCATCCCATCATTCCAGTGTCATCCTATTACAGTGTCATCCCATCATTCAAGTGTCATCCTATTACAAGTGTCATCCCATCATTCCAGTGTCATCCTATTACAGTGTCATCCCATCATTCCAGTGTCATCCTATTACAAGTGTCATCCCATCATTCCAGTGTCATCCTATTACAGTGTCATCCCATCATTCCAGTGTCATCCTATTACAGTGTCATCCCATCATTCCAGTGTCATCCTATTACAAGTGTCATCCCATCATTCCAGTGTCATCCTATTACAGTGTCATCCCATCATTCCAGTGTCGTCCTATTACAGTGTCAGCCCATCATTCCAGTGTCATTCCAAGCAGCAGTATTGTTCCATAGCCTACTTCTGTAGCCTATGTGTTGCTTGGTTTGACCCAGTTTTCCCACAGTTCGCTACAAGGACATGAGCAACAAATGCAGTGAAAATGAAAAAAAAACCTACAGGTTTACTGCCAAAATGAGAACTATACTAGACCCTACTACACAACAGTAGCCTCTCTATTTGATGTTAACAAACTGAGCCACAACAGCTGTCTTCAGATAAGCCAGAGTGGAACACAGACATCTGTCAGAGACACAAGCCAAAGCCATGGGTCTGGCCAGTTACAACCAGGTAATCAACTGACCAGTCATATAACAGATCACCATAGGCCCAGGCGTCAGGAACATAACACAACACAGAGCCATTCATCTCTCTCTCTCTCTCTCTCTCTCTCTCTCTCTCTCTCTCTCTCACCCTCTCTCTCTCAGTTCTCGCTCTGTAAATCTGTCATTTTCTCTAACCCTTTCTCTCTCTCTCTCTCTCTCTCTCTCTCTCTCTCTCTCTCTCTCTCTCTCTCTCTCTCTCTCACTCTTTCTCAGTCCTCGCTCTGTAAATCTGTCATTCTCTCTCACCCTCTGTCTCTCTCAGTCCTCGCTCTGTAAATCTGTCATTCTCTCTCACCCTCTGTCTCTCTCTGAGTTCAGTTTAGAGGCTGGCATTAACTGCTCAGTATAAAGTGCAGGCCAGGGAAACAGATTAATGGCTGAACCAGTTCACAGACAAACCTGTAACAGGCCCTATCATCCCTGAAGGAACAATAGGGGGAAGTGTTTCCATTTACTGTGATTGTCCAATTACAGTTAATACGTTGGAATAACCATGGCTATTTTCCAACTGAATTCATCTGGATTGGATTTGTTTTGCTAAAACAAAGAGTTCAGAGGGCGAGACCCATCTGGAGAGAAACAAATCTCATTAATATGGTACAATGTCCAGTATCACATCAGCAAGACCATGGAACCAGGGTCAAAAGTAGTGCACTATATGGGGAATAGGGTGCCAGATCAGAACATGAACGCATTAGAAGGTGAGAGCACAAATGGTTTTAACCAGGCTTTTTGGATAGGTAGGGGATATACTGTAATAATAGCGTGTGAAAAATACAGACCCAATAAAAATGTTGTGAGAGAGTGACAAAAGGGGGAGGGGGGTGTAAGCGGAGAGAGGAAAGTAACAGAGCGCTAGAGGGGGGGGGCAGGAGGGAGGAAAGTAACAGAGCGCTAGAGGGAGGGGGGGGGGCAGGAGGGAGGAAGGCAGAAGGGCAGGGTGAAGAAGTTGGCGGTGTCAATCTAGGTCTGCCATCAGTAATCTCATAGAATGGAAGTCTACCGTGGGCACAGAGTGCTGACTGACCTCACCACTGCAGTACCGTGACTAGCTCCCTCCACAATCACACATTCACATGAAGCAGCTAAAACTATCAATAGTCTAATGTTATGCCCACAGATCTCTGTTCATTATAGGGACTGGTGTGTGGGAAGTCTTTCTTTTTAACTCACCCTTTCCCAGTACCCTCCCACTCACAAGGCAGGCAATATGCTGACCTCATCTTTACTAGAGTCTGTTCGCCTACTAGTCTCACTGTAACCCCCCCTCCGGGTCTGTGATCACCAGGGGTTGGAACCGGTTCAGAGAACAGAACCGAAAACCAGAATATAACAAAAATGTTCTAGGAACAGGAACTGAACTGGGAACGAAAGTGACCCATACTGTTCCGGAAAATAACCGTTATTTTAAAAGCATGGAAACTGGTTAATAACGTTAGTCTACATTCCGGAATTGTTTTTCTAGTCCAACAAAAAAATGCTACAAACCGCCTATGCAAAGCCCTCACTCAGAAACGTATTCCAGCATCTGCCTGCAAGCTGAAAATCTTTCCCAGAGTGTGTGCATGTTTAGGCTACCTGCCCCTCCCCCCTCCGAAGCATAAGCAACTGTACTGACGTTACCATAGGCTACTGTACTGACGTTACCATAGGCTACTGTACTGACGTTACCATAGGTTACTGTACTGATGTTACCATAGGCTACTGCACTGATGTTACCATAGGTTACTGTACTGACGTTACCATAGGCTACTGTACTGACGTTACCATAGGTTACTCTACTGACGTTACCATAGGCTACTGTACTGACGTTACCATAGGCTACTGTACTGACGTTACCATAGGTTACTGTACTGATGTTACCATAGGCTACTGCACTGATGTTACCATAGGTTACTGTACTGACGTTACCATAGGCTACTGTACTGACGTTACCATAGGTTACTCTACTGACGTTAACATAGGCTACTGTACTGACGTTACCATAGGCTACTGTACTGACGTTACCATAGGTTACTGTACTGATGTTACCATAGGCTACTGTACTGACGTTACCATAGGCTACTGTACTGACGTTACCATAGGTTACTGTACTGACATTACCATAGACTACTGTACTGCTGTTACCATAGGCTACTGTACTGACGTTACCATAGGTTACTGTACTGATGTTACCATAGGCTACTGTACTGACGTTACCATAGGCTACTGTACTGACGTTACCATAGACTACTGTACTGACGTTACCATAGGCTACTGTACTGACGTTACCATAGACTACTGTACTGACATTACCATAGACTACTGTACTGCTGTTACCATAGACTATTGTACTGACGTTACCATAGGCTACTGTACTGACGTTACCATAGGCTACTGTACTGACGTTACCATAGGTTACTGTACTGACATTACCATAGACTACTGTACTGCTGTTACCATAGGCTACTGTACTGACGTTACCATAGGTTACTGTACTGATGTTACCATAGGCTACTGTACTGACGTTACCATAGGCTACTGTACTGACGTTACCATAGGTTACTGTACTGATGTTACCATAGGCTACTGTACTGACGTTACCATAGGCTACTGTACTGACGTTACCATAGGTTACTGTACTGACATTACCATAGACTACTGTACTGCTGTTACCATAGGCTACTGTACTGACGTTACCATAGGTTACTGTACTGATGTTACCATAGGCTACTGTACTGACGTTACCATAGGCTACTGTACTGACGTTACCATAGACTACTGTACTGACGTTACCATAGGCTACTGTACTGACGTTACCATAGACTACTGTACTGACATTACCATAGACTACTGTACTGCTGTTACCATAGACTATTGTACTGACGTTACCATAGGCTACTGTACTGACGTTACCATAGGCTACTGTACTGACGTTACCATAGGTTACTGTACTGACATTACCATAGACTACTGTACTGCTGTTACCATAGGCTACTGTACTGACGTTACCATAGGTTACTGTACTGATGTTACCATAGGCTACTCTACTGACGTTACCATAGGCTACT
Source organism: Oncorhynchus clarkii lewisi (assembly GCF_045791955.1). Lineage (NCBI taxonomy): Eukaryota > Metazoa > Chordata > Actinopteri > Salmoniformes > Salmonidae > Oncorhynchus > Oncorhynchus clarkii. The sequence continues at coordinate 60,237,575 of NC_092164.1, forward strand.
GTACTGACGTTACCATAGACTACTGTACTGACGTTACCATAGGCTACTGTACTGACGTTACCATAGGCTACTGTACTGACGTTACCATAGGTTACTGTACTGATGTTACCATAGGTTACTGTACTGACATTACCATAGACTACTGTACTGACGTTACCATAGGCTACTGTACTGACGTTACCATAGGTTACTGTACTGACGTTACCATAGGCTACTGCACTGATGTTACCATAGGTTACTGCACTGACGTTACCATAGGCTACTGTACTGACGTTACCATAGGCTACTGTACTGACGTTACCATAGGTTACTCTACTGAAGTTACCATAGGCTACTGTACTGACGTTACCATAGGCTACTGTACTGACGTTACCATAGACTACTGTACTGACGTTACCATAGGCTACTGTACTGACGTTACCATAGGCTACTGTACTGGCGTTACCATAGACTACTGTACTGACGTTACCATAGACTACTGTACTGACGTTACCATAGGCTACTGTACTGATGTTACCATAGACTACTGTACTGACATTACCATAGACTACTGTACTGCTGTTACCATAGACTACTGTACTGACGTTACCATAGGCTACTGTACTGACGTTACCATAGGTTACTGTACTGACGTTACCATAGACTACTGCACTGATGTTACCATAGGTTACTGTACTGATGTTACCATAGGCTACTGTACTGACGTTACCATAGGCTAATGTACTGACGTTACCATAGGTTACTGTACTGACATTACCATAGACTACTGTACTGCTGTTACCATAGGCTACTGTACTGACGTTACCATAGGTTACTGTACTGATGTTACCATAGGCTACTGTACTGACGTTACCATAGGCTACTGTACTGACGTTACCATAGACTACTGTACTGACGTTACCATAGGCTACTGTACTGACGTTACCATAGACTACTGTACTGACATTACCATAGACTACTGTACTGCTGTTACCATAGACTACTGTACTGACGTTACCATAGGCTACTGTACTGACGTTACCATAGGCTACTGTACTGACGTTACCATAGGTTACTGTACTGACATTACCATAGACTACTGTACTGCTGTTACCATAGGCTACTGTACTGACGTTACCATAGGTTACTGTACTGATGTTACAATAGGCTACTCTACTGACGTTACCATAGGCTACTGTACTGACGTTACCATAGACTACTGTACTGACGTTACCATAGGCTACTGTACTGACGTTACCATAGGCTACTGTACTGACGTTACCATAGGTTACTGTACTGATGTTACCATAGGTTACTGTACTGACATTACCATAGGCTACTGTACTGACGTTACCATAGGCTACTGTACTGACGTTACCATAGGTTACTGTACTGACGTTACCATAGGCTACTGCACTGATGTTACCATAGGTTACTGCACTGACGTTACCATAGGCTACTGTACTGACGTTACCATAGGCTACTGTACTGACGTTACCATAGGTTACTGTACTGATGTTACCATAGGTTACTGTACTGACATTACCATAGGCTACTGTACTGACGTTACCATAGGCTACTGTACTGACGTTACCATAGGTTACTGTACTGACGTTACCATAGGCTACTGCACTGATGTTACCATAGGTTACTGCACTGACGTTACCATAGGCTACTGTACTGACGTTACCATAGGCTACTGTACTGACGTTACCATAGGTTACTCTACTGAAGTTACCATAGGCTACTGTACTGACGTTACCATAGACTACTGTACTGACGTTACCATAGGCTACTGTACTGACGTTACCATAGGCTACTGTACTGGCGTTACCATAGACTACTGTACTGACGTTACCATAGACTACTGTACTGACGTTACCATAGGCTACTGTACTGATGTTACCATAGACTACTGTACTGACATTACCATAGACTACTGTACTGCTGTTACCATAGACTACTGTACTGACGTTACCATAGGCTACTGTACTGACGTTACCATAGGTTACTGTACTGACGTTACCATAGACTACTGTACTGACGTTACCATAGGCTACTATACTGACGTTACCATAGACTACTGTACTGATGTTACCATAGGTTACTGTACTGACGTTACCATAGACTACTGTACTGATGTGACCATAGACTACTGTACTGACGTTACCATAGGCTACTGTACTGACGTTACCATAGACTACTGTACTGACGTTACCATAGACTACTGTACTGATGTTACCATAGGTTACTGTACTGACGTTACCATAGGTTACTGTACTGACGTTACCATAGGTTACTGTACTGATGTTACCATAGGCTACTGTACTGACGTTACCATAGGTTACTGTACTGACGTTACCATAGACTACTGTACTGACGTTACCATAGACTACTGTACTGACATTACCATAGGCTACTGTACTGACGTTACCATAGACTACTGTACTGACGTTACCATAGGCTACTGTACTGACCTTACCATAGACTACTGTACTGACGTTACCATAGACTACTGTACTGACGTTACCATAGACTACTGTACTGACGTTACCATAGGCTACTGTACTGACCTGACGTTACCATAGGCTACTGTACTGACGTTACCATAGGCTACTGTACTGGCGTTACCATAGGCTACTGTACTGACGTTACCATAGGCTACTGTACTGACGTTACCATAGACTACTGTACTGATGTTACCATAGGCTACTGTACTGACGTTACCATAGGTTACTGTACTGACGTTACCATAGGCTACTGTACTGACGTTACCATAGGCTACTGTACTGACGTTACCATAGACTACTGTACTGACGTTACCATAGGTTACTGTACTGACGTTACCATAGACTACTGTACTGACGTTACCATAGGCTACTGTACTGACGTTACCATAGGTTACTGTACTGACGTTACCATAGGCTACTGTACTGACGTTACCATAGGCTACTGTACTGACGTTACCATAGGCTACTGTACTGACGTTACCATAGACTACTGTACTGACGTTACCATAGGCTACTGTACTGACATTACCAGGGTAGCCTAGCGGTTAGAGCGTTGGACCTAATTCAGATAATGCATGTCATAACAAGATGCCTAGCACTTCAAGCCTGCTCCTAAAATTTCAGTCACATCTGTTGCCATAGGCTGTCCATCACGAATGCAAACAACTAGTTTGCCTGGTCTATCCGCACTGATCGGTGAAGTAATGAGCTACATGTATAAAAAAATAAAAATTCACAGGTTAAAAAGGAACAGAAAGGAACGATAAAAACCGGTACTGTTTTTTGTTTCAAACCAGTTAAAAACTTTATCTTGCTGGTCGGAACAGTGGAACACGAAAAGTATAGTGGTTCTGTTCAGAACAAAACAATTGGAAAATGATTTTGGTTCCAACCACTGCTGATCACTACTTTTCCTTTTCTGTCTCCCATTCCTCCAACCCTAACCACTCATCCCTTATCCAGATGGTCATACGCCATCACAATCTTATCTCGCTCTTTTTCCCACTACTTTCTCCTCTTCTATCCTACCATCTATGCCTTCTGATAAACCCTACTCTCTTCCCTTTCCGCATCATATGACTCGCACTGTCTCCTTTCCCTACCGGACGGTTCGGCCCTCCCCTCCTGCTCTGTGGCTGAGTGATTCATTGCGAGCTTCCAGAACAGTGCTGCGGGCAGCTGAGCAAAAATGTAGGAAAACTAAACTTCAGGAGGACCTATCATCCTTTCACTCCCTCCTCTCTACCTTCTCATCTTCTGTGTCCACTGCTAAAGCCACTTTCTACCACTCTAAATTTCAAGCTTCTGCCTCTAACCCTAGGAAAATCTTTTCCACCTTCTCCTCTCTTCTTAATCCCCCACCCCTCCCTCTCCCTCCTCCCTCTCTGCGGACGACTTCATCAACCACTTTAAAAAGAAGGTTGATGACATCCGTTCCACATTCACTCAGCATACTAAGTCCACTGGTCCCACTCACACATAACTACCCTATGCCTTGATCTATTTCTCCCCTCCTTCTCCAGATGAAGTCCTGCGACTAGTGAGGTCTGGGCGCCCAACCAATTGCCCGCTAAACCCCATCCCCTCCTCCTTCTTCAGACCATCTCTGGAGACCTCCCATTTCTCACTTCAATCATCAACTAATCCCTAACCACTGCCTGTGTCCCCTCTAACTTCCTTCCTCAAGAAATGTCTGATGTCTAAATCTACAAACCGGTATCCCTTCTTTCATTTCTTTCCAAAACACTTGAGAGTGCTGTCTCTGACCAACGCTCTCACAATCTTTCTCAGAACGATCTTATTCAACCTAATCAGTCAGGCTTCAAGACGGGTCTCTCAACCAAGACTGCTCTTCTCCTGTCATTGCTATGCGGATGACCCTCAACTACTTTTCTCCTTACCCCCCCTTCTGACACCCAAGTGACAAGACGCATCTCTGCGTGCATGACAGATATCTCAGCTTGGATGTAGGCCCACCACCTCAAGCTCAACCTCGACAAGACCAAGCTGCTCTTCCTACTGAGGAAGGCCTGCCTGCTCCAAGATCTCTCCATCACGGTTTACAATTCCACGGTGTCCCCCTCCCAGAGTGCAAAGATCCTTGGCGTGACCCTGGAAAACACCCTGTCGTTCTCTGCTAAAATGAAAGCAGTGACTCGCTCCTCCAGGTTCATGCTCTACAACATCCGTAGAGAATGACCATACTTGGCACTTGTCATCTCCCGTCTGCACTACTGCAACTCGTTGTTGGCTGGGGTCCCCGCTTGTGCCATCAAACCCCTGCAACTTATCCAACTTGTTCAACCTTCCCAAGTTCTCCCATGTCACCTCGCTCATTCACACTCCACTGGATTCCAGTCAAAGCTCGCATCCACTACAAGACCATGGTGCTTGCCTACGGAGCAGCAAGAGGAACTGCCCTGCCCTAACTTCAGGCTCTGCTCAATCCCTACACCCCAATCCGAGCACTCCGTTCTGCAGCTCCGGCTTAGCCCAGTCCAGCTCTTCTCTGTTCTGGCCCCCCGCACTTGACTCTTTTTCCCCTTACTAGCTCTGACTTTGCTGATAGATACTTTATTGAGGAAAAATGTACTTACTTTGACTGTGATGTGTGGTTATCCCACCTAGCAATTTAAAGAGGAATGCACTGAATGTGTACATTACAACAGCATCTGTGCTAACTGGTACATTGGCTGAGATACTCTGGATAAGAGCGTCTGCTAAATGACAAAAATGTCAATGCAAAATGTAGTCTCTTATACCAGGCTGACATCAAGGCTAATATATGGTGTAACAAGAAAAACATCAACAGAGATGGGATAGGTGTCATAATATAACATCTCATTCAGTGTTCGATTGTTCATGTTTGTGGGTTCAATTACCGATATGAACAGTGTATGCACGCATGACTAAGTCGCTTAGGATCAAAGTGTCTGCTAAATGACATACATAGTTTGAAAGTCATTGGCTGAATTTAGTTCTTTCTGACGATATTCAAACATTTCTCTGATATTGTTGTGGAACAAGATTTCCTACATGTGCTGTAAGGTAGGATCGCTGCTCTTTCGTGAGATGTATCAATCAATCCAACTTTATTTATATAACACATTACTTACAGAAAATGCAGTGCAAAGTGCTGAACAAATAAAATGGTAAAAGGTGAGACAGATAAAAACACAAAGGTGTGATGCATTGTGAGCTGCAGCCAACTAAGCCCCACCTGTGGACTGAGGCGAACAGCCAAAGTACCAGTTAGCACAGATGCTGTTGTAATGTACACAAGGTAGCAGATACGTCTGACGCTGATATAGGCTTTGTCCCGTATGGCACCCTATTCCCTATATAGTGCACTACTTTTGACCAGGGTCTATGGGGCAATATTGTAAGGTGTCGTTTGAGATGCAGCCAGAGTCTCAAATAAGGTCATAAATATCAACGACATCCTTGATTGTGACTTTATAGCAGGACATCGACGGACAGGGAACCTTTATGATACATCCCACCTGTCACCTGTGGGATTGCAACTTTATCTTCTGAACAGTGGATGAGTAGGTCTACTGTACGACTGTATTATCTGAACAGTGGGTGTCAGAACAACAAATACAGTAACTGTAGGCCTACATGCAGTATTGGCATACACTAATGGAGAAAGGCATGTTTCTACATTTGCATTGCTCGCTGTTTAGGGTTTTAGGTTTGGTTTCTGTATAAGCACGTTGTGACTTCTGCTGATGTAAAAAGGGCTTTATAAATACATTTGATTGATTGATTTTGGGTTGTTTTAGGCATACATTTTAGTTTAGCATCTTCTGGCTGAATTAACTCTTGCATTGACCTAGCAAAGTTTGGTGTCATTCAGGAAGTGGTTGCATAACAGACTGCAGGCATAAAAGCACAGGTACAAAGGCACACACACACAAGCACAATGCCCTTCTACCCTCTCCAAACTCATCTGGCCTACAGTCCATATGAGGTCAGTGGGTGCAGTGAGGCAAGTTGCTGACCATGTACACACTGCACAGACAATTCTAGATAGAACCGCAAATACAGATTTCACTCACTCCATATTTGCTAACCTTGATGGTGGTCAGGTGGTCAGTCAACTTTGAATTCTAACATCCTTCAACAGTATTGATAACTGGAGCCAAAAAATAAAATTTCATCAAGTAGAATGTTCAGAAATTACGTCCTAATATTCCAGAAGGTTGCTAGTCTGGTACCAGTCTGTTTAGCTATCGTTCCACTAGTCTGGAACCAGTCTGTTTAGCTATCGTTCCACTAGTCTGGTACCAGTCTGTTTAGCTATCGTTCCACTAATCTGGTACCAGTCTGTTTAGCTATCGTTCCACTAGTCTGGTACCAGTCTGTTTAGCTATCGTTCCATTAATCTGGTACCAGTCTGTTTAGCTATCGTTCCACTAGTCTGGTACCAGTCTGTTTAGCTATCGTTCCATTAATCTGGTACCAGTCTGTTTAGCTATCGTTCCATTAATCTGGTACCAGTCTGTTTAGCTATCATTCCACTAGTCTGGTACCAGTCTGTTTAGCTATTGTTCCACAAGTCTGGTACGTCTGTTTAGATATTGTTCCACAAGTCTGGTAAGTCTGTTTAGCTATCGTTCCACTAGTCTGGTACCAGTCTGTTTAGCTATCGTTCCACAAGTCTGGTAAGTCTGTTTAGATATTGTTCCACAAGTCTGGTACCAGTCTGTTTAGCTATCGTTCCACTAGTCTGGTACCAGTCTGTTTAGCTATCGTTCCACTAGTCTGGTACCAGTCTGTTTAGCTATCGTTCCATTAATCTGGTACCAGTCTGTTTAGCTATCGTTCCACTAGTCTGGTACCAGTCTGTTTAGCTATCGTTCCACTAGTCTAGTACCACTCTGTTTAGCTATCATTCCACTAGTCTGGTACCAGTCTGTTTAGCTATCGTTCCACTAGTCTGGTACCAGTCTGTTTAGCTATCGTTCCATTAATCTGGTACCAGTCTGTTTAGCTATCGTTCCACAAGTCTGGTACCAGTCTGTTCAGCTATCTTTCCACTAGTCTGGTACCAGTCTGTTTAGCTATTGTTCCACAAGTCTGGTAAGTCTGTTTAGCTATCGTTCCACTAGTCTGGTACCAGTCTGTTTAGCTATCGTTCCACAAGTCTGGTAAGTCTGTTTAGCTATCGTTCCACTAGTCTGGTAAGTCTGTTTAGATATTGTTCCACAAGTCTGGTACCAGTCTGTTTAGCTATTGTGGAACCGTCCAAATTCATATAGGCGTACATTGTTTATTGAAAATCATGGGAATAATAATATTAGCCGAACAAGCTACTTCATCGAGTAGCTTTCATATATATTTTTTTTATATATATTTTTGTTCACCTTTATTTAACCAGGTAGGCAAGTTGAGAACAAGTTCTCATTTACAATTGCGACCTGGCCAAGATAAAGCAAAGCAGTTTGACACATACAACGACACAGAGTTACACATGGAGTAAAACAAACATACAGTCAATAATACAGTATAAACAAGTCTATATACGATGTGAGCAAATGAGGTGAGATAAGGGAGGTAAAGGCAAAAAAAAAAGGCCATGGTGGCAAAGTAAATACAATATAACAAGTAAAACACTGGAATGGTAGATTTGCAGTGGAATAATGTGCAAAGTAGAAATAGGGAAAGAGGTAGTTGTTTGGGCTACATTATAGGTGGGCTATGTACAGATGCAGTAATCTGTGAGCTGCTCTGACAGCTGGTGCTTAAAGCTAGTGAGGGAGATAAGTGTTTCCAGTTTCAGAGATTTTTGTAGTTCCTTCCAGTCATTGGCAGCAGAGAACTGGAAGGAGAGGCGGCCAAAGGAAGAATGGGTTTTGGGGGTGACCAGAGGGATAAACCTGCTGGAGCGCGTGCTACAGGTGGGTGCTGCTATGGTGACCAGCGAGCTGAGATAAGGGGGGACTTTACCTAGCAGGGTCTTGTAGATGACATGGAGCCAGTGGGTTTGGCGACAAGGATGAAGCGAGGGCCAGCCAACGAGAGCGTACAGGTCACAATGGTGGGTAGTATATGGGGCTTTGGTGACAAAACGGATTGCACTGTGATAGACTGCATCCAATTTGTTGAGTAGGGTATTGGAGGCTATTTTGTAAATGACATCGCCGAAGTCGAGGATTGGTAGGATGGTCAGTTTTACAAGGGTATGTTTGGCAGCATGAGTGAAGGATGTTTTGTTGCAAAATAGGAAGCCGATTCTAGATTTAACTTTGGATTGGAGATGTTTGATGTGGGTCTGGAAGGAGAGTTTACAGTCTAACCAGACACCTAGGTATTTGTAGTTGTCCACGTATTCTAAGTCAGAGCCGTCCAGAGTAGTGATGTTGGACACGCGGGCAGGTGCAGGCAGCGATCGATTGAAGAGCATGCATTTAGTTTTACTTGTATTTAAGAGCAATTGGAAGCCACGGAAGGAGAGGTGTATGGCATTGAAGCTTGCCTGGAGGGTTGTTAACACAGTGTCCAAAGAAGGGCCAGAAGTATACAGAATGGTGTCGTCTGCGTAGAGGTGGATCAGAGACTCACAAGCAGCAAGAGCGACATCATTGATGTATACAGAGAAGAGAGTCGGTCCAAGAATTGAACCCTGTGGCACCCCCATAGAGACTGCCAGAGGTCCGGACAGCAGACCCTCCGATTTGACACACTGAACTCTATCAGAGAAGTAGGTGGTGAACCAGGCGAGGCAATCATTTGAGAAACCAAGGCTGTCGAGTCTGCCGATGAGGATGTGGTGATTGACAGAGTCGAAAGCCTTGGCCAGATCAATGAATATGGCTGCACAGTAGTGTTTCTTATCAATGGCGGTTAAGATATCGTTTAGGACCTTGAGCGTGGCTGAGGTGCACCCATGACCAGCTCTGAAACTAGATTGCATAGCAGAGAAGGTATGGTGAGATTCGAAATGGTCGGTAATCTGTTTGTTGACTTGGCTTTCGAAGACCTTAGAAAGGCAGGGTAGGATAGATATAGGTCTGTAGCAGTTTGGGTCAAGAGTGTCCCCCCCTTTGAAGAGGGGGATGACCACAGCTGCTTTCCAATCTTTGGGAATCTCAGACGATATGAAAGACAAGTTGAACAGGCTAGTAATAGGGGTGGCAACAATTTCGGCAGATAATTTTAGAAAGAAAGGGTCCAGATTGTCTAGCCCGGCTGATTTGTAGGGGTCCAGATTTTGCAGCTCTTTCAGAACATCAGCTGACTGGATTTGGGAGAAGGAGAAATGGGGAAGGCTTGGGCGAATTGCTGTGGGGGGTGCAGTGCTGTTGACCGGGGTAGGAGTAGCCAGGTGGAAAGCATGGCCAGCCGTAGAAAAATGCTTATTGAAATTCTCAATTATAGTGGATTTATCAGTGGTGACAGTGTTTCCTATCTTCAGTGCAGTGGGCAGCTGGGAGGAGGTGTTCTTATTCTCCATGGACTTTACAGTGTCCCAGAACTTTTTTGAGTTAGTGTTGCAGGAAGCAAATTTATGCTTGAAAAAGCTAGCCTTGGCTTTTCTAACTGCCTGTGTATAATGGTTTCTAGCTTCCCTGAACAGCTGCTTTTCACGGGGGCTGTTCGATGCTAATGCAGAACGCCATAGGATGTTTTTGTGTTGGTTAAGGGCAGTCAGGTCTGGGGAGAACAAAGGGCTATATCTGTTCCTGGTTCTAAATTTCTTGAATGGGGCATGCTTATTTAAGATGGTGAGGAAGGCATTTAAAAAAAATAACCAGGCATCCTCTACTGACGGGATGAGATCAATATCCTTCCAGGATACCCCGGCCAGGTCGATTAGAAAGGCCTGCTCGCTGAAGTGTTTCAGGGAGCGTTTGACAGTGATGAGTGGAGGTCGTTTGACCGCTGACCAATTACGGATGCAGGCAATGAGGCAGTGATCGCTGAGATCTTGGTTGAAGACAGCAGAGGTGTATTTAGAGGGCAAGTTGGTTAGGATGATATCTATGAGGGTGCCCGTGTTTAAGGCTTTGGGGAGGTACCTGGTAGGTTCATTGATCATTTGTGTGAGATTCAGGGCATCAAGCTTAGATTGTAGGATGGCTGGGGTGTTAAGCATGTTCCAGTTTAGGTCGCCTAGCAGCACGAGCTCTGAAGATAGATGGGGAGCAATCAGTTCACATATGGTGTCCGGAGCACAGCTGGGGGCAGAGGGTGGTCTATAGCAGGCGGCAACGGTGGGAGAGTTGTTTTTAGAGAGGTGGATTTTTAAAAGTAGAAGTTCAAATTGTTTGAGTACAGACCTGGATAGTAGGACAGAACTCTGCAGGCTATCTTTGCAGTAGATTGCAACACCGCCCCCTTTGGCAGTTCTATCTTGTCTGAAAATGTTTTAGTTTGGGATGAACATTTCAGAATTTTTGGTGGTCTTCCTAAGCCAGGATTCAGACACAGCTAGAACATCCGGATTGGCAATGCTGTTCTTTTTTTTTAAGTCAAAGTAGTTGATTTATGTCATGTCTGAACCAACTTTAAAAATATATAGCATTCTCTGCCAGGGCTTTGTTGAAGGTTGTGGTAAAGTGTTCAAGTAGGCTTACTACTGCCATCTAGTGGTTAATCATATTACATGCAGTTACAGTTTAGGTAAATAGGCCAGGCATGTTACACATGACAAGACAGAATAGGCCTACTGAAATAGTATTCTCAACCATAGAACATGTTAGCATAGGGAATTGGTGTTGGCAAACTAACTTGAACTACATTGTATAGGCCCTGTGATTGTATAGGCCCCATTTATCGGTTCAATTGTCCAGTTAAAACAGGCTTAGTGATTATGCTACCTGTGTGATTTGCATGCAGTAAATATGTAAACGTTTTTCACAGGGCTATAACATTGGAACGTTTGGAATTTACAGTTTTGGCCACACCCACCTTTTGACTAAATGGTCAAAGGACTTGAGTGGATGAATTACTGGGACATAGATGAATACAATTCTTGTCACAAGACCAGTTTTTCCAAAACATTTAATTCCAATCAAAATGATAACGTGTTGTTCAATTCTGCTCCCCTCCCCTCCTTGTTTTTGGATGCAGTTTTACAAACCGGAACCAAATCTTTCACATACAACATGCTAACTACAACAAATATCATGTTAGAATAGAAGGACATATTCAAAATAGTGTATTCTCTTTCTGAAATGAAGGGGAGAGAAAACACATGATCATTTTGATACGGATGAAAAGTATTGAAAAACTGGTCCCTGGTGATGACCAACCAACTAATTCATACACAGGGAGGAGTCCAACTTTAACCAAGGAAAATATTGTTGTTATTTGGTGTTGGACAAAATTGTATTAACCAATCAAAACACAGCTATAGCAGAACCTTATACAGTGGGGCAAAAAAGTATTTTGTCAGCCACCAATTGTGCAAGTTCTACCACTTAAAAAGATGAGAGAGGCCTGTAATTTTCATCATAGGTACACTTCAACTATGACAGACAAAATGAGAAAAAAAATCCAGAAAATCACATTGTAGGATTTTTAATGAATTTATTTGCAAATTATGGTGGAAAATAAGTATTTGGTCACCTACAAACGGTCTTGTGACCGTAGCGTACGTGTAGGTATGTACGGCCGGACCAAATCGCTGGACCAAATCGGAAAGATAGGTCGGAGCAAGAGGACAGATGCAGAGCCTCGGTCTGACGCCATTTAAAAAGGTAATTTACCACCTTCACAAGTGCAGTCTCAGTGCTATGATGGGGTCTGAAACCAGACTGAAGCATTTTGTATACATTGTTTGTTTTCAGGAAGGCAGTGAGTTTTTCAGCTTTTTCTCAAATGTTTGAGAGGAATGGGAGATTCGATATAGGCCGATAGTTCTTTATATTTTCTGGGTCTTGGTAAAAAAAATAAGAATACGAACATAAAGTAACTGGCTCAGTAGAATAGAATAATAAAGTGTTTGTTAAGTGTTAAGCCTGTATTAAAATATGATTAAAAGTGATTGTGTTGATTTGTGTTTGGGAAATAAAGATAGACATTGTTTTAAAAAGGAAGTGGTAATATTTAATTCAGTACAGAAATTAGTAGGCATGGGGTAAACTGGGGGGTGGGGGGGGGGGGGGGGGGGGTGGAAGGTGTTCCTAATGGCTGGTATCCTCATTGTATTTTTCCAGTTTGTGAATGTGTGATATGCGGTTGGGAGTCATTACAAAGTAAAACTTTTATAAACAATGGGAACACTACCATGTTGCACTGAGCCTTACTGTTGGAAATCCACATCAGTGTCTGACTTTAGGCTGTGGCAAATGCACCACACTTCACTCTTCAACTTTCTTCTGCAGTCGGTTGCTTCAACCCAATGTCATCACTTTTTCTGCTTTGCTGCAAGATTTATTACTCTTGGTCAGGTCATTAATGTAGAAGAGAATGGCCGTGTACGAGAGCATTAAAACGACTGCAGGCGACTGCCGACTGATCTACAAATCTTCTTGCATCATAAATAACAATTAATTATTATTTGTATTGTTCAGTCTCACAATTTACCCATGATACACTGCTGTTTTGATCCTCTCGAACATGGCCCATGTGTTCTCAATGACTTGTCTGCTTAAATAAAGGCAAATAAATGCAGAATTTATAGAGTTATGAGATAAAGTATGCTGATGTTTAATGGCCCCTTTTTGGCATTTAGGCCTAGAAATGGATCCCAAATGAGTGTTAGTAGTGTAAAATAGTATATGAGTCTATATTTATATCAATACAGCCTCCTCAAATCCCAGGGATGATGTGATTTGGGTAGGCTATTTTCCACAAACTAAGTTGTTTGTTAATGTAGCCTGAAGGTCCTACCCACATTCCAATGACTCTCATCCCATTTATCAGTTCCATTTTTCCAGGAGAAAAAAAAACAGGACACTTTTCTTCAATTTTCGTCTGAAATGACATACCCAAATCTAACTGCCTGTAACTCAGAACCTGAAGCAAGCAATGTATATTTTTGATACCATTAGAAAGGAAACACTATGAAGTTTGTGGAAATGTTATTGTAGGTGAATATAACACATTATATCTGGTGAAAAATAATACAAAGAAAAAAACATGCATTTTCCATCATCTTTGAAATGCAAGAGAAAGGCCATGATATCACTTAAGAGTCTAGGCGCAGTTTAGATTTTGGCCACTAAATAGCAGCAGTGTGTGTGCAAAGTTTTAGACGGATCCAATGAACCATTGCATCACTGTTCAAAATGCTGTATCTAGTCTGACCAAATGTGCCGAATTGGTCAATTGATACACACTCCCTGGAATGATGGATAATTAGCTTCCCTACAGAAAATACACGAACCTTCACACATCTAGATGGATGGGCCCTCGGGATGACAAATCAGAGCAAGATTACTGAATTATTTACCTTCAGAGGTGAATTTATCAAACCAGTTGCTGTGATAAAAGTTTTTTGTTGTGCACTCTCCTCAAACATTAGCATGGTATTTTTTCATTGTAATAGCTACCTTAAATTGGACAGTGCAATTAGATTAATAAGAATTTAAGCTTTCTGCCCATATAAGACATGTCTATGTCCTGGGGAATATTCTTTACTTAAAACGTCATGCTAATTACATTAACGCAGGTTATCTCATGGAATATTTAGAATTCACAGCTTGGCCTAAATCTAATCCAACCAGATTAATTACAGGTTTTTCTTAAGTATTTAGGGACAATTATCGAAATAAGACGTTTGATCATACTACAAAATAAATATAGTCTATAATATCTTAACAGCCTAATTGAAGGACAACAGGTCGTTACGCACTTGGCCCGGGTGTATAGGTCTTATTGTAATTTTGTTTTTTATTTTGCACATGATTATCACACGCAGACATTCTGTATCACTGAGGTCAGTATCCTCATAAGAAATTTGAGTTCATAAATTCAATCAGACAAAATGTCCCTATTGCGCTGGGAAATGTCAGTTGCAACTGTTGAAAAGGGAAGAACCAACCAGGGGGTGCGTTTGGCTCGCCTCAGTTTGCTACGTGGCTTGACTCTTTGTACTAAACTACACGTTTACCCAAAACAGTGTGCTCCGTTTTTCAACATGCTTTGAGGTACGTCTGATCAACATGGGTGTGACCATCTGAAATCGTAAAACTCCTGCAACACACCATATGTTAATTGCCCTAAACACAACATTTATTCAACTGGTGGTTCAGGACAGTATCGTTTCTGTATTAGCAGTTAGTTTAGTAAAATAAACTTACATTTTGACAGGACAAGTACTGATTACTGAACAACATGGAAACTCATTCCCACATGACGTGCCTAGTGAAAGCCATTACAGCTGTGAATCATTGTGAATAAGATTCTACCAACTTTGCACATCTCTTATAGGGAAAAATGTATCCATTGCTTTTGTCAAAATTGCTCAAGCTCAGTACATTTGGTTGGAAATCATTGATGGACAGCAATATTCAAACCATGTATCTGATTTTCAAGCAGATTTCAGTCAGGAATGAGAGTGGACTGCTCAGGAACACTCAAAACCTCTTGGAACACGTATCCATAACATGACGCTGCCAGCACAATACTTGAAAATATAGTGTTTCACTCTGTGTTGTGTTGTATTGGATTTGAACCAAGCCTGTAGTTTTAATTTAAAATATATCAGTCTTCTGAATACCTGGGATAGAGAACCCAGCAGGACAAGTACACAAATGGGAATGCCAAAGACATACCAGAATGGCTTTCCAATAGGTGTTGAGTGATCCCGAATGTTCTTAAATCTTAAATCTGCTTGAGAAAAAAAAAAGCCCTCCGATAGATCTCACATTCAACTTTTAAAAAATGTCACTTTTGCAGGCCTACCCAAATTAGACTAAATGTGGGGTGGATAGACTATAAACGGCCCCATACACTATATTTTCATATTTGAATATGTGAATTACACTATACGTTCTAATACTTTTTTTTTGGGGGGGGGGGGGGGTTTAATCTTTATAGCTGTGTGTGTATCACCAGGGTAAGAAAAAAAGCATTGGGATACAAAATGTTTGATAGACTTTATATATCTTGGACAGGCTTAGGAAAAGTTCATACAAAATGTAAGAACCAAGTACTTAACCTCAATTTTTTCCTAAAATGACATACTCAAATCGAATTGCCTGTAGCTCAGGCCCTGAAGCAGGGATATGCATAATCTTGGTACCATTTGAAAGGAAACATTTTGAAGTTTATGGAAATGTGAAGGGAATGTAGCAGAATATAACACAATAGATCTGGTAAAAGATAATACAAAGAAGGAAAAAAAAACGTTATTTTGTATTTTTTTGGTACCATCATCTTTGAAATGCAAGAGAAAGGCCATAATCTATTATTCCAGCCCAGGTGCAATTTAGATTTTGGCTACTAGATGGCATCAGTGTCTGTGCAAAGTTTTAGACTGATCCAATGAACCATTGCATTTCTGTTCAAAATGGTGTATCAAGACTGCCCAAATGTACCTAATTTGTTTATTAATAATTTTTCATGTTCAAAATTGTGCGCTCTCCTCAAACAATAGCATGATATTCATTCACTGTAATAGCTACTGTAAATTGGACAGTGCAGTTAGATTAGCACGGATTTAAGCTTTCTGCCAATATCAGATATGTCTATGTCCTGGGAAATTTTCTTGTTTTCTTGTTACTTACAACCTCATGCTTATCACATTAGCCTACGTTAGCCCAACCATCCCGTGGAAGGGACATTGATCCTGAAGAAGTCTACCAAAGCGTATAATGGGAAACAAATCAACCATACTAAACGCATGAACTAGTTCTGGACAATAGCTATTAACATTTTGAGTTTTGAGTTTAACAGGCTTGCACGTTTGTCATATAATAATGTATTTATTTAATAATTACAATTATAGTATAAGACTGATTAACTAAAAATAAGAAGATTCTAAAGAGAAGGACAAACTGGACATGTACCCCTCAGGACCCTGTCCTGTTGAACACCTTCTCCCTGGTATTGTTCCAGCAGGACATATATTGAGAGGTTTGGGACTGCATCATTCTAGATCCACAGTTCCACTGAGGAAGGTTCTGATATCAGTGCTCCGTGTGTGACTTGGTGTGAGAAGAACTCAACGAACAAGATGGAGATCATGACACAGGACATCATGGGAACTCTCCTACCTTTCCAGGCTCCATCCAACAGTGTTCAGCAAAGGTAGAACCAACGTTAGGGCAAGAAGAAGCACACTACCTATCTGGGACTAATTGCTTATGTCATTCAGGACTCTCAAGAAAAGATGCTGACATTTAGTCAGATAAAACTAATATATTTTTGCAACCACTGTATAATTTCAGTGCTGATGTAAAAATGAATATTGGTGGGTATTGATGAGTGCTAATATGGAATGTTATCATTTGCAGTTTATGGACAAGTTGGGAACATTCCTTGTAGGAGACAGAAAAGACATCAAGAACAACATTTTTATTTTTTTATTTCACCTTTATTTAACCAGGCAGGCAAGTTGAGAACAAGTTCTCATTTACAATTGCGACCTGGCCAAGATAAAGCAAAGCAGTTCGACACATACAACGACACAGAGTTACACATGGAGTAAAACAAATACACAGTCAATAATACAGTAGAAAAATAAGTCTACATATATACATGAGGTGAGATAAGGGAGGTAAAGGCCATGGTGGCGAAGTAAATACAATATAGCAAGTAAATACTGGAATGGTAGATTTACAGTGGAAGAATGTGCAAAGTAGAAATACAAATAATGGGGTGCAATGGAGCAAAATAAATAAAGAAATACCGTAGGGGAAGAGGTAGTTTGGGCTAAATTATAGATGTACAGGTGCAGTAATCTGTGAGCTGCTCTGACAGCTGGTGCTTAAAGCTAGTGAGGGAGATAAATGTTTCCAGTTTCAGAGATTTTTGTAGTTCGTTCCAGTCATTGGCAGCAGAGAACTGGATGGAGAGGCGGCCAAAGGAAGAAATGGTTTTGGGGGTGACCAGAGAGATATACCTGCTGGAGCGCGTGCTACGGGTGGGTGCTGCTATGGTGACCAGCGAGCTGAGATAAGCAGGTTCTTGTAGATGACCTGGAGCCAGTGGGTTTGGCGACGAGTATGAAGCGAGGGCCAGCCAACGAGGACGTACAAGTCGCAGTGGTGGGTAGTATATGGGGCTTTGGTGACAAAACGGATGGCACTGTGATAGACTGCATCCAATTTATTGAGTAGGGTATTGGAGGCAATTTAGTAAATTACATCACCGAAGTCGAGGATCGGTAGGATGGTCAGTTTTACGAGGGTATGTTTGGCAGCATGCGTGAAGGAG
Organism: Oncorhynchus clarkii lewisi; assembly: GCF_045791955.1. Taxonomy (NCBI): domain Eukaryota; kingdom Metazoa; phylum Chordata; class Actinopteri; order Salmoniformes; family Salmonidae; genus Oncorhynchus; species Oncorhynchus clarkii. The sequence continues at coordinate 60,255,397 of NC_092164.1, forward strand.
GCTTTGTTGCGAAATACGAAGCCTAACAAGCCTAACTTTGGATTGGAGATGTTTGATGTGAGTCTGGAAGGAGAGTTTACAGTCTAACCAGACACCTAGGTATTTGTAGTTGTCCACATATTCTAAGTCAGAACCATCCAGAGGAGTGATGCTGGACGGGCGGGCAGTTACAGGCAGTGATCGGTTGAAGAGCATGCATTTAGTTTTACTTGCATTTAAGAGCAGTTGGAGGCCACGGAAGGAGAGTTGTATATCATTGAAGCTCATCTGGAGGGTTGTTAGCACAGTGTCCAAAGAAGGGCCAGAAGTATACAGAATGGTGTCGTCTGTGTAGAGGTGGATCAGAGACTCACCAGCAGCAAGAGCGACATCATGGATGTATGCAGAGAAGAGAGTCGGCCCAAGAATTGGACCCTGTGGCACCTCCATAGAGACTGCCAGAGGCCCGGACAACAGGCCCTCCGATTTGACACTCTGAACTCTATCAGAGAAGTAGTTGGTGAACCAATCATTTGAGAAACCAAGTCTATCGAGTCTGCCGATGAGGATGTGGTGATTGACAGAGTCGAAAGGTCAAGGTCAATGAATACGGCTGCACAGGTCAATGAATACGGCTGCACAGTATTGTTTCTTATCGATGGCGGTTAAGATACCGTTTAGATCTTGAGTGTGGCTGAGGTGCACCCATGACCAGCTCTGAAACCAGATTGCATAGCGGAGAAGGTGCGGTGGGATTCGAAAGGGTCGGTAATCTGTTTGTTAACTTTGTAGCAGTTTGGGTCTAGAGTGTCACCCCCTTTGAAGAGGGGGATGACCGCAGCTGCTTTCCAATCTTTGGGAATCTCAGACGACACGAAAGAGAGTTTAAACAGGCTAGTAATAGGGGTTGCAACAATTTCGGCAGATAATTTTAGAAAGAAAGGGTCCTGAGTTGCTGTGGGGAGTACAGTGCAGTTGACCGGGGTAGGGGTAGCCAGGTGGAAAGCATGGCCAGCCGCAGAAAAATGCTTATTGAAATGTTAAATTATAGTGGATTTATCGGTGGTGACAGAGTTTCCTATCCTCAGTGCAGTGGGCAGCTGAGAGGAGGTGTTCTTATTCTCCATGGACTTTACAGTGTCCCAGAACTTTTTTTAGTTTGTGTTGCAGGATGCAAATTTCTGCTTGAAAAAGCTTGCCTTGGCTTTTCTAACTGCCTGTGTATATTGCTTTCTAACTTCCCTGAAAAGTTGCATATCACGGGGGCTGTTCGATGCTAACGCAGAACGCCATAGGATGTTTTTCTGTTGGTTAAGGGCAGTCAGGTCTGGAGAGAACCAAGGGCTATATCTGTTCCTGGTTCTAAATTTCTTGAATGGGGAATGCTTATTTAAGATGGTGAGGAAGGCATTTAAAACAAACAAACAGGCATCCTCTACTGACGGGATGAGGTCAATATCCTTCCAGGATACCCGGGCCAGATCGATTAGAAAAGCCTGCTCGCTGAAGTGTTTCAGGGAGCGTTTGACAGTGATGAGTTTTTAATTTTACCTTTATTTAACTAGGCAAGTCAGTTAAGAACAAATTCTTATTTTGATAATGATAATGGAGTGGAGGTCGCTTGACCGCTGACCCATTACGGATGCAGGCAGTGAGGCAGTGATCGCTGAGATCTTGGTTGAAAACAGCAGAGGTGTATTTAGAGGGCAAGTTGGTTAGGATGATATCTATGAGGGTGCCCGTGTTAATGGCTTTGGGGTGGTACCTGGTAGGTTCATTGATAGTTTGTGTGAGATTGAGGGCATCAAGCTTAGATTGTAGGATGGCTGGGGTGTTAAGCATGTTCCAATTTAGGTCACCTAGCAGCACGAGCTCTGAAGATAGATGGGGAGCAATCAGTTCACATATGGTGTCCAGAGCACAGCTGGGGGCAGATGGTGGTCTATAGCAGGCGGCAACAGTGAGAGACTTGTTTTTAGAGAGTTGGATTTTTAAAATTAAACTCTGCATTCTCTCTCTGCAGTAGATTGCAACACCGCCCCCTTTGGCCGTTTTATCTTGTCTGAAAATGTTGTAGTTAGGGATGGAGATTTCAGAGGTTTTGGTGGTCTTCTTAAGCCTGGACTCAGACACGGCTAGAACATCCGGGTTGGCAGAGTGTGCTAAAGCAGTGAATAAAACAAACTTAGGGAGGAGGCTTCTAATGTTAACATGCATGAAACCAAGGCTATTACGGTTACAGAAGTTATCAAAAGAGAGCGCCTGGGGAATAGGAGTGGAGCTAGGCACTGCAGGGCTTGGATTCACCTCTACATCACCAGAGGAACAGAGAAGGAGTAGAATAAGGGTACGGCTAAAAGCTATGACAATTGGTCATCTAGGACATCCGGAACAGAGAGTAAAAGGAGGTTTCTGGGGGCGATAAAATAGCTTCAAGGTATAATGTACAGACAAAGGTATGGTAGGATGTGAATACAGTGGAGGTAAACCTAGGTATTGAGTGATGATGAAAGAGATATTGTCTCTAGAAACATCATTGAAACCAGGTGATGTCATCGCATGTGAAACATCAGGGTCTGCTTATCATCCAATTACTGTTTTGTCAAGGTACTGTATGTCCACAACAATTATTAGGCCTATATCAGACATTATTTCTAGTCTCTTTCATTAAATCACCCTGAGGTCAACATACATTAGACATGTTTATCTATTTCAGGTTCTAGTCAGTCCATATATGCCACACTCAAAGAATAACTTCTGGAAAGTAGACGAGAGTCTAATTAAAGCAAAAAATGTGCGACGCCACTTAAAGGGCATTAATGGACCAGTTCCGCAAGTTGTCCACCATTCTCCATCGAATCCATTCTGAACAGAGACATTACTTCTCTTCTGTGTCCAAAACCCACCCCGTTGTTGTTTGTGTCTAGCACGCCACCGGATCAACTGCCATTGCGTGCGGAGAGAGGCCTTTGAACCAAGAAGAGGATGAGCTGGGACTCTCCACCAGTGGAGATACACCTTTTTCCATGTAAAGGTGTCGGTTTCCCCAGCTACGCCACAGGGGGAGCCACAGTCCATGGTCTCATTGGTGATGATGGTGGAAGACCCATCATGAAGATACGAGTGTGTGCTGAGCCCTCCTACCTGATCTACTCCAGACCCAGCGTCGCTCCTCGTTTTGCCAACCCTCAAACTATCTGTTATGTGAAGTACCCTGTGCCTACCTACATATGCTTATGATGATCACCATTTTAGATTGTAAAAAGTATCTTTCACTTTTAGATTGTAAAACGTACCTTTCACTTATTATTGTGCACTTTTAACTTGTTAATATGTTTTCAATAAGGTTTACATAAAAAATAATGTAGCCTAGGCCTACTGTTTTATAAGAGCACAAGAAGTATTTATAAATCAAATCAATTATTATTCACATTCACATATTTAGCAGATGTTATTGACAGTGTAGCGAAATACTTGTAACATGTATTCATCCTGTCAAATTGTGTTTATTTTCTTCCATTCTAGAAAAATAACTGGAAATGTGTATCAATGGATGATTTCATTTGGTTCGTCTGCTAATTTCCACAAAGCAAAAAAAGACAAAAAGAAGTGGTGCACATTCTAACAATGTTCACCTCACTCATCTCTGCCATTGTCCCAGGTTATTTGTTATTTAGCTACAACAAGGGCTTCTTTGGGCATTTGCATCCACTAAATATGTATTAGAGATTCACAGGATTATAACATTGAAATGTTGTGAAGTGCTGCCTCACCCTGGCTGGCTGGACACTCATTCATACTTGAATCCCATAGTAGAAGGTCTAAATACAATTACACCAATTACAGTTGTATAAATGCTTGGCTTCTTGCCTGGATAGTTTAGACAATCCTGACCCATATAGTTTTCTCCATTCTGACTTTTCTATTGGGTGTGACACGAGATAGAAATGTAGGAAAGGACAGGAGATGAACTAATCAGCCCAAATTAACCTAAATTCTAGACCTATACTGAGATGTTCTATAGGCTGATTGAAAGGCCAACTCTGCAGTGACGTCCAGTCTATAACTCATTAACATTATTTATTGATTCATTTTTTCAAGACTATGAAGATTGTGTTTTGGAAATCTCTAGGAAAAAATGTCTTGAACTGGCTTGAACCCATCACATTACTCGGCTGTATTTACAGATACAGATACTGTAAATATCCATTGTCCGCTTCGAGCCTTATCTGGCCCACATAATAGTCCAGTCCAACCAGCCATTCGAATTCCAGCTCAAACGACTTCATGCTTTTCCCATTTTCAGACATTAGTGTCATGTTGCACTCTCTACAACTACTGTGATTATTATTTCACCCTGCTTTTCATCTATGAATGCTTAAACATTTTGAAGAACAATCTGGCCTTAATGTCCATGTACTCTTATAATCTCCACCCGGCACAGCCAGAAGACTGGACTACCCCTCAAAGCCTGGTTCCTCTCTAAGGAGTTTTTCCTAGCCACTGTGCTTCTTCATCTGCATTGCTTGCTGTTTGGGGTTCTAGTCTGGTTTTCTGTACAGCACTTTGTGACATCTGCTGATGTAAAAATAGCTTTATAAATACATTTGATTTGATTGACAGGCCATTGCCTAGGGCCACCAAAAAAAATTTTTAGGAACTAAGTCAGGTCTCAACCAATGACATATATATATATATATATATATATATACACTAGATTAATGACAGGGGGCGCTGTTTTGAAGACACACTGCCTGCATCTTGTAGGGCTGTGCGATTAACTGAAATGTTGGTTATTTTCTTGTTTTTAAACAAGTAATTGACCAACAAAGGGAGTTATAGATTACAACTGGCCAATATTCTACATAGTTTAGCGCAAAAAAACGCGATAATTAACTACAATGATCATAATCCATTGAGCATCCATTTGTCCGGCCTGTGTTTCTTTTACACCTGCTACAGGAGAGACAGAAGAATGCGCGATGATGAGGGTATATACAGTGCCTTCGGAAAATATTCAGACCCCTTGACTTTCCACATTGTGTTAGATTACAGCCTTGTTCTTAACTTGATTCAATTGTTTTATCCCTCATCAATCTACACACAACATCCCATAATGACAAAGAAAAAACAGATTTAGACATTTTTGCAAATTTAGTCAAAATAAAACTGAAATATTACGTTTACATAAGTATTCAGACCCTTACTCAGTACTTTGTTGAAGCACCTTTGGCAGCGATTACAGCCTCAAGTCATCTTGGGTATGACGCTACAAGCTTGGCACACCTGTATTTGGGGAGTTTCTCCCATTTCTCTCTGCAGATCACCTTAAGCTTTGTCAGGTTGGATGGGGATCATTGCTGCACAGCCATTTTCAGGTCTCTCCAGAGATGTTCGATCAGGTTCAAGTCCGGGCTCTGGCTGGGCAACTCAAGGACTTTGAGTCTTCTCCTGAAGCCATTCCTGCATTGTCTTGGCTGTGTGCTTAGGGTCATTGTCCTGTTAGAAGGTGAACCTTTGCCCCAGTCTGAGATCCTGAGCACTCTGGAGCAGGTTTTCATCAAGGATCTCTCTGTTCTTTGCTCTGTTTATTTTTGTCTCGATCCTGACTAGTCTCCCAGTCCCTACCGCTGAAAAACATCCCCACAGCATGATGCTGCCACCACCATGCTTCACCGTAGGGATGGTGCCATGTTTCTTCCAGACTTGACGCTTGGCATTCAGGCGAAAGAGTTCATTCTTGGTTTCATCAGACCAGAGAATCTTGTTTCTCATGGTCTGAGAGTCTTTAGGGGCCTTTTGGCAAACTCCAAGCAAACTCCAAGCGGGCTGTCATGTGCCTTTTACTGAGGAGTGGCTTCCGTTTGGTCACTCTACCATAAAGGCCTGATTGGTGGAATACTGCAGAGATGGTTGTCCTTCTGGAAGGTTCTCCCGTTTCCATAGAGGAACTGTAGAGTTCTGTCAGAGTGACCATCCGGTTCTTGGTTACCTCCCTGACCAAGGCCCTTCTCCCCCCATGGCTCAGTCTCCCCCCAGCTCTAGGAAGAGTCTTGGTGGTTCCAAACGTCTTCCATTAAAGAATGGTGGAGGCCACTGTGTTTTTGGGGATCTTCAATGCTGCAGATATTTTTTGGTACCCTTCTCCAGATCTGTGTCTCGACACAATCCTGTATCAGGACCTCATGGCTTGGTTTTTGCTCTGACATGCACTGTCAACTGTGGGACCTTATATAGACAGGTGTGTGCCTTTCCAAACCATGTCCAATCAATTGAATTTACCACAGGTGGACTCCAATCAAGTTGTAGAAAGGGTCTGAATACTTATGTAAATAAGGTATTTCTGTTTTTTAACATATTTGCTAACATAAAAAGAAATGGTTTTCACTTTGTCATTATGGGGTATTGTGTGTAGATTGCTGAGGATTTTTATTTATTTAATAAATTTTAGAATAAGGCTGTAAAGTAACAAAATGTGGAAAAAGTCAAGGGGTCTGAATACTTTCTGAAGAGCAGCTGTTGCTTTGTGAGATATGTGTACCTGAAAATACATCATCTTAGTGATTGATAGGTGGTATTCAGTAGTCATAAAAGTATGCCTTATTTACTTTGAAGAACTACAAAATAGTGAATTTGTCAGACAGCATAGGCAGCAGCTCTATAGAGATGAGTTGATGACTTGGAATGACATTTTAAAAAGTCATCAAATAATAACCACATCTCGTCCATGGCCCCAAAAAACTAGGGCCGGCCCTATCCATTCGTTCCAACATCACGCTCTCAGAGTCCTGCCTGATGCACGTAGCCGGTGGGAGGAACTTCAGTGCACATGAACCCACTACTCCGTCCGCCTTGGTATTGCTAACCAATGGACCTACCGGTAGTTTCAGCCCAGATTTGATCGGCAGGAAAACGACTGGTGAGTAGACTACTAATCATAAACCTTCAGCAGTACGCTAATAACTTGTTTAGACACTACTGTGAATAAAGAGTCTAATGCAGGTCAAACTGGTGCATTTAGCTCGAAATATAACGGTATGATGACAATTTCCAGCAGCCATGCACTAAAGACATCGCCATGCGATCTGCACAGGGTGTGTCTTCCTGCTGCTTGGCCAAGCAGGGTAGCCTGGCAACAGCTGTAGCCCAGTAAGTTATTGTTGGCAAGCAAGTCTGAAATTATACAGAGTAATTAGATGGCTACTTAATTTGAGCTTGTATAGCCTACTCGCACGAGCTCCAAATCACGACTATTCGAATGCGGCTGATGCCGGACAACACCGGCATTCTAGTTCTGTCATCCAGTTTGTCGAAGTAACTATAGCAGTAGTGCGATAATGTGACATTGGACGGGTAGTGGAATGAATGTCTAGCTAGCTACTTTGTAACCATGTATAGTCTGTAAGTGTTTGATTAGGCTATGTATGACATTGTTACAATCATTGTCAGTCAAGGCAAAAGCAGGGCAGTTCTTGCAGGTTATTCAGCAACAAGACTAGTAGATCCTACCCAGCGGTGGCCCGCCCATTAAGGGGGGGGGGGTGTGATTGTTTTTTACCCAACACTTATGATTGCTAATATATAATATAGTTTAAAAAATATATATATACAGTGGGGGAAAAAAGTATTTAGTCAGCCACCAATTGTGCAAGTTCTCCCACTTAAAAAGATAAGACAGGCCTGTAATTTTCATCATAGGTACATTTCAACTATGACAGACAAAATGAGAAAAAAAAATCCAGAAAATCACATTGTAGGATTTTTAATGAATTTATTTGCAAATTATGGTGGAAAATAAGTATTTCGTCAATAACTAAAGTTTATCTCAATACTTTGTTATATACCCTTTGTTGGCAATGACAGAGGTCAAACGTTTTCTGTAAGTCTTCACAAGGTTTTCACACACTGTTGCTGGTATTTTGGCCCATTCCTCCATGCAGATCTCCTCTAGAGCAGTGATGTTTTGGGGCTGTTGCTGGGCAACACGGACTTTCAACTCCCTCCAAAGATTTTCTATGGGGTTGAGATCTGGAGACTGGTTAGGCCACTCCAGGACCTTGAAATGCTTCTTACGAAGCCACTCCTTTGTTGCCCGGGCGGTGTGTTTGGGATCATTGTCATGCTGAAAGACCCAGCCACGTTTCATCTTCAATGCCCTTGCTGATGGAAGGAGGTTTTCCCTCAAAATCTCACGATACATGGCCCCATTCATTCTTTCCTTTACACGGCTCAGTCGTCCTGGTGCCTTTGCAGAAAAACAGCCCCAAAGCATGATGTTTCCACCCCCATGCTTCACAGTAGGTATGGTGTTCTTTGGATGCAACTCAGCATTCTTTGTCCTCCAAACACGACGAGTTGAGTTTTTACCAAAAAGTTATATTTTGGTTTCATCTGACCATATGACATTCTCCCAATCTTCTTCTGGATCATCCAAATGCTCTCTAGCAAACTTCAGACGGGCCTGGACATGTACTGGCTTAAGCAGGGGGACACGTCTGGCACTGCAGGATTTGAGTCCCTGGCGGTGTAGTGTGTTACTGATGGTAGGCTTTGTTACTTTGGTCCCAGCTCTCTGCAGGTCATTCACTAGGTCCCCCCGTGTGGTTCTGGGATTTTTGCTCATAGTTCTTGTGCTAATTTTGACCCCACGGGGTGAGATCTTGCGTGGAGCCCCAGATCGAGGGAGATTATCAGTGGTCTTGTATGTCTTCCATTTCCTAATAATTGCTCCCACAGTTGATTTCTTCAAACCAAGCTGCTTATCTATTGCAGATTCAGTCTTCCCAGCCTGGTGCAGGTCTACAATTTTGTTTCTGGTGTCCTTTGACAGCTCTTTGGTCTTGGCCATAGTGGAGTTTGGAGTGTGACTGTTCGAGGTTGTGGACAGGTGTCTTTTATACTCATAACAAGTTCAAACAGGTGCCATTAATACAGGTAACGAGTGGAGAAAAGAGGAGCCTCTTAAAGAAGTTCCAGGTCTGTGAGAGCCAGAAATCTTGCTTGTTTGTAGGTGACCAAATACTTATTTGCCCCACTGTATGTGAGCCTTCCTGGGTAAGTCTTTATGAGCTTTGCACTCCTGGATTGTACAATATTTGCACATTACTCTTTTAAAAATTCTTTAAGCTCTGTCAAGTTGGTTGTTGAATGATGCTAAACAGCCATTTAAGTCTTGCCATAGATTTTCAAGCCAGTTTAAGTCAAAACAGTTACTAGGCCACTCAGGAACATTCAATGTTGTCTTGTATATTTGGCCTTGTGTTTTGGGTTATTGTCCTGCTGAAAGGTGAAATTGTCTCCCAGTGGAAATCAGACTGAACCAGATTTTGCTCTAGGATTTTGCCTGTGCTTAGCTCCATTCCGTTTATTTTTATCCTTGCGGATGACACGCATACCCATAACATGATGCAGCCACCACCATACACTCAGTGATGTGTTGTGTTGGATTTGCCCCAAATATAACACTTTGTGTTCAGGACATAACATTAATTTCTTTGCCACATTATTTGCAGTTTTACTTTTTTGCCTTATTCCAAACAGGATGCATGTTTTGGAATATTTACTAGTCTGTACAGGCTTCCTTCTTTTCACTCTGTCATTTAGGTTAGTATTGTGGAGTAACTACAATGTTGTTGATCCTTCCTCAGTTTAATGGCTGTGATAGGAGAAAACTATGTAACTGTTTTAAAGTCACCATTGGCCTCGAAGTGAAATTCCTGAGCGGTTTCCTTCCTCTCCGTCAATTGAGTTAGGAAGGACGCCTGTATCTTAGTAGTGACTTGGTGTATTGATACACCATCCAAAGTGTAATTAATAACTTCACCATGCTCAAAGGGATATTCAATGTCTGCTTTTTTTACCCATCTACAGTGCCTTGCGAAAGTATTCGGCCCCCTTGAACTTTGCGACCTTTTGCCACATTTCAGGCTTCAAACATAAAGATATAAAACTGTATTGTTTTGTGAAGAATCAACAACAAGTGGGACACAATCATGAAGTGGAACGACATTTATTGGATATTTCAAACTTTTTTAACAAATCAAAAACTGAAAAATTGGGCGTGCAAGTAGTAGTCATTTTAAAATCATGTCAAACACTATTATTGCACACAGATGAGTCCAACTTTATTTAGCCTTGCCATATCAAAGGGTTTGAATACTTATTGACTCAAGACATTTCAGCTATTCATTTGTAATGAATTTGTAAAAAAATCTAAAAACACAATTCCACTTTGACATTATGGGGAATTGTGTGTAGGCCACTACCAATAAAATCTGAATTTAATTAATACATTTTAAATTCAGGCTCTAACACTTTCAAAATATGGAAAAAGTCAAGGGGTGTGAATACTTTCTGAAAGCACTGTATATCTTCTCAAAGAAACTAACGTTAGTTCGATAACTTGGCCTCATATTTCTGTCTTACTGCTTTGTTGACAACTCCAACCACCTAGCGCCCCAGGTATTCAGCCAATCAGCAACCCAGATAGCAAAACATTTCCTCTCGCTTGCTATTTGCTACTTTCCCTATGCCCAAAGCTATAACTTTCTACCGCCAGCGGGCAAATGGCGTTGCCATACAAGACGTGATTTGCATATTTGGCGTTTAGCCTCCACTCAGAGAACAGCTATAAGCCCTAGGCAAGCCATCTAGCCATGAGTTTATTTTAAAGAAAATAGCAAGGAATTTCCCTAATCTCAAATTCGGCTAACCACAGCCAGCCAGAGGATGCAAGCTGTTTTTGTTGTTTCTATAAATACCTTACATTTGTTGTGATTTTAATTAGATTTATTTGCCAGTCTAAAAACACAATCCAACCACATGTAGACATTATGCATTTACAATCACTGAGGATGACACAAAAAAGTGATACCATAATTTTTTTTTACTGTTTAAGTAGAATAATGATGTGTTGATTATGCCCCAAAATAGCCTGCATTTTTGCCATTGGTATAATCAAATCAAACCTCATTTGTCATGTGCGCCGAACACAACAAGTGTAGACCTTACTGTGAAATACTTAAGTCCTGAACCGACAGTGGAGTTCAAGAAGAGTTAAGAAAATATTTACCAAATAAACTAAAGTAAAAAATAATAAAAAGTAACACAATAAAATAGAAATAACGAGGCTATGTTGACTCAGTACCGAGTTAATGTGCGGGCGTACAGGTTAGTCGAGGTAATTTGTACATGTAGGTAGGGGTGAAGTGACTATGCATAGATAATAACAGAGTAGCAGCAGTGTAAAAAACAAATGGAGTGGGGTCAATGTAAATAGTGAGGTGGCCATTTAATTAATTGTTCAGCAGTCTTATGACTTGGGGGTAGAAGCTGTTAAGGAGACTTTTGGTCCTAGACTTGGCGCTCCTGTACCGCTTGCCGTGCAGTAGCAGAAAAACAGTCTATGGAGTCTCTGACAATATTTTGACCTTTCCTCTGACGCAACCTATTTTATAGGTCCTGGATGGCAGAAAGCTTGGCCCGTAGTGCGTACTGGGCCTGTCAGGATGCTCTCGATGGTGCAGCTGTAGAACGTTTTGAGGATCTGGGGACCCATGCCAAATCTTTTCAGCCTGGGGAAAAGGTGTTGTCGTGCCCTCTTCATGACTGTCTTGGTGTGTCGCCAGCAAACTTAATGATGGTATTGGAGTCGCGTTTGGCCATGCAGTCATGGGTGAACAGGGAGTACAGGAAGGGACTAAGCGCATACCCCTGAGGGTCCCCAGTATTGAGGATCAGCGTGGCAGACGTGTTGTTGCCTACCCTTACCACCTGGGGGCGGCCCATCAGGAAGTCCAGGATCCAGTTGCAGAGGGAGGTGTTTAGTCCCAGGGTCCTTAGCTTAGTGATGAGCGTCGTGGGCACTATGGTGTTGAACGCTGGTCTGTAGTCAATGAACAGCATCACATAGGTGTTCCTTTTGTCCAGGTGGGAAAGGGCAGTGTGGAGTGTGATTTGAGATTGCATCATCTGTGGATCTGTTGGGGCGGTATGCAAATTGGAGTGGGTCTAGGGTATCCGGGAGGATGTTGTTGATATGAGCCTTGACCAGCCTTTCAAAACACTTCCTGGCTACCGATGTGAGTGCTACAGGCGGTAATCATTTAGGCAGGTTACCTTCGCTTTCTTGGGCACAGGGACTATGGTGGACTGCTTGCAACATGTAGATATCACAGACTCAGTCAGGGAGAGGTTGAAAATGTCAGCAAAGACACTTGCCAGTTGGTCCGTGCATAATATAGTCTACTGTAAGTATATTTGAAGCAATACTAAAGCTTCCTTTCTAAATGCCACTGTAACAGAGTTGTTCCGTCCCTTTCCTCACCCCAACCTGGGCTCGAACTATCGCTCCACAAAAGCGGCGGCCCTTGCAGAGCAAGGGAAACAACTACTTCAAGGTATCAGAGCGAGTGACATCACCAAATGAATTGCTACTAGCACACACTACTAACTAGCTAGCCATTTTACACTGGTTACACCAGTCCCCCAAGTGTTGAGCGCTACCTACAGTAGGTGGTGGCACTGGTTAAACACCACAGAAGAAGCATCAACAGGAAGTTATCATTGCTCCCATCCTCCGTCGTGTTTTCAAACCTGTCTTTTATGCTTGACAGCTAATTTATTTGGCTACAGATGACAATTTTCATAGCAATGTCACTGGATGAAGATGCTCTTCTGAATTTAGTAGTGTGTGGCAGAGTTCCCCCCTTGGTGCACATTTTGGTTTTTGCCATAGCACTGCACAGGTGATTCAAATGACCAACTCGTTATTGACATATTAGTAATTTTAGCAGACTCTCATTTTCATACTTGTTTATATTGGTCCGTCGGAGGGAATTGAACCCACAACCCTGGCATTCTAAGTGTCATGCTCTCCCAACTGAGCCACATGCTTTGATTATTTGAGTCAGCTGTGTAGTGCTAGGCCAAAAACCAAAACGTGCAGGGGCGGGTGCCCCAGAACTGAGATTGTGAAACCCTCGTGTATGGAATGATTGTTAATTCTGTTACAGTCTTAGAGCAATAATGTGATATTAAATTGTGAGCAACATATAGCTAGCTAGCTGTACACGTCTCTGAGGTGACAAGGCTTCTAAAGGTTTCTACTGTAATGATCCAAAATGCATCAGTGCATCAGCTTATGGTAAAGGAGGAGTGTGATTTCTCAATACACATTCTGACGAATCAAGAGCCTGGCTGTGTCCTTGTCCGTGGCCATATTAGCATGTAAATCTTGCTGGGGCAAACTCCAATTATGTCATCAAAGAAAAATATTTACTATTCCGAGTTAGACGACCATTCAAAACTTATTTTCACAGTCTGACTTCCCAGTTGCAATGCTTGCGGTTAGCCACTGTCACCGATTCCTTCCAAACAACTCATTCTTGAAGTTGCGATTTCTAACTTGTTGTGTAATGTTTATGTCCAATGGCCGATGAGCACCGATACGTTTTATCTATATTTTCTCTTCATTATTTCTCTTCGTATGACAAGGATTCAAAATAATTTGCCAGTAGACTTGATTCACGATGATGACTGCTAGTTAAGATTGTTAAAGTAAGACGTTGACATGATCAGTCCAATCAAAGCTACTGTACATATAACGTGATTTGATGTCATTTCTGTGGCCAATGACCTTGAACCTTCTTGGAAGGGCACTTGTAATATAACTCTATGGTAGGACCCAAATGGCTGAACTTTTGTGTGTCTACCATTACTAAAGGACTGAAGCTTGGCGAATGTGCAAGGTCCCCATGAGTGACAGAATACTGAGCCAATCACGGCGCAATACTCCCATTTTTTGCTGGCCCGCCCCACCACCACAGAAAGCACTGAGCTAGGCTGAAACACCTGCATTTTGGAGCTGCTTTACTCAAGAAAACAAAAAAGAGACCATGGTTGTATGCAGCTTTATTAACTCAATTATAAAGATACATTTTTACATTGTTTGCAAACTGATATGTGACACGTATTAATGCCAAAATAACATGTAAGCCCACCCCCAAAATATCATTATTATTATTCTTTTTTTTTTAAATGTGGGTCTCTAACAGGCTCTGCCCCACCTGCCCTGAATGGCGGGTCACCACTGGTCCTTGTGCTCTTAGATAGTTAACACTTGGAGACTGGAGAGAGTAAGAAAATTATATTTGGATATGGAAATGTGATCTCTACAAATATAGACAAATGCATATTTTGACATTCCAGTGAGAATAACTTGACTACTATAACATATTCTACACTTCCACCACGAGAGGGACCTCATGAGTCTCACAAGGAACTATACCAAGTGCTTTGGTCCTATCTGTAGAGCCAATGAGAATTCAGCTGCTTCTCGCCTTCTGCACCGCCACCCTATCCACCCCGCAGCCCCACATCGCTCTCCTCTGAAAGGGTCCCTAAATAAATACTTCCACATGACCCCCTGTCCCAATGCCAGAGGAAGGAGCGATGGTTTTCTCCACTTGATGTGTGGGTGATGTTTTTGGAGATTCCTCCAGCCGTCTGCTGGCGGTTGTGTTCGAGGTCTTGGCTTGACCAGGTGCCTGCTGCTGCAGTTGTAGTTTAAGCCTGGGGTCATATTCAGTTGGCACAAAACAGTACAGAATAGTGAGACACAATATAGAATAGTGAGACACAGTATAGAATAGTTAGACACCTTTCCAAAACACTGGTTTTCATTTTCCCTTATGCCCTAATGAACACAGCCCTGTATTTTAGCCTGGTTGTGGAGTTGCTGCTCTACATTCAGCTCCTTGAGGAAATATAGGGACTCCCAGTCCACACAAAACCAGGAGGCCGCATATAGAAGCCAAAGATAGGCTCTCCTTCTGAATATCAAACTGTCAAATGAATCCACTGTTATGACAGCAGTCCTGGGTTTAATGGATTTTGGATTTAAAAATAAAACAGCCCTAGAGTGGTTTGTTAGTTTGTGTTTTTCTATAGTGAAGGGCATTCTATCGTATAAGACAGAGCCTTCAATTTAAATAAAAGGCTTGTGTGTAGGACAGTCCACAATCTTTTGCAACCACATATTTTTTATGTGCCATGCGGTCGCTCACATACTTTTATGGTCACACTAGGTGCCACCTGTGGAAAATGAGAATCATAACAAGTACTTACATGGCCCCAGTTGCGTTTGCATCCAAATCATTTTTCTGTGTCAATTCAACATGAATGTTTGCACACATATGGGATGATGTTTGACGTAAGCAGTGAGCAAAATGAACCACAACATTTTAAATAGACGGGAAGTGGGATTTCCAAGAGAAAGCAAAGACCCATGGGAACTTTGGGGCAGAGATTTTCATGCTCCAGAGTTTATAACATTATCAGCATCCCCAGACCAAGAGAATGGGGGGGTTTGTTGAGTTGAAGATTGTGTGGTGGTTGCTTCACTGTTGGTCATCAAAGATGAAATTGTATCAAATCAAATTAATAATTTCCGATTTACCGCCCATAATATCAGACTTTTTAAATTGAAATTATACAACAGCTCATACTTCTCTCTGGAAATGCTGCTTACATGATCTAGATATGAATATGAATCATTATATGAATCATTCAAGGGTGTTCATTTCAAGGAGGCAGGCTACTGAATTAAAACAAAGGCGTTATTCTTCTTTTCTGTGCAGCTGTTGTCTTTTATCTAAAAGTGAGCCTAGCTGCTGCTGTGAAGATCAAGGCCGAAGTGATACAGGCAGGGCTCCCTTTCACACCAGTACTTTTGTTGTCCTGCCTCTAATTCATTATTATTTTATCCAAGAATAACTAATGCTACTGTTATGAACCAGTTTGCCCTCACTGCTTTGCTTTCTGACCAGAGTCTTCCACGGTAGCCTGGGCCCATCATCTGCTTGTGCTGCCTTGCCAACTCCTCCTATAGTCATTGTCACGCCAAACATCTGGGACCAGCTTATGCCACAGTGGACCCTGAAGGGGAGTCCGTTGTGCCCCTCTGTGCCCACAATGTCAGAAGTGGTGCCAGTGGTGCTGGCATTGGGTCAATACCCTTCTCTTTAGGAAAGACGTGGCATAGCAAAATCAGATGTTGAATCTGTTTAGAAAGTCCCCCCTCTTTCTTCCTTGTGGACTCGATCCCTATCGGCCTCCACAGAAAGAGAAGTAAGCAAACATTTTTCCTCCACTGGCTTTGAACCGTCGGCCAGATCTGATTAGCATCCGAAAGCACTTGACCCCGGGAACGTTTGAGGTCACGTGATACGGTGTTGATAAGAGGTGATTAGCCACACGCAGAGCTGAGTGGAGAAGGAAGCCGTTGGACTGGAGGACTAGTGATGGGGGTGGAAAGTCCATACAGTTACATATTGCAATATTATTTTGGACGTTATTATATTGATACTTTGACTGCAAGTATCGATCTGTAAATGTTTTATTGTTGTTTATTATATTTATTTATTTTGCTAGGTAGCGTTAGCTAGCGCTAGTCGGCTGTACCTGCGCCAAAACTCTGGTATTTTTCATCCTATAACATATTTTTAAATAGTGAACTAAGCATGTTGTTTTAGCACTTGTACTTCTATGACTGATCCCTACCCCCCAAAAAATCTCATGTTCTCTCTGTAGCAGACATATAGCAATAAGTTTGGAACATCAAATCTCAATAAAATCGCAGTATCTAATCGTAATACATATAGAATCGTGAGAATCACAATACATATCATATTGGCACCTAAGTATCATGATCATATATTATCGTGAGGTCCCTGGCAATTCCCAGCCCTATGGAGGACTTGAGGCAAAACTTTGCACCTTTTTGTGTTGTTAACTCGGGCAGCAGGTAGCCTAGTGGTTAAGAGCGTTGGTGCAGTAATCAAAGGGTTACTGTTCCAAATCTCAGAGCTGACTAGATGGAAAATCTGTCCATGTGCCAATGAGCAAGGCACTTAACCCTAGTTGCTCTAGAGAAGAGCATCTGCTAAAATGTAGGTGAGGTGAGCCCTGGGGTAGTACAAAACATATGCGACCCTAGAGTCGATCTTCCAACCTGGTTTTAATGTAGCCTATGTTACTGTTGTTGCCGTCCAACCAAGAACGATTTCGGTCAGACCTCCGTTCCCTGAAACTGTAATTGACTTGCCAAGCAGGAAAGAGTGTATGATAACAAATATAAACAGGTTGAGAGATCAAATCCAAACATGACCTTTGACACTAAGTTTAAGTGTTAGGTGATTTTCAAAAAGGGGAGGGTACTCAAAGATTTTGGTTATCATAAAGGAAAAGCTTTCAAAAAGGTGAATTTTCAAATGTGTCAAAAGAAAACACATCATCAAGTAGCCCAACTTCTTCAGATTTTTTTCAGAGCATTGGTGTCCAAGTAACGTTTGTTGTCCCCAGCGGAGTTAATGGTACCCTCCGTGTTGTCCCCAGCGGAGTTAATGGTACCCTCGGTGTTGTCCCCAGCGTAGTTAATGGTACCCTCCGTGTTGTCCCCAGCGGAGTTAATGGTACCCTCCGTGTTGTCCCCAGCGGAGTTAATGGTACCCTCCGTGTTGTCCCCAGCGTAGTTAATGGTACCCTCCGTGTTGTCCCCAGCGGAGTTAATGGTACCCTCCGTGTTGTCCCCAGCGGAGTTAATGGTACCCTCCGTGTTGTCCCCAGCGGAGTTAATGGTACCCTCCGTGTTGTCCCCAGCGTAGTTAATGGTACCCTCCGTGTTGTCCCCAGCGGAGTTAATGGTACCCTCCGTGTTGTCCCCAGCGGAGTTAATGGTACCCTCCGTGTTGTCCCCAGCGGAGTTAATGGTACCCTCGGTGTTGTCCCCAGCGTAGTTAATGGTACCCTCCGTGTTGTCCCCAGCGGAGTTAATGGTACCCTCCGTGTTGTCCCCAGCGGAGTTAATGGTACCCTCCGTGTTGTCCCCAGCGTAGTTAATGGTACCCTCCGTGTTGTCCCCAGCGGAGTTAATGGTACCCTCCGTGTTGTCCCCAGCGGAGTTAATGGTACCCTCCGTGTTGTCCCCAGCGGAGTTAATGGTACCCTCCGTGTTGTCCCCAGCGTAGTTAATGGTACCCTCCGTGTTGTCCCCAGCGGAGTTAATGGTACCCTCCGTGTTGTCCCCAGCGGAGTTAATGGTACCCTCCGTGTTGTCCCCAGCTGAGTTAATGGTACCCTCCGTGTTGTCCCCAGCGGAGTTAATGGTATCCTCCGTGCATAACAAGGCCTAACAGGACTCTAGGGAGGACGTCCTCTGGGGCTGCTTGGTGCTGGTGTGTGTATACGGCAGGCTGTTAGGGTGGTGATGATGAAGCAATGTCTTAACTAGGCTCTTATTAGGTGGCCTGATTTATAAAACTACATTCTGTGTGTGATCATTTAGTAAAATATTAGTTTATGTAATGTCTACACCCATTCAAATAGTTGTATTGGTCACAAATAAACATGTTTAATTTATAAATTACATATTCAATGCTAAATCTATGTAAATAACATTTTCATGTCATGTTCAAGATGTATTTCGTCGTACGAAGGTTTTCTAAACAAAGTCCCTGGTGCATCTTGCTCCTTACCATCAACGGCTGAGGATGAGTGGCTGGTATCACTATTGAACCACCGTTGGGTTGGCTGCATGTTTATTGGACTCAGCCTACAGTGACAAGAAAAAGTATGTGAACCCTTTGGAAATACCTGGATTTATACATTTTCATGTCTTTATTGAAAACTCCATGTAAACATTCACAGTGCAGGGTGGGAAATGTATGTGAACCCTTGGATTTAATAACTGGTTGACCCTCCTTTGGCAGCAATAACCTCAACCAAACATTTCTGTCGTTGCGGATCAGATCTGCACAAGGGTCAGCGGGAATTTTGGACCATTCCTCTTTACAAAACTGTTTCAATTCAGAAATATTCTTGGGATTTCTGGTGTGAACTGCTCTCTTGAGGTCATGCCACAGCATCTCAATCAGGTTGAGGTCAGGACTCTGACTGGGCAACTCCAGAAGGCGCATTTTCTTCTATTGAAGCCATTCTGTTGTTGATTTACTTCTGTGTTTTGAGTTGTTGTCCTGTTGCATCACCCAACTTCTGTTGGCCTTCCGTAGACTCGTCAACAGAGATGTTAGCATGTTCCAGAGATTTCTGTAAGTTTTTAGCTGACACTCTATGATACTTCTTAACCTCATTGAGCATTCCATCTTTGTAGGACGGTGACTCCTAGGGAGAGTAGCAACAGTGCTGAACTTTCTCCATTTATAGACAATTTGTCTTACCATGGACTGATGAACATCAAGGCTTTTAGAGATACTTTTGTAACCCTTTCCAGCTTCATGCAAGTCAACAATTCTTAATCTTAGGTCTTCTGAGATTTATTTTGTTCAAGACAATGCTTCTTGTGAATAGCAACCTCACATTTTGAGTGTTTTTTATAGGGCAGGGCAGCTCTAACCAACATCTCCAATCTCGTCTCATTGATTGGACTCCAGGTTAGCGGACTCCTGACTCCAATTAGCTTTTGGAGAACTCATTAGCCTAGGGGGGTTCACATACCTTTTCCATCTTACACTGTGAATGTTTAAATTATGTATTCAATATAGACAATAAAATTAAAATGTGTGTGTTATTAGTTTAAGCACACTGTGTTTGTCTATTGTTGTGACTTAGATGATGATCAGATCAAATTTGGTGGCCAATTTATGCATAAATCCAGGTAATTCCAAAGAGTTCACATACTTTTTATTTTTCAATTATCTCTCCTACCTCCCAAAGTGTGCACTATTTCACTTCCATTCGCTTATTTGAAAAGAAATGACTGGTAGAAACAATATGTTAGAAACTCCCCCTAGACTATCCCATGCCTCCACCAAGACAATGCTTTAGATTTGTGGAAATAAGTGAATAAGTCAGTGCAACACTTCAGGCGGAAGAAGATATTATTGGGAGATAACTTAATGCTCGGAGGAAAGGATGTGGAAGTTGAAAAGTCTGGCTGTAGATTACAAGCAGTTACCATAGTGGAACGTTCCATGGTGAGCTCAGCCTTTCCTTCTGTCTTCTCTCCAGAATTCAGTCAGTTTGGCCAGATGGCTGTCATCCCTTGTATCAGATTCAGACCTGGGTTCAAAGTCTTAATTAATTCTATGGGAAATCTTTTTAAATACGTGAAATACATTAAACCTCTCTCTAAAAGCCTCCTTTGTACCAGAATTGTATCAAAATCCAAACGGGTTTTCTAGTATTGTACTAAGAGAGGCCCATCGTATGTTTAAGAATGGGTTCTTTGCTTTTTTGAAGATTAAAACCAGACATTTACAGGGGATTGACAATGGATCACTGTTTACAGTGTCCCCCGTTTTACAGAATTGGCTACAATTTAAATTTCATCTTCCAGAAAAGGCAGATCTAATATTACAGCAAATAATATGTACTGACAGAAAAAATACATATTGGAAAAAATACAAATAGGAAAAAATGTACAAGAAGGGTAAAATATTTATGACGGACATTTTAAACAAAGATGGTAAAATGATGTCACACAAGCAAATAACAACAGTGAATGGAGGTGTACGCTCAATACAAAATTGTAACGAACTCATCACGGCCCTGCCACAGAATTGGAAGAAAGAGATAATTACTTAAAGAAGAAATGAAATCATTTGTCTGTCTGCCACCCATAGAAAATCGTAAAAGGCTTAAAATGATTAGTAAAAATCCAAACATTTCAAAAGGTTTGTCAGTGATGCCATATATAATTTAAGTCTGTATGGAACAGGTCTTTAATGTCCCAATACTTTGGCATTAGGTCTATAAACTGACATATAAAACAACAATTGACACATCAATCCGTTTGTTTCAATTTATGCTATTATATATATATGGGGCATTGAAAAGTCAGCCTTGTGCAGACTCTGCCACGAGGAAACAGAATTAATAAATCATATTTTCTGGTACTGTCCATCGGTGTCTCGCTTTTAGAGTCTGGTCCAGGAATTGTTGTTATGCCAAACTATCAGGGTTCAGATGAATCTGCAAACGGTATTGTAAGGGGATAAGAAAAACCAAACCAGTCAATGGGAAATATCATTGGATAAACTCTACTCTTGGATAAAGTATTTATTTTTAGGGCAATATCAGTTGAAATGTTACAAATAAGGAGGTTCAGGAACCCCGTAAGACATCATAGAAAAATGTATTGCAAAAGGAAATGGCAAAATGGCATTATACTAGGAAAGATGGGTTTATCTGTGTACATCAGACGGTTGGAGTTCAGATCAGAATGAATGGTGGATTGGCCACTGTGGGTGAAAATCCAGCACTTGCACAAAGAGGAAATATTTGTGTAATTATGTAACTACAGGTACCGTACATGTGAGCGAAAATAGCTGAAAGTAGCAGTAGAAGTATTGTTGTCTGTTAGTTTATTCCAATCAGAGGAGGGGTGGTAGGGTTTGAAACACACACTCTCTGGCTTGTGCCAGACAGCCCTATGTTTTAGCCCAGTATTTTTAACCATCACCAAAGTTCTGTTACAGTTAATGTCAGATTTTTGGGGTTAAAAGTTCTGCAGTGAAACGTGGGGGTTTGTGTGGCACAGAGGATGTGTTGCGCTAGAGTGAGATCTCAGACTGGAGATTTAAACAGCTCTGGTAGGATTCCCCGAGGAGTTGGCCTCTCCCCTTCTCCCTCGCCCTCCAAGCATTGTAGGTCACCAGTTCAACTGGTGAGGGGCACAATGAAGTAGACTGCACACACACATGTATAGACACATACATACACTCAAGATAATTTCCAGGAAAGTGAATACATTCCTAAACACACTTTGAGGAATGAGACTTGGCCTTAATCCTTAAAGCCAATTTTGAGGAAGCTGAATAAATGCAGATTTGAGGTGACCCTCCCCTCCAACAAGGCAGTACTGGGGTGAGGCTGTGGGGAGAGAGACTGGAGAGTATGTCTATGTTTCTCTGAAGTTCAAACAGACAAGGGGCTGAGGAGGGGGGTAGTTTCCCCGCTGCCTGGTCCTGGTCTTTTCCCCTCTCTCATGATGTGTATCCCAAATGGCAGTCATGGTGTTTTCTCTGCAGATTGGGGCTCCAGTGGCTCCAGCTGTGACTCTCTGAGACAGGAAGCTCTGTGACATTAGCCTAGCTTTGTGTGTGTCATTTGAAATCTTCCAGCTGCAGATGCAGGGAATGGGAATATCCCCTTGAAAACACAGCAGGAATGTGAGCCGCTTCCTTCGGTTTCTGAAGCAAAGCTATAGTGTAGCCCAAAGCCGGTGCAAGTGGGAAGTATTGGTGAGGTTGAGTTATCCTCATGTCCACTGAGAGGAATAGGACTATTTTAATTCTCAGTAATGCTGTTTGGTAATTGTAAACATTCAAAGTAATGTAAATATTTATGGTTATTCATACCAAATTAAAGCATTTTAACTTCTATTCATGTTAATTTTCAAATAAACATGAATTCCCATCTGATGGCCTTTCTGTGATGGTGCGTGACAAGGCTACTCCTCTGTGATGTGTGTGACAAGGCTACCCCTCTGTGATGGTGCGTGACAAGGCTACCCCTCTGTGATGGTGCGTGACAAGGCTGCCCCTCTGTGATGGTGCGTGACAAGGCTACCCCTCTGTGATGGTGTGTGACAAGGCTATCCCTCTGTGTTGATGTGCGACAAGGCTATCCCTCTGTGATGGTGTGCGACAAGGCTATCCCGCTGTGATGGTGCTTGACAAGGCTAGCCCTCTGTGATGGTGCTTGACAAGGCTACCCCTCTGTGATGGTGCGTGACAAGGCTACCCCTCTGTGATGGTGGGTGACAAGGCTACCCCTCTGTGATAGTGTGTGACAAGGCTACCCCTCTGTGATGGTGCGTGACAAGGCTACCCCTCTGTGATGGTGCGTAAAAAGGCTACCCCTCTGTGATGGTGCGTGACAAGGCTACCCCTCTGTGATGGTGCTTGACAAGGCTACCCCTCTGTGATAGTGTGTGACAAGGCTACCCCTCTGTGATGGTGTGTGACAAGGCTATCCCTCTGTGATGGTGCGTGAAAAGGCTACCCCTCTGTGATGGTGCGTGACAAGGCTATCCCGCGGTGATGGTGCGTGACAAGGCTAGCCCTCTGTGATGGTGCATGACAAGGCTACCCCTCTGTGATGCTGCGGGACAAGGCTATCCCTTGGTACAATTCCAGGGAAGCCTGAGGGAGAGAATACTGTACAAGGAAATTCTCATAGCTGCTAATGAGAACCTTGACGACCTTGTACCTAGCCGGTGGGGATTCCGGTGGGGTGCCCCCACCCAGGCAGTGGCAGTGCTGGCAACACTAGCTGCAGTAACCCATGGGGAGGGGGTCACACTCGGACATTCAGAGAGGGGGTACATTATTGTGACCCTAGTGGCACAGAATCAAAGTTGGACTGCATGGAATATGGTCAATACGGGTGACCGTATTGTGGGTGTTTCAGGGTAGAAGTGTACATTTGTCCATCATCTAGGATGTGACAATGGTAAATAAAATCTCTTAATTTTTGCCTAATTTGTTGTGCGGTCTTGCAGGCCTTCTCGTGCAGCTGCAACTGCGAGTACATTTGTAATTCAAGACCTGTCTTGAGTTGGGCTCAGGGGTGGTGCAATTGTTGAGTAAGTGAGCTTATGGTTGTCTAGGGGTATGGGTTGAGTGTGTGTGGGTGTATGTGTGTATCCCACAACTGTTGCGAAGAAGTAAAATATGTTAGGGACAAAAGAGGATGATCCACAGCTATATATAATACAAATCGAGGTGAGGGCGATGGAAATGCATTTGGCAGTTAATCTACTTCAATTCGGTAAATGGCACTGTGTGCTCTTTCCAAAGGATGGATCCAGTCGGTTATGGGTTATGGGATACAGGGGGTCGAGGGTGGTCTGCCGGGCATTGGGATGACAAACCAACTCGGGATGAGGAGGGCTTTTAGCGGGTGGAATAGTAGGGACCAATTGGAGGTTTACTTAGTAGAAAGGCAAAGATCATGGTACAGCTATATAGACACTCCATCATCATGTTACTTTTTAATGGCACGTTTACAAACATATATTTTGATAAATATAATTGAAAGTTGTGTCTCATTATGGTAAGTGGTGAAATAAGTATAGCCAGTTACAATTGTAATGGCCTAGCAGGTAATAAGAAAAGACGATCAGTATTTACCTGGCTAAAGAGAAGGAATATAATATATATAGTTTACAGCTTTACAGTTTCAACAATTTTAGATGAAGTTTTGTGGAAAAAGAACTGGGGGGGTGAAATATACTTCTCCCATGGGCAAAGAAATTCAAATGGGGTGATGGTTTTAATTAACAATAATTTTGATCCAAATGTGCAAATTGTCCAAACAGATCCTCAAGGTAGATGGATGATTTTAAATATGTTATTGGACAATAAACAGATATGGCTTATTAACCTATACGGTCTGAATAATGATGATCCAAGCTTCTTTGAAAATATAAGAATTTATCAACTCTACAAGCAACACTAGACTCTATTATTATGGTGGGAGATTTTACGGTCTTAAATACCTCTATGGACCGGAAAGGAAATCACACTACAAACTATCATCCTCAGGCACTTAAGGAAATCACACTACAAACTATCACCCTCAGGCACTTAAGGAAATCACACTACAAACTATCACCCTCAGGCACTTAAGGAAATCACACTACAAACTATCACCCTCAGGCACTTAAGGAAATCACACTACAAACTATCACCCTCAGGCACTTAAGGAAATCACACTACAAACTATCACCCTCAGGCATTTAAGGAAATCACACTACAGACTATCACCCTCTGGCACTTAAGGAAATCACACTACAGACTATCACCCTCTGGCACTTAAGGAAATCACACTACAAACTATCACCCTCAGGCACTTAAGGAAATCACACTACAAACTATCACCCTCAGGCACTTAAGGAAATCATGAATGTCATGGATATATTGGAATTAGTGGATATATGGAGACTTAAATACCCTGATCTAGTGAGATATACATGGAGGAGGCTTAATCAAGCTAGTCGTCTTGACTACTTTCTTATACAATTCTCTCTGGCACCAAAAGTTTAAAAAGTGTTGATAGGGGACAGAATGCGGTCGGATCATCACATAATTGGCATATATATTTCTCTTACCTTAATTTCCACGTGGGCGAGGATATTGGAAATTTAATCAAAGCCTTCTAAAAATACCCCGATTAACTCCTTAGTTATATCACAGTTTACCTATTTGCTTATAGTTTTGCCTACACCTAGTGACCTGCTTTTTAAATTATATGAACAAAAAATATTCCATTTTATTTGGAACGGCAAGCTAGATAAATTAAAAGGGCCTATTTATATAACGAATATGAATTCTGTGGGCAGAAATGATTAAATATTAAAGCATTAGACCTCTCACTAAAGGCATCAGTCATACAAAAGTTATACTTATATCCAAACTGGTTCTCTAGTCAATTGGTATGAATGTCTCATCCTATATTCAGGAAGGGCCTTTTCCCCTTTATTCAGATAATACCTGCTCACTTTCGGTTGTTTGAAAAGGAAATAATCTCCAAAATATCTTTATTTTTTAAACAAGCCTTAGAAAAAAGTTGGTTGCAATTTCAGTTTAATCCTCCTGAAAAGACAGAACAGATAATACAACACATATTGTGGTTAAACTCAAATATACTAATTGATAAAAAAAACTGTATTTATCGAAGAAATGTTTAAAAAAGGTGTAATTGTAGTGAATGATATCATAAATAGGACTGGTGGAGTTATGTTACATATGCAGCGAACACAGACAAAGGGAAATGTCTGCTCTACCCAAAATTACAACCAATTAATTGCAGCATTACCACAAAAATGGAAGAGGTAAGTAGAAGGGGAAAACAGTAAGGAACTTGTATGTCGGCCCTGTATTAAAGAACATAAATGGTTAAAGAAAAGTGTGATAACTAAAAACATTTACCAATTTAATTTAAGGACCAAAAAACTGAAAGCTGTGCCATATAAATTGCAAAATAGTTGGGGAGAGATTTTCGATGTACCCATTCCATGGCACATGGTTTATGAATTGATACGCAAAACAACGCCGGATTCAAAACTTCACATTTTTCAATATAAATGACTATACAAAATTCTTGCAACTAATAGAATGTTATATACAGTGCCTTGCGAAAGTATTCGGCCCCCTTGAACTTTGCGACCTTTTGCCACATTTCAGGCTTCAAACATAAAGATATAAAACTGTATTTTTTTGTGAAGAATCAACAACAAGTGGGACACAATCATGAAGTGGAACGACATTTATTGGATATTTCAAACTTTTTTAACAAATCAAAAACTGAAAAATTGGGCGTGCAAAATTATTCAGCCCCCTTAAGTTAATACTTTGTAGCGCCACCTTTTGCTGCGATTACAGCTGTAAGTCGCTTGGGGTATGTCTCTATCAGTTTTGCACATCGAGAGACTGACATTTTTTCCCATTCCTCCTTGCAAAACAGCTCGAGCTCAGTGAGGTTGGATGGAGAGCATTTGTGAACAGCAGTTTTCAGTTCTTTCCACAGATTCTCGATTGGATTCAGGTCTGGACTTTGACTTGGCCATTCTAGCACCTGGATATGTTTATTTTTGAACCATTCCATTGTAGATTTTGCTTTATGTTTTGGATCATTGTCTTGTTGGAAGACAAATCTCCGTCCCAGTCTCAGGTCTTTTGCAGACTCCATCAGGTTTTCTTCCAGAATGGTCCTGTATTTGGCTCCATCCATCTTCCCATCAATTTTAACCATCTTCCCTGTCCCTGCTGAAGAAAAGCAGGCCCAAACCATGATGCTGCCACCACCATGTTTGACAGTGAGGATGGTGTGTTCAGCTGTGTTGCTTTTACGCCAAACATAACGTTTTGCATTGTTGCCAAAAAGTTCAATTTTGGTTTCATCTGACCAGAGCACCTTCTTCCACATGTTTGGTGTGTCTCCCAGGTGGCTTGTGGCAAACTTTAAACGACACTTTTTATGGATATCTTTAAGAAATGGCTTTCTTCTTGCCACTCTTCCATAAAGGCCAGATTTGTGCAATATACGACTGATTGTTGTCCTATGGACAGAGTCTCCCACCTCAGCTGTAGATCTCTGCAGTTCATCCAGAGTGATCATGGGCCTCTTGCCTGCATCTCTGATCAGTCTTCTCCTTGTATGAGCTGAAAGTTTAGAGGGACGGCCAGGTCTTGGTAGATTTGCAGTGGTCTGATACTCCTTCCATTTCAATATTATCGCTTGCACAGTGCTCCTTGGGATGTTTAAAGCTTGGGAAATATTTTTGTATCCAAATCCGGCTTTAAACTTCTTCACAACAGTATCTCGGACCTGCCTGGTGTGTTCCTTGTTCTTCATGATGCTCTCTGCGCTTTTAACGAACCTCTGAGACTATCACAGTGCAGGTGCATTTATACGGAGACTTGATTACACACAGGTGGATTGTATTTATCATCATTAGTCATTTAGGTCAACATTGGATCATTCAGAGATCCTCACTGAACTTCTGGAGAGAGTTTGCTGCACTGAAAGTAAAGGGGCTGAATAATTTTGCATGCCCAATTTTTCAGTTTTTGATTTGTTAAAAAAGTTTGAAATATCCAATAAATGTCGTTCCACTTCATGATTGTGTCCCACTTGTTGTTGATTCTTCACAAAAAAATACAGTTTTATATCTTTATGTTTGAAGCCTGAAATGTGGCAAAAGGTCGCAAAGTTCAAGGGGGCCGAATACTTTCGCAAGGCACTGTATATGGGGGATATAATCTTCCCAGCTCTGCAGATTCTGCTGTGAGGAGGCAGAGTCATTAGATAATTTATTTTGGTATTGTCCATATGTAGCTCGTTTTTTTGGTCACAGGTCCAGGAATGGCTGAAGAATTGAAACATTTGCCTAGAACTAACACTACAGATAGCAATACTGGGTGATTTGAAAAGCCATAGTCAATCAATCAATAATATAATATCTATTTTAGCAAAAATGTTTATTTTTAATTTACAATCTGTAGAAGCTATGAGAATAGGAAGGTTCAATTATTTTGTGAAGCATCACAGCACAGTTGAAAAATATATGGCAAGTAGAAATCCGAAATGGATGATGTTGAGAGACAGATGGGAGGGGTTGAATGGAGCTGAAGGGTGGGACTAATAACAAGATAACCATTGTAAAACATACGGGGTCTGTAAAATGTATATAGGTTGGGAGCTTTTGTGAAATAGCATAGTTACAAATAGAAATCAAACTGGATGGACATCAGAAATAGAGGAAGGACTAAGAACAAACAAGAGAGAACTATTGTAACGTAGACTGTGTCTGTAGAATGTGTATAAGATGTATGGATTGAAGGTAGAAGCCGAAGTGTTTATTAGTTTACTCCAATTGGGGGATCGGCGGAAGGGTTTGCGGGGAATAAAAATAAAGGTATATTCTTTAAAAAAGTATGTATGTCTGTATAGGTATGTGTATGTATATATGTGTATATATATATATATATATATATATATATATATATATATATATATATATATATATATATAAATGCATTGCGTGTATGGATATATATATTTACCCCAAAAATATGGGGGATTGGAAATGATGCAGACAATTACATTGGAAGCAACATTCTTTCTGCAATATTAAGCTGATCCTCCAGAAAAACAAGAAAAGAAAGCCTGAGCAGCTCTGTGTAGGGAGACTTAGGCCTAGTAGTCCTGTTGTGAGTTCAGCTCCTCCTATCGACCACTACTTTCTGTAGCTCTCTGGGGATGCTGGCCATGATGACTCGGGACGCACTGTTGACCCCTTACTGACAGCACGAGGGGGGCGAGGGAAGGGTCTGAAAGGGGACTGAGAGGGGACTCAGGGGGGTCTCTCTGCGGTGTGTCCATGAGTGTTGCTGATGTTTCCCCTAGGACAGGCAGAGGGGCTTCCTGTGGTGTGGTTATCCTTCCCTAGACCTCCCTAACCCCTCCACCCACCAAAACCACGATGGGACAATCATGACCTACTGATTACTGTGGGAATTCCGAATCCGAGAGCAACAAGGAAAAACGTTCATTAAATAGAAAAAAAGGTTTTGATTTTATAATACAGATTGATAAAAATCTCTCATTGTCAAATCCCGGCCCTCTCCTTCTAGCCTACATAACTCCTCTCCATCTCTCTTTCACTTTCTTTCCTCTCCCATCACTCTCTCTCTCGACCCCCTCTTTCTCCCTCTTCCTGTATTTCTATTCTCCTTCCTCCATACCTTCACCCTTTGCCCCATACCCCTTCCTCTCGCCCGCTCTCTCGCTCTCTCGCTCTCTCTTTCTCTCTCTAGGGGAAGCGGTGCTCTGCTGTTGTCTGGTATATAGTGTTTATGCCTGCCAGTAACTCTGGACCTGTTCTTCTGCACCAATAGCCTTGACTTTGACACAGTTCACAGTCAAGTGAGCACGGGGTTAAAAACAATCTTGATTCAAAACAATGACTGGAATCGGCATCAGATTTGGGTGTCAAAATCAAACAAAAAAAGGACGTGCTAGGTAGGCTTAGGCGGTATATCTTATATACCGGGTATTTGGAAAAAGCCACAAAGGTTTTTCAGTACTGTCAATACAAAAAATATATATATTTGAAGTTTTCAAATACTTTTGAATATTTGTAGCTACTTTCTAAGTTAGTACCTGCAGTCAACTTGTGTAGGAGATAAAGCAAATTTTGTTCTTCATTTCACCAGTCTCATTATTTTACATTATGAAGCTTACAGTAGTTCCCCAGAACAGTTGAGCCAGTCACATTATTTTACATTATGAAGCTTACAGTAGTTCCCCAGAACAGTTGAGCCAGTCACATTATTTTACATTATGAAGCTTACAGTAGTTCCCCAGAACAGTTGAGCCAGTCATATTATTTTACATTATGAAGCTTACAGTAGTTCCCCAGAACAGTTGAGCCAGTAGTCACTTGTTTGTTTGTAAATAGCATGTTGTCTGTACAACTGACATTTTCCCCCTCTGCTTCATACTAGTGTTTTTTTTCTTCTCCCCTCTGCTCTGCGTGCACATGCTGCTCTTCCTTCAGAAAACCATGCATCACAACTTGTTCATTTGCACACAAAACATGTTTTCACTTTCGCTTGTAGATGTCCACACTCACTGAAAATGACATTTGGTAGCTACTAGCTATGCTTGTATAACTTGAGCTGGATTTGCCTGTCTTTGCAATTTAGGTTATGTTTGTTTTCACTTGTTAGCATTTAGCTAACAGCGTCTATGTGATTTCCCTATTAGTTTATGCATTTTTCTTTTAGCGTTCCCCCAACCATCTTCTAATTTTAGTGTGATTTGATTTCCCTTGGTACCTCTGCTGCTGCGAGCGTTGTCGTGTCAGAGATCTGTTTGCCGTTCTGCTCGCACATGGAGAGCCAGTTCCGTAATAGCTGACTGAATTGACATTCATAGAGGGAGAGGGAAAGAAAGCAAGGGAGAG
Organism: Oncorhynchus clarkii lewisi; assembly: GCF_045791955.1. Classification (NCBI taxonomy): domain Eukaryota; kingdom Metazoa; phylum Chordata; class Actinopteri; order Salmoniformes; family Salmonidae; genus Oncorhynchus; species Oncorhynchus clarkii. The sequence continues at coordinate 60,285,869 of NC_092164.1, forward strand.
GGAAACAAGAGAGAGAGAGAGAGTGGGGAGGGAAGGATAGAGGGTGAGAGAGAGCTGTCTGTCAGTGAATCATGTTTTTTTGTGTTCAGTCACGACTCAGCCTGACTGACCTGTTTTTCCTCAGACTACGTAACGTAGTCACACACAGAGAATGAATCACACACACACACACACACACACACACACTGAATAAGTCAATGCCACTTAGATGCACAAAGCCCCCCTGTTTAACACACACCCAGTCATTGTGAGGTGTTTTGTCTGAAAACGCCCTCCTGGCCTGGGGACGAAGGCCAACTTGCCAAGTAGAGGTTTTAATATGGCCCTGTGGTGTGTCTGAGGCACTTGGCTATAAACAGAAATTAGCCAGTACGCTATAGCTGTTAAGCCAGTGATTTTAGCCTCATAAAAATATGAAGGCTTAGACTGGTGTAATGTCAGGCACATCCTAACTGGGTCTAGTTAATCACCTTAGGATGTTTTGGTTTTGGGTGGAAGGAGTATATTAACCGTGATTGTGTTATAAGATTGAATTGTCACCTTATCTGCTAGGTTGCAGTGTCAGGAGTGAACATTTACATTTTTAAGGAGAAATTACATTTTAAGTGGATCCCTGCTGTAAATGAGTGGTTTCTAAAAACTCACTCCTGTCTGCAGAAGCTACTAACACCCTCACAGTAGTGGTGTGTTCTGAATATCTCTCCTTTCTCTTCTAAGTGTGCACTTGTTCACTTCCATTAATGGATTTGAAAGGAAACTCCCGCTAGCCCCATGTAAACACCAATCCAATTAGTTTAATAGTGTGGGGATTAGTGAATGAGTGCAGACTTCAGGAGGTAGGAGAGATGATTTGGATGCATCCACTGCCTGCCTCACAACAGGTTACAGACAATCTCCATTATGGGCCTATGAAGGCAACCCTATTCAGATCAGTACTTATGGCCTCCCTATCCCCATCATTACTCTGGTAATTTAATCAGCAACGATGATTAATGTGTTTCACTGTGGGTTGCTTGCCAACTTGGCCTACTCAGTTTACTATGGAGGACATGTTGTGTTCATCTGTTTAGGACATGGACATGCCATGGCTGGTCTTTTGCGCTAGTTCTGTATGTTGTTGATCGATGGCGGGTGTCTTTTTTGTTGCCCTCGTGATGACAGTCAGTGGAGGACCAGCCTCAGTTGGGAAAGGTCACATTCAAAGGTCAAGGGTCAAGTTATGTAAATGTCAGATGATGGAATTCGGGAGCCATGTTGAGGGGATGAAAGCCAAAACCCTTTTCACCTGAACCCCGAGCCCCGACTGGTAAAAAGGACTAAAAATACTAACCCCCACCATGTGACAGGTTACATAAGGCATTTAGGTGGCCTAGTTCAGTTCAGGGCCATGTTCAGCAGGGCACACCATAGTGAAACATTTTGCAATAGAAGGCCAGAATCTGTGTGGATTCATAATGGATAAATTCAGTTAGTCCTAGTCGAAGTCCATTTTCAAAATGTCCTCTCCCCTCTGCACACGACCCAGCCATATTGTATATTTCAGATCTTCTGTCATTGCTCGAGACAGGTGCGACTTAGAAATCTAGCGTCACTTTGAATGAAACTCACCTGTTTCGTATCAATAAGAGAGGATAGGAAACAAGACAATATGGTGGCGTTCACATTGTTGGTTTACCTCATGGAGTAAAAATGCATTACATTTAACTTCACTTCCTCACTCATTTTAGTCGAACAATTCCTTCCGAGGTGTTACTCATAAGGGAGCATCACATGTCCCGTTACAATTCTGTAGCTAGTCCTGAACATGTTAGGTATTTGATGAACATTTGGATTTGACACTGCTAATTTAAGTTAACCCTCCATTTGAGTCTCCATTTCCATGCCAATAATATTAATTTTCTAATATCCCAGTTTAGCCTATGCCATCTTAATTTACACTTTTTCAAAAGGCAGTGGTCAGTGGATTGCTCAAACTTCATGGAGCGCATCTTTGATTTCAAAACAAGTGCACACACACACACGCACTCCCCTCCCCACTCTCCCATGCTATCTCATACTGTGCAGCCCTCAGCTTTCTGTACCCGCAGGCCTAAATGCATCAGAAAGCAGCTGCCAGGTTTATTTTTAGTTCAGTTTCAGTCGAGAGAGCATCAGGTCCCCGTTCTTCAAAATAGCCTCACTGAAGTGCCGGGTGTCAAAACAACCCTGTTGAACATGGACACTGTGTAACACACTGTAACACACACACTAGAGGTCGACCGATTATGATTTTTCAACGCCGATACCGATTATTGGAGGACCAAAAAAGCAGATACCGATTAATCGGACGATTTTTATTGATTTATTTGTAATAATGACAATTACAACAATACTGAATGAACACTTATTTTAACTTAATATAATATATCAATAAAATCAATTTAGCCTCAAGTAAATAATGGAACATGTTCAATTTGGTTTAAATAATGCAAAAACAAAGTGTTGGAGAAGAAAGTAAAAGTGCAATATGTGCTATGTAAGAAAGCTAACGTTTCAGTTCCTTGCTCAGAACATGAGAACATATGAAAGCTGGTGGTTCCTTTTAACATGAGTCTTCAATATTCCCAGGTCAGAAGTTTTAGGTTGTAGTTATTATATGAATTATAGGACTATTTCCCTCTATACCATTTGTATTTCATTAACCTTTGACTATTAGATGTTCTTAAAGGCACTTTAGTATTGCCAGTGTAACAGTATAGCTTCCGTCCCTCTCCTCGCTCTTCCCTGGGCTCGAACCAGCAACACAACGACAACAGCCACCATCGAAGCAGCGTTACCCATGCAGAGCAAGGGGAACAACTACTAGAAGGCTCAGAGCTAGTGACGTTTGAAACTTTATTAGCACGCGCTAACTAGCTAGCCATTTCACTTCTGTTACACCAGCCTCATCTCGGGAGTTGATAGGCTTGAAGTCATAAACAGCGCAATGCTTGATGCACAACGAAGAGCTGCTGGCAAAACGCACAAAAGTGCTGTTTGAATGAATGTTTACCCGCCTGCTTCTGCCTACCACCGCTCAGTCAGATACTTAGAAATGTATATGCTTGTATGCTCAGTCAGATTATATGCAACGCAGAACACGCTAGATAATATCTAGTAATATCATCAACCATGTGTAGTTAACTAGTGATTATGATTGATTGTTTTTTATAAGATACGTTTAATGCTAGCTAGCAACTTACCTTGGCTTACTGCATTCGCGTAACAGGCAGTGTGGAGTGCTACGAGAGAGAAGCAGGTCGTTATTGAGTTGGACTAGTTAACTGTAAGGTTGCAAGATTGGATCCCCCGAGCTGATAAGGTGAAAATCTTTAGTTCTGCCCCTGAACAAGGCAGTTAACCCACTGTTCCTAGGCCGTCATTGAAAATAAGAATGTGTTCTTAACTGACTTGCCTCGTTAAATAAAGGAAAAAAATAAATAAAATTAAAACTAAAAAGAAATCGGCAAATCGGCGATTGTTATGAAAACTTGAAATCGGCCCTAATTAATTAGTCAAAAACATACCTGCAAAAACACACACACACACACACACACACACACACACACACACACACACACACACACACACACACACACACACACACACACACACACACACACACACACACACACACACACACAGGCACCCAAACCACTTACAATCAGTACAACTGTCATCCTACCGCATGATGCTACACTCACTTGTCCTTACACCTCTCATATCGTGTGTCTCCACAGCGATTAAACCATCACACTTTGAAGAGGTCACTCTCATAATAAGAAACGGCAGCATTTTAAGGAGGACACCATCTCGGCACAGTCATATGACTTGGCATTTCAAAATAGCAAATCGACCTATCGGACCAACCACACGCCAAGTCTGAGTGTCCTCCACATTTAGAAAACAGATTCTGAGCTGAGACCTCCAGGCAGGCCTCTCTGTGACCATCACTACCGTCAAGGTGCAGAAATATATTTCTCCAGATTCCATAGGGACACGTTGCAGCAATGTGACATGGGTGCACGAGCACAAGGGATGCATCTGTTCCTCCACCTCCTCTTCCTCCTCCTCTTCCTCTTTCTCATCCTCCTCTTCCTCCTCATCCTCCTTCTCATCCTCCACCAATCCCCTATCTCCTTCACGTTGAGGTTTATTTAAGGTTCATTTAAAGTTTATTTGAGGTTTACACGTTCACGTTGAAGTTTATTTAAGTGCTGTCATACCCGGGTCCCTGCTACCAACAGCTGCTCTTAAAATGGTCACTGTAAATATTTATTCATGTTACCCTTGTGGGAAACAGCTAGGTAATTGTCCTGAAGGAGGAATAGACTGCCAGTCCGTTTTTTTAAGGGCGTAGGAGCCCAATGGAGGATAATGCATGTGTGAGTGTGTGTCTCTACAATAGTAATAGAATGTAAAATAACTAATTCTAGTGTGGGTTTAACACCCCTAGATCCTTAAAGCTGGAATCCTTAATAGTGAAACAGCCCCCTCCCTCGGACATCCTTGCACATGCGATAACACAGCAGAATATATACTGCAATTTGTTTACCATGTTGGATGAAGCTCCTCACATCCGCTTCGTCAACATAAACAGTAACAACGGCCTTGGGGTGGACAGTGGCACTATTTCCTCTACCGCAGATTCCATCTATTAATTTAGCCAGTCAGTCCACCTGTTGTGTGTGTGCACCCATCACCCTTGTACCTTCTAAGGATGTTTACTGATCACGGTCTCTCTCTCTCTCTCTCCTGTTGATTGCATGTGACCCTTGAGTCTAACTGGTACAAACACACATCACAGCAACACACAATTAAGCTCCACCATAGTTCCCGCTGTACTGCACTGACTTCTGGGAACTGGGCCCTACTCTGGGACCTCAGCCTGTAATTGTGTTCTTCTGTTTGTTTAATTTTGCCTGTTCTGCTCATCTACCCACCTAGAATCCCAGTTTGTCACTTCACTTTAAGATTATAGGGCTGGGACTTCATTGTTTGCTCAAGCATCAAGCATGATTGTCAGGGTGGTATAGACTAGTTTTTTTATTTACTTGTGGTTCAGCTGCTTGGGCATGCAAGACGGGTAGAGGCCAGGCCTTAGAACTGTATGGCTGATGTTTAGACAGGGAGCTAAGGGGGAAAAGAGAGAGAGCTGCTGGACAGACGAGGCATCGAAAATCACAGATGGGAAAGTTAGATCACTTTACTCTCATTGTTTATTTGGAGTGCAAATGACCAGCCAAACATGTAATGGATTTTTTTGGTGGAGGACCTGACCCCTTAATTGACTGTTTTACTGCTCACTCCCAGTGCTCTTTTTAAGGACAGGGTGTTTTCCCCTGGGCCCTCATGAAATGTCAGGTCAGCATCTTTCTTCAAGCAACCCAATTCCTTATTTTGCTTAATCTAGCATGAGCTGTCATATCTCCCTTCTTCAAATTTACTTTACTGGTTATTTATTCATTTATTGGGTCCAAAGAGGCACTTGTAATGTTTCAAATGGGACATCTTTCAATAATATCTAATTCACAAAATGTCTGGAATTGATGTGACATTGCCACAGATATTAACCATGCTTGGGAATGTAGAGTCATTCTCCATTCAGAACTTCACTCTCTCATAGGGTTGCAAAGGGTCGTAAACTTTCTGGTAAATTTCTGGAATTTTGCCTGAAATTTTCCATGGGAAGTTAAGCCCTGGAATTTGGGGAATTTTGCTTAAATTCATCAAAAAAGTTAGCTTATAACAGTGAACCTTTTTTGTTGGATACACATAAGGCAATTCTAGGTCTTGTGTCATATTGTAGTTAAACTATCCCCAATTCAATGGAATTGCAACCCTCTGCATGCACAGTGCATTCTTCCATCACATGTAGAGCTGATTCTCAAGATCTTGCACACTAATGAGATGCTGTTGAGCCCACAGTATTACACTGTCTGAGCCAAGGACTACATGTTTCCTAGTACGTTTTGATTACAATACCGGGTGGGGTGAATATATGTTATATGACATACATTATTTTTTGTTGACTAGTAAATAGTAGCTTACGGCAAAGTGTGCTTATAATTTCTTACATGTTAACAATTTCTGCAGGTTAGTTTTTGCTACCATGTGGGTTTTAGCTTGCTTGAGCCTGCTAACTGAGGAGTGTTAATTCACCTGTTTCCATACATATTTCGTTTCAAAACATTTATCTTACAAATTAGTTGTTTAATCTAACTGCTTAACAATTTGTCTGTACATGGAATTGTATTTGGGGCTTTTAAATTTTTAAAAAAAATCCTAATCTTTACAGGAAAATGCCAAGGGTGATGTGTGGAGACATTTCACTGCAGCTAATGTAGAAGGAAACACTGTGTACATTTACAAATTCTGTGCCAAATCATATGTGAAGAATGCAACAAAGATGCAGAATCATCTGGCCAAGTGCATAAAGTTCCCTCAGCGCTCACAACAAGCAACCTCTGACAAAAGTCCCTCTACTTCTATTTGAGGTGAAAATTATGAATTGGACACCTTATCGATAGCAACAGCTCATGGTCCTCCTGTTTTTTTTTGACTGAATGGAGGAACGTCATCAGAGAAATGCTGATGAATGTCTTGCTCGAGCTGTGTATTGGAAAATATTTCTGAATGCTCTTCGCCCAGCATATACACGCCTCCAACCAGACATGCTTTATCTACTAATTTGCTGGATTTGCTAGAGTTCAAGTGAAGGTCAAGCAAATCATAGAGAAAGCAGACTGTATCACAATCATCTCTGATGGGTGGTCTAATGTTTGTGGGCAAGGAATAATTAACTACTTAATCTCCACCCCTCAACCAGTATTCTACAAGAGCACAGACACAAGAGACAACAGACACACCGTTCTTTACATTGCAGATGAGCTGAAGGCAGTCATCAATGACCTTGGACCACAGAAGGTATTTACACTGGTGACAGACAATGCTGCGAACATAAAGGCTACTTGATCTAAAGTGGAAGAGTCCTACCCTCACATCACACCGATTGGCTGTGCTGCTCTTGCATTGAATCTGCTCCTCAAGGACATCATGGCACTGAAAACAATGGATACACTCTACAAGAGAGCCAAGGAAATGGTTAGGGATGTGAAGGGTCATCAAATTATAGCAGCAATCTACCTCACCAAGCAAAGTGAGAAGAATAAGAGCACCACATTGAAGCTGCCCAGCAACACCTGCCGGGGTGGTGTTGTCATCATGTTTGACAGTCTCCTGGAGGGGCAGGAGTCTCCAAGAAATGGCCATATCACAGTCTGCCGATATGGACAACCTCATCAAGAGGATCCTCCTGGATTATGTATTTTGGGAGAGAGTGGTAAGCAGCCTAAAACTCCTGAAACCTATAGCAGTAGCCATTGCATGAATTGAGGGAGACAATGCCATCCTGTCTGATGTTCAGACTCTGCTTGCAGATGTAAGAGAAGAAATCCGTACTGCCCTGCCCACTTAACTGTTGCTCCAAGCAGAGGAAACTGCAGTTCTGAAATACATCAAAAAGCGTGAAGACTTCTGCCATCTCTGCGTAGCAGTCGGACGTCTGTTTTGTCTTGTCCCGTCCCATGTATATATAGTTTTCTTCGTATATATTTTGTATATATACAAAATATATACATTTTTAATCTCAATTTCCATCTACGGACTGAACATATTCTCCTGCAACCCGCCTCACCCAATGTGGTACGGATATGCTATTTTTTGACACTTTAGAACCAGAACCCCCATCAGCAGCTAGCCAACTAACTAGCTAGTAGTCAGTTAGCCACTGCTAGCGGTCATCACCGTTAACTCGGACATCAACCAGCTTCAGCCCGGTCAATTCCTACCAGTCTGCACAGCGCGATATCAACCCAGAGCATATCGGACTGCTTTTTCTCTACCACATCTCAGAATTCCTACCGCAAGCTCTGAACCTTTACACCGGATCATCGCAGCTAGCTAGCTGCTATCAGAGTGGCTACTCTTGGCTAACGTCTCTGTCCCAAAGCAAACACCAGTTAGCCTGAAGCTAGCCTCGAGCTAGGCCCATCTACCGGCTAGCGGAAGAGGTCCATCAGCCAATTCTTGGGTTACAAAACCTATTTGGCCAATTGGCCTGGACCCCTTTACTGCCGACACAGAGCCCCACCGATCCATCATGACTGGTCTGCTGACGTAACCGTCCGAGGGGGTTTCAACAGGCTCTTCAATTCCGACGTCCCCCGGGGGCCCATCTGCTAGCCCCAGCCCGCTAGCTGTCTGAATCGCCGTGTCTCCAGCTCGCCTAGCTACTCACTGGACCCTATGATCACCCGGCTACACATGCCTCTCCCTAATGTCAATATGCCTTGTCTATTGCTGTTTTGGTTAGTGATTGTCTTATTTCACTGTAGAGCCTCTCCAGCCTTGCTCAATATGCCTTTGCTAGCTGTTTTGTTCCACCCCCCACACATGCGGTGACCTCACCTGGCTTAAAACTTCTTAGGGCTCCATTAATGGGATTGATATGACAACAGCCAGTGAAAGTGCAGAGCATCAAATTCAAACAACAGAAATCTCATAATTAAAATTCCTCAACCATACATGTATCTTATCACATTTTAATGGTAATCATGTTGTTAAACCCACCAAAGTGTCCGATTTTAAATAGGCTTTACAGCGAAAGCAGAGAAAAATTCAGCCATTTTTTCAGCCAAAGAGAGGAGTCACAAAAAGCAAAAATAGAGATAAAATGAATCACTAACCTTTGATGATCTTCATCAGATGACACTCATAGGACTTCATGTTACACAATACATATATGTTTTGTTCGATAAAGTGCATATCTATATAATAGCTAGTTCCAAAAACATGCAGTGATATTGCAGAGAGCCACATCATTTTACAGAAATACTCATTATAAATGTCGATGAAAATACAATTGTTAGACATGGAAATACAGATACACTTCTCCTTAATGCAACCGCTGTGTCAGATTTCAAAAAGCAAAACATGCAATAATCTGAGTACAGCTTTCAGACAACAAATACAGCCAAAAAGATATCCGCCATATTGGGTAGTCAACATTAGTCATAAATAGCATTATAAATATTCACTTACCTTTGATGATCTTCATCAGAATGCACTCCCAGGAATCCCAGTTCCACATTAAATGTTTGATTTAGTTCGATAATGTCCATAATTTATGTCCAAAGAGATAGTTTGTTAGCACGTTTGGTAAACAAATCCAAAGTCATGAAGCGCGTTCCCTAGTTACAGACGAAATGTCAAAAAGTTCCGTTACTGTCCGGAGAAACATGTCAAACGATGTATGGAATCAATCTTTAGGATGTTTTTAACATAAAACTTCAATAATATTCCAACCGGAGAATTCCTATGTCTGTAGAAAAGCAATGGAACGAGAGCGAACTCTCTCGTGACCGCGCCTCAGAGCCTGTGGCACTCTGCCAGACACCTGGCTCAAACAGCCCTTATGAGCCCCCACTTCACAGTAGAATCCTCAAACAAGTTTCTAAAGACGGTTGACATCTAGTCGAAGCCTTAGGAAGTGCAACATAACCAATATCTCACTGTGTATTCAATAGGGTCTGGGTTGAAAATTGACCAACCTCAGATTTCCCACTTTCTGTTTGGATTTCTTCTCAGGTTTATGCCTGCCATATGAGTTCTGTTATACTCACAGACATCATTCAAACAGTTTTAGAAACTTCAGAGTGTTTTCTATCCAATACTAATAATAATATTAGCTACCGGGACTGAGAAGCAGGCCGTTTACTCTGGGCACCTTTCATCCAAGCTACTCAATACTGCCCCTGCAGCCATAAGAAGTTAAATGGTGCCTCTAGAGACAAAACCTCTCTCATCGTCACTCAATGCCTAGGTTTACCTCCACTGTACTCACATCCATCCATACCCTTGTCTGTACATTATGCCTTGAATCTATACTTCAGGGCCCAGAAATCTGCTACTTTACTCTTTGTTCCGAACGCACTAGACGAACAGTTCTTATAGCCTTTAGCCGTACCCTTATCCTACTCCTCCTCTGTTCCTCTGCTGATGTAGAGGTTGACCCAGGCCCTGCATCCCCCAGCACCACTCCCATTCCCAAGGCGCTCTCATTTGTTGACTTATGTAAGCGTAAAAGCCTTGGTTTCATGCATGTTAACATTAGAAGCCTCCTCCCTAAGTTTGGTTTATTCACTGCTTTAGCACACTCCGCCAGCCCCGATGTCCTAGCCGTGTCTGAATCCTGGCTTAGGAAGGCCACCAATAATCCTGAAATTTCCATCCCTAACTATAACATTTTCTGACAAGATAGAACTGCCAGAGGGGGCGGAGTTCTGTCATGCTATCCAAGTCAGTGCCCAAACAATTCGAGCTTCTTCTTATAAAAATCCACCTTTCCAGAAACAAGTCTCTCACCGTTGTTACTTGTTATAGACCCCCTTCAGCCCCCAGCTGTGCACTGGACACCATATGTGAATTGATTGCCCCCCCATCTATCTTCAGAGTTCGTACTGTTAGATGACCTAAACTGGGACATGCTTAACACCCCGGCCATCCTACAATTTAACATAGATGCCTTCAATCTCACACAAATCATCAATGAACCTACCAGGTACAACCCTAAATCTGTAACCATGGGCATCCTTTTAAATATCATCCTGACCAACTTTCCCTCTAAATACACATCTGCTGTCTTCAACGAGGATCTCAGCGATCACTGCCTCATTGCATGCGTGCGTAATGGGTCTGCGGTCAAACGACCACCCCTCATCACTGTCAACCACTCCCTGAAACACTTCAGCGAGCAGGCTTTTCTAATCGACCTGGCCCGGGTATCCTGGAAGGATATTGACCTCATCCCGTCAGTAGAGGATGCCTGGCTGCTCTTTGAAAGTGCTTTCCTCACCATTTTCAATAAGCATGCCCCATTCAAAAAATGTAAAACTAAGGAGAGATATAGCCCTTGGTTCACCCCAGTCTTGACTGCCTTTGACCAGCACAAACACATCCTGTGGCGTTCTGCATTATTTTAATTGTATTTTTATTTCACCTTTATTTAACCAGGTAAGCTAGTTGAGAACAAGTTCTAATTTACAACTGCAACCTGGCCAAGATAAAGCAAAGCAGTGTGACACAAACAACGGCACAGAGTTACACATGGAATAAACAAGCGTACAGTCAATAACACAATAGAAAAAATTAAGTCTATATACAGTGTGTGCAAATGGCTTGAGGAGGTAAGGCAATAAATAGGCAGATGATAATGTGCAAGTAGTGAAACTGGTGTGCAAAAGAGCAGAAAAGTAAATAAAAACAATGGGGATGAGGTAGGTAGATTGGGTGGGCTATTTACAGATCGACTATGTACAGCTGCAGTGATCGGTTAGCTGCTCAGATAGCTGATGTTTAAAGTTAGTGAGGGAAATGTAAGTCTCCATTCGCATCGAATAGCCCTCGCGATATGCAACTTTTCAGGGAAGTCAGGAACCAATATACTCAGTTAGTTAGGAAAGCTAAGGCTAGCTTTTTCGAACAGAAATTTGCATCCCGTAGCACTAATTCCAAAAGGTTTTGTGACACCATAAAGTCCATGGAGAATACGAGCACCCCCTCACTGCTGCCCACTGCACTGAGGATAGGAAACACTGTCACCACCGATAAATCTACGATAATCGATCATTTCAAGAGGCATTTTTCTACGGCTGGCCATGCTTTCCACCTGGCTACCCCTACCCCGACCAACACCTTAGCACCCCCTGCAGCAACTTGCCCAAGCTCCCCCCCCGCTTCTCTTCACCCAAATCCAGACAGCGGATGTTCTGAAAGAGTTGCAAAATCTGGATCCCTACAAATCAGCTGGGCTAGACTAGTCACTCTGGACCGTCTCTTTCTAAAATGATCTGCCGAAATTGTTCCAACTCCTATTACTAGCCTATTCAACCTCTCTTTCGTATCATCTGAGATCCCCAAAGATTGGAAAGCTGCTGCGGTCATCCCCCTCTTCAAAGGGGAAGACACTCCAGCCCTAAACTGTTATAGAACTATATCCATCCTGCCCTGCCTTTCCAAAATCTTTGAAAGCCAAGTTAACAAACAAACCACCAACCATTTCAAATCCCACCGTACCTTCTCCACTATGCAATCTGGTTTCCGAGCTGGTCATGGATGCACCTCAGCCACGCTCAAGGTCCTAAACGATATCATAACCACCATCGATAAAAGACAGTACTGTGAAGCCGTCTTCATCGATCTGGCCAAGGCTTTCGACTCTGTCAATCACCACATTCTTATCGGCAGACTCAATACCCGTGGCTTCTCAAATGAATGCTTTGCCTGCTTCACCAACTACTTCTCAGATAGAGTTCAGTGTGCCTGTTGTCCAGACCCCTGGCAGTCTCTATGGGGGGGCCACAGGATTCAATTCTCAGGCCGACTCTTTTCTCTATATATCAATGATGTCGCTCTTGCTGCTGGTGATTCTCTGATCCACCTCTACGCAGACGACACCATTCTGTATACTTCTGGCCCTTCTTTGGACACTGTGCTAACAAACCTCCAAACAAGCTTCAATGCCATACAACACTCCTTCTGCATCCAGCTGCTTTTAAATGCTAGTAAAACTAAGTACATGCTTTTCATTCGATTGTTGCTCGCACCCTCCCACCCGACTAGCATCACTACTCTGGACGGTTCTTTTTTAGAATATGTGGACAACTACAAATACCTAGGTGTCTGGTTAGACTGTAAACTCTCCTTCCAGACTCACATTAATCATCTTCAATCAAAAATGTAATCTAGAATCGGCTTCCTATTTCGCAACACAGCCTCCTTCACTCATGTTGCCAAACATACCCTCATAAAGCTGAATATCCTACCGATCCTTGACTTCTGCAATGTCATTTACAAAATAGCCTCCAACACTCTACTCAGCAAACTGGATGTAGTCGATCACAGTGCCATCCGTTTTTTCCCCAAAGCCCCATATACTACTATGTTCTCGTTGGCTGGCCCTCAGTACATATTCGTCGCCAAACCCACTGGCTCCAGGTCATCTATAAGTCTATGCTAGGTAAAGCCCAGGCTTATCTCAGCTCAATGATCACCATAGCAACTGGAACGAATTGCAAAAATGTCTGAAGCTGGAGTCTTATCTCCCTCTCTAACTTTAAGCATCAGCTGTCAGAGCAGCTTACTGATCACTGTACCTGTACACAGCCAATCTGTAAATAACACACCCTACTACCTCATCCCCATGTTGTTACTTATCCTCTTGCTCTTTTGCACCCCAGTATCTCTACTTGCACATTATCATCTGCACATCTATCACTACAGTGTTAATGCTGAATTGTAATTATTTTGCCTCTATGGCCTATTTGCCTTGCCTCCCTACTCTTCTACATTTACACACACTGTACATATATTTTTCTATTGTGTTATTGACTGTACGTTTGTTTATGTGTAACTCTGTGTTGTTGTTTTTTTTTCGCACTGCTTTGCTTTATCTTGACCGGGTCGCAGTTGTAAATGAGAACTTGTTCTAAACTGTTCTACCTGGTTAAATAAAGGGGAAACAAAAATGAAATACAAGCCCATGCAGCGTACATGTTGGACCCCAAGTATGCTGGCAAGAGCATCCTGGCAGGTGCAGAGTTCAACAAGGCCTATGGTGTCATCACCACCTTGGCCTGGATGAGAGCAATGTTCTTGGCAGTCTGGCAAAGTACACTTCCAAGCAAGGGCTTTGGGATGGAGATGCAATATGACAGTCGTGCCAACGTATCTCATCAGCCAACTGGTGGAAGGTACTTTGTGGATCTGAGGCTCTTTCCCCTGTTGCCTCCATCATCCTCCAAATCCAACCAACATCAGCCACCTCAGAGCACAACTGGTCCTTGTTTGGGAACACACACACAACAAAGCACGCAATAGGCTGACCAATTCAAGGGTTGAAACATTGGCAGCCATCCGAGCAGATTTGAGGCTTTTTGAGCCTGACAACAAGCCATCCTCAACAAGGTTGAAAAGTGACAGTGAAGATGAGGCCTCAGAGTCTGATGTTCAAGAGGTGGACATTGAGGAGGTCCAGGGAGAAGACATGGAAGCCTGAGATTAACACAACCAAAGCTCTAGTTTCTAGACTATCATTTTACAAACTGTTGAAAACGTTTTTGGGAGATGCGATGGATCATTCAATATTCTCTTTCTTTTGTTGTTCAGTGAAATCACCCATGGGAATACTCAACTCATTTAATTCATGTTCAATTCATAACTACATTTTTTTTTTCAATTGGAAGGATGTAATCATTTGTAGTTATGTATACTCATGATAAGGTAAAAGGTTTCTGTTTCTGTCTCCATATGATATGGTAAATATATCCAATGCAAAAAAATCTACATTTAAATTGTATTAATATTAATTTGCATATATTTCCGTTAATTCCCATATATTCCCACGGAGAGTTTCCACCTCTGAATATTCCCCAAAATGTGCAACCCTACTCTCTCATAACCTCAACGAACTCAGGCGACATGAATGCGTCAAGTAGAATAATAAATACAAGATTTATTAGTGGCAGAAAGTTTAAGACATTCCTCACAATGTTGATTTCGTGCTGCAAATGAACAACTTTTTGGCGGTTTTGCATTGGATATATTTACCAATACTGAGATGAGAACTGAATCATGAAAATGGGATGGAATATATAGTTGGGGGTGGCTCTCCCTCCCTCTCGTATGGGTAGAGAAGGCTGTGTCTGCTTTGCTGTGATAGGAGTTGCAGACTGATGGAGTGTAGCGGAGTAGGCGGCAGTGTACTACGTGCCATAAATCAAGTCTGAACTGTCTCAACAGAGTCTGAGAAAAAAGGCATTTTGGTGTCGGCTGTAGAGACTGTTTACCTCCTCTTATTCTCTTGGGAACAACAGGATTCCGACCAGGGAGCTGCGTAAGGTAAGCGGCACGGGGAGGGGATAGAGCAACGAGAGAGAGATAGAGACGGGCGCATAAACTCGTTTGGCCACATAGGTCTCTTCTCATTTATAATCAGCGTGCGCTTGTTCTTCGAGGGTTATGTAGGGTTTATTATCGACCCTGTACACACTGAAAGCTGTTTGGTCTGTCTGTGTCCTATCCATTATTCGAGGAGCAGTTGGAAGATTTTGTGGATGTGGACCAGAGCCATATTGTTCTAAATATATGGCTATGATGTGGACTAGTATTATGTTTTGTTCACACCGGGAGTTTTAACTCGCCGGAGTGAACAAAGGTGCGCCTTTTGTGGGTGGGGGGGTGGGGGGGGTTGTCGTGTTTTTTTGATTGCGCGGATTGAATTATATTTTGAGGATATAAAGTTAATCTGTATAAGTGTGTGTGTCATCAATGCAATGTTCCACAATGCATAGCTGTAGGCTAGTAAATGTTATTATTGAATCAGGATGGATGTGGGCAATTGTAAATCATGTTTTTCAAATGTTTGTTTTTTTGCACACGAAAAAATATTGTAGTTGGTAGAGCAGATGATAAAGTCAGTTTTATGTGATATTTTTTTAAATAATTGGCATGCTTGTTATTATGTTGATTTCCAGCATATCTAATGTATCAAATTAGTTAGGGAAATAAAAACAGTGACTGGAGGTGAAATGAATGCCCTTGTTGCTCATTGAAACATTAGACCATTATTTGATGTTGCACATCATCAATCAGTATATTTACATAGTGCTAGTTGGGGGAATGAGAGAAAGCAGGGAAACACCATTGTCCTTCACCGGGAGGCAGCCAATGTCTCAGATTTATCAGCGATAACTCTCTTCTGTCTTCCTTTGCCCCTTCCCCTTTCACACAGTTTTACATCCTTGGCGCTGTGCTTTTGATGGCGTTCTTGCAGAAGACTGGAGACTACTGCCACGCGCAACATCCCAGAGCATAGACTGATCCAGGGGAGGATGCCCACTGCTTTGCCTTCTCAGCCTACTAACCTGCACTGAAGGGCTCCCTGCCTCCCAGGACTCTCCACCCCCTTAGATCTCTCACCGTAAGACCCTCTCTCAGGAACTCTAATGGGGTGATTGGACTAACTATTCCACTACTCTTCAGTGAAAGCCCCAAGCCCATGGCTACGCTCTTCCTCATCTAAACCAACCACAGTGACCCCAGAGGATCGACCAACCCGAGGGCGGATCTTTTCAAAGGAGGGAAAGGACTGAGAAGAGGATTGAAGAGGAGTTTTCGGAGGAGTTCAGCCCACCAGTTACCGTGGCGTCCGTGGTCCACCAGTTTGTGTCCCCTGTGCGTCCCTGTCCGTGTTGCATTCGCACCCCCAGCTGGGTAACGGTTGTCAACATGGCCCGTATGAACCGTCCGGCGCCTGCCGAGGTGTGCTACAAGAACATGCGGCTACTCATCACGCACAACCCCACCAACTCCACCCTGAACAGCTTCATCGAGGTGAGGACTGCTCTATCCAACCCTCTCTTACTCCCTTGTTCTTGTCTCTCCTTTATCTCTCTCTCATCTTCCCTCTTTGTTCTCTCTCTCCCTGTTCTCTCTCTCTCTCTCTGTTCTCTCTCTCTCTCTGTTCTCGATCTCTCTCTGTTCTCGATCTCTCTCTGTTCTCGATCTCTCTCTGTTCTCTCTCTCGCTCCCTGTTCTCTCTCTCGCTCCCTGTTCTCGATCTCGCTCCCTGTTCTCTCTCGCTCCCTGTTCTCTCCCTCTCGCTCCCTGTTCTCTCTCTCTCTCGCTCCCTGTTCTCTCTCTCTCTCGCTCCCCGTTCTCTCTCTCTCTCGCTCCCCGTTCTCTCTCTCTCTCGCTCCCTGTTCTCTCTCTCTCTCGCTCCCTGTTCTCTCTCTCTCTCGCTCCCTGTTCTCTCTCTCTCTCGCTCCCTGTTCTCTCTCTCTCTCGCTCCCTGTTCTCTCTCTCTCTCGCTCCCTGTTCTCTCTCTCTCTCGCTCCCTGTTCTCTCTCTCTCTCGCTCCCTGTTCTCTCTCTCTCTCGCTCCCTGTTCTCGCTCCCTGTTCTCGCTCCCTGTTCTCTCTCGCTCTCTGTTCTCTCTCTCTCGCTCTCTGTTCACTCTCTCTCGCTCCCTGTTCTCTCTCTCTCGCTCCCTGTTCTCTCTCTCTCGCTCCCTGTTCTCTCTCTCTCGCTCCCTGTTCTCGCTCCCTGTTCTCGCTCCCTGTTCTCGCTCCCTGTTCTCCCTGTTCTCTCGTTTTCTCGCTCTCTCTCTCGTTTTCTCTCTCTCGTTTTCTCTCTCGTTTTCTCTCTCTCTCGTTTTCTCTCTCTCTCGTTTTCTCTCTCTCGTTTTCTCTCTCTCTCGTTTTCTCTCTCCGTTTTCTCTCGTTTTCTCTCTCTCTCTCGTTTTCTCTCTCTCTCTCTCGTTTTCTCTCTCTCTCTCTCGTTTCTCTCTCTCTCTCTCTCGTTTTCTCTCTCTCTCTCGTTCTTTCTGCGCACGCGCGCTTTGGCTGCACTATTACATTATGTCGATACTGATCCAAGCCCCTCCTCCCCACACTGCTTATACACTGATAAAACAGTACAGAGGGATGATAACAACGGGCTCCTGATTTCACAAAGCCTCCGTTTCTATGGTGTCCTGGTGCAACCTTCGGACACCTTGCGGTGAGAGGAGCGTGCCGCACGGTCAGACAATAGCAGAACTACCGCTACACTTCTCAGAACAACGTGGGCCACAGGTGCCCTCTCACAGTGTACCGCGGACAGACACAGGTGCGCTCTCACAGTGTACCGCGGACAGACACAGGTGCGCTCTCACAGTGTACCGCGGACAGACACAGGTGCCCTCTCACAGTGTACCGCGGACAGACACAGGTGCGCTCTCACAGTGTACCGCGGACAGACACAGGTGCGCTCTCACAGTGTACCGCGGACAGACACAGGTGCGCTCTCACAGTGTACCGCGGACAGACACAGGTGCGCTCTCACAGTGTACCGCGGACAGACACAGGTGCGCTCTCACAGTGTACCGCGGACAGACACAGGTGCCCTCTCACAGTGTACCGCGGACAGACACAGGTGCCCTCTCACAGTGTACCGCGGACAGACACAGGTGCCCTCTCACAGTGTACCGCGGACAGACACAGGTGCCCTCTCACAGTGTACCGCGGACAGACACAGGTGCCCTCTCACAGTGTACCGCGGACAGACACAGGTGCGCTCTCAAAGTGTACCGCGGCGGAAGGACAGGCACAGGCAGACAGGCGGACGGACAGACACAGGCAGAACCCTTAAAATAACTCAATCAGACTCCTGTTTGTTTGTTTACTCCTGTTCTACCATATGAACATGTGCATGCAGACATATTGGCTCTATTTGTATACATACGTGTACCTCCCCTCCTCACACACACACACACACACACACACACACACACACACAGTGTGAGTTACTTTTCATCTAACTTGTCCCCTCCCTCCTCACACACACACAGTGCGAGTTACTTTTAACCTAACTTGTCCCCTCCCTCCTCACACACACACAGTGCGAGTTACTTTTAACCTAACTTGTCCCCTCCCTCCTCACACACACACAGTGCAAGTTACTTTTAACCTAACTTGTCCCCTCCCTCCTCACACACACACAGTGCAAGTTACTTTTAACCTAACTTGTCCCCTCCCTCCTCACACACGCACAGTGCGAGTTACTTTTAACCTAACTTGTCCCCTCCCTCCTCACACACACACAGTGTGAGTTACTTTTAACCTAACTTGCCCCCACCCCTCCCCCCTTAGGACCTTAAGAAGTACGGAGCCACGACGGTGGTGAGAGTGTGTGAGGTCACCTATGACAAGGCTCCGCTGGAGAAGGACGGCATCACCGTGGTGGTGAGTACAGCCCACAGTGTCACATGTCCCTCACATTTCCCTGTGAAGAGTAGAGTGTCTCAGACAGGACTTCCCTTACTGATTCCCCCGAAAGACACGACGAGGGAGGGAAGGAGGGGGCAGAGTGTTATCAAACAAACTGCTCTGTGTTCAGTGGGGGCTGAGGTAGATGGGCGGGGGGGGGGCAAATTCCTGGAGCACACCCGGTCCTTATATGCACGTAAACACAGGCACACATGCATAAGTACTGATATACACCCAACATCCTGATAACAGCCAATACCCCTTCGAAGACTCATCTGGATCACCCCTAAACACACAACTCGGACCAGTATCTGTATCTGAACTCGAAGACACTGTTTCTGATTACCCATACGTCAACGTTCCATCGTTGCCATGGCAGCTGCAGAGCCTGGTTACTCCACACGGCCTCCACATCTCCATTTTTTTCTCTCTCTCCAGTTACGTAAGCTCTAATCTTGTTGCCAGACACTTCCACCCAAATGGGAGAAGAGTCTGGTGGTCCAATGTGTCAAACTGGGCCTTTGTTAGCCCAATACTGAAATATATTGGCTTTATCTCCCACAACACACAATGATGACAAATACTTTACTCAGTAGGTCACCCCCATTGAATTATATGGTCACTCCCACTAAGGCCAACTTTTAATCGTTGATATCCCAGTCTTATATGCGCCATGCGCAATAGCCTGGGGACGAGGTTAAGTAAACACAAGACCCTGGATTTTTGTTTACGTGAAGGAAATACTTAGCTTTCTGCCAGAACCCTGGAAAACATTGAGGATCATGGCAATTGGCAATAGCTCTCCAGCATCCAGAAAAACAGAAGTGAATGCCTGGGAGGGGGTAGCCTTTGTCTCGGGGGCGTCATGCACCCCAAAAATCTGAGGGGGCACAAAGTACATGAGGACGGCTGGGGGGGATGTCTGGAGTGGGGCTAGGCCCCCTGTCCTGAAGTTGGAGAATTTCAAATTTTTCGAAAACCTGAAACCGTTTTTGCTCTGCAGAGTGGTCACTAGCTGGCACAGCCACAAAGTCATACAATCTGATTCTAACCTTAACCACACTGCTAACCCTAATGCCTAACCCTAACCACACTGCTAACCCTAATGCCTAACCCTAACCACACTGTTAACCCTAATGCCTAACCCTAACCACACTGTTAACCCTAATGCCTAACCCTAACCACACTGCTAACCCTAATGCCTAACCCTAAACCACACTGCTAACCCTAATGCCTAACCCTAACCACACTGCTAACCCTAATGCCTAACCCTAACCACACTGCTAACCCTAATGCCTAACCCTAACCACACTGTTAACCCTAATGCCTAACCCTAACCACACTGCTAACCCTAATGCCTAACCCTAACCACACTGCTAACCCTAATGCCTAACCCTAACCACACTGTTAACCCTAATGCCTAACCCTAACCACACTGCTAACCCTAATGCCTAACCCTAACCACACTGCTAACCCTAATGCCTAACCCTAACCACACTGCTAACCCTAATGCCTAACCCTAACCACACTGTTAACCCTAATGCCTAACCCTAACCACACTGTTAACCCTAATGCCTAACCCTAACCACACTGCTAACCCTAATGCCTAACCCTAAACCACACTGCTAACCCTAATGCCTAACCCTAACCACACTGCTAACCCTAATGCCTAACCCTAACCACACTGCTAACCCTAATGCCTAACCCTAACCACACTGCTAACCCTAATGCCTAACCCTAACCACACTGCTAACCCTAATGCCTAACCCTAACCACACTGCTAACCCTAATGCCTAACCCTAACCACACTGCTAACCCTAATGCCTAACCCTAACCACACTGTTAACCCTAATGCCTAACCCTAACCACACTGCTAACCCTAATGCCTAACCCTAACCACACTGCTAACCCTAATGCCTAACCCTAACCACACTGCTAACCCTAATGCCTAACCCTAACCACACTGCTAACCCTAATGCCTAACCCTAACCACACTGCTAACCCTAATGCCTAACCCTAACCACACTGTTAACCCTAATGCCTAACCCTAACCACACTGTTAACCCTAATGCCTAACCCTAACCACACTGCTAACCCTAATGCCTAACCCTAACCACACTGCTAACCCTAATGCCTAACGCTAACCACACTGCTAACCCTAATGCCTAACCCTAACCACACTGTTAACCCTAAGGCCTAACCCTAACCACACTGCTAACCCTAATGCCTAACCCTAACCACACTGCTAACCCTAATGCCTAACCCTAACCACACTGCTAACCCTAATGCCTAACCCTAACCACACTGCTAACCCTAATGCCTAACCCTAACCACACTGTTAACCCTAATGCCTAACCCTAACCACACTGCTAACCCTAATGCCTAACCCTAACCACACTGCTAACCCTAACCACACTGTTAACCCTAATGCCTAACCCTAACCACACTGCTAACCCTAATGCCTAACCCTAACCACACTGCTAACCCTAATGCCTAACCCTAACCACACTGCTAACCCTAATGCCTAACCCTAACCACACTGCTAACCCTAATGCCTAACCCTAACCACACTGCTAACCCTAATGCCTAACCCTAACCACACTGCTAACCCTAATGCCTAACCCTAACCACACTGCTAACCCTAATGCCTAACCCTAACCACACTGCTAACCCTAATGCCTAACCCTAACCACACTGCTAACCCTAATGCCTAACCCTAACCACACTGCTAACCCTAATGCCTAACCCTAACCACACTGCTAACCCTAATGCCTAACCCTAACCACACTGCTAACCCTAATGCCTAACCCTAACCACACTGTTAACCCTAATGCCTAACGCTAACCACACTGTTAACCCTAATGCCTAACCCTAACCACACTGCTAACCCTAATGCCTAACCCTAACCACACTGCTAACCCTAATGCCTAACCCTAACCACACTGCTAACCCTAATGCCTAACCCTAACCACACTGTTAATCCTAATGCCTAACCCTAACCACACTGCTAACCCTAATGCCTAACCCCAACCACACTGCTAACCCTAATGCCTAACCCTAACCACACTGCTAACCCTAATGCCTAACCCTAACCACACTGTTAACCCTAATGCCTAACCCTAACCACACTGTTAACCCTAATGCCTAACCCTAACCACACTGCTAACCCTAATGCCTAACCCTAACCACACTTTTAACCCTAATGCCTAACCCTAACCACACTGTTAACCCTAATGCCTAACCCTAACCACACTGTTAACCCTAATGCCTAACCCTAACCACACTGTTAACCCTAATGCCTAACCCTAACCACACTGTTAACCCTAATGCCTAACCCTAACCACACTGCTAACCCTAATGCCTAACCCTAACCACACTGTTAACCCTAATGCCTAACCCTAACCACACTGTTAACCCTAATGCCTAACCCTAACCACACTGCTAACCCTAATGCCTAACCCTAACCACACTGCTAACCCTAATGCCTAACCCTAACCACACTGCTAACCCTAATGCCTAACCCTAACCACACTGTTAACCCTAATGCCTAACGCTAACCACACTGTTAACCCTAATGCCTAACCACACTGCTAACCCTAATGCCTAACCCTAACCACACTGCTAACCCCAATGCCTAACCCTGACCACACTGCTAACCCTAATGCCTAACCCTAACCACACTGTTAACCCTAATGCCTAACCCTAACCACACTGCTAACCCTAATGCCTAACCCTAACCACACTGCTAACCCTAATGCCTAACCCTAACCACACTGCTAACCCTAATGCCTAACCCTAACCACACTGTTAACCCTAATGCCTAACCCTAACCACACTGTTAACCCTAATGCCTAACCCTAACCACACTGCTAACCCTAATGCATAACCCTAACCACACTGTTAACCCTAATGCCTAACCCTAACCACACTGTTAACCCTAATGCCTAACCCTAACCACACTGTTAACCCTAATGCCTAACCCTAACCACACTGTTAACCCTAATGCCTAACCCTAACCACACTGTTAACCCTAATGCCTAACCCTAACCACACTGCTAACCCTAATGCCTAACCCTAACCACACTGTTAACCCTAATGCCTAACCCTAACCACACTGTTAACCCTAATGCCTAACCCTAACCACACTGCTAACCCTAATGCCTAACCCTAACCACACTGCTAACCCTAATGCCTAACCCTAACCACACTGCTAACCCTAATGCCTAACCCTAACCACACTGTTAACCCTAATGCCTAACCCTAACCACACTGTTAACCCTAATGCCTAACCCTAACCACACTGCTAACCCTAATGCCTAACGCTAACTTTAAATTAAGATTTTTTTTAAAAAGCACAATTCTGTTGTCATTAATTTTTATGATAGAGCCAATATTGACTTTGCAGTTGGCCCATCTAACACCCAGTTCTGCCTCCAGGGTAAGATTCAAATCAAATTGTATTTGTCACATGTGCCGAATACAACAGTGAAATGCTTACTTACAAGCCCTTAATGAACAATGCTTTAAGAAGTTAAGAAAAAAAATACAAATAAGTATACATTTTTCTTTTTAGTGAAAGTAACAAATAATTAAACTGCAGCAGTAAAATAACAAGCGAGGCTATATACTGGGGGTACCGGTGTGGGAGCACTGGAGGTAATATGCACATGTAGAGTTAAAGTGACTATGCATAGATTATAAACAGCGAGTAGCAGCAGCGTAAAATAGGGGTCTGTGTATTCAGGAGTCTTAGCTATTCAGGAGTCTTATGGCTTGGGGGTAGAAGCTTTTAAGAAGCCTTTTGGACCTCGACTTGGCGCTCCGGTACCGCTTGCCGTGCGGTAGCAGAGAGAACCGTCCATGACTAAGGTGGGTGGAGTCTTTGACAATTTTTAGGCCTTCTTCTGACACCGCCTGATATAGAGGTCCTGGATGGCAGGCAGCTTGGCCCCAGTGATGTACTGGGCCGTATGTTCTACCCTCTGTAGTGCCTTGCGGTCGAAGGCCGAGCAGTTGCCACTCCGGGCAGGATGCTCTCGATGGTGCAGCTGTAGAACCTTGTTGAGGATCTGAGGAACCATGACCAAATCTTTTCAATCTCCTGAGGCGGAATAGGCTTTGTCGTGCCCTCTTTACAACTGTCTTAGTGTGTTTGGGCCATGGTAGTTTGTTGGTGATGTGGACACCAAGGAGCTTGAAGCTCTCAACCTGTTCCACTACAGCCTTGTTGATGAGAATGGGGGTGTGCTCGGACCTCCTTTTCCTGTAGTCCACAATCATCTCCTTTGTCTTGATTACGTTGAGGGAGAGGTTGTTGTCCTGGCACCACACGACCAGGTCTCTGAACTCCTCCCTATAGGCTGTCTCATCGGTGATCAGGCCTACCAATGTTGTGTCATCTGCAAACTTGTTGTTGGTGTTGGTGAGTCGTGCCTGGCCATGCAGTCATGAGTGAACAGGGAGTACAGGAGGGGACTGGGCACGCAGCCCTGAGTGGCCCCCGTGTTGAGGATCAGCGTTGCGGATGTGTTGTTCCCTACCCTGCTAGAAAAACAGTCCTGTAGCTTAGCTTCTGCTTCATCTGGCCACTTTCTTATTGATCTAGTCACTGGTGCTTCCTGATTTAGTTTTTTCTTGTAAGCAGGAATCAGGAGGATACAATTATGTTTAGATTTACCAAATGGAGGGCGAGGGAGATCTTTGTATGCATCTGTGTGGAGGAAAGGTGGTCTAGAGTTTATTTATTTAATTCCACCCCCCCCCCCCCCCCCCCCTCTGGTTGCACATTTAACATGCTGATAGAAATGAGGTAAAACTGATTTGAGTCTCCCTGCATTAAAGTCCCAGCCACTAGGAGCTCCCCCTCTGGATTAGCATTCTCCTGTTTGCTTATGGCCACATACAGCTCATTGAGTGCGGTCTTAGTGCCAGCATCGGTCTGTGGTGGTATATAGACAGCTATGAAAAATATAGATGTAAATAGACCGCTCCTGCTGTCTCTAGAGTTGAAAACAGCAGGTCTGGGACAGGTAGCACATCCGGTGAACAGGTCAGGGTTCCATAGCCGCAGACAGAACAGTTGAAACTGGAGCAGCAGCACGGCCAGGTGGACTGGGGACAGCAAGGAGTCATCATGCCAGGTAGTCCTGAGGCATGGTCCTAGGGCTCAGGTCCTCCGAGAGAGAGAGGGAGAGAAAGAAAGAGAGAAAGAGAGAATTAAAGAGAGCATACTTAAATTCATACAGGACACCGGATACGACAGGAGAAATACTCCAGATATAACAGACTGACCCTAGCCTCCCGACACAAACTACTGTAGCATAAATACTGGAGACTGAGACAGGAGGGGTCAGGAGACACTGTGGTCCCATCCGACGATACCCCGGACAGAGCCAAACAGGCAGGATATAACCCCACCCACTTTGCCAAAGCACAGCCCCCACACCACTAGAGGGATATCTTCAACCACCAACTTACCATCCTGAGACAAGGCCAGGTATAGCCCACAAATATCTCAATCATAGGACCTACTGAAGAGATGAGTCTTCAATAAAGACTTCAAGGTTGAGACCGAGTCTGCGTCTCTCATATGGGTAGGCAGACCATTCCATAAAAATGGAGCTCTATAGGAGAAAGCCCGGCCGCCAGCTGTTTGTTTAGAAATTCTAGGGACAATTAGGAGGCCTGCGTCTTGTGACCGTAGCTTACGTGTAGGTATGTACGGCCGGACCAAATCAGAGAGATAGGTAGCAGCAAGCCTATGTAATGCTTTGTAGGTTAGCAGTAAAACCTTGAAATCAGCCCTTGCCTTAACAGGAAGTCAGTGTAGGGAGGCTAGCACTGGAGTAATATGATCAAATGTTTTGGTTCTAGTCAGGATTCTAGCAGCCGTATTTAACACTAACGGAAGTCTATTTAGTGCTTTATCTGGGTAGCCAGAAAGTAGAGCATTGCATTAGTCTAATCTAGAAGTAACAAAAGCATGGATACATTTTTCTGCACCATTTTTGGGCAGAAAGTTTCTGATTTTTGCAATGTTACGTAGATGGAAAAAAGCTGTCCTTGAAACAGTCTTGATATGTTCTTCAAAAGAGAGATCAGGGTCCAACGCCGAGATCCTTCAGTTTTATTTGAGACGACTGTACAACCATCAAGATTAATTATCAGATTCAACAGAAGATCTCTTTGTTTCTTGGGACCTACAACAAGTATCTCTGTTTTGTCCAAGTTTAAAAGTAGAACATTTGAAGCTATCCACTTCCTTATGTCTGAAACACAGGCTTCCAGCGAGGGCAATTTTGGGGCTTCACCATGTTTCATTGAAATGTACAACTGTGTGTCATCCGCATAGCAGTGAAAGTTAACATTATGTTTCCGAATGACATCACCAAGAGGTAAAATATATAGTGAAAACAATAGTGGTCCTAAAATGGAACCTTGAGGAACACTGAAATTTACAGTTGATTTGTCAAGAGGACAAACCATTCACAGAGACAAACTGATATCTTTCCAACAGATAAGATCTAAACCAGGCCAGAACTTTTCCGTGTAGACCAATTTGGGTTTCCAATCCCTCCAAAAGAATGTGGTGATCGATGGTATCAAAAGCAGCACTAGGGTCTAGGAGCACGAGGACAGATGCAGAGCACAAGGACAGATGCAGAGCCTCTGTCTGACGCCATTTAAAAGTAATTTGCCATCTTCACAATGCAGTCTCAGTGCTTTGATGCGGTCTAAAACCAGTCTGAAGCGTTTCGTATACATTGTTTATCTTCTGGAAGGCCGTGAGTTGCTGCGCAACAGCTTTTTCAAATTTTTTTGAGAAGGATGGGATATTCGATATAGGCCGATTTAAAAAAAAAAAGAAAAAGTTTTTTATATTTTCTGGGTCAAGGTTTGGCTTTTTCAAGAGAGGCTTTATTACTGCCACTTTTTTAGTGAGTTTAGGACACATCCGGTGGATAGAGAGATGTTTATTATGTTCAACATAGGAGGGCCAAGCACAGGAAGCAGCTCTTTCAGTAGTTTAGTTGGAATAGGGTCCAGTATGCAGCTTGAAGGTTTGGAGGCCATGATTATTTTCATCAGTGTGTCAAGAGATATAGTACCAAAACACTAGCCTGTGTTTTAGTAGCCTGAAATGGCTTCTTGGTAGCTAGTTGGCTGGGCTAGCTAAAGCCAACTTCATACAATTGCTAGGTGGCTAGTAGTATTACAGATACATTTATTTGATTTTAAACAGGACTAATCTGAGGGAGCACGTGCCCCCTATGGGAATGACACCTCTGCTACCTCCCACCCTCTCCTTTATCTCTATAGGGATATTGGGGAAATCTGGAGAGATCTTGTCAAAGGGCTCGGACTCTATTAAGCAATCAGCTGTCCAGTGCTCCAAAATATTGACAACAACAATGAAGCTAGGGCCAGACAGATGGATAGAGCTGTACTCTGTTATCATAGCTCTATCTGTCTGGCCTGCAGGGTGTTTTGCCTAGAACTCCGCTCACATGGACGGAGACCTGGGAAGATGGCTGTTCTTCTTAAAGGCTGCTTCAACTGTTGAATAACTGTTGTAATAGGGAAGAAACAGGTGATGTGACGTTTTTCAGTTGAAGTGTAAACTAATTTGGGATATCGCTGTTAACTAGGAATTGATTATGGTGAATTGTTATAGTGAATTGTATGTTTATTCAATATCTCCACTGTGATTTGATGCTCTGGAGGCAGTGAGTTGCCTTGGCTACAGGATTTCACAGCTAGGGTCTCATAATTGGATAGTTAATGTGAACAGTGTGTTCTGTGTGTTGAGAGCATGGTATTGGAGCAGGTCATCTTGTATCTATGACATTCTAAAAAGCATTCCGAGGTCACGTTGACCGGAACGGAAGCCTGTGTGTGTGTGTGTGTGTGTGTGTGTGTGTGTGTGTGTGTGTGCCAGCATGCGAGGTGAGTGTGCGTGTGATCATACCTCGTTTCCGGAGTAGGCCAGTGCTGCTGTTGTTGAGCCCATATTACCTCAGCCAACATCATGCAGCAGCTTACAACATGTACTACGCTGCAAATATTTAGCCTTCAGGAGCTGATGCTAGAAAGCCTAGGAAAACAGTAAGACACGGCCCAAGGCAAATAAATAGCCTAACCACCAAATGAGAGATGGTCTGTTTTGGTGGTGGCTGCCGCCTAAGCTGCCTGGTAGGGATTGTGTGTGTGTTTGTGGGGGTAAGAGGCTCTTGGTCTCTGCTTCCTCATGAAAGGCCAACTCCCTCCTCTGTTAGGTGTTACTATGGTAATTCCACACTGTTTACTATAAATGACACACCTACAGTACCAGTCAAAAGTTTGGACACACCTGCTCATTCCAGGGTTTTTCTTAATTTTTTACTATTTTCTACATTGTAGAATAATAGTGAAGAAAAAAAAAATATGACATAACACATGGAATCATGTCGTAACCAAAAAAGATTTTAAACAAATCAAAATAGATTTTATATTTGAGATTCTTCAAAGTAGCCACCTGTTGCCTTGATGACAGCTTTGCACACTCTTGGCATTCTCTCAACCAGCTTCATGAGGTATTCACCTGGAATGCATTTCAATTAACAGGTGTGCCTTAAGTTAATTTGTGAAATGTCATTCCTTAATGTGTTTGAGCCAATCAGTTGTGTTGTGACAAGGGGTGGTTTACAGAAGATGGCCCTATTTGGTAAAAGACCAAGTCCATATTTTGGCAACACCATAATATGAAACAACAGTCCATCATTACTTTAAGACATGAAGATCAGTCAATCCGGAACATTTCAAGAACTTTGAACATTTCTTCAAGTGCAGTCGCAAAAACCATCAAGCGCTATGATGAAACTGGCTCTCATGAGGACCGCCACAGGAAAGTAAGACCCAGAGTTAGCTCTGCTGCAGAGGATAAGTTCATTAAAGTTACCAGCCTCAGACATTGCAGCCCAAATAAATGCTTCACAGAGTTCAAGTATCAGACACATCTCAACATCAACTGTTCATAGGAGACTGTAAATCAGGCCTTCATGGTCGAATTGCTGCAAAGAAAACAGTACTAAAGGACACCACTAAGAAGAATATACTTACTTGGGCCAAGAAACACGAGCAATGGACATTAGACTGGTGGAAATCTGTCCTTTTTGTCTTATCCGAAATGTTATATTTTTGGTTCCAACCGTCGTGTCTTTGTGAGACGCAGAGTAGGTGAACAGATGATCTCCGCATGTGTGGTTCCCAACCGTGAGGCATGGAGGAGGAGGTGTGATGGTGTGGGGGAGCTTTGCTGGTGACACTGTCAGTGGTTTATTTATAATTCAATGCACACTTAACCAGCATGGCTACCACAGCGTTCTGCAGCGATATGCCATCCCATCTGGTTTGCGCTTAGTGGGACTATCATTTGTTTTTCAACAGGACAAAGACCCAACACACCTCCAGGCTGTGTAAGGGCTATTTGACCAAGAAGGAGAGTGATGGAGTGCTGCATCAGATGACCTGGCCTCCACAATCATCTGACCTCAACCCAATTGAGATGGTTTGGGATGAGTTGGACTGCAGAGTGAAGGAAAAGCAGCCAACAAGTGTTCAGCGTATGTGGGAACTCCTTCAAGACTGTTCCAGGTAAAGCTGGTTGAGAGAATGCCAAGAGTGTGCAATGCTGTCAAGGCAAAGGGTGGCTACTTTGAAGAATGTGAAATCTAAAATATATTTTGATTTGTTTAACACTTCAGGTTACTACATGATTCCATGTGTTTTTTCATAGTTTTGATGTCTTCACTATTATTCTACAATGTAGATTATAGTAAACATAAAGAAAAACCCTGGAATGAGTAGGTGTGTCCAAACGTTTGACTGGAACTGTATTTGGGACTATTGTGGAGATGTATGAGTTAGTGATACTTTTTAAACGCTCCCTAGACAGCCAGCCCTCCCTGGAGATCAACAGACCCTGGGTCCAGACTACTGTGACTGTAGATCAATAGGCCCTGGGTCCAGACTACTGTGACTGTAGATCAACAGGCCCTGGGTCCAGACTACTGTGACTGTAGATCAACAGGCCCTGGGTCCAGACTACTGTGACTGTAGATCAACAGGCCCTGGGTCCAGACTACTGTGACTGTAGATCAACAGGCCCTGGGTCCAGACTACTGTGACTGTAGATCAACAGGCCCTGGGTCCAGACTACTGTGACTGTAGATCAATAGGCCCTGGGTCCAGACCACTGTGGCTGATACTCATTCCAAAATCATGGGCATTAATATGGAGTTGGGCCCCCCACATGGAGTTGGGGACCTTTACACCACTCCAGCCAACACTTGGCATTGCGCATGGTGATCTTAGGCTTGTGTGCAGCTGTTCGGCCGTGGAAACCAATTTCATGAAGCTCCTGACAAAGTTATTGTGCTGACGTTGCTTTCAGAGGCAGTTTGGAACTCTAGTAAGTGTTGCAACTGAGGACCGATGATTTTTACACGCTTCAGCACTTGGCGGTCCCGTTCTGTGAGCTGGTGTGGCCACTTCGCGGCTGAGCTGTTGTTGCTCCACTTCAAAACACGGTTCAGCTCTATTAGGGCAGAAATTTGACAAACTGACTTGTTGGAAAGGTGGCATCCTATGACTGTGCCATGTCAAAAGTCACTGAGCTCTTCAGTAAGGCCATTCTACTGCCAATGTTTGTCTATTGAGATTTCATTGCTGTGTACTTGATTTTATACACCTGTCAGCAACGGGCTTGACTGAAATAGCCAAATCCACTAATTTGAAGGGGTGTCCACATACTTTTATTCAGTGCCTTCGGAAAGTATTCAGACCCCTTGACATTTTCCACATTTTGTTACATTACAGCCTTATTCTAAAATGTATTAAATACTTTTCCCCCTCATCAATCTCCACAAAATACCCTAAAATGACAAAACAAAGACAGGTTTTTAGACATTTTTGCAAATTTTATGTATATATTTTTTTCAACATACAGTTGAAGTTTACATACACCTTAGCCAAATACATTTAAACTCAGTTTTTCACAATTTCTGACATTTCATCCTAGTAAAAATTCCAGGTGAGGGCTTTGTGATGGCAACTCCAATACCTTGACTTTGTTGTCCTTAAGCCATTTTGCCACAACTTTGGAAGTATGCTTGGGGTCACTGTCCATTTGGAACCAAGCTTTAACTTCCTGACTGATATCTTGATGTTGCTTCAATATATCCACATAATTTTCCATCCTCATGAAGCCATCTATTTTGTGAAGTGTACCAGTACCAGTTCCTCCTGCAGCAAAGCACCCCCACAACATGATGCTGCCACCCCGTGCTTCACGGTTGGGATGGTGTTCTTTGGCTTGCAAGCCTCCCCCTTTTTCCTCCAAAACTATAGTTTGTTAACAAGAAATTTGTGGAGTGGTTGAAAACGACTTTTAATGACTCCAACCTAAGTGTATGTAAACTTCCGACTTCAACTGTACCTTATTTACATAAGTATTCAGACCTTCAGACCTTTTGCTATGAGATTCGAAATTGAGCTCAGGTGCATCCTGTTTAAATTGATCATCCTTGATGTTTCTACTACTTGATTGGAGTCCACCTGTGATAAATTAAATTGATTGGACATGATTTCGAAAGGCAAACAACTGTCTACATAGGGTCCTACAGTTGACAGTGCATGTCAGAGCAAAAACCAAGCCATGAGGTTGAAGGAATTGTCCATAGAGCTCCGAGACAGGATTGTGGCGAGGCACAGATCTGGGGAAAGGTACCAAAACATTTCTGCAGCATTGAATGTCCCCAAGGACACGGTGGATTCCATCATTTTTTAATGGAAGAAGTTTGGAACCACCAAGACTCTCTTCCTAGAGCTGGCCAAACTCAGCAATCGGGGGAGAAGGGTCAGGGAGGTGACCAAGAAACCGATGGTCACTCTGACAGAGCTCCAGAGTTCTTACGTGATGATGGGAGAACCTTCCAGAAGGACAAACCATCTTTGCAGCATTCCACCAATCAGACCTTTATGGTAGAGTGGTCAAACGGAAGCCACTACCCCGTAAAAAGCACATGACAGCCTGTCTGGAGTTTTCCAAAAGGCAACTATAGATTCTCAGACCATGAGAAACAAGATTGAACTCTTGGGCCTGAATTCCAGCACCACGTCTGGAGGAAACCTGGCACCATCCCTACGGTGAAGCATGGTGGTGGCAGCATCATGGTGTGGGGATGTTTTTTCAGCAGGGTTGTTCATCAATTTTAGAATAAGGCTGTAACGTAACAAAATGTGAAGGGGTCTGAATACTTTCCGATTGCACTGTGTGTATATATAGTGTATCTTGTTGCGCTTTGTAAGCACAGATCTAAAATGCTTCTTATTGTAATTTCTGCTTGGCATCATACTAATTCTGTGCTTCAGATGAGCAGACAGCGCTCTAACTGATTTGTACTGTAGCTACTGTTCTCTGGTGCTTTTCTAATAGGCAGCCTATTTCTCAGGTAAAATGCAAGATTAACTTTAAGCAAAAAATTGGAAATATAGCTGGCTACATTATGTTTATGATAGGCCTACACATTAGAATTATGATGGACATGCGTAGTGTTAGCTTTTTCATTGTAAGCTCATATACCTTCGGCTGCCAGCCAAATAGCATTGCACTTCTGTTGTGATCTGATGAAAATGAATCTATTTTCTGCTGAATGTGTTGCATTAATGCATTTTCTGTGAAGGGAAACTATAGTTGCAAAAAAACTTTCAACATAAAATGCGACCCCTGTCAATACACAGCCGGACTCACCTGCTCCCGCTTTCTCACGTTGTGCTACTTACTAACAAACACGTGACTGGATAAACTGTTCTGGGGAACTAAGTAAGCATCATAATGTGCCTGGTGAAATGAAGAACGCAATCTGCTTTATCTCCTAATGAATTACACAAGTTAACTGCAGATATTTACTTAAAAAAATAGCTACAAATATTAAAATGTATTGAAAAACTTCAAAATAAATAGTTTCAATGGTATTGAAAAACCATCCCAAATACCCTGGTATACTGTATATATGGTATACCGCCCAATCCTAGTGTGCTTGGCATTGCAGTGGCATGCAAACCAATGTTTTCCCCACTGTGGTCACCTGAACTTTCATTTTAAACAACTTTGTGAAGCTTAGAAAATGACAAAAGAGAACACTTCCAGTACAGTCAACACAACATTCCAAAGTGCTATGCATGAGATTCCAAACCATACTATTTCCCAGGAGCATCGTGTCATTAATGCTCGAACACATCGCACCGAAAGTAGATCTAGTGTTAATCTGACGATCGTTTTCACAAGATTCTACATGTAAAATCAGCGCGCTAATTATGTTTAGAGGTGCTAAGTACTCTCAGCCAGCAAATGCTATTGGTGTGTCTGAGCCCTAAGGCCGCAGTCTATCTCTCTCTCTCCCTCCCCAGGACTGGCAGTTTGACGACGGCGCGCCCCCTCCCTCTAAGGTGGTGGAGGACTGGCTGAGTCTGCTAAGGTCCCGTTTCCTAGAGGATCCAGGCTGCTGCGTAGCTGTGCACTGTGTGGCTGGACTGGGCAGGTGAGGGGACCAGCTCAGTTGGTAGAGCATGGTGCTCATAACACCAGGATAGTGGGTTTGTTTCCCGGGACCACCTATATTTAAAATGTATGCACACATGACTGTAAGTCACTTTGGGTATATGCATCTGCTAAATGGCTATTATTATTATTATTATTATTATTATTATTATTATTATTATTATTATTATTATTATTATTATTATTATTATTGATACGCTGTATTAGGGGACCAGTAGGATGCTCTGTAGTGAATGGACAACCGTGTTTGAGTATTCATGCATATCATTGCCTATAATCAGATCAAGGGGACATTTTTGATTTAAGGTTAACAAGGTATCACACGGAACTGGATCCAAAGAGGTTGTGTTGACTGCCACTGAGCTTTGCACAGTGCTTACCAAGTTTATCTGCCAGTCAGTTGGTTAAACCTGGGTCAAGGGAGGCTCATTCTCACCCGACCCACACCTCTCCAGGTTCAAGGATAGGATAGGCACCTCTGGCTGCGTCCCAAGTGGCAG
The DNA here is from genome assembly GCF_045791955.1 of Oncorhynchus clarkii lewisi. Lineage (NCBI taxonomy): Eukaryota > Metazoa > Chordata > Actinopteri > Salmoniformes > Salmonidae > Oncorhynchus > Oncorhynchus clarkii. The sequence goes on from NC_092164.1 coordinate 60,319,851, forward strand.
CACTATATATGGTGCCGTTTGGGACACACCCATTGTTCATTTCTAGGGGAAAGAAAAGGGGCCTTCTGAGTAAGACAGATAATAGCGGCGAGTATCCTTCTAGCTCAGCGCTTCAGCGTGAGTTTTCCCAGTACCCACTCTTCCTCTACACAGCCACAATGAGGTAGCCTGGTCCCAGATCTGTGTGTGCTGGTGTGACAATAACCAAAGGAGTCAAGAAATCACAAAAAGATATGGGACCAGGCTAATGCGTAGCTGCCCACCCCATCAAACTGAACAACCTCTTCTAGACCGGTGTCTAGACCCCTCCCTGTCTCCCCTTCTCTCTGAGGGCTGGCTAGCTAGCTAGCCTAGCACTGGGCCAAAGTCAACACAAACAGACCCCTTGGTGCCCCCATGCTGCAGCAATTCAGTAATCCCACAGTATTATTAGAGGCACCGGGGGGGTGAAGTCTGAAGACGAAACAGGAAGGAGGCATTTGTTTTTGCGGTCCCCTCTTCACTGTACGTACGCTGGGCTCCTTCCATGACCTTTTAGCTGGGATCAGGCCCGACCCCAGTCGGAGCAGAGCGGGGGCCAATACCCTATAATTGAATCTGCTGTTCCATCCCATTCCATCTAGTGTTTATATCAGGCCCCAGCCCAGCAGCCCAGTAACTAGAGATGACCCTGGATCCACCCCTCTGTCTGCAGCAGGGATAGGCTAACTTTCCCTCCTGTCGTTTTGAAGCTGTGAAGGGAGAAAGTGAGCCATTCTAGCTAGCAACCACCTCACTGGGACATGTTTTTGAACAATAGGACAGTATTATACTGATCAGACTTTGTGTAAAGACACAGTGTGGCTGCTGCTCTTCTTCTTATTACACACAAACAAACAGTCCAACAGAATGTAGTAGGGGTAGAGTCATAAACCGAGTGACATGGGGGGAGGGGGCCCCCGCACCCCTGGCAGTCTGGTTTGGGGGCAGTATAACCCTGGCAGTCTGGTTTGGGGGCAGTATAACCCTGGCAGTCTGGTTTGGGGGCAGTATAACCCTGGCAGTCTGGGTTTGGGGGCAGTATAACCCTGGCAGTCGGGTTTGGGGGCAGTATAACCCTGGCAGTCTGGTTTGGGGGCAGTATAACCCTGGCAGTCTGGTTTGGGGGCAGTATAACCCTGGCAGTCTGGTTTGGGGGCAGTATAACCCTGGCAGTCTGGTTTGGGGGCAGTATAACCCTGGCAGTCTGGTTTGGGGGCAGTATAACCCTGGCAGTCTGGTTTGGGGGCAGTATAACCCTGGCAGTCTGGTTTGGGGGCAGTATAACCCTGGCAGTCTGGTTTGGGGGCAGTATAACCCTGGCAGTCGGGTTTGGGGGCAGTATAACCCTGGCAGTCTGGTTTGGGGGCAGTATAACCCTGGCAGTCTGGTTTGGGGGCAGTATAACCCTGGCAGTCTGGGTTTGGGGGCAGTATAACCCTGGCAGTCTGGTTTGGGGGCAGTATAACCCTGGCAGTCTGGTTTGGGGGCAGTATAACCCTGGCAGTCTGGTTTGGGGGCAGTATAACCCTGGCAGTCTGGTTTGGGGGCAGTATAACCCCATCTCTGACGCACATCTCCCTTCCCCAAGGAGCTAGCCTCAGCTTTTGAAATGGTGCCAATGTTTTCTTGGCCCAACTTATTTATTTTCATACGTTTCAAATGGAAAAGACTGTTTCAGCACCCTTTTTCTCTGAGCAGAGGCTCACTAAGAGGGGGTTACAGGCTTACGTTTAGGTTGTGTGTGTCTAACAGTAAAAACCTTAATGGCCCATGATTTGATTTGTTTTGAAACGTTCACAGAATATTGTGTCCCTGGTTTATTCTGAGACTGACACATCTTTATCCCCGCTCCTCATTAAAAAGACCCAAAACTCTGAGGTTATGGCGGAACGAGCCCCCTTAACCCTATTAGTAAGCAGTGTTGAGCTAAAGCTTTTGTGGATTCAACAGGTTAGTGGAAGTTAGTCTGGCTGAAAGCACATAGCTCTGTCTGTGCCTTGTAAGGGGATGCTCTGTTTGAGAAGGTTGTGTATGAGAGCACACTCACACACACAGCCATTGTCTCACACTTTGCCTTTCTATGTCCCACACACTCTGGGGGGAAGTTTTCATCTGGGTACAGATCTAGCTTCTCCTTCCCCAATCCTAAACATAACCATTAGTGGTGGAAATGCTAAACTGATCCCAGATCAGCATCTAGGAGCAACTTCACCCTCCATGTCCCAAGCTTTCACTGTTTCAGTAAAGGGCACCACTCACCAGCCGTACTCTGGCCCTCATATTCAGGAGTCACCACTGTCCTATCCAGCCACAGGTTATTCTGTTCTGTACAGTAAGGTATAGCAGTGCGCCCCCTATCTATCCCCTCTATTGTTCCCTGCCTAAAATAATTTTGGTTTCAATAGATAATTTTGGTGCCGGAGGGCCTGAATGAAGCTTTGGGACCCTTTGCATCCCATCTGGAAAGGAATCTAAGAAAGAAAGTCAACTTTCTATATCAGTTAGTGATGTGATTGTTTCTGACTGGCCTGCTGTGGATGTTCTGTCTTGGCAGAGCCCCGGTGCTGGTGGCGTTGGCACTGATCGAGAGTGGTATGAAATATGAGGATGCCATCCAGTTTATCAGACAGTGAGTATCCCTCACTCTCTTTCCGTCTTACTGTTCTTCTGTATTCTGCCAAACTCTCTTGATCTACTGCGGTCATGTTATGAAACTTGTTCCTCTTGCGTTCATTGTCATGGCTGTCAGACACACCTTTTTTGACTGATTTAAATGCTTATGAATCTGTCTGTTTTGAACAAGTGGCCCTAATTATTAGAGGATAAGAACCTCTACAGATGAGGTCTGTTGAGCTCAGTTCTCTTACTGTAGTTCGTTCTTGAATATCCATGTTTTTTTTGTTTTCCAGGAAGCGCCGAGGGGCGATCAACAGCAAGCAGCTGACCTACCTGGAGAAGTACCGACCCAAACAGAGACTGCGCTACAAAGACCCACACATCTTCAAGAACAAGTGCTGCATCATGTGACCCCCCCCCCCCCTCCCCCCAACCCCTCTCCTGCTCAGCCAATCATCTGCCTGCCACCGACTGATCTGACCCGAATGGATACCGATGACGACGGACGAGTCCACAGCCAATGCACTTTGTGACTGAACTTTTGAGAACTATTGGATTTATAAATCATGAACTGAGCTGAGCAGCTCCACCAAAGGAAGGGTGTGATGTCTCCCTGGTGCCTAATGACAGCGCTTACTGAGGGGGTCGATGGATCCAGCCAAGACCTCCTTGAATCTGACTTTTTATCCAAGAGCCAGGCGAAGGTAGCTTGGAATGGATGGTGGCAATAGGACGTTGACTCTCGCCACATTGAACTCCATCATAACCATTGGATGGTGCCTCGCCGCAAATGACTAGACTTGGTAATTGTACCTCCAACACCCCTTGCTACCAAATGGTGGTAGCGCCTCAACTCATGGTCTGAAAGACAGCCAGCTTTAGCTGTATGAATATAAAACCAATGTGAATCATGGGAATTTTTATTTATTTTTTTTGTGGCTGGTTGCCCTTTTTTGCCCTGCCTAGAGTAGGTACTGGGCTGTTCTGTTCACTCCTTGTTCCAATGACCTGATGATTACTGTAATATATTTTTGTCTTGATGCCCCTTTCTAGCTTGAATATTCAGTGGGCTTGCAGATGAGAACAGAGGGGTTGGGATGGTTATAGGGTGGGGTGCACTTGGATGATGACCAATAGGTTTATTTGTACTGTACCTCAATTTTGTAACTGATGTTAGGCTAGGTAGGACGGTTATTCACTTACACTGGCTCACGGGTGTATGGGAGGAAGCAGAGTTAAATTTCCCCTAGACTCTGATCTTGGGTCAGTTTTGCAGTTTCCCCACTAATGTTAAGGTTAGGATTTGGGGAGGGGAAGCTGATCCTAGATCTGTACCTAAGGGACAAAAAGCCACAAAGTGCTCTACGGTCATATCCTGTACTGAATACGTGTCCCTCTCTTTCTCTACCATACTCTTTGTTACAAGGTAGCTGTGCATTGAGTCTACGCGCAGGGAGTTAAATGCTGTTGCTGAATTCAAGGGTCACGTCAAAACACTTTGGTTTACCCCACCCACCCCCATTGGCATAGTTGGTTAGGCCAACCAGAATGAATGCACGTTCTGCGTTTCTTTTCTAGCCCAGTTTCTCTATCAGGTTAACTCTTGTGCAGGTGTAGTCAGTTTACACCTCACTAGACACACAGCCTTGTCTCTGTTCGCCGCATTGAAGTTGCCTTCCGTCTGCCTTTTGAAGAAACCACCTTCAGCTGTATAGAAATAAAGTGTTTGTCATGGAACTGCTCATTCCTGGTGCGATGAGCTGAGTGGGAGTAGTGTGAGACATTGGATTATGTAAGAGGAGCGTGAAAATATGACACAGCAGTAGCAGTCATCCACTTTGTTTTGATTGACTCACTACTTTAATTACTCTCCACGAAATGCTTCCACCTGCTGGACGTAATGAGTAGCTACAGGGTGTGGATATAACTTTGATGGACTCGATCCAAAATATGGTATAATTAGCTGTATTAATAAACTCTTATCAGAGTATGACAGTATTTCAAATCTCTGAACAGTAAAAATACCTGTTTTGCCAAGTAGATGGTGCCTTTGAGTTATGGGTTCACCTCAAGACTTACAAAGGGGGATTGACCTGAGGGAAAGGGCTTTCAAGAGCCCGGTTTATACCTGGTGTTAACATGTCTACACCTAAACATCTGGCCAAGATCAGGGGACGAGTAAAATAATTGATTGTGGTCAGATACTCTCCACCTTCAGAGATTGATTGGATGAAAAGGGCTTTATAAATACATTTGATTGATTGATTGATGAAAGAATCCCTTTCTCAAATTTGGTAGTCTCTACTGTGTGTAGGGGCCCATGCTCATATTCCATTCTTCCACTTCAGCAGAACCAGGGCCCTGTGATTCCTGGGCCCTGTTTCCCTTTCTAACCTTCCCCAGATGGGAGAGACTCTGGGCTAGCCTGGGAATCCAAACTGTTCGGTTTCGATTCCCAGGCTGTGTCCCAAATGGCACCCTGTCAAAAGTAGGATACTATATAGGGAATAGGGTGCTATTTAGAACTGATTCAGTAAAGGAGATCTGTATCAAATGAACCAGAAGACTTAAAACAATATCCTCCTTGTGACTCCCATCCCTGCTGCTGATGAATGCCCCCAACTGTAATGCCAGGGCTAGACTTGACAGTTCATGCAGCTTTTATATTCTAATCATGGAAATCTGAACAAGTCATGCATCTACACCTATATTTAAATGCATCCACAGTGTCTAGATGCCCTTTTCCCACGCTATATTCAAATGCAGTAGGCTAAATCTGACAACACAACAACTTGATGGCAGTAGCCAGCCTTTATGAAGCCACAAAACACATTCCTCAAAGGCTAGGCATGAAAAAAGGTCCCTCTTGCTCCAACAACACACCTTTATTGTGGGCGGAGTGTTGTTGCCACTGTATGTGGTGTCAGTAGCCTGTACGCATCAGCAATGTGTTCCACCAGATCTGTCTTTTCAATGTGATATTCGCATTCACATGTGGGCCAGGGCTTTTCCACTTAAACCTGCAACATGTCACTTTTTGGGCTACCTGACCAAATTCATATAGAAATGTGAGTTATAGATCTGTTTCTATGCGTCCTGTTAAGTGACATTTTTGCTTTGTTCACTAGGTTCAAAACAGCTGAAAATATTTCACAGCGGTTGAGATGGAACAATTACTCTACACCATACTTGTTTTATCACAAACTGAAAATAAGCAGACTATTAGAATGTTTGCAACCAGTTCATGGCTGAGCGATTTCTGCATAGTGCATAACCAAATCTACTGGGCAATGATTCAGTAGGGTACACCAAAGCAAAGGGTTTTGCTATAAAAAAAACCACTTATTGGATAAGTTCAGGTTGTAGCTCCCAGTAAAAAATAAAAGCCTTCATTTCCCCACCCGACAGATACTGAACCCTAGTCCTACCTTAGATTTGAGTAATTTAGCAGATACTTATCCAGAGAGCCTTGAGTGCAAACTCTTCTTCACCCACTGTTTGAGCTGCAGCCTCTCACAATAACTCTTATGAATCCATTTGAACTCATGATAACCCTTTAGCTACAGAGTGAAAAATTCCATTCCTGGGCTCATTAATTAAACAACCATGTAAGTATATATATCATTCAAATTGTACAAAAAAAGGAGATTCAATAATTAATCTTGGTGCTTTTCCGGAAGGTAAGAAACTAGCAGACTTAGGTTTCTATACGTGTGTGATCATTTATCATCTCAGCTTCAAACAAGTCAACTCCTCATTTAGTAAAACTGGGACAGTGAGGTCTCTTAAACTAAAGTAAAACAATGAGCCAGTGAAGTCTCAACTAGCCAGTAAACTACAACAACATGGGCTTATTGAACACATTTTATAAACACAATGTCATATGTCACCTTAACTCTTGTACAAAATGGTTGTTCAATGAGCCTTGAATAGCCACAACTAAATAACAAGCATAATCATTGTGAAAATGCCTCGTGATAAGAACATTACGAATAACATTGAAAATAACTACGGGGGGGTGCCGTTCTATAGAGAGAAATTCAATGTTGAAACTATATGACCAACAGAAGAAATGTATTTAACAAACAAAAAGTGTTACATGCAACCCATGAGTCATTTCATGTGACCACTAACGGTTGATTAGAAAACAAAAACACTAGAAAATGATAACAACCTCTGGCCCATAGAAAACCACCTCAAACAAAAGTACTTTAGGGACATATAAAATACATTTTATTATCCATTTTGCTTCATTTCTACATTGTAGTTGCATTTCTAGACACTCATTATGAAAGAACGCAGCTACTGTTTTTATCCGGACACAGACGCAAGTAATGTTTGTTTTATCTTCTTTTTTCTGTCTCTCGTTGTGCGCCCGGATCTCAATATATAATTATTGTATGGTAAAAGAAAAAAGGGGAACCTAATATCTTTTTTTCTCTCTCTCTTTGTTATACTCAACATAAAAATGATTGTTGCCTGGACCTGCTGAGGGCTTGGTAGGCCGGGCCAGACAGGGGCAGTGGGTCCGTCCCGGGCCCCAGGCTGAGAGCACCTTTCAGGGCTGGGCCCCGGCGGCTGGGACCTGCGTGGCCAGAGCACTGGGGGAAGAGATCACAGGAGAGCCCGCCACGTTAGCCAGGGGCTGCGACGAGGACATGGAAGTGATGCCTGGAGAAGAGGAAGAAAACAGGGTCAGAGGAAGAAAACAGGGTCAGAGGAAGAGTCTGGGGTCTTCCCTAAGAAGAAAATATTCACATAAAAACTGATTCTATAATTAACAGTCCTCCTTGGCCAGCTGTAGAATCATCTCTTCAGAACAACCACATACTGTTATGACCCCTGCAGACACCTCATATCATCAGACCCCGTGTTTGTTACCTGTCATCATACTGGAGGAGCTGACTGGGGTAGAACCAGTCGACAGCCCTGATATAGAGCCCATCCTCGCCTGGTCTTTCACAATGGGGTCTGACAGACAGAGAATGACAGAAAAGCAAGCTAAGGCCACAGAGATGCAGCAGATATTTCAGACACAAACGCAGCTATGCATCACAACCGTGACCTCAGAGTTCAATACATTCCTGTGAACAATGGGAAGAAGTGTGTGTATATATAGTACGGTAGGAATGACTCGCAGCTCACAGAAGTAGGAGGAATCAATGGCCTCCACTCTGACCATGCATGTTAAGTATGTAAGCTATTTAAGAGGTGGAGCTCACAGAAGTAGGGATGTTCCATGGCCTCCCGGGCGGTGAGGCGGGCGTGGTGGTCGTAACGCAGCAGCTTGTCCAGGAAGTCCAGTGCCTCAGTGCTGACCAGGTGCTGGTTCTCACTGTGGACAAACCTCTCCCACCGCTTACGGGAATGCCTGGGACACAGACTAAACGGTCATAGACAGAACACAACATGGACACAGCCTCTCCTCACGGTCAGACAGAATGCGCAGAATCTCTGAACTAGATTGACTATTGCAGCCGGAATGTGCAGAATCGCTGATCTACAAATCACACTGCATCCAAAATAACTAGTCAGTCATTGTGATTCTACGCCTTGTCTCATTGCTCAAACTGACAGACAGACGCAACACTAACAACTTATGCGATTTGAGACCAACCTACCTGCCCAGGATGTCATTGAACCTTGGGTCTAGCTCAATGTTGTATTTGTCGATGTAGTCATACAGGTCTTCTGTGCCCAGGACTTTTGCGATTCGTACAAGCTGCAAAACAAACGGGACATGACATGCATTAAACAATGGAGGGCTGCCCGAACATCACTAGAACCACTACTACTAGTTGTCTATCAGAGGGGATAAAGCAGCAGACATGCCATTGGACAATAAAGTAATGTTATAATCAAATCAAATTTTGTCACATGCGCCGAATACAACAGATGTACCTTACCGTGAAATACTTACAAGCCCTTAACAACAATGCAGAGTTAAGAAAATATTTACTAAATAAACTAAAGTATCTATAAACAAATACAATTGATTGATGTATAGTTTGGTTGATTTGATAGGATGGCTGAGCTCTCACCTGGTCATAGTTGTCGTGTCCGTGGAAGAAAGGCTCCTTCCTGAAGATCATACTGGCCAGCATGCAGCCCAAGCTCCACATGTCTAAACTGTAGTCGTACATCTATACAGGGACAGTCAACAGGGAATGGTGTCAAAACATCAGACCACAGAATACGTCAAGGAAAAGGCGACAGTAGAATTAAATTAGATGTAGGTTATTGAGGTGAATTTTTAATAAAACAAAAAAAATGATCCCTTTTTACATTTTGAGTGGGGGTTTTTTCGGGACGGTGTTCTGGGCAGATGTGAAATGATCCCTTTTTACATTTTGAGTGGGGTTTTTTCGGGACGGTGTTCTGGGCAGATGTGAAATGATCCCTTTTTACATTTTGAGTGGGGGTTTTTTCGGGACGGTGTTCTGGGCAGATGTGAAATGATCCCTTTTTACATTTTGAGTGGGGGTTTTTTCGGGACGGTGTTCTGGGCAGATGTGAAATGATCCCTTTTTACATTTTGAGTGGGGGTTTTTTCGGGACGGTGTTCTGGGCAGATGTGAAATGATCCCTTTTTACATTTTGAGTGGGGGTTTTTTCGGGACGGTGTTCTGGGCAGATGTGAAATGATCCCTTTTTACATTTTGAGTGGGGGTTTTTTCGGGACGGTGTTCTGGGCAGATGTGAAATGATCCCTTTTTACATTTTGAGTGGGGGTTTTTTCGGGACGTGTTCTGGGCAGATGTGAAATGATCCCTTTTTACATTTTGAGTGGGGGTTTTTTCGGGACGGTGTTCTGGGCAGATGTGAAATGATCCCTTTTTACATTTTGAGTGGGGGTTTTTTCGGGACGGTGTTCTGGGCAGATGTGAAATGATCCCTTTTTACATTTTGAGTGGGGGTTTTTTCGGGACGGTGTTCTGGGCAGATGTGAAATGATCCCTTTTTACATTTTGAGTGGGGGTTTTTTCGGGACGGTGTTCTGGGCGATGTGAAATGATCCCTTTTTACATTTTGAGTGGGGGTTTTTTCGGGACGGTGTTCTGGGCAGATGTGAAATGATCCCTTTTTACATTTTGAGTGGGGGTTTTTCCGGGACGGTGTTCTGGGCAGATGTGAAATGATCCCTTTTTACATTTTGAGTGGGGGTTTTTTCGGGACGGTGTTCTGGGCAGATGTGAAATGATCCCTTTTTACATTTTGAGTGGGGGTTTTTTCGGGACGGTGTTCTGGGCAGATGTGAAATGATCCCTTTTTACATTTTGAGTGGGGGTTTTTTCGGGACGGTGTTCTGGGCAGATGTGAAATGATCCCTTTTTACATTTTGAGTGGGGGTTTTTTCGGGACGGTGTTCTGGGCAGATGTGAAATGATCCCTTTTTACATTTTGAGTGGGGGTTTTTTCGGGACGGTGTTCTGGGCAGATGTGAAATGATCCCTTTTTACATTTTGAGTGGGGGTTTTTTCGGGACGGTGTTCTGGGCAGATGTGAAATGATCCCTTTTTACATTTTGAGTGGGGGTTTTTTCGGGACGGTGTTCTGGGCAGATGTGAAATGATCCCTTTTTACATTTTGAGTGGGGGTTTTTTCGGGACGGTGTTCTGGGCAGATGTGAAATGATCCCTTTTTACATTTTGAGTGGGGGTTTTTTCGGGACGGTGTTCTGGGCAGATGTGAAATGATCCCTTTTTACATTTTGAGTGGGGGTTTTTTCGGGACGGTGTTCTGGGCAGATGTGAAATGATCCCTTTTTACATTTTGAGTGGGGGTTTTTTCGGGACGGTGTTCTGGGCAGATGTGAAATGATCCCTTTTTACATTTTGAGTGGGGTTTTTTTCGGGACGGTGTTCTGGGCAGATGTGAAATGATCCCTTTTTACATTTTGAGTGGGGGTTTTTTCGGGACGGTGTTCTGGGCAGATGTGAAATGATCCCTTTTTACATTTTGAGTGGGGGTTTTTTCGGGACGGTGTTCTGGGCAGATGTGAAATGACATCTGCATGATTTATTTTCTGGATAAAATGTGGCATAAACCTACATTGTACAGAACAGATGCATCTAATTCAATCTTCTGAGGACGAAAGTAAACCAAGAACCATAGCTATACGACAGTCGATTGTTCCCCAGATCAATGCAGTAGGAATACAGTATATTTGTCTTTAGAAGAAAGCTGACAAAACAGGGCCGTGTTCAATGGGGCACGACGCCTGACTAACCTGGTAGTCGACCAGCAGCTCTGGACCCTTGAAGTATCGGGAAGCCACTCGTACGTTGTACTCCTGAGCAGGGTGGTAGAACTCTGCCAAACCCCAGTCTATAAGGCGAAGCTTGGAGACAGAAGATGAAATCCAGTTAGTTTGAAAACATTATTAGAATCCAACGGCCAGGACTAATATTCATATAGATGGATTAAATCAACACACTCAGGACTTTGTCAAAAAAATGTGTGTGTGTGTGTGTGTGTGTGGGGAGTGCATGAATTGTCATTTGTATATACAGAATCAAATAAATTATCAATTAATTTATGAGATTTCTATGTTTAATAGTCACAATGGGGGACCGAACCTTAGTAAATAAATATGATTAGTTTTATATCATATTAGAAAAATAAACCAAAGTCTATCTCTGAAATTTGTCTTACCTCAAGAGGCAACATGAATTATCCTACCAAGTGAATGAAAAGGTCCCATTAGACCCCTCAGAGGGGTTGTGCTGAGTAGTTCTCTATTGGGGAAAGATTCATGTTGAGCTTTCTACTGTGGTGGTTACACACTCACAAGCTAGTCAACGATTGGCTAAATTTCTTGTATGCCACAATTGGACCAATCACAGATGAGTGCTTTGTGAACCAACTAAACCCAACAGCAGCAGGAAATACTCCGGCCATAAGTTGGTCTCTGTGACCACACGTACATTAGCCAATCAGAGTAGAGAAGGGAGGGAGGGAAAAGGGAGGGATAGGCCAGTACCTTTCTGTGTTCGTGGTCGATCATGACGTTGTGTGGCTTGACGTCTCTGTGCATGATTCCCATACTGTGACAGTAGTCCAGAGCCTGAGGGTGTGAACAGAGAGGAGAAACAGCTGACAACTGGCTCACGTTCACTACGGCACACCGTGGAAAAACGTTTTGCAACGGAAAACAAAAGCAGCAAGCATTTCTCATCGGCCAAGTTCAGATAGTACCTCCCAGTTTGTGAGCGTTTTGTGCGTACTGAACATAGCCACGGTGCTCACAGGTGGATAACAGGTCTCTCTAACGTATTCCAGCCAATGAAGTGGGGAGAAAGACCTTGCGAGTCATCTTTATGGCTGCATTAAGTCCTAGTGACCAAAACATAATGGAAAACACTTGGCCAACACACCTATTGGGTATTATCATCAGTGGTGTAATGATTGATTTGCTTTCCCACCGGCAGCATGTGACCCTACACACACTATACATCACTAAAATAGACTTTTATTAATAACGTATTATAGTTTTACAATAATCCCACTGAAACCGTCAACATTATATTCTCATCAACCCTGCTCCTGGAGATCTGCAGCTTTCTGTCCCATGATTGGCAGTAGGAATCAACAAGGCTGCTACCACTGTCTTGAGACAGAGCTGTTGTAGAGCAGCAAACCTAAGTGAACCCTGTCCATAGTACTGCCATTTTTAGAGCCTTGTTTTTTTTTAAACATCAGGTGTCTTCAAAAGAAAGATGCTGAGGACAAACAAAAGTCAAGTATATTCCCATTGTCCTCAGAGATCAAGTCAACGGGTAAAATGCTTAAAAATGCTATTGAAATAATTATAAAACACGCAGGTTTGTATCCATCCATACAGGCTACAGTGTAAACTGAATAATAATATACTCATGAAGTCTCAGGCATAGTGGTTTTCCTGTAGCTAGTTGAAAAGCAGCCACGTGAGGAGCAGCTGTGGTATAAATACTCCTGGCTGAGCTGGGGCTGGATATGGGTTGTGCTGAGCTGGAGATGGGTTGTGCTGAGCTGGGGCTGGAGATGGGTTGTGCTGAGCTGGGGCTGGAGATGGGTTGTGCTGAGCTGGAGATGGGTTGTGCTGAGCTGGGGCTGGAGATGGGTTGTGCTGAGCTGGGGCTGGAGATGGGTTGTGCTGAGCTGGGGCTGGAGATGGGTTGTGCTGAGCTGGGGTTGGAGATGGGTTGTGCTGAGCTGGGGCTGGAGATGGGTTGTGCTGAGCTGGGGCTGGAGATGGGTTGTGCTGAGCTGGGGCTGGAGATGGGTTGTGCTGAGCTGGAGATGGGTTGTGCTGAGCTGGGGCTGGAGATGGGTTGTGCTGAGCTGGGGCTGGAGATGGGTTGTGCTGAGCTGGGGCTGGAGATGGGTTGTGCTGAGCTGGGGCTGGAGATGGGTTGTGCTGAGCTGGAGATGGGTTGTGCTGAGCTGGGGCTGGAGATGGGTTGTGCTGAGCTGGGGCTGGAGATGGGTTGTGCTGAGCTGGGGCTGGAGATGGGTTGTGCTGAGCTGGGGTTGGAGATGGGTTGTGCTGAGCTGGAGATGGGTTGTGCTGAGCTGGGGCTGGAGATGGGTTGTGCTGAGCTGGGGCTGGAGATGGGTTGTGCTGAGCTGGAGATGGGTTGTGCTGAGCTGGGGCTGGAGATGGGTTGTGCTGAGCTGGGGCTGGAGATGGGTTGTGCTGAGCTGGGGCTGGAGATGGGTTGTGCTGAGCTGGGGCTGGAGATGGGTTGTGCTGAGCTGGGGTTGTGGTTGGCAGCACAGAGAGAGGTGCGACGTGTCAGGCCTGTCCACTCAGATAAATCCTCGTCTTTAACACGTCTCCTCCATATGAGGCGCCTCTCTCTCGCCTGTCCTGATCACCATGGTGAAGAGTGAGAGGCCCTCAGCAACAGCAGGAGTGGGGCGGGGCAGGATTAGGCTTTAGCCAAAATTCATCTTTTAAAATAATTAGACACCGGAGTGACCGCTATAAAATAAAAAATCTTAGCTCCGTTTACATCGTTCTCTTGCATTCTGTAAATGGCTAAACATCGTCTGTCACATCACGATGACGTCACCATCGACAATTGCCGTCAATCATCTTTGGTATCCGATACTATCCTAATAAATCACCCAACTCTATAGTGCTGCGACTTAAAGCTGAAGTTCTGAACAACATAACGCTATTTCAATCAGGGGGGATTGGAGAAGCTCCAGTCTCAATCACCCAGACGGTGTCCCTAAATGCACCATATTCCATTATAGTTCACTATATAGAAAACAGGGTGCCATTTGGGAGGCACAACCAGTTATAGGTTACAATAATGGGGTCTTACCTTCAAGATCTCATACATGTAGAACCGTATGTCGTAGTCAGATAGCGTTTGATACAATTGCTGCAAAAAGAGAAGAAAAACTGAAGACATTTCAGCAGAATGCTACCATGAGGGAAGTAATAGAGGCATGTGGTCAAAGCTTCAGCTTCCATTTTGACTGGATAAAAATTAACTGTGATTCTTCTTACCTTGAAGTCTGTGTTGTTGACGTGTTCAAAGACCAGAGCTGGAGTCCGAGACTGAAATAAAAAAATACAATAAAAAAAACAATACCATTTCTTTTGAAAAACAGACCAAACATGATCAGTATAAACTACCATTAAATAGCAGATTCATACCAGATTCAGCTGGATTTTCAGCGAGAGTGGTAGCCAAAATGTCATATGATATGTACCGAGCAGCATGATGGCATGTGTTATTGGTAGGTTGATGAAACTGACCACTGGATCCTTGACGATGTCTAGAAGTGAGATGATGTTGGGGCCGCCTCGCAGGTTTTCTAGAATCTTGATTTCTCGCTTGATTTTCTTCTTTTTTACTGGCTGTTGAGCACGAGAGAAGAACAGACCGAGAGATTGGGCAAAGAGAATGTTTGACAGAGCTTCTGTCAATTAACAATTAACATAGGCCGCCTATTGGGGAACCCTGCTATATGGCCCATTCATAATCATCAGTCATTGGCCAAATAACAGGTAAAAGACTAGCTGCCAATCTCTTAGTGAAACCCATCCACAGCTTCAATAACTTTGGGTCTGAGTTGCAGAGCCTGTGGTCTAGAGGTAGTATGTATGTATGTATGTATGTATGTATGTATGTATGTTTGTCTCTCCCCAGCAGAGACACGCTCCACCCCTGACTCCAGCCTTCCCACTGTTACTCCCACAAGCCCGTCTCCCCCTCTGTCTTTAACTTCTCTAGGGTAGGGGGCAGCTTTGGGAATTTTGGATGAAAAGCGTGCCCATATTAAACTATGAATATGCATATAATTAGTAGATTTGGATAGAAAACACTCTGAAGTTTCTAAAGCTGTTTGAATGATGTCTGTGAGTATAACAGAACTCATATGGCAGGCGAAAACCTGATAAAAAATCCAACCAGGAAGTGGGAAATCTGAGGTTTGTAGTTTTTGAAGATACAGTGGGATATTGGTCCTGTTGCACTTCCTAAGGCTTCTACTAGATGTCAATCGTCTTTAGGAATTCTCCGGTTGGAATATTATTGAAGATCTATGTTAAAAACATCCTAAACATTGATTCTATACATCGTTTGACATGTTTCTACGGACTGTAACGAAACTTTTCGTCTGAACTTTTGCCTGGACCTGCCTGCGTGTCGTGAGTTTAGATTGTGTACTGAACGTGCGAACCAAAAGGAGTTATTTGGACATAAATGGACTTTATGGAACAAATCCAAAATGTATTGTGGAACTGGGATTCCTGGGAGTGCATTCTGATGAAGATCATCAAAGGTAAGTGAATATTTATAATGCTATTTCTGACTAATGTTGACTCCAACATTGCGGATATCAATTTGGCTTGATTTTTTCATCTGAGCGCCGTACTCAGATTATTTCATGGTTTGCTTTTTCCGAACAGTTTTAAAAAAAAATCTGACACAGCGGTTGCAAGTATATCTTTAATTCTGTGAATAACACTTGTATCGCTTATCAATGTTTATTATGACTATTTCTGTGAATTGATGTGGCTCTCTGCAAAATCACTGGATGTTTTGGAACTACTGAACATAACGCTCCAATGTAAACTAAGATACATGTATTGTGTACCATGAAGTCTTATGAGTGTCATCTGATGAAGATCATCAAAGGTTAGTGATTCATTTGATCTATATTTCTGATTTTTGTGACTCCTCTCTTTGGCTGGAAAAATGGCTGTGTTTTTCTGTGACTTGGCTCCGACCTAACATAATCGTTTGGTTTGCTTTCGTCGTAAAGCCTTTTTGAAATCGGACACTGTGGCTGGATTTACAACAAGTATATATTTCAAATGGTGTAAAATACATGCATGTTTGAGGAATTTTAATTATGGGATTTCTGTTGTTTCTAATTTGGCGCCCTGCAGTTTCACTGGCTGTTGACAGTTGAGAAGCTACCGTTCCACTTACCCTAGAGAGGTTAATAAAGGGTCAAAAAAACATTCAAAACATATATTTGAAAGAAACACACTGGGTCTCAATAGGGTGAAGTCCTGCGCCAGTACCTTGAGTATTTTGACGACTACTTTCTCGTTGTTTGTGATGTTGATAGCTTCAAACACTTCGCTGTATTTGCCCCGGCCGAGCTTTCGCACCAGCTGGTAGTCATCTTGATTCCTGAGGGACAGACAGACAAATATAACAATGAGTAATATTCACAACAATGTTAACACAGATGAGCCCTGATTCCCCCAACTGATAGTTAACACTGATACCTGATGATAAAGCTGGCACATTCCACATTTTAGATTAGACCTGCAATGCACCAGGGCCATGTTCAGTAGGCAAACGTTGTGGAATGTTGCAGATAGAAATGTCACGAATAAAGCCCACATGACACCTTGTTCTACATTTCAGAGAATGTTTGTTCTACTTCATATATTTCCATCTGAACATTCCAATTCCACACAGTTCAGCCCCGCTCTGCTGAACTTGACCCTGATAAGTCTCTGTTGTAGTGATTCCTCACAAATGATGGTCAATTATGCTTTTATATACACATGACAAATATATGTCAACAACCTTTCCTCCAAAGGACCATTCTATGCATTACATTTTGTGGAACCCCCCCCCCCCCCCCAAAAAAAAAATCAAGGTATTTTTTTGGTCCTGCTGCTGTGTCCAACATCGAATAGGGTAAGGGTGTGGTGCTGCCGCCACCGACCAATCAGATGGCTTGACGACTAGCTCAGCTCACCCCCACTCCACAACGTGTGACTCGTAGTCCCAGTACTCCCGGGGTCTCTGTGTGTTCACATCGGGGTAAACCCGGGATCGGCTGGTGACCGGGCCAGACATCTTCAGGTGGAAGCAAAGGCTCTCTCCTCAGGACCTACGGGTCAGGTGGGGGAGAAAAGAAAACCATAGAAATTCATTAAACAGACAGTGAGAGAGAAGCACACACACACACACTTTAACATGGATGGACCAGTGTGGAGAAGCCACCAAAGTCCCACGATGCACTTCACTGGCTGCATCGACATGGCTAAAGGCATAATGACTCCTATGACCTACTTTGAGTCCAGACTCCAGATAATATCAACTATAGGTTGAGCGATATGAAACCAGGGTGTTTTTGTCATCACAGCCTATCCTAGAGCCTCAGCCTCTCGTTCCAAATGGTCACCATGTGGGCGGTTACTCTGGAAAAAAAAATATTTTGCAGGAAATTTGACTGGGCCTACTCTCAGAGCCAATTGGATTTCAGCTCCTGAATCAATAAACCAGGAAAAAACATGGCCTCTAGACAAAATATAGGTGAAATAAAAAACATACAAGTTTTGTTAACGCAACATTTAACCTAGCAACAGAATGAATGCATTGTGTTCCCCAGGCAACTAGACACAATAGCTGTTTACGAGGTGTTGACACTATGGTAACTGGGAGGCTACCAATGTCATTTTAAAAAGGTGGGAGGAGGGGAGTAGCGCGGTCTTGAGCTTAGCTTCCCAGTCAAAACATTTTGTGAAATTTATTTTCATTTTGGTCTATGGCAGATTTTTTCCTGCTGTTCATACACACACAAAAAATTGAAGAAGAAGTTCGGCAGCCGAAGTCTACACCCCTTCGTCTGTGATTGCTCAATAGTACAACTCCCAGGAGTGTGAACTATGGACGGAATTCTTCAATTAAGTGTTTGTTGCCATTCAATGAGAGACGACTAGATTTCATGCAATTTTTTTCACTTCAGAAATACTGCACCGAACATCTTAGATGTAAAATTGCACGACTAAGCTCTCATTGGCAATATATATATATATATATATATATATATATATATATATATATATATATATATATATATATATATATATATATATATATATATATTTTTTTTTTTTTTTACAGATTTCTTGATTAATTCTGCTCATTTTGAGGAAGTGTTACTGGGTATGTTGTTGCTACGGTGGCTCAAAAGGGACAAACCGAGCTTTTTTCAAAATTTGCAAACTAAGGTCTTTAAGGAGTAGGCTATGCGAGCACATACATTTGTTTCGTCTAGCTGAGTTCTGCTAGAAGCAAACCGAACTGATGTATGCTGCAGGGTCTCCGTTAGGAAAGTGTGGCGCCGGACAACGTGACCGTGAAGATTTTAATTTACCGGCCATTTGAGACATTTACTGGACCCATATGTATTGGGTGCAGAATCCACGAGGTGGTATGTTCCAAAATCACATTTACATTATGGTAATGCATCTTAACAGAAATGAATGAAGCAGCCAATAAAAATGCAATTCATGGGAAAACGCCATTCTAAAACAGAACACCTGGGAAAATTCCATTCTAAAACAGTGTACCTTATAGCAGTTCCATATGTGACAGATGAAAATCTCTGTTAGAAACCTAGAAAGAGGGGGAATCTAAAGATGAATGTGTTGCTAACATGACTAGGATTGTAACTTTGGCTTCGGGGCAACGAAAGAAAGTTGATATGAAAACCAATAGAACAGGAGATAAATGGCATAGTGGTGGGTCCAATAGGAATATTATATACTTACTCCTGTCTAAAATATGTGAAGATAATGTCTCAAGTTTAATTTAAAATGTTGAGACAAGGTGAGGGGTGTGTTGAAGATATAGGCGAGTCTCTTTCCAGAATGTCTGAGCTGTCTCCCGCCAATTCTTGAACATTCATCGTTTCATTGTGTGAATTATTTTTGCCCTTTGATTCTTAAATTATTTTTTAAATCCTAATTTCATGTCACCAATTCTACATGTAACGTTAATCCCTGTCATTTGGTTACATTCATTTTCTGTTAATTCATGTATTAGTCATTTACCGTTCTCCATCTCGGAGGGGAAACGGTTGTTTGCAGAGTTCACAACCACTTGTGAGAAAGAAGTCTTGGTTTATTTCATAGACACAATTTAGGAGATTTGTCTATTTCTTCCATTGTCTTTTGTTTGGAGTGCTTCATGTGAGCATGTGTCTGGTTTCTCTGTCCTGATGTCGAGGAAGCGCGCATAGAAGTACCTGGACTGCTGCGCGGTAATGTAGAATTTTGTATGTTTTTTTAATCATGCATTGCGAATTATAATAGATTAAAGATCATCAACTAGATTCAGACGCAGCCTGGTTTTTTCTTGAGCTCATTGGTCGGGGCGCCGGAACATAATTACAAATCATTTGAAGACTGCAAATTGACCGCAAGAAACCCAAACAGATATATTTGACAAAAACATTATTTCAAACCTTGCTTAGATTTGTCCATTATGCGTGGAAATACTTGGGAAAAGATTTTCCAAATAAAAATCACTTGGAGCTAAACAATGTTTTTTTTTTTTGCTCAGAAAACTGGGGGGGTCAAATAAAACTACCAAATTCAACATGGAAAGATTTTCAAATGGCTCACTAACAATCTCCCCCTCGATAATCACCAATCCTCGGTGTGAAAGAGCAATGGAAGCTATAGGCCTACTGTTGCATTTGCCTGCATATAGGCTATGAGTTCCATGCGCTCATTTCTTTAGCCACCAATGGATCACAGTGTATCAATGTGTCCATATGGCAGAAGCTGGTGATCTCGCATTAGTTGACTTTTCGATTTTTCATTTTAATTCAGCTTTTTATGATTAACCACGTGACAATGATTTTGAGAAACAAAATCGGTATTGAAATGAAACTGTCCCACGGAAACGCGCATATGAAAATCACTGGCACGCAGAACGGTAGAAATGGTCAGATAAATTGTAAGCTTCCCCAAACTTGAAACGTAAGTGGTCGGATTTTGCCTATAGGCTACATTGAAGCAAGGCAAGGCCTCATAATATGAAATAAAACATTCAGGTTTCAAACAATTAAGCATGTTTTCAAAATGCATACGGCATTCAGCTCACATTGTAAAATAGTGGGTGACTTGCTGACAGCCTGTTGCCTGCACCTGAATGGTGAATGGGAGGTGTGCTTCAATTACCAGTTAAGAAATAAAAATAGTAGCTCTTTTTAAGCGGACACCAAGTTTCTAACCCTTGGTTGCATTTAGAATTGTTGTGCAATGAAAGCACACGTATTACTCCAGCAGCAACCAGCTGAGGAGCTGCAGGAGAAATCCCACTCAAAATAGGCTCTGTATGCTGTGCGCGTGTGATAGTTGTGTTGGACAAATAAGATACATGATGACCAATGTTCCCTCAACGACAACAAAATAAATCACCACTGGGCAAATTTCAGGTCTGCTGAGCACAAACTTGAATGCTATGAAAATTCTGTGCAACTTCAGGAGAGCTTTAAGTTACAGTTTAAACAGTGGCCAAGTAGGCTACAGTGGCTATTTGATCATAATGTAGGCCTACCAGAGTGGCCTACCATCAAAAACAATGGAGAAAAACACATCCCATAACCAGGGATGCAAACTGGTGAGGGCCCAAATTGGTGACTTTTTTTATTTGCACTGAAACATGCCAAACAAAATCCCTGCTAGGGGGAAATGCAGATTTTAAACAACAAAGAACATGATCTACATGACCAGTCTCTGTGTGTAAAATAAAACGTGGTTAATGTGAACCTAACTCACAACCTAAAAAATGTAAAGAAAGCAATCCAATGTTATTTGTTGCCTAGAATTAACTGCAAATGACACTCGAGTCTTGAGAAAAAACAATACACTAATATTGCAGTTAGCCATGACAGCCTTTATAATAGAATGCTTGTGACCACACACACATCTAAATATCGCACTTGAGAAAACATCTTAAAAAGTAGAAATAGAATGAAGCAAACAGGCATTGTATTTTTGCCCTATTACAGTGGCCACTATAGTAGACATCGATCAAGTGCACAAGGCTACATGTGTGCAAAAATAACATTCACAGAGTAAAAAATGTAATAATTCCCCCTCACTCACACACAAGTGTTACTGTCAAGTTCAACACAACAAAAGCCATATATTTGGGCTACACTGCACATTATTACATTGTCGACAACTGTTCTACAATGTGCCAGCAGAACATGAGACCCTTTGTTGGCATAATTGATCTCTTTCAGTCAGAGAGTACACCTGGATACCCCTTTTTATCCACTGTATTGAAAGAGGGAAAGTGTGTGGTGTTCCTTTCACCTCTATAGTGGCATCCAGCTTAAGCCAGGCCTGGCTCCAGCTACACTTGATCCCTGAATCCACTTGTTTAACAAGGAACACCTCATTTTCACCTAATTCTCTCATTCTGAAAATTAACCACATAATGTAGAGTGAAAACAGTTCACAGATAGTCGTTCTTTCGTTAGCTAGTTAACATTTCACACAGATCGCCAGGGTCCTAAGCAACTAACGCGTTATAACTTGAGGAACGGCAAGGAGTCGTATACCAATTAATACTATAGCGAATTGGTTAGGTTACTAACGTTGGCTCATCTGATGTCTGACTTTATTAGCCAGCTAGTTTTCACACCATAAACTCAATTATTTGATCAGTTAAGTTGGCTAATGTTGGTCAACAATTCTCTGGCTAGCTAACGGAGAATACGATCCAGATAGTAAGTTACTTAACAATGCTAACAATACTTGTTCCACCATCCTTTCTCCCTCACCTCAAACTTTCCAAATGACATTTTTTCAGTTACAGTTAGTTATTTTTCTATCATTTTTTTTAATGCTGGCTATAGCAAAGGAATAGGCCACTTGGCATGGCCCCGTTGTGGGCTGCCCAGTCATCGCTTTACTGTATGGTGCCAGTCATGTTGAAATTGGCTAAACATTGTTCGTCACATCACGATGATGTAACCATCAACAATCTTCAATATCCGAAACTATCCTAATAAACATCGCCCAACCCTAACGGGCATTCAACCTGTCGTTACTGCAACAAAGGGAAACACTAACACAACCCCATATTGCCTCACAATATGACAATGGCACACAATCTCACAATGGCTTCAAATCCAAAACTTGAAACAAGTAGACATTCCACTCAAACCAAAACACCAAAGCCGCCTCAAATTTAACAGAGACTTGTGCATTGTAACTGCTCAGCCTCCGACCGCAAGGCACTATAGAGGTAGTGCCCTCTCCTAGACTCCCTGTTCACCCATGTCTGCGTGGCCATGCACACCTCCAACTCAAATCACCAAATTTGCAGACGACACAACAGTAGTAGGCTTGATCACCAACAACGACGAGACAGCCTACAGGGAGGAGGTGAGGGCACTCGGAGCGTTGCGTCAGGAAAACAACCTCTCACTCAACGTCAATGAAACAAATGAGATGATCGTGGACTTCAGTAAACAGCAGAGGGAGCACCCCCCTATCCACATCGAAGGGTCAGCAGTGGAGAAGGTGGAAAGTTAAGTTCCTGGGCGTACACATCACAGACAAACTGAAACTGTCCACCCACACAGACAGTGTGGTGAAGGCGCAACAGCCCTTCTTCAACCTCAGGGGGCTGAAGAAATTTGGCTTGTCACCCAAAACCATGACAAACTTTTACAGATGCACAATCGAGAGCATCCTATCAGGCTGTATCACCGCCTGGTACGGCAACTGCACCACCCACAACCACAAGGCTCTCCAGAGGGTGGTGCGGTCTGTGCAACGCATCACCGGAGGCAAACTACCTGCCCTCCAGGACACCTACAGCACTCGATGTCACAAGAAGGACAAAAAGATCATCAAGGACAAGAACCACCCGAGCCACTGCCTGTTCACCCCGCTATCATCCAGAAGGCGAGGTCAGCACAGGTGCATCAAAGCTGGGACCGAGAGATTGACAAACAGCTTCTATCTCCGACACATTGGTGCGGCTGGCTTCCGGGTTGGATGCGCGCTGTGTTAAGAAGCAGTACGGCTGGTTGGGTTGTGTATCGGAGGACGCATGACATTCAGCCTTCGTCTCTCCCGAGCCCGTACGGGAGTTGCAGCAATGAGACAAGATAGTAGCTACTACAACAATTGGACATCACGAAATTGGGGAGAAAAAGGGGTAAAATTTATTTAAAAAAATAAATAATTTTACAATAAATTTAAAAAAGAGAAACATTCACTGGACACTTTAATAAATGCCACTTTAAACAATGGCAGTTTAATAGTGCTTACATTACTCATATCACATGTATATACTGTATTTTATACCATCTACTGCACCTTGCCAATGCAGCTCGGCCATCGCTCATCCATATATTCATGTACATATTCTCATTGACCCCTTTAGATTTGTGTGTATTAGGGAGTTGTTGGGGAATTGTTAGATTACTTGTTTAATTTGTGTGTATTGGGTAGTTGTTGGGAATCGTTTGATTATTTCTTAGATATTACTGCACTGTTGGAACTAGAAGCACAAGCATTTCACTACACTTGCATTAGCATCTGCTAACCATGTGTATGTGGCCAATAAAATTTAATTTGATCAAATGGCTACCCAGACTATTTGCATCGCCCCCTCCCTCTTCTACACTGCTACTATCTAAGCATAGTCACTTTAGTAACTCTACCTACATGTACATATTACCTCAATTACCTCGACTAACCGGTGCCCCTGCACATTGACTTTTTACCGGTACCCCCTGTATATTGCCTCACTATTGTTATTTTACTGCTGCTCTTTAATTATGTTACTTTTATTTCTTACTTTTTTTGTATTTTCTTGCATTGTTGGTTAAGGGCTTGTATGTAAGCATTTTACTGTAAGGTCTACTACACCGGTTGTATTTGGCGCATGTGACATAAAATTTGATTTGTACGAGGTGAACCAGAAACAACAGCTACTGTGTTTTGCAGCATAACTTTTTGGAATGAATACCATTCCAGAGATTCCAAAGCCCCCCTTCCAACAATCACCCATGTCTCCACACTACCTTAAAGTCAGCAGTCTTGCTCAACAGTAAGTACCATGGTTAAACTAACTTCAGGTCACATGCCTCTATCAAAATGAGAGCCAGTCACAAGACATGTGCCAGCCCCTCAACGGCAGATCTTTGTTGACCTCGTAGATTAAAAGGGGAAAATATAAAGCTAGGGAGTCAAATCTAAAATACCCCAAAAATTCAAAGGAAAAACCAATGCAAAAGGGATCTGGATCTCAGTATTTTAGACTGTACTGTATGAGACCTAGGCAAGATCAAAACATAGGCTACATTCAATTTTCTTTCAAAGTTTGAAACCGACTGTCTCAATTAAATATCAAATTATTGAATAGGCATAGTCCGAGATAGCATGGCAAAAAAACTGGGTTTCATCAATAGAAAGACAGAGGGGCATTAGCCTAATGATCATGGCAGACATGATCCGTGAGAGTACACCTAGCCTACATAGCAGCTGACAAATATTGCCGTCCAGGTAACATGGTTTCACCTTGAATGGTAGTTAGAAGAGCTACTCAGGGCGAGAAAGGTATTGGCAGGAGAGGTTTGGTATCAAAATCAAATGCCAGTTGAAGGTTGAACAGTAAGGGCCGTCTGGATTCATAGAAGCTGGTTTTGGTGGGGGCAATACAGAAAATGTAGGCTAGTCCTAGCTACCATTACAGCTACCATTGCAAACCAAGAAGTGAAGCCCAAAAATGTGATGTTAGTCTGGAACATAGCCCAATTCAAGAAGGTCTACATGAGTAATAACTAACATATTAGCTACATTTGTGGACCTTGGATCCATTTCCTTAATTTTCCTATCAGAAGTTACTCTGTCTGTATGAACACAGAAAGAGAGCAATTGAAAAAGATGGGGCGGCAGGTAGTCCAGCGGTTAAGAGCGTTGGGCAAGTAACGAAAAGGTGCAAGGTGCTGGTTCGAATCCAAGAACCGACTAGGTGAAAACTCTGTCGATGTGCCCTTGAGCAAGGCACTTAACCCTAATTGCTCCTGTAATTCGCTCTGTGTAAAAGCGTCTGATAAACGACAAAAAAGACATGTTAAAATGTGATATCTAACTTTAGTTAGTTACCTTGCTATAATTCCCCTGTAATACAATTAGCTACAAGATGTAGCCAGAGCTTGCGCCAAGCTTGTGGTCATTCAATAAATTTATGAGTTATTACTCATTAGATTTAATGGCTTCTAGAAGCAAACATTTGTATTATTGTAATTGAACAGTAGTAAGTAGTAAGACAAGAGACATTGCATAAATTAGCTAGCTACAGTAGCTATCGAACAAAATGTCCTCTTTACTTTAGCTTCAGACTGACTCAACATTTATCAGAATGTCAGCTGTGAATATGTAAACCCAACTAGCTAGCTAGATATGGTCATTCACCTGTACAATGCACTAAATGATTACAACAATACACAATAAAGTTAATCAATAGATCCCTAAATATATATTTATATTCAATATTAGTTGGTACTAGTAGCTAGCTACCTACTTGATAGCAGCATCAACTAGTTAGCCGGTTAGCTAGACATTCACCAATGCTTTGTTAGTTCCTGGTAGTAGCTATAGCTTAAAAATTGTAACATCTTTAAAAGGCACATTTAAGGCCATCGTTGCCCATCACAGTGGTATTCTTGTTACCGTTACCAAAAAGCACCTTTCATTGATTGATAACCGCACGGTCACAAGGCCACACAGGCCTCAGGTTTTCCTGGCTCAAGTCTGGGTCTGGGATTAGTCGATGAGCCTAGCACAGCCAGCGAACTGGTGCTTCCCGACAGTAAAATGTCAACATTTAGTGATTTTAAAGCTAGTGTGTGTTATATTCTAGCTACGTGAGTAGGATATTTCAGTCATTTCTATCCTGATGCCTTAGTTTACGCCTTGCCACAACGATAAGAAATAGCTTGCTAACTGGCTAAAGTTAGCCGCTCACTAGCAAGCCGTGGCCGGGGAAAAACTCACTTCACAGTAAGTTAGCTAGCAAGCTATCACATCCATTTCACGAGACGATAATGACTCTAAACATTCATATGTATTCTATTTGAAATCGGACAATTAAACGCTGGTAAAATCGATTAAAATATACAGTATATTACCTCTCAGAGCTTCGGGATGACAATATGGCGACACTGGACTCCAGCAACCAGTTTTCGATAAAGGAGGGCAGTTACTCAAGACCTCCACTCCTCGGGGTGGCGCATGTCAGCACTCATTTGATGGGTACTACATAGACAAGAAGGCTAGTAGCAGCGAAGCAGATCAGAACCAGGGGCAATGCAACAACATGAAAAGATGTTAGTAAACCCCAGACTGAAATGTAACTAACTATATTACCACAAGACTGTGTTAGCTCGCCAAGCTAAAGCATTCACTCACAGAGCTAATGCAAATCTTCAGATATCAGGCAAGGACATACTGTATTACATCATTCAAGCATGGTTCACTGAACCACCTGCAACTTCACCCTCTGACCCCCTCTTCTTCGCTTAGAACAATCCAAGTCAAGGTACCAACCAGCGGGGAATCGAACCTGCATCCTCTGCGCCACAAGACCAAACCAAACACCACCATTACATATAGTTGTTTATAAGATTAAATCCTGAAATTAATGAAGTTTTTGCCTATGTAGGCCTACATTCAACTGTTAGAAGTGTTCAGTCTGTCCATTGGTCAGGACAATGGAGGACTCTATCTGATGAGATAGTTGACAGACTGTAGTAGTCTGGAACGTGGTTGCATTGCACAATGTTCTTGTTACACTGACCTTGATATATATAAAATGTTTAATCCAGTGCTGTTGTGCAACACAATTTCCCCCAAAACAAAGTGGTCTCTGTCTGTACCATAAAGGCAACATGAGTACTTTTAAGATAATCTATAGGCCTATTGATATAAAATCTGGACTTGTCTGCATATATCATACGTTATAGGTGTTCCCTTCATAAAAGGTGTTGAACATGTCACTCAGCACAACCCAAAAGATAGGTAGGCCTACGTATTTATACTGTCCATAACAGTTGGTGAGTCCATAAATGATACAGTCCATAGATATTCCTCTGCACAATAAAGACGATACATCATGATTCAGGTTCATTCTAGGCCTATGTGGGACACTATATATTAAAAAAACATTCAATACCCTCCCCACTTGAATAAATCCTGTTTGGTATGTGCTAGTCATAGGGTCTGATTCTTCATGGTGATGGAGAGCTCTAGAAATGGCAGCTGATAGGCAATTTACAATGTGGGCACCAAACGATCATATTCAATAGTATCTGAGAGGACACTGGAGACCTGAGAGTGTTTGCTCTTATGTCATCACATCGTATTCAAAACAGATTATTACAGTGAAAGTCGAGATGTATCAGGTCGAGATGTATCAAGTCGAGATGAATCACTATGTCTTGTCTTGAAAAATAAAACTGTGATTTTTTAAATTAGTATCAAGAATAACTCAAGGATCTGTATGTTGTTTAATAAACAGTAAATAAAAAATAGTGATGTTAATGAGTTTGTTATAATGTGTTTACAGTCTCATGGACTTTCCCAAAGAGGGTTCACTGCCCCCGTCGTTGGTATACAGTGCGGTAATCTTCCTTTTTTTTTTTTGCTGTACGAGGTTCCCTACTGTACAGTGAAGTGAGGACACAGTCCTTGGGTTGGAACACTAGTAGTCCAGTCCACCCAATGGGCTTCCTCCCTATGCACATGTAAATCAGACATTACCAGCTTTCAAAGGCTTTTCAGGCCAACGTTTGCCTTGAAACGATCTCTCCAAACGGCCTGATCAGCCGCTCCATAATGAAAGAGAGAGAGAAACGTCTAATTATCTTTTAACATTTAAAGAGAGAAATCCTTTTAGTGAGAGCAGACAGAGGACTCCTTTGATACCTGGGCGGGAGAAGGCTTAAATAACAAAGCAAGAGGACGTGTGAGATGTAACTGTACTACAGGGGGACTCCGTTCTCCCTTTATCAGCACTCTAACCTCTGTTCTGCTCTGGAGAGGAGCCTTCCTTTTTGCGTCGGCTCCCCATAGAAAGCCAGGAAAGGTAAAACCCAGATGGTTAGACTTCATGTCTTGTCTAAGGAAGGCCAATTCATTTCCATTAGCATTTGTTCCTTCTGATAAAAAGCTAAATAACCCGGCAGATCGGATGACGACGGTGGACGAGATGAGAATGGGAGGGGGGATTTACAAGGGCATTAGTCTTAGCAGCATGAGCTTGTGAAATCGACGCTGTCTGGTAGTGGGGTGTTCTTTCTCCTCTTTTCCAGGTTATTTTGGATGCACATGAGACAAACTTTATCGCAGTCTGGGGCTCAAAGTTGCCTTTATTCTCCAGAGAGTAATGCCCGTGTTGCCGTTGTATTCAGACTGAGGCAATGAGTTCACATAGCTACTATTACTCTATACTTGACGTATTCACTGAAATTGCTATCTGTATTGTGCTGGAGAAGGTTTTCATTCATTAAAAGCTGGTTTTGTTGAAAAAGTGCTATCTCATTTTCACACATCAGACATGCAATTGGATTTGTTACTAAGTTATAATGCTAACTGTACTTTACGATTGTATCTGCTGCTGAAAATGGAACCTGTTATTTTATTTTGTGTGTAATGTATTTTGTGTGTGACTCTCTTTATAATTCTTATAAAAAAAGAACAAAAAAAACAGACTTGCAATTGGATTTGGCATCTGTGAATCAAAAGCCTGCATATACTATCCTTAGGTCAGTAAGGGCCTGGGGCCCTTTTCCATAACTCTCGTGACTATATAAGCTACCCTGAGGCTACAAAGTCTGCATTGCAAGGTGAGATCCTACTTCCACGTTCACTGCACTTAAAAACTAGTATAAGCTATGTAGAGAATAGTAGGGAATACCAAATGATGAATAAAATCTGCCTGTGCCAAGCTAAGCCTGTTGTTAAGTTTGATAGAATCATGGTTCAGCCTATCAAGCCCATCTACGGATACTAGCTCCTTAGGATTATGTTAGAATGAAACAGACCCTTGTAACCTTATTTCACCAACTGGTTGGACCAAAATCAGACCATTTATCCTGACCTTCCCCTAGTCTGGGTTTGCCTTACTTGTTAAATTGGGTTAACATTTCAGTCCAGGATCCCTATTTGGGACCAGGGAATTCCCCCTACCAAGATGCTGCTGTCCACTAGCCTCAAGTGCAGGAAAGTACACACATTTCTCAGGAGAAGTAGTGAGTGTAATCCTGGCCAGGTGGTCTGATCTGGACAGAGACTGTTCAAAGCTGCCCATCATCAGGGAACCAAATGGTACTCTATTCCTTATTTAGTTCACTACTTTATTGGCTCTGGTCAAAAGTAGCACACTAAATAGGGAATAGAGTACTATTTGGGATGCAGGTCTAGCAATCATTCCACTATGCTTTCCACTATGACCTCACTACTTGGCACAGGTTCCCAACACCCCCTCAGAGAGTAACTGTAGCGTAGAGGCTGAACTTTAAAGGGACTGTAGTGTAATGTCTCCTTCAGATAAAAAAAAACACACATAGAAAAGAGAGGGGAAAAGGAAGTTCGAGATACTCCCATGTAACAATAGGGTTTCTGTGATATTTATGTGTGCCTTTTGGGGGAATGAGAGATTCCTTTGAGAAAATGTATGTAGGTAGGAGACATACAAATTCTTACATTAAACCACGCAATGAAATCCAATAGGTATGTCACCGTTTTTTCCTCTTTCACAGGTTGTCCACAATAAGCAGGCCACTCCTCCTTCCATCCTCAATGGGTGTTGGGATAGGTATAAAAACACCACCACCCCCTTCTGCATCAGGACCAGTTGAAGTGCAATATTGACACCTTTACAGTACAATTCAGGATCCAGACTCTAACCTCAAGGCATGTTGACCAGGTAAGTCAATTATCATTACTATGAGCATGTTTGAGGGTTATTAAATGTGTGATGCAGAATGTGCCATGTCTTAATGGACGCTTCGTGATTTTAATGAGGTTTACATCTTTAATTTGAATGTTATTTTACGCATTTTACTTCTTTTTGATGCCACTATACCTTTGCAATGAAACATAAAATACAAAATGTAGGTGGGGGTGGCGCCAAGAGTGTGCAAAGTTGTCATCAAGGCAAAGGGCGGCTATTTGAAGAATCTCAAATATAAAATAGATTTAGATTTGTTTAACATTTTTTGGGTTACAACATGATTCCATATGTGTTATTTCATAGTTCTGATGTCTTCACTATTATTCTACAATGTAGAAAATAGTAAAAAATAAAGACAAATCCTTGAATGAGTAGGTGTTCTAAAACTTTTGACCGGTAGTGTAGGGTTTTTCAATAGAACGTTGATTTAAAATGCACCATTAAGATGCTACATTGATTAAAGAACCGGGTACGCTCTCAGGTCAATGTGAAAAGGTTGTGGACAATTTCAGTCCTTCGGCTGGCACTTCAACTGAAATATTCATCAAACAGACAGTTGATTAGAAGGATTTGGTGTCTGATTGGAAATTGGAATTCAGAATTACAGATGAGTCTGAAATAGAGAAGCTGTCAAGGCCAGTGATCAGCACTTAGCACCCTAATCTGCTCCAGGGCCACTGTACTAATATGGCTGACCCTGTAAAACAACACATTTCACTGCACCTATCGAATGTATGTAATAATACAAAATATAAATAAATACTATCTAGTCTGCAATTTGCAGAGCAAAATTGGTTTTAAATTCCTCTTTTGAAATTCTGTTTCCAGGAATTTTCTCATCTTCTGCTCTCTGGCAGCTGTGCTAGTACAAGCTGACCTCGATACTAATAGCAGTAAGTGTTGGCATAATGACTGAATACAGTAACACAGCTGCTGAATCAAACAGTATGTACAGTAACATTAGCAGAAAGTAATTCATTGTTAATAATTAGTCATTTACACTTGTGTGTCTCGTGTGATACTTTCAGATCATGCTGCCCAAGCCATGTCCACAGGTAATCACAGACGTCTGAGCGACGTTCTTCTTTTGCTGAACTTCTATGCTGACCTTTGTGCAACTTTAAAATCATTCCAATTAATAGTCCATGTAAAGAAAGACCCATTGCTGTCTTATTCTGAACCATACTGCCTTTTCTTACAAACAGATAAGGACTCAACCTCGGATGAAGCACCAACTGGTAAGAGCATCATCACCTCATTGGCTGACTCTTTACAACCAATGCTCAGTAAGCCTAGTCTTATCTATAATCCGTGGTCAATATACCCATTCATAACGGTAATTCTCTGCTTCTTCCACAGAGATCATGAACGCCATCTCCTCGGACCAGTCTAACCGTGAGCACAGTAGAGAGGGGAGGGGTGTGTTGTCCGACCTATGGGAGAGGGGAAGCTCTGGCCTGGTTCTGACTCTGGCAGGGAGTGTGCAAGTGCACACGTTGGGAAGAGAGTGGATGATTGGAATGCAACCTATCGTCCTCAGTAAATATGGGTGGGTCTTGTAGTCTTGACTAGCCCAGGTCAGATGTTTGTTTGTCAGCTGAGTCACGTACCAGGTAAGCATTTCACTGTTGTATTCGGCTCATGTGACAAATAATATTTGATTTGATTTGAGTCACAGACCCCACCCCTTGTGACACGAGACTGGGTACACTTGCTTGTAAACTCAAGCTGGTTGAGACCGGTTACTCGAAAGTCAAATAAATACATTTTCTCAAGAGAGTGGAAGTACAACAGTGGTGTAACTATGGCCACTGTGTGTAAGGGATAAACAGGTAAACCAT
Organism: Oncorhynchus clarkii lewisi; assembly: GCF_045791955.1. Classification (NCBI taxonomy): domain Eukaryota; kingdom Metazoa; phylum Chordata; class Actinopteri; order Salmoniformes; family Salmonidae; genus Oncorhynchus; species Oncorhynchus clarkii. Next base: position 60,351,574 of record NC_092164.1, read on the forward strand.
GCACTCTGAAAGTTAATGTTTTTTATTATTTGTTGTTGTTAGAATGAGCTGAATTAACATGTTTTATCTACAAATCTATTCCAAAGAAGTGATGTTAAATGACTAGTTCTAGAACATGCTGCCTGTCACCTTTGTGATAGCCTGCTCTTGGGATAACGTGAGGTTTTGTTTTGTGCATGGATGTTCCGGAGTGTTCCTGAGAAGACCAGAGAGATATCACTGCCTCTCAGTGTAGATTGGAGTCAAAATCACAGACACAAATATAAGTGACCTATGGGAAGGGCTATACAAACCGACTAGCCAAAATCAAAAACTCCTCCTTAACCCCTAACCAACCCCTTAACCCTGTCCCTAACCCTAAACCAATTGTAACAAATTCTGAAATTACATATCGGTTTTCATGTCAGAAAAGTCTGTGTATCCCTTTCAATGACTCAGAACCAACCAAAACAGAGAAATGCTGGAACTTTTTGTCCTACACCTCCATCTACTGGTAGTTATTAAATCTTGCAACATTTCCTCAGTATAGGGAAGCTTGCTGGCAGACAGTAACATTTGTTTCATAAATGTTGAAGCAAGGCAATATGGTGATGTTGTTTATTAATTTTGATTATGCCATTTTTGTGCAATTTGTTAATAGATAAGCCACAGTATTACAATGGAGGGACTGCTGGTAGGGACTTTTTAATTATCTGGTGTAGTATAATAGCAGATGAGCAAATAGCACAACATTAAACACAATGAAATGTGATGTCTTTGAAATTAACTAAACATTATTTAGACAAAAACTGTATGCCTCGCTCTGTAACATGTCAACATGTCTCATCTTAGATGTAAAGCAGCATAAGTGTAGAGGTTAGACAAGATGGTGAGTTTACGTCGTTCTGTATTTACAATAAAACTACTGAATGAATATTGGTAAACAGAAATGAAGAATGAAGGAATAAACCTAATTGTGTGGATATCTAAAGTATCTGTTTATAATGTGTTTCCCGACAGCTTCTAAACCTAACGTGGTGACTGGACCTGGTAGGTGTCTTTTTGATATGTGTAGGTATATAACACCTATATCGGATTAATTTAGTAAACATGTACGGCTATGAGAAGAAACAAATCAAATATGAATGTGATTAAATTCCTTGACGTGATTGCTTCTGTTTCCAATAGGTGGCACGGCAAACAGTGTTGAGGACCGTGAAGGTAAAAGACTAAAATCAAAAACACACCTTGTCAATACAAAGCACAAATATCTCAGTTGTATCATTCTAGATATTAAAAGTGGATTTAAAAAAAAACGATGCATGACAAACCAGTCAAATGTGTGTAAAGTTCCACAATGAAGTTTCACATGACCTATTTTTCAGAGGATGAAAGCTCTGATGAAGGTGTGAGAATCGTTCCTCCACCTCCTCCTCCTGCTGCTCCACAACAGAAGTCACGGAAGTTAGTTGGGCCAGCAGGTGGTAACCGAAGAAAGGCAGCAGCACCAAAACAGAAGAGGAGATCACGGCCCTCTCGTCGTCAACCCTGAAACGCCACAAAGACACACAAAGGCAAACATTTAATTTTAGTGATTACGTAGAAAAAAAACATGTTGTATCTTATTACTGTGTATGCCATAACATGGACGTGTACAGAACCGTTCACACATGATGAAGCGGTTTTCTGTATCTTGGGCTGTAAAACAAAGTCAGCATGACATGGCATATTGTTTACTTTAACACCTGTGGAACAACTCAGTGGTAGGTTCAACACAAACTTATGGGGCCTTTCTCTGTGAATAAAATGTACCATTGCATTTACCATTTAATGTGATAACATGACAACAGGCCCAAAAACACCAGTCTGAGACCAGTTCACGCATCCATTGAAATCCAGGACGAGGCATGCTTTTTGCAGCATCATGACTTGACACTGACCTTGAGAGCCAATGAAACTGCTCTAAATTCACCAACCTGTTTCAAAATAGAAAGGACCTCCCTCACATGAAAATAAACTCAGCAACAAAAAAAACATTCTCTCACTGTCAACTGTGTTTATTTTCAGCAAACTTAACATGTGTAAATATGTGTATGAACATAACAAGATTCAACAACTGAGACATAAACTGAAAAAGTTCCACAGACATGTGGAATAATGTGTCCCTGAACAAAATCAAAAGTAACAGTCAGTATCTGGTGTGGCCACCAGCTGCATTACGTACTGCAGTGCATCTCCTCCTCATGGACTGCACCAGATTTGTCAGTTCTTGCTGTGAGATGTTACCCCACTCTTCCACCAAGGCACCTGCAAGTTCCCAGACATTTCTGGGGAGAAGGGCCCTAGCCCTCACCCTCTGATCCAACAGGTCCCAGACCTGCTCAATGGGATTGAGATCTTGGCTCTTCACTGGCCATGGCAGAACACTGACATTCCTGTCTTGCAAGAAATCACGCACAGAACGAGCAGTTTGGCTGGTGGCATTGTCATGCTGGAGGGTCATGTCAGGATGAGCCTGCTGGAAGGGTATCACATGAGGGAGGTGTCTTCCCTGTAACACACAGTGTGGAGATTGCCTGCAATGACAACAATCTCAGTCCAATGATGCTGTGACACACTACCCCAGACCATGATGGATCCTCCACCTCCAAATCGATCCCGCTCCAGAGTACAGGCCTTGGTGTAACGCTCATTCCTTCGACGAGAAACGCGAACTCGACCATCACCCCTGGTGAGACAAAACCGCGACTCGTCAGTGAAGACCACTTTTTGCCAGTCCTGTCTGGTCCAGCGACGGTGGGTTTGTGCCCATGGGTGACATTGTTGACGGTGATGTCTGGTCAGGACCTGCCTTACAACAGGTCTACAAGCCCTCAGTCCAGCCTCTCTCAACCTATTGTGGACAGTCTGAGCACTGATGGAGGGATTGTGCGTTCCTGGTGTAACTCGGGCAGTTGTTGTCATCCTGTACCTGTCCCACAGGTGTGATGTTCAGATGTATTGATCCTGTGCAGGTGTTGTTACACATGGTCTGCCACTGCGAGGACGATCAGCTGTCAGTCCTGTCTCCCTGTAGCGCTGTGTTAGGCGTCTCACAGTACAGACATTGCAATGTATTTCCCTTGCCACATCTGCAGTCCTCATTTCTCCTTGCATCATGCCTAAGGCACGTTCACGCAGATGAGCAGGGACCCTGGGCATCTTTATTTTGGTGTTTTTCAGTGTCAGTAGAAAGGCCTCTTTAGTGTCCTAAGTTTTCACACCTGTGACCTTAATTGCCTACCGTCTGTAAGCTGTTTGTTCATTAATTGTTTATGGTTCATTGAACAAGCATGGGAAACAGTGTTTAAACCCTTTACAATGAAGATCTGTGAAGTTATTTGGATTTTTACAAATTATCTTTCAAAGACAGGGTCCTGAAAAAGGGATGTTTCTTTTTTTGCTGAGTTTACCTCCTTTTCTAAGGGAGCGCACACACTGCACTGAATGTCGATGTGCCTTTCATCTGCTGTTCGTTTACTGCTCGTTCACCGCGCGTTTGACTGCCAACATTTCTACATGTAGAATCGGTTTGCACTCGGTTAGCAAATTACAGCTGGTGGTCAGAGGTGCTAAGTACTCTCGGGGTCAAACGCTACCAGTCTGTCTATACTAGATTCTTGCTATTTTGATTATTAGCCAGTTGGTGGAAATACGGAGTTACGAACTAAGACAAATAACTGTCCTTAGCTAAGGTGAAAAGACTAGATATACTTTATCAACTCTATTTTTCATCATCCTTTACAGAAAATTGTTAAAGAAATCACAGAATCTCTCTCAGAGTTGAGGACAATACAGTACATTTGACTGATGCTGCCTACCAGAAGGCTGTTAAACTGTACTCAGTCTTGGCATAGATTTAGTGGATAGCCTAAAAATAACCCTGCTCTCCAACACAAAGCCAGTGTTTCAATCCAAAGTGTTTCTTAGTTTTTTCTAATCCACACTTTTATACACACAGTATTTGACACATTATGTATTAAACATGTTTGATGAATATACATATCAAAACATGTTTAAGTGTAAACCTCTGTCGCTTACATCTCTAAATAAACTTCTTTGAGCAAAGTGATATTTCTACTTGACTGATTTTCATTCTTGAACCATGTCTGATTGTTAAAAATGAATCAAATTGAGATTGTATTCCAACATAACAAACAGGATTAAATAATGGTGCTTTATTTACAGTAAATGACCTTGATTAGCTGGCATTTCAGAATGCTATTCTTATTCTGGTTAACATGTAAAATATTGATAGAACACCCACATGTTCTACTTTAAATAATTTCTAACTGTTTCAAGGCAGGGTATCTGGAAATGAAAATTAGACATGCAAATATGAGGATGAAAGTAGACCCAAGTACAATGCTATTAATATTTAATTAATTTTATTACCATTTTCCATCTTATTATATACTGTAAGTGGTCTTTTTGGTACAGTTCATACAATTAAGTGCAACCATATTTTGTTTACAGTGGGGGTGAGCACACTGCTCTCTGTTTCTGACCTGAAGCTTCCTGTGTTCTGAATACCAATCCTGGAGTCACTGCTCTGTTTCTGACCTGAAGCTTCCTGTGTTCTGAATACCAATCCTGCAGTCACTGCTCTGTTTCTGACCTGAAGCTTCCTGTGTTCTGAATACCAATCCTGGAGTCTGACAATATGAGTCTTGAGCTTTTCTCCAGCGTACTATTACTCTGGCATGCACTGTTTTAACATTTCCAAACTACCTAGTGTATATATTTGACATTAGTGACCCCATTACCTGTGTGACTGCACAGAAAGTGGGTAACCCTACTCGAGGTTGCTTCTAGTGTAATGGGATTTTTCAGCAACCTGAAATATAGTCCGACTTTTAATCCCCACACTGAGCCATCAGAGTTATGAACCACCAATACAACAACAGCATTACCTGTTCTATTCCCTCCATAAAGGTCAAGCCATTCTCAGTCACACACTGAAGCTGATACTCACCCGCTACTGGACACCCCTGACTGTTTCCCTGTGACGTCTGCAGTCCGATATGTTCAACTTCTGGTGCCGGCATGAGCCCTTTTCGGATGGATAAGCCCCTGGATCCGGCCCCTCCTCAGAGAGGGGCAACCAGGGTCTACTTTCTATCTCAGCCGAATCCCACACCACCATGCAAGAAGGTTTAAGAGGACAAGCCTCCAAGCCTATCTTATGAGGCACTAAGACTACCTCAACTCCCCATCTTTCACTCCATCCTCCCAGATCTTATATTTTCTTTGAGGGGTTTGACTTCTAAAGTGACACACAAACACACACCGGCAGGACAAAACAACACTCAGCCCGGTTCCTCCAGATTCTGTCGACCTTTTATGGGTCACTGGTCTCCGGTGTCACCTTCCTTTGCTGGGTTTCCCCCCGCTTCGCTGCGATCACAAAACGGCCTGTGTTGCAGGTACAGTATATCTCAGTGAGGAGAAGGCTCTATGTTTATCTCTCTGTACCACCTCAGTGTGTTTCTTGGTTGTGTTAGAATGTTTCATGAAAGGTTGTAAAGGTTTGCAATATTTGAAAGAGGTTAACGACAAACCTATCCTGCCTTATACAGTGCATTTGGAAAATATTCAGACCCCTTGATTTTTTCCACATTTTGTTATGTTACATCCTTATTCTAAAATGGATTAAATAAAACATGTTCGCCATCAATCTAAACATAATACCCCATAATGGCACAGTGAAAACAGTATTTTTGAAATTCTTGCAAATGTATTAAAATTTAAAACAGAAATACCTAATTTACCTAAGTTTTCAGACCCTTTAGCTATGAGACTCGAAATTGAGCTCAGGTGCATCCTGTTTCCATTGATCGTCCTTGAGATGTTTCTACAACTTGATTGGAGTCCACCTGTGGTAAATTCAATTGATTGGACATGATTTGGAAAGGCACACACACCTGTCTATACAAGGTCCCACGTTTGACAGTGCATGTCAGAGCAAAAACCAAGCCATGAGGTCGAAGGAATTGTCCGCAGAGTGAGACAGGATTGTGTTGAAGCACAGGTCTAGGGAAGGGTACCAAAACATTTCTGCAGCATTGAAGGTCCCCAAGAACACAGTGGCCTCCATCATTCTTAAATGGAAGAAGTTTGGAACCACCAAGACTCTTCCTAGAGCTAGCCACCCTGCCAAACGAAGCAATCGGGGGAGAAGGGCCTTGGTCAGGGAGGTAGCCAAGAACCCGATGGTCACTCTGACAGAGGTCCAAAGTACCTCTGTGGAGATGGGAGAACCTTCCAGAAGGACAACCATCTCCGCAGCACTCCACCAATCAGGCCTTTATGGTAGAGTGGCCAGAAGCCACTCCTCAGTAAAAGGCACATGATAGTCCGCTTGGAGTTTGCCAAAAGGCACCTAAAGGACTCAGACCATGAGAAACAAGAACCTCTGGTCTGATGAAACCAAGATTAAACTATTTCGCCTGAATGCCAAGCGGCACTTCTGGAGGAAATCTGGCACCATCTCCACGGTGAAGCATGGTGGTGGCAGCATCATGCTGTAGGGATGTTTTTCACCGGCAGGAACTGGGAGACTAGTCAGGATCAAGAGAAAGATGAAATGAGCAAAGTACAGAGAGATCCTTGATGAAAACCTGCTCCATAGTGCTCAGGACTCAGACTGGGGCGAAGATTCACCTTCCAACAGGACAAAGCACACAGCCAAGAAAATGCAGGAGTGGCTTCTCGACAAGTCTCTAAATGGCCTTGAGTGGCCCAGCCAGAGCCCGGACTTGAACCCGATCGAACATCTCTGGAGAGACCTGAAAATAGCTGTGCAGCGACGTTCCCAATCTAACCTGACAGAGCTTGATCGGATCTGCAGAGAAGATTAGGAGAAACTACTCAAATACAGGTGTGCCAAACTTGTACCAAAGAAGACTTGAGGCTGTAATTTCTGCCAAAGGTGCTTCAACAAGGTATTTATTTCGCAAAAAAACAACAAAAAAAATATTTTGCTTTATCATTATGGGGTATTGTGTGTAGACTGATGGGGAAAAACAACATTTTAATAAATTTTAGAACAAGGCTGTAATGTAACAAAATGTGGAAAAAGTCACAGGGTCTGAATACTTTCAGAATGCACTGTACACTCCCTTAGAGATGAGTAGAGTTGTGCAAAGGAGCTCTAGCCCAACAGCAGCCTGTGTGGAATGGTGTAGTGGTAACAAAAAATGGTGTGTAAACTCTAATCGCCGGTCTCTGTGAAAAAAGTAACGCTTCCTCTACTTTCAATGTATTTTTCTGCAAAAGGTGGGTAAACTGTTGGGCAAAACAAAAAGTGGGTAAACTGTGTTTACCTGCATTTACCCTCCACTACACCCCTATCTGTGTTCCCTTTGTGCCCACTGACAAACTCCTCACGTTGGCCGTTTAGATTGGCGGTCCTTCATAGAATCCCTTCCTCTGTACATACAGTATATGTGACAAAGGAAATCTGAGAAGAGCTCCCAAATCAATATAGGAAACAATTCAACGTTCTATCTTTGCTATGACTTGGATTAATACGTTACATCCTAAAACAGCTTTAAAGGTGAACTGACTAGCTAAAGTTACAGCAGCATCAATTAAACTCAGCACAGACTCTGAACACAACAACTTTAAAGAGGTTAAAAACTCCATCTCTCCTTTCTCTGATGTGCTGTCATTCAAAAACCTTCCTAACATGCACTAGGTGGCAGAAAGACTAAGATGCTCTGTTGCTCTAGTCTTTCACTTAACTCACATGAAAAAGGATCAAATGAAAAAGTATATGTTAAACATGAACATGCTCCCTGAAGTACCACATGTCAAACTGACACAGGATCATAGAAATATCTCCTGCATGTTTGTATTTTGTCCAAGGTTTTTGTAGGGACCCAATTCTGAACTGAATTCAGAAAAGGATGTAGCTACTATAAAGTTCAGCTAGTATGTCCCATATGAAGTTTGAGTAAGCCCATCCATGCACAGTTTATTGGGGGGCATCACCGCTGCCCCCTGCTGCACCTGGGAAGTATTGCTGACAAGTAAGATAAAGTGATTCCATTGATTCTTTCCACTGAATTTAGTAAGACGGCATTTGTTGTCCTAACTTTTCACAAGACAAACCACAGTGAATACAAATTAAACAAGGATGAAGAACTAATATCATAATCACACATAATAAATCAAATGAAGAACTACTGTTTTATATTTGTATTAGGCCTTCTTAGAGACCAGGCCAAACACAAACTTCAGAAAAGTTTATTGCTCACTCAGGGCTGTAAAATATAAAAAGGCAAACCAGTTTCTCTCTGCGTGACTTCACCATCATTAAACACAGACACTGAGGTAGTTACGATTAGTGCCTGGGAGGGGGGCATTAGTCAGAACTAACTGGTAACTTATTTTCTCTCAGGCTGGAGGCATACCTCAACCACCCAACACGGTTGCTATGGACACCCAACAACAAGAACAGGGGTAAGGTGTAGTATAGTAGTGGGATTTCGACCATGTCCCAGTCAGTTAGGCCTATAGAGAAAGAGGTGGGACTCTTGTTAACCAATACCATTTATTATGTTAACTCTTCTGGAAGATCTGGGGTTTCCAAGTCCTGAGTAATCTCTCTTACTCTCATTAAGAGCAGTTTGCTTGCATACCACTGGCTTCCAACTGTGAAGAATACAGTTGAGGAAACCAAGCAATGAAAAGAGTTTGGTTGGCTAGCTTGTGCTTTCACTGAATGTTCTCCGTCTTCTAACAGAGGTGTCTGTCTTCGAGATTTACCTTTCTCTTTTTTAGTGGATCCCTCATTTAACCTCACTTTGTTGTTGTCTATTTTCTGGGTTTTCTGTCCAGGCCTGTGACTGTAGCTTTATAGGGCATGGCTACTGAAGGGTATGGCGTGCAAGCAGTCAGCTAAAGGAACAAGCCTTTCCTTATGACGCTGCACATTCACAGGCAAGGACTCTGTTTCCAAAGAGGGATTAGCTATACAGGACTGGTTTTCAAAAGAGGGATTTCTACAGCTCACGTATATGCACATTTATCATTTGTTCCTGGTCTCAGCCATGATCACAGAGAGAACCATGACAATACATAATGAATTCCATAAAAACAACCCCCCTCCATGGGTCACAGTGTTATTTTTAAATGTTATAAAATATTTGGTATGGCCCTTCCAAATGGGCACAAACAATGTTCTTTCCACGTCTTTTCAACAAAGAAAACAATGTATGTTTTTCATTCTTAGGACATTGAAACAACATGGAAAATGAATTGGATTTGCAAAAAAAAATCATAATTATCGTAAAGGATTTTTTTGCATTTTTGTTTTTTATTCACCCAACTTTGAACCGAAATCCAATGACATGGTTCACATGTTGGTCGATTTCACTTTTAATTTACTTTAGTTGACAACTCAATCAAATTGAAAATTGAAAAAATCATAATTATCGTAAAGGATTTTTTTGCATTTTTGTTTTTTATTCACCCAACTTTGAACCGAAATCCAATGACATGGTTCACATGTTGGTCGATTTCACTTTTAATTTACTTTAGTTGACAACTCAATCAAATTGACGTCTGCCAATACATTATTAATACAAAGTAAATATATTGAATTCAATGCAAAAAGGTATGCTTCAACAGTATTGATGCTTGAGTAAATACACTGCATTCATTGCAAAGAGCTATACTTCAAGAGTGCTGACTCATACGTCAATACTTTGCATTCAATACAAAATAGGTGGTGATAAAGCTGCAATGAGTAAATTTGTTTCCTTTTTGATGACATTACAACAATATATTTGAAAATGTCACAAAATAGATACAATCTGGCATGTTCTTCTATATTTCCAGTCAACACTTGCCTAACCAGGAAGTCCCTTGACATAGTAAATTATTGTCTGACAGAGATGTGGCAAACACAGCCGCTAACATTACAATGGCTTGCGAAAGTATTCACCCCCTTGGCATTTTTCCTATTTTGTTGCCTAACCAGGAAGTCCCTGGAATTAAAATTGATTATTGGGGGGTTTGTATCGTTTGATTTACACAACATGCCTACCACTTTGAAGATGCAAAATATTTTTCATTGTGAAACAAACAAGAAATAAGACAAAAAAACAGAAAACTTCAGCGTGCATAACTATACACCCCCCAAAGTCAATACTTTGTAGAACCACATTTTGCAGTATTTACAGCTGCAAGTCTCTTGGGGTATGTCTCTATAAGCTTGGCACATCTAAGCACTGATATTTTTGCCCATTCTTCAAGGCAAAACCGCTCCAGCTCCTTCAAGTTGGATGGGTTCCGCTGGTGTACATTAATCTTTAATTCATACCACAGATTCTCAATTGGATTGAGGTCTGGGCTTTGACTAGGCCATTCCAAGACATTTAAACCACTCAAGTGTTGCTTTATCAGTATGCTTAGGGTCATTGTCCTGCTGGAAGGTGAACCTCCGTCCCAGTCTCAAATCTCTTGAAGACTGAAACAGGTTACCCTCAAGAATTTCCCTGTATTTAGCGCCATCCATCACTCCTTCAATTCTGACCAGTTTTCCAGTCTCTGCCAATGAAAAACATACCTACAGCATGATGCTGCCACCAAGCTTCACTGTGGGATGGTTGTCTCAGGGTGATGAGAGGTGTTGGGTTTGCGCCAGACATAGAGTTTTATTTGATGGCCAAAAAGCTCAATCTAACCAGAGTACCTTCTTCCATATGTTTGGGGCGACTCCCACAAGCTTTCTGCCGAATACCAAACGTGTTTGCTTATTTTTTTCTTTAAGCAATGGCTTTTTTCTGGACACTCTTCTGTGAAGCCCAACTCTGTGGAGTGTACTGCTTGAAGTGATCCTATGGACAGATACTCCAATCTCCGCTGTGGAGCTTTGCAGCTCCTTCAGGGTTATCGTTGGTCTCTTTGTTGCCTCTGATTAAGGGGGCTGAGAACACACCCTTGTGGTGCCCCAGTGTTGAGGATCAGAGGGGTGATGTTGTTTCCTACCCTCACCACCTGGGGGCGGCCCGTCAGGAAGTCCAGGACCCAGTTGCACAGGGCGGGGTCGAGACCCAGGGTCTCGAGATTAATGACGAGTTTGGAGGGTACTATGGTGTTGAATGCTGAGCTGTAGTCGATGAACAGCATTCTTACATAGGTATTCCTCTTGTCCAGATGGGTTAGGGCAGTGTGCAGTGTGATTGCGTCGTCTGTCGACCTACTGGGGTGGTAAGCAAATTGGAGTGTGTCTAGGGTGTCAGGTAGGGTGGGGGTGTTATAATGTTCCTTGACTAGTCTCTAAAAGCACTTCATGATGACAAAAGTGAGTGCTACGGGGTGATAGTCATTTAGCTCAGTTACCTTAGCTTTCTTGGGAACAAGAACAATGGTGGCCCTCTTGAAGCATGTGGGAACAGCAGACTGGGATAAGGATTAATTGAATATGTCCATAAACACACCAGCCAGCTGGTCTGCGCATGCTCTGAGGACGCGGCTGGGGATGCCGTCTGGGCCCGGCAGCCTTGCGAGGGTTAACACGTTTAAATGTTTTACTCACGTTAGCTGCAGTGAAGGAGAGCCCGCAGGTTTTGGTAGCGGGGCGTGTCAATGGCACTGTATTGTCCTCAAAGTGAGCAAAGAAGTTGTTTAGTTTGTCTGGGAGCAAGACATCGTGGTCCGCGACTGGGCTGGTTTTCTTTTTGTAGTCCGTGATTGACTGTAGACCCTGCCACATACCTCTCATGTCTGAGCCGTAGAATTGCGACTCTACTTTGTCTCTATACTGACGCTTAGCTTGTTTGATTGCCTTGCGGAGGGAATAGCTACACTGTTTGTTTTCGGTCATGTTTCCGGTCACCTTGCCCTGATTAAAAGCAGTGGTTTGCACTTTCAGTTTTGCCCAAATGCTGCCATCAATCGACGGTTTCTGGTTGGGGAAGGTTTTAATAGACGCTGTGGGTACAACATCACCGATGCACTTGCTAATAAACTCGCTCACCGAATCAGCGTATTCATCAATGTCATTGTCTGACGCTATCTGATTGGTCGGACCAGCGTTGAACAGACCTGAGCACGGGCGCTTCCTGTTTCAGTTTCTGGGAGCAACAAATTGTAGTCGTGGTCAGATTTTCCAAAAGGAGGGCAGGGAGGGCTTTGTATGCGTTGCGGAAGTTAGAATAACAATGATCCAGGGTTTTGCCAACCCGGGTCGCGCATTCGATATGGTGATACAATTTAGGGAGCCTTGTTTTTAGATTAGCCTTGTTAAAATCCCCAGCTACAATAAGTGCACCTTCAGGATATATGGTTTCCAGTTTAGATAGAGTCAAATGAAGTTCTTTCAGGGCCATCGATGTGTCTGCTTGGGGGGGATATACACGACTGTGATTATGATTGAAGAGAATTCTCTTGGTAGATAATGCGGTCGGCATTTGATTGTAAGGAATTCTAGGTCAGGTGAACAAAAGGACTTGAGTTCCTGTATGTTGTTATGATCACACCATGTCTCGTTAATCATAAGGCATACACCCCCATAACTATAGGACTGACAAGAGCAGGGTCAAAGATCAAGCACTGATCTCTATCTCTCTAGCCAAGTTGAAAACCTTGGATCTAGAATCTGCATTAACACATTTGTCAGTATGTTTAAACTGGAAGGTTGTTGAAATCGTGTAAGGTCATACCTCACACTTGATAGTCCACACCCATGTTGGGAAGTGAACTGTTATTTCAAATTGTATTGTTGAGGACCTTTTAAAAGCCAACTAGTGAACCACTGAATATGGGTAAATATGTCATCTGACACCATTGATATTGAAACCCAATTTAATTCATTCTACCACAATATCTTCATTGCTCTGTTTTGTCTAATCACAAGAGTCCAACAGACTCTATGTCGTCATTATACAACAGCATCCCTCCTCAACAGATCAGCTTGTTCTATCAAAACTGAACATTAAACAAAGACGTTTCATTGGGTCTGCTACCTCCCTTATTTACAGTTAAGCTTTTTTTCCGAGAGATTTCAATAGATTGAATTGTAATACGATGCAATTCGTTTGAAATGCCAAGAAAGCAACCTGGTAAGCAAAAACCTGAGTTCACTCCCATGTTCATTCACTGAAATGTTGTGTGACTGAAAATAACAAGGAATGAGGACTATTGAGGTGTTCTGAGAAATCTCCCGGGGGTTTCCAGGCATCGAGAATCAGGAAGAAGCAAAGGAGAAAGAGAAAGATATCAAATGCTTAGTTGTTACACAGGCTAACTAATTGACTGTGTCGAAAAGCTTAGTCCTACCGCCCATTATAGGGTGGAAAAGCCCCTTCTGAAAGATAGCATCTGTACCAAGCTTATTAATGGTACTGAGTCATTTAAATGAGCCTCTACAACCTGACTATAGCTCTTTTGAATTGTCTGCAACTTAGGCCCACTAGTATAGGATGGAAAGACCCTTCTTAGTCAGATATGGAGGACTCATTGTGGGCCGTTGCCAACACAATGCTAAACTGAAGACCCAATGAAGCTAACAGCAGGGGGTTAATATCAGTGGAAGCTAGCTAATAATCTATTATTCTGTTACACCACTAATCTATTATCTTTATCTCAGTGATCACCTATTCACCCATTTACCATACAAACGGTTAGCATTAGCATCAGATTAGCATCTGAAACAGTCAATCCCCAATCCTCAAAAGAGTTTAATCTGACCAGACAAGACCCATTATAATCCTGCCAGTGTGGTCTCTTGCATGTGAAAATGTCATATCTGACTGTTTTCATCAGGTTAGTAGAAGAGTTTTTTAGTTGTAACAAAGAAACGTTCTGACAAGCATGCAAGAACAGTTTTGGTTGGTTCATTCTCTTCAAATGCGGCTTCTAAAAGTTGCCTCAGAGTGTGAGTGTAAGTCTCTTCTTGTTTGTTGTGAAATGATAAGGTTGATAATGTAACAACTGTTTGTCCATGGGGATAATACTAAAGCTCTCCATGTTTATCTTTACATCAAAGTCTTAAAACGTAGCACGCTGAATCATAATCATCACTAATGAAGTGAGAGTTGAGTGGAGGGAATAAAGTCACAGACTATCACAGAGGAGCATAACGACTGTTAGAAGTCTTCATTAAAACCTTACAAAGCTTTAAACATGTTACAAAGCTTGTAACCATGGAAACATCTAGGCACACTATATGCCTTGATGTCTGTGTCATGTTCTCTGTTTCAACCATTATAAACCTCATGAACAGATTCTCTCTACTGCTTTAGGAAAACAAAGAAAGACTGAAGGTTTCTCAACAATATCATTTTCCCAACAAAGGATTTGAGGAAGTATTTTTTGTTGTTGTTGAAGCAACCCGTTCAACACAAACACTGAGTATACAAACATTAAGAACACATGCTCTTTCCATGACATAGACTGACCAGGTAAATCCAGGTGAAACCTATGATCCCTTATTGATGTCACTTGTTAAATCCACTTCAATCTGTGTAGATGAAAGGGAGGAGACAAGTTAAAGAAGGATTTTAAATTCTTGAAACAATTGAGAATTGGATTGTGTATGTGTGCCATTTAGAGGGCGAATGGGCAAGACCAAACATGTAAGAGCATTTGAATGGGGTATTGTAGTAGGTGCCAGGCGCACCAGCTTGTATCAAGAACTTCACGCTCAATAGTTTTCCATGTGTATCAAGAATGGTCCACTACCCAATGGACATCCAGCCAACATGACAACTGTGAGAAGCATTGGAGTCAACATGGGCCAGTAACCCTGTGGAACACTTTCGACACCTTGTTGAGTCCATGCCCCAACGAATTGAGGCTGTTCTGAGGACAAAAGGAGGTGCAACTCAATATTAGGAAGGTGTTCCTAATGTTTGGTATGCTCCATGTATATTAAGTTAAAGTGATGAATCCTGTGTCATTGTTCGTTCCATAAACTTCATAAATAGCCTGTTCCTCTACTGCTATGAACTCTGTTCATGCCATCACATCACTTCAACATCCCTACTTTATATCTGGCTTCATCATACCATTAGCACTGGATAACTTCCAATCAGGTAGTCTATTAGTAGCCTACTATGTGGAGAAACCAGCGTAGAGAAATCACTTGGTTTAAATCAAAGACAATTTCCTGCCTGACCATATACAGTATCTGTGGGCTGTTCTGCCAAAAAACACACCAATCACAGCTCAGTTGACAAACACAAATAAATCCCATGGACAAACAATAGAAATAAAACAACAAAACGATCTACAGACTAAAGTGTTATCTGTGGGTACTTTGAGAGGGGGACGGGGTTAGTGTGTAAGCTATGAGTGTGTGTGAGGGGCTGAGGGTTTTTAAAGGGAGATATGGGGGTAGATTCAGATCAGAGGGGACTTTAGAACACAAAGGTGTGAGAGCCTCACACTCAACCCTGTTTTAAACTAGTTTAATGCTAGCTGTTCCTCTGCAACGCCTCTGTCAATTCAATTCAATTCAAAGGGCTTTATTGGCACGGGAATGTAAACATAAACATATGTTTACAATGCCAAAGCAAGTGAAATTGACAATAAACAAAAAGGGAAATAAACAATCAGAAATTAACAGTAAATGTTACTCACAAAAGTTTTAAAAGAATGTAAACGTTTCAAATGTCATATTATCGCTATGTACAGTGTTATAACGATGTGCAAATAGTTTGAAAGATAAAATAAATCAACATAAATATGGGTTGTATTTACAATGGTGTTTGCTCTTCACTGGTTGCTTTTTTCTTGTGGCAACAGGTCAGAAATACTGCTGCCGTGATGGCACACTGGGATTTCACCCCGTAGATATGAGAGTTCATCAAGATTTTTTTTATTTGTGTTATTCTTCTTTGTGGGTCTGTGTCATCTGGGTGAAATATGTGTGTCACTACTGGCTGAAGGACGGGACCAAGGTGCAGCATGGTAAGCGTACATTTCCTCTTTATTAAATGACGCCGACAAAACAAAGAACAAAACCCAACCGTGAAGCTTTGGGCTATGTGCCCTGAACAAAGTCAAAGTTAACTTCCCACAAAACAGGTGGGGGAAAAGGGTACCTAAGTATGGTTCTCAATCAGAGACAGCGATAGACAGCTGCCTCTGATTGAGAACTACAACCGGCCAAACACATAGAAATAGAAAATCATATAACATAGAACATAGACTGCCCACCCAAATCACACCCTGACCAAACCAAAATAGAGACATAAAATGCTCTCTACGGTCAGGGTGTGACAATGTGTCTCTAATATGGTCGTACATTTGCCAGGAGGTTAGAAAGTGCAGCTTGGTTTCCATCTCATTTTGTGGGCAGTGTGCACATGGCCTGTCTTCTCTTGAGAGCCAGGTCTGCCTATGGCGACCTCTCTCAATAGCAAGGCCACACTCACTGAGTCTGTAAATAGTCAAAGCTTTTCCTAATTTTGGGTCAGTCACAGTAGTCAGGTATTCTGCTACTGTGTACTTTCTGTTTAGGGCCAACTAGCATTCCAGTGTGTTCTCTGTCTGCCAGTGTGTATCTGTGGCTCACAGGCTCTGCCCCCTAGGAGCAGAGGGGGTCGTGAAAGTATAAAACCTCTTGGGCTCCCTCCAGCCAGACTGTAGACCTACTGGAAACTATAGAGACACCTGAGTGTCGCCCCACTGGCTAAACTATCCCGTCACAATGCTGTCACGGTAAGTGAGCACTAACACAAGGGTGGCTTGCATTGGGTATTTGGTTTTGACTTACGTGTGTGTACTGGAACTTTTAAAATGACACAATCTATTTGGCATATTTGGACAGCTGTATTCTTGGGGGAAGTGTATTTGTTAGTCTACCTGTAGAAGGAAACTTGAGACGTTTAGACCTGCTGAGGGTATTTCAATGATAGAGAGAGGCGAACCGTTTAATTCATTGTTTTTGTGGGATCGCAATAGCTTGGCAATGTGTGTGTCATTTTTGTTGTTGTTCCAGATTTCCTTTTTTCTTGTTCAATCCTAATCTTCAATAACAATAACTTTACAACTGATGTCAATGGTGATACTGGTACAAGATAAAGTGATGGGACTCTAAATAGTCTTTAAAAAGATTTTTGAGAATTTACCTTTAAAGTCAAAATAGTTCACAATAATCCTTTATTTGACTTTTCATGATATTAAAAGATGAAAAGTATATCATGTACCAACATATCATTGATTCATTTTTATGAACATTTCATTGATAATTCATTATCCATAATATATATTGAACATAAGAACATCCATAAGATACTTGGCATTGCTGCAAGTTACACATATTCTTATTATAATGTAATGAGCAGGAAAAACACAGTTCCTCCTACCTGCTTCCATTCAAATACTCTTTTTCCTTTTCCACTGCCACTATGACCTTAAGATGGCTTCTGGGAGAAGTCATTACATCTGTTTGACTAAAGTATTGTTTTAAAAGTGTACTGACCAGTTCTATCTCCGTGTTCTTCATTCTAACAGAACGTTGATTGTTCCTTTGATCTTTGCTTTGGCTGGTCTTGCTCTCTCAGCCCCCATTACTGGTAAGAAAACATGAAATTAAACCTTCTGTTAAATCTTATAAATGTTGGGGAATTTAGAATATTTCCATCAGTAACTACAGCTTAATAATAATGTACATTTGTTATAATAGGTGAACAAGACGGTTTCCATTTTAGTTTAATTTCAGTTTCAACGCAATGACAAAACATGCTTTACCTTTCCAGTTATCCAGTCTGTAAGCTACTATAAGCTACTCTAAGCTACTATAAGCTACTCTAAGCTACTATAAGCTACTCTAAGCTACACTGCAAACATCAAGTGAGCAAACATATCAACCAAAATGACCATTACATTATGTTTAAGGAGGCCTTTGCAATGTATACGACGACCTCCATCCATCCCATTGAATCACAATGGGAGTCCTCTGCTTCTCCACAACGGTAGTGTAATCAGAACCCAGGTCACTCTGTGGAGACACAAAAGAGGTCTGTTCTCTTGTGCCTGATTGTGGGATAGAGAGAGAAGTAGGGTGGGCCTTACATATGGTCTATTCAAATGGAGATAAATCCCCAAACCCCTAATCATGCTCCCCTATGCATCTTTCATTTGCAGATGGAACAGAGGGAGATAATGACGGTAACGTGTAATTTGTGTTTTAACTCATGACGTTCATAATTACCACAACAGTTAGAAAATGACAGGCTAATAAGCTTTGTTAATTATAAGTAGTGTATACCCATGAATGTATTTGTATTTAGTCAGAAGTAATGTTTATGATGGAACAATGACACCATTCACTGTGCTGTGTTTCAGAGAGAGCTGCTGCTTTGCTAGAGCACCTTAATGTTAAGCACACTGACAAGCCCTCCAGTCAAAGCCTACACACATAGGTTACATATGGACCGCTTCCGATATGTGCTTTGTCTTCTGATTTCATTTACATTCATTTACAAAACACTGGATTGAAACCAGTGTTGCATGATTGGATACATTAAGATATTGAGTTTTATAGTTTGGTATTGGCTTAGCTGGGTGATCATTGGCAACTGACAAAATGGGTGCTATGATACTTTTCTGGTCTCAGGTGCTAAAGATGGCGAAGGCCCCACTGGCAGCCCGGTAGTTGCAGCAGCAGCTGGAGACTCTGTAGGTTTGTATTGACTCCAATGTATCTCCTACCCAATACCTAGTTAAACACTACCAGGTATGTACCATTTCATACCGACAGAAACTAAACAGAAAACCTCTGTTGTTCACAGGTACCACAGATGCGACTGACTCTAGTAAAGAGCTGGCTGGAGGTATGAGTGGCTGGGTTTGGGGACTGGGGGAATCTGTCTTTCTATCAAGGAAGAAGTGTATGACGTAGAATCAACTCAACTCTCAAGGAAACCAACTCTGTAGATTAGAGCAATAATTACGATGGTGATTCCCCCTGAAAGTAAAAACCTTAACTGCACAGTACCAGTGAAGGACGTTCAACATGAGAGAATTAAAAACGGAGCTGTTGATCGTGACGCTAATTTGTTTTTAGGTAGCAGACAACATGGGCCTGCTTTGAGACTATCATGGAGACACTTAACTATCCTCTATAGAGGAACTGTAATATTGGACACTCACATAAACCTGTATGTATACACTATAACAACAGCACCCATGAGACATATCTAGACAAATGCTTTCTAGACCAGACATGAGTAAATTATCATAGTTTCACCTGTCCCCAGAGAGCGGCGGAGACCGCCCTAGAGAGTACTATGACACTCAGGTGTTTTCTGTTAATAATGATGATTCCCTTTTAAGTGAGGTGTGTTTTCTGTTACTAATGATGATGTCTTTTAAGTGAGGTGTGTTTTCTGTTACTGATGATGATGTCTTTTAAGTGAGGCGTGTTTTCTGTTACTAATGATGATGTCTTTTAAGTGAGGCGTGTTTTCTGTTACTAATGATGATGTATTTTAAGTGAGGCGTGTTTTCTGTTACTAATGATGATGTCTTTTAAGTGAGGTGTGTTTTCTGTTACTGATGATGATGTCTTTTAAGTGAGGCGTGTTTTCTGTTACTAATGATGATGTCTTTTAAGTGAGGCGTGTTTTCTGTTACTAATGATGATGTCTTTTAAGTGAGGCGTGTTTTCTGTTACTAATGATGATGTCTTTTAAGTGAGGCGTGTTTTCTGTTACTAATGATGATGTATTTTAAGTGAGGCGTGTTTTCTGTTACTAATGATGATGTCTTTTAAGTGAGGCGTGTTTTCTGTTACTAATGATGATGTCTTTTAAGTGAGGTGTGTTTTCTGTTACTAATGATGATGTATTTTAAGTGAGGCGTGAGGCGTGTTTTCTGTTACTAATGATGATGTCTTTTAAGTGAGGTGTGTTTTCTGTTACTAATGATGATGTATTTTAAGTGAGGCGTGTTTTCTGTTACTAATGATGATGTCTTTTAAGTGAGGCGTGTTTTCTGTTACTAATGATGATGTCTTTTAAGTGAGGTGTGTTTTCTGTTACTAATGATGATGTCTTTTAAGTGAGGCGTGTTTTCTGTTACTAATGATGATGTATTTTAAGTGAGGTGTCTTTTCTGTTACTAATGATGATGTCTTTTAAGTGAGGTGTGTTTTCTGTTACTAATGATGATGTCTTTTAAGTGAGGCGTGTTTTCTGTTACTAATGATGATGTCTTTTAAGTGAGGCGTGTTTTCTGTTACTAATGATGATGTACTAATGATGATGTCTTTTAAGTGAGGCGTGTTTTCTGTTACTAATGATGATGTATTTTAAGTGAGGTGTCTTTTCTGTTACTAATGATGATGTCTTTTAAGTGAGGTGTGTTTTCTGTTACTAATGATGATGTATTTTAAGTGAGGCGTGTTTTCTGTTACTAATGATGATGTCTTTTAAGTGAGGTGTCTTTTCTGTTACTAATGATGATGTCTTTTAAGTGAGGTGTGTTTTCTGTTACTAATGATGATGTCTTTTAAGTGAGGCGTGTTTTCTGTTACTAATGATGATGTATTTTAAGTGAGGCGTGTTTTCTGTTACTAATGATGATGTATTTTAAGTGAGGCGTGTTTTCTGTTACTAATGATGATGTCTTTTAAGTGAGGTGTGTTTTCTGTTACTAATGATGATGTCTTTTAAGTGAGGCGTGTTTTCTGTTACTAATGATGATGTATTTTAAGTGAGGTGTCTTTTCTGTTACTAATGATGATGTCTTTTAAGTGAGGCGTGTTTTCTGTTACTAATGATGATGTCTTTTAAGTGAGGCGTGTTTTCTGTTACTGATGATGATGTCTTTTAAGTGAGGTGTGTTTTCTGTTACTAATGATGATGTCTTTTAAGTGAGGCGTGTTTTCTGTTACTAATGATGATGTCTTTTAAGTGAGGTGTGTTTTCTGTTACTAATGATGATGTCTTTTAAGTGAGGTGTGTTTTCTGTTACTAATGATGATGTCTTTTAAGTGAGGCGTGTTTTCTGTTACTAATGATGATGTATTTTAAGTGAGGTGTGTTTTCTGTTACTAATGATGATGTCTTTTAAGTGAGGCGTGTTTTCTGTTACTAATGATGATGTATTTTAAGTGAGGCGTGTTTTCTGTTACTAATGATGATGTCTTTTAAGTGAGGTGTGTTTTCTGTTACTAATGATGATGTATTTTAAGTGAGGTGTGTTTTCTGTTACTAATGATGATGTCTTTTAAGTGAGGCGTGTTTTCTGTTACTAATGATGATGTCTTTTAAGTGAGGTGTGTTTTCTGTTACTAATGATGATGTATTTTAAGTGAGGTGTCTTTTCTGTTACTAATGATGATGTATTTTAAGTGAGGTGTGTTTTCTGTTACTAATGATGATGTCTTTTAAGTGAGGCGTGTTTTCTGTTACTGATGATGATGTCTTTTAAGTGAGGCGTGTTTTCTGTTACTAATGATGATGTATTTTAAGTGAGGTGTGTTTTCTGTTACTAATGATGATGTATTTTAAGTGAGGTGTGTTTTCTGTTACTAATGATGATGTCTTTTAAGTGAGGTGTGTTTTCTGTTACTAATGATGATGTCTTTTAAGTGAGGCGTGTTTTCTGTTACTAATGATGATGTATTTTAAGTGAGGTGTGTTTTCTGTTACTAATGATGATGTCTTTTAAGTGAGGTGTGTTTTCTGTTACTAATGATGATGTCTTTTAAGTGAGGTGTGTTTTCTGTTACTAATGATGATGTATTTTAAGTGAGGTGTGTTTTCTGTTACTAATGATGATGTCTTTTAAGTGAGGTGTGTTTTCTGTTACTGATGATGATGTCTTTTAAGTGAGGTGTGTTTTCTGTTACTAATGATGATGTCTTTTAAGTGAGGCGTGTTTTCTGTTACTAATGATGATGTCTTTTAAGTGAGGTGTGTTTTCTGTTACTAATGATGATGTCTTTTAAGTGAGGTGTGTTTTCTGTTACTAATGATGATGTCTTTTAAGTGAGGTGTGTTTTCTGTTACTAATGATGATGTCTTTTAAGTGAGGTGTGTTTTCTGTTACTAATGATGATGTCTTTTAAGTGAGGTGTGTTTTCTGTTACTAATGATGATGTCTTTTAAGTGAGGTGTGTTTTCTGTTACTAATGATGATGTCTTTTAAGTTAGGTGTGTTTTCTGTTACTAATGATGATGTCTTTTAAGTGAGGTGTGTTTTCTGTTACTAATGATGATGTCTTTTAAGTGAGGTGTGTTTTCTGTTACTAATGATGATGTCTTTTAAGTGAGGCGTGTTTTCTGTTACTAATGATGATGTCTTTTAAGTGAGGTGTGTTTTCTGTTACTAATGATGATGTCTTTTAAGTGAGGTGTGTTTTCTGTTACTAATGATGATGTCTTTTAAGTGAGGTGTGTTTTCTGTTACTAATGATGATGTCTTTTAAGTGAGGTGTGTTTTCTGTTACTGATGATGATGTCTTTTAAGTGAGGTGTGTTTTCTGTTACTAATGATGATGTCTTTTAAGTGAGGCGTGTTTTCTGTTACTAATGATGATGTCTTTTAAGTGAGGTGTGTTTTCTGTTACTAATGATGATGTCTTTTAAGTGAGGTGTGTTTTCTGTTACTAATGATGATGTCTTTTAAGTGAGGTGTGTTTTCTGTTACTAATGATGATGTCTTTTAAGTGAGGTGTGTTTTCTGTTACTAATGATGATGTCTTTTAAGTGAGGCGTGTTTTCTGTTACTAATGATGATGTCTTTTAAGTGAGGCGTGTTTTCTGTTACTAATGATGATTCCCTTTTAAGTGAGGTGTGTTTTCTGTTACTAATGATGATGTCTTTTAAGTGAGGTGTGTTTTCTGTTACTAATGATGATGTCTTTTAAGTGAGGTGTCTTTTCTGTTACTAATGATGATGTCTTTTAAGTGAGGTGTGTTTTCTGTTACTAATGATGATGTCTTTTAAGTGAGGTGTCTTTTCTGTTACTAATGATGATGTCTTTTAAGTGAGGTGTGTTTTCTGTTACTAATGATGATGTCTTTTAAGTGAGGTGTGTTTTCTGTTACTAATGATGATGTCTTTTAAGTGAGGTGTGTTTTCTGTTACTAATGATGATGTCTTTTAAGTGAGGTGTGTTTTCTGTTACTAATGATGATGTCTTTTAAGTGAGGTGTGTTTTCTGTTACTAATGATGATGTATTTTAAGTGAGGTGTGTTTTCTGTTACTAATGATGATGTCTTTTAAGTGAGGTGTGTTTTCTGTTACTAATGATGATGTCTTTTAAGTGAGGTGTGTTTTCTGTTACTAATGATGATGTCTTTTAAGTGAGGTGTGTTTTCTGTTACTAATGATGATGTCTTTTAAGTGAGGTGTGTTTTCTGTTACTAATGATGATGTCTTTTAAGTGAGGTGTGTTTTCTGTTACTAATGATGATGTATTTTAAGTGAGGTGTGTTTTCTGTTACTAATGATGATGTCTTTTAAGTGAGGTGTGTTTTCTGTTACTAATGATGATGTCTTTTAAGTGAGGTGTGTTTTCTGTTACTAATGATGATGTATTTTAAGTGAGGTGTGTTTTCTGTTACTAATGATGATGTCTTTTAAGTGAGGTGTGTTTTCTGTTACTAATGATGATGTCTTTTAAGTGAGGCGTGTTTTCTGTTACTAATGATGATGTCTTTTAAGTGAGGTGTGTTTTCTGTTACTAATGATGATGTCTTTTAAGTGAGGTGTGTTTTCTGTTACTAATGATGATGTCTTTTAAGTGAGGTGTGTTTTCTGTTACTAATGATGATGTCTTTAAGTGAGGTGTGTTTTCTGTTACCCTTTGCAGAAGCTTGAATTGTTTTCTGTGTGCGTTGTCTCCTTAGTAGTTATCGAGTCTTAGTGTTTGTTGTTTTCCCAGTTTTACATGGTACCTACTGTTGAATGTTTCCCAGTAAAGTATTTACATTTCTTCTAAACCAAGGGTTCCTCGATTGGTTCTCTTCTCTGCTCCTGGGTCCTACCTCATCATGCCCCATAAATGTGTCAGAGTCTAACTATTTGCTGTGGGGCCATGCTGAAGGTTTAGACAGTTGACCGAATAAACCAAAGGCTTCTCAAATCCAAGCCAAAGTTATATCAATTCCCCAAACCTTTTCATGCCATAAAACATTTTACTTACTGCCTTCTTTAAACACACGTTCTATAACATCCACTTTAAACACTATTTGAAAGACAGTAAGCCCAATCTAAACCATTTACCAATTAAAAAATATAATAGTAATATTGATCTTGTCCAGACCAATTTTATTACTGAAGAGTCTATGGCTAAAACAAGTTCAATGGCCAGACGACGAACTCCAACTCACCCAATGTTTTCTTCTTCATTTATCAGATGTGAGTAGCAGTGATACATCCACAGACACAAGCAGTGAGTCACCAATTCATTTGAATGGAAATGAAGCTAACTGGCTACTGGGGATTTCCTGATAATTACAGTAATGGTGACTTCAATAACAGCATCAAAGTCACCCGTCCTTGTCTTCTAGATGGAGATACCAGCGTGGAAACCACAGGCAGTCCTGATGCCCCTGATGCCCCAGATGCCCCAGGTGAGGCCTAGGAGTAAAATACACTAAGGTCAAATGTCAAAGATAAGGGTTATGGCCAAAGGTCGAAATCATTCAATAAGAATGAGCCGGTTGACGTTTATTTTCATGAGTCTTGTCCTGGAGGAAGAACTGAGAAATTCCCCCTTAAAATTAATGGTCTTAATTTCAGGTTAGGGTTATGCATCAGGGTTTTCATTGTGGTTAAGGTTAGGGTTAGAGTTCAAATCAGATTTTATGACTTTGTTGCTGTGCCAGCTAGTGACTATTCTGCAGAGCTGCCTCCAGAACAAGATTCATCACGAAAAATGCTAACCAGCTGGTCAAAATATGTGAAAGTCCCTGTTGATGATGAGGATTTGTTATTTCAATTCATGCAGTAAAATATTTTTTGCCCAGGCGAGTGCGGCATGCTGTCACGTGCTGTGCCTTGAAGGGCACATAAAATATATACATTATCGTTCAAAAGTTTGGGGTCACTTAGAAATGTTCTTGTTTTTGGAAGAAAAGCAAAAACAATTGTCCATTAAAATAACATCGAACAAGGACATTTGTAAGTGACCCCAAACGTTTGAACAGTAGTGTATATATACTTCATCTGCCTGTCCACTTTCAAGTCACTCCGAATTGGACAAAGCTGTGAGAGACAAACTTTAGCCTCATATCTACTGTCAACAAAAACAATGGCCAAAATGTTGTATAGTTGTATAATCAATAACAAGGTAAGAAATTACACAGTATTTTCAAGCCTTCCAATAACACTAATGTTATTATGTTAAGATGCAGCTGAAGCAGCAGGCAGCCAAGATACAACTGATGCAGCTGGTGTGTGAAGCGATAATGTCATTATGTTAAGATGCAGCTGGTGAGGGACGCGATAATGTCATTATGTTAAGATACAACTGATGCAGCTGGTGAGGGAAGCGATAATGTCATTATGTTAAGATGCAGCTGGTGAGGGAAGCGATAATGTCATTATGTTAAGATGCAGCTGATGCAGCTGGTGAGGGAAGCGATAATGTCATTATGTTAAGATGCAGCTGATGCAGCTGGTGAGTGAAGCGATAATGTCATTATGTTAAGATGCAGCTGGTGAGGTAAGCGATAATGTCATTATGTTAAGATGCAGCTGGTGAGTGAAGCGATAATGTCATTATGTTAAGATGCAGCTGGTGAGGGAAGCGATAATGTCATTATGTTAAGATGCAGCTGGTGAGTGAAGCGATAATGTCATTATGTTAAGATGCAGCTGGTGAGGGAAGCGATAATGTCATTATGTTAAGATGCAGCTGGTGAGGGAAGTGATAATGTCATTATGTTAAGATGCAGCTGGTGAGGGAAGCGATAATGTCATTATGTTAAGATGCAGCTGGTGAGGGAAGCAATAATGTCATTATGTTAAGATGCAGCTGGTGAGGGAAGTGATAATGTCATTATGTTAAGATGCAGCTGGTGAGGGAAGCGATACGTTTTGAGAGATGTTCTTGCCACCCAAGGCCACAGCTTCCTCGTTCATTTGTGTACAACAGCTACTTTTACCCCCAGAAAGTCTAAGCACAACTGGGTACAACAGCTACTTTAGTCAAAACAAAGATACAAAGTGAAACACAAATTATTCTAGAGTTATTATACATTGTACAAAATGGTAGTTAGAGGTGACGCTTGGATCCCCAATTCCCCCTTCCCTGATACATGTGTAAATATTGTACTATAAATTGTGCCTTTCAGTATTATACTTAGTGTCTTCAGAAAGTTGTCATACTTATTCCAAATGTTGTTGTGTTACAGCCTGAATTCAAAATTGATTTTTTTTTTCTCACCCAGCTACACATAATGACAAAAGTGAAAACATGTTTTTAGAACATTTTGTAAATTTATTGAAAATGTAATACAGAAATATCTAACTTACATAAGTACTCATACCCTGAGTCAATACTTTGTAAAAGCTCACCGATTACACCTGTGAGTCTTTTTGGATAAGTCTTTAACCTCTACGGGACGGTTGAGCTAATGTAGACTAATGTGATTAGCATGAGGTTGTAAGTAACAAACAAAAAATCCCGGGACATAGACATGATGACAGTGAGAAGGTGTCAGCAGAGGTTTTGGGTAAGACATTTTCTCTCTGAATTCCTTGTTCAATAACCAAGCTCTGACTTCACTGATCATCAGAACATAGTATCATTATAACTGTAACAAACATCATCAGTGTAATAAACATTGCTATAAACATCAACAGGCAGACTTAAAATATATAATAAATCTATGTTGCTTTAAATTATGATTTCAGAATCAGCAGATGTGGATAAGTCTCCAGGAGATGACTCCACAGAGTCTCCAGAAAGTGATTCCACAGAGTCTCCTGACAGTGACTCCACAGAGTCTCCTGACAGTGACTCCACAGGTAAGTGTTAAAAACAGACTGATTCAAAAGCAAAATCTGTAAGTTAAAGTACATGGCAGCTGGTGAAGATAAAGATATGAGGACAGTATGATGTGGAAAAGTGCACAGTACCCAACATTAACGTTGGAGATACACATCTAAGAGTATTTTTCTTTGTCCATCAGATCAGTGTTTCCCAACTCCAGTCCTCAAGTACCCCCAACAGTACATGTTGATTCAACTCATTGAGGTCTTGATGATTAGTTGACACGTTGAATCAGGTGTGCTTGTCTGGGGCTACACCAAAATTGTGTGCTTTTGGGGTTCTAGAGGACTGGAGTTGGGAAACTGCATTAGATGGCAATAAAGAGTCAGATGATGCCTCTGAGGATAAGGGACTAAAGACTTGGATTATGTATTTACAAAAATAAATACTTGGATTCTGACATTAACTAATCATAACATGAGGCAGGTGAACTCCTTGCTGAGAAAGACAAAACATAGTTATCTTCACAGTATTTTCAATAGGAAGCGCTGGCAGTAAAACACAGTTCCTTTGTTTTGGTCGTGAAGAACTAGATTGGTCACAGTGCAGTAGGTCATCCTCTGTCATTCCAAAGACAAGGACGACAGGGACGATGCTGTAAATACCGCCGTTAGTAATGTACGCCCCCCCCCCCCCCCCCCCTCAAAGCATTGATAAATAGACAATACATGACCCTGTCTAATGAAAACATGATTAGGTACTCATAATAATACACACAATGAACTTTGTGTTTCTTTTTAAGATGAAGTGTTGACAGATGTGCAAGCTGACTCTGGTAAGTATGAAGAACAACGTCAAGGTTTTCATCATAATGTTGTACTAGATAGATTGGCAATACAACGATATCAAATAATAGGTTGCAAAAGTTTGATTACATAAATCATGTGTGATTGTAGATGTGACCAGTGATGACACGGAGCAGGCCATGGCGACAGACAAAGATGATGACAAAAGTGACTCAGGTGTGCTAAATTGACATTTCTGAACTGGATATTCATTGTCTGGGAAACTGTCATTTGAGTCATTCTACCCATCAGTTGGTCATAAACCTGTTATTTTCTTCAGCTCAAGAGGATGCAGATGGGAAGGATACTGCAGGTGAAGAAGAAATGTTAGATAATGACTCTGCAGGTGAGTCTGCTCGTTGAAGGTTGTGCATCTCTCACCCACAAAGGGTCATTATAGGGAAGGTCTCTCTACTGTTGTCCCCCAGGGCTCAGTACTATGACCTCTTTTGTTCTCACTACTGGTGTCCCCCATGACCTCTCTTGTTCAGAACTACATATTCTACCTCATATACCGTAATAATTAATTAGCAGAATGTCTAAACACTGTCACTTTTCTGCAGATGCTGCCACAGACAAAGACGATAGTGATGAGGATAAGGACATTGAACTAGATGG
Organism: Oncorhynchus clarkii lewisi; assembly: GCF_045791955.1. NCBI lineage: Eukaryota > Metazoa > Chordata > Actinopteri > Salmoniformes > Salmonidae > Oncorhynchus > Oncorhynchus clarkii. The sequence continues at coordinate 60,379,970 of NC_092164.1, forward strand.
TAAGGCTCCTGCAGAAGAGAAGGACAGCGCAGAAGACACAGAGACAGAGGAAGCGACGGACAGCGACAGCAAACAAGACGACGCAGACTCAGACACTAAGGATGACAAGCCAGACAAAGACGACAAGAAAGACAGCACAGATGACAGCAAAGACAGCGACAGCTCAGACGACCGCAAAGACAGCAGCGAAGAAGAGGCCCAGGTTCCGGAGGAGGAACCAGAGCACCAGGAAATAGAAGAAAAGGACAGCGAGAGCCAACAGGACACCTCAGAAGAAAACGACAAGCCAGACAAAGAAGATGAGAAAGACAGCGACAGCTCAGACGAAAACGACAAGCCAGACAAAGAAGATGAGAAAGACAGCGACACCTCAGAAGAAAACGACAAGCCAGACAAAGAAGATGAGAAAGACAGCGACAGCTCAGAAGAAGATGAGAAAGACAGCGACAGCTCAGAAGAAAACGACAAGCCAGACAAAGAAGATGAGAAAGACAGCGACAGCTCAGACGAAAACATCAAGCCAGACAAAGAAGATGAGAAAGACAGCGACAGCTCAGACGACAGCAAAGACAGCAGCGAAGCGGATGTCCAGGTCTCGGAGGAGGAACCAAAGCAGCAGGAAATGGACATGAAGGAGAGAGGTGACGTGGGGGAAGAGCAGGCCAGCCCTGAAGACAACATCAAGGAGGGAAGCCCTGTAGGGAGCGAAGACTTTGAGCCTCTACAGGATTCAGAGGAGGAGGCGGAGATGGAGTCAAAGGAGGAGGGGAAGCTGGAGGAGGCGGAGAAGGAGGAGCTGGATGCGGAGATGAACCTAGACACAACAGAGTCCGACAGTAAGGAGGACAGTAAGGATGACAGTAAGAATGAGATTAAGGATGAGAGTGAGGATAAGACTGAGGCTGACGCAGACTCCAACAGCGAGGAGGACATTAGGACCAGGGATGCCCCTAAACCACAAGAGGATGACAGTGAAGAGGACACTGATGATAGCATGATGAAGGAGCCCAAAGGTGCGGTTACCACTACTAAACCATATAAATGTAGCTAATAATTAGGCCATAATGAAATGTACATATGTGATTCCCTGTAAAATGGGCTCCCTAGTGGCCCAGCGGTCTAAGGCACTGCATCTCAGTGCTAGAGATGTCACTACAGACCCTGGTTAGATTCCAGACTGTATCACAACCGGCCGCGATTGGGAGTCCCATAGGACGGCGCACAATTAGCTCAGCGTCGTCCGGGTTTGGCCGGGGTAGGCCATCATTGTAAATAACAATTTGTTCTTAACTGACTTAGTTAAATAAAGGTTATATAAAAGCACTAAGTACTATATTGTGAGTGGTAATGGTACCATATTGTGATAACTGAAACACCGCTTTCTGATACAGATTCTGATGATGCTGACAAAGATGATATGGACAAGGATGCCTCTGGTATGTCAATCTATCTTGCATGTCACTTGATCCCCTTGCTTGTTAATCAGCTGATCCATGCAGCACTGAATCAAAGAGCCTGGAGTAATTTGTATCAAACGTTCCAACATGTCATACTATTTCTGGATGTTATGCACATTTTCTTTTCATAGACTCAGAGGATGACAAATCTGAATCTGATGCAGAGCCAGGCACAGATTCACACAAAGGTTTGTTTCTTCTTATCCTGAATCATATCACCTGTGCTTTCAAATGGCTTGGTCTTTAGCTGTTGTAACGCTCTAATTCATTATTGTGGGTCAACATCATGTATATTAATCTGGTCTTTAGATGAGGATGAGACCGACGAGGATTCCCAGGATGTGTCAGAGTCCATGGCGAAAGGTTAGTCAAAGCCATACAAACAAACGTTCACATTTGAATAATTGAAATAGTAAAATAAAGTCTGTTTCGTGTTTTTTCCCCTCAGATGACGATATGGATGATGATGACATGATTGGGGAAGAAACAATGGCTCCGGATTCAGAAGGTAAGGACCAAAACTGACTTACATCTTTGGGTAGTTACCAATGAAAGGCCCTATCATTCTAAGGCTTCCTCGACCAAGGGAGGAAACAGTGCATGTGTGTGCACCAACCAACTCAGTCAATGTGCCATGAAGTAAACATATATTTTGTCCCTGTGACTTCTCTGATCAGATGTCTGTTTGTTTGAACAGAGATAATGAAGTCTGATGAGATGGCTGTGTGTATGAACAGAGATTATATCTCACAACATTATACAGACACAAACACACACGCACAAACACACACACACACACACACACGCACACACGCACACGCACACACACACACACACACACACACACACACACACACACACACACACACACACACACACACACACACAACACCACACCACACCACTCTTAGCACTGTGCAGGGAGTTATCTGACTCATTTATCCAAACACATGAGGTACAATGACAAGTATGAGGAAGAGAACAACACAAGGATGAAAGAACGTTAAAAAAATACATATAAACCTGCATACTGGGAGCACTTAACAGAGCTTTACTGGGAACAGTGTGGATTGGAATAAACATCCTTTTCTCCCTCTGCTGTTCCAGCTGACATTCTGGACCAACCAGACCAACAGGATTACATGACACAGGGTGCCTCTCACGGTAATGTCAACAGAACATTATGATCCACCAAGCCACATCAGCACATTAACATATCATATATGCAATTTAGCAGACACTTATTTTCCTCAAATAATCTGTACCCACACACATTGACTCAGTACCGGTACCTCCAGTATTTTTTTTATTTAACTAGGCAAGTCAGTTAAGAACAAATTCTTATTTACAATGATGGCCTACCGGGGAACAGTAGGTTAACTGCCTTGTTCAGGGGCAGAACGGCAGATTTTTACCTTGTCAGCTCAGGGATTCAATCTAGCAACGTTTCGGTTACTGACCCAACACTCTAACCACTAGGCTACCTGCCACCCCGTATATAGCCTCGTTATTGTTATTTTATTAGTGTTCTATTAATTTTTACTTTAGTTTATTCAGTAAATATTTTCTTAACTCTTATTTTTCTTCAAACTGCATTGTTGGTTAAGGGCTTGTAAGTCAGCATTTCACAGAAAGGTCTACACCTGTTGTATTCGGCGCAAATACAATTTGATTTGACTTACAGTCATGTGTGCTAACATTTGACTTGTGTACATCTCACATCCGTTTCAGACATATTTAACCCGTCTGTCACACTCTGACATAGACCACCATGGATTCTTAAAGAGAGATGGAGGTGATCCACTGTACTGTATGATGCTTTCAGAATGTATTCACTTCTATGTACTGTATATCTCATTTTGTTTACAGGCGCGGATGCACCGGCAGCCCAGTCTTAGCCCTGAGGGTTGAGGCCACATGACGCTGTGAATGGAATCAGACAGTTTGATAGGTAGATAAAGCCATATCCATTGATTTGTACTTACTATAAGAGGAGAGGTACATTGTACATTGAATAATTTTTTTACTTCATCCCATCTCTTTTCATTGCAGTCCCATCATGGTGAATCCCACTTAAAACCAACAGGTTGTAGTCATGACAACAAACAGCGTAAACGAAACTTCCGTTCCTTACGTTCCTTAACCCTCTCTTTCCACTAAAAATGGTGAAGGTGTCAACGGGGATACAATTAAATGATTCTACTGTTTTGGTGTACATTACATTTTTACCCACTTTTTGACTGCATTGTTGTTGTTTTGGCATCTCAAGGGTAGTTTAATATTTGATCATGGAGAATATATATTTTTTCAACTTTGTTTTTTGTTAAAGACAGTTTATTTAAGTTGTGACATCATCATTATACAAGTTACACCCCTGTCTTATCAACTAGCGTGTTGATAAAATGGTCAACATGTTGTCTTACAATGCCCTTGAAAAAAACAGAAGTCTGTTTTTTTAAGATAGCATTCAGTCATTGTAGGTTTGCTACGTTTCTGCAGGTTGTGGGTTACTACAGTTTTCCTCTTGCTTTCATGTGATGCATTGCTGTCTCAGTCCTTGACCGATAACGGCTGCTACATTTGAAAAATAACTCCTACTGGCTCAGTTCAACATTAATTTTAAAGTTATGAGTAACATAAGGTTCTTTATATAAAAAAATGAAGTGTACATACAATGTCTTTGATTAAGTATAATTTACATTGGTTGGACAAATGGTAAAATAACAATTGCATAGACATAATGAGAATTTAATTTCATAACTGTGTGCACACAGGGGGAAAATCTAATAAATATTGAGTTGTCAGATCATTTTGGGGGGGCGAGTTTGTTGGGATAAAAAGCAGTATGTGTGTGTTTTTGTGAATGTGTAAAGGATGTGCTGATGAAACGAGAAGCAAGTAAGAAGCCTACTCACCGACTACCAGGACATTACAATAATATCAACTATTAATAATATGATAATACAATGAACAAACTAAATATAATGTCATAATAATAATCAATGGAGTTACATTGTGATACATTGACAATTGAAATACAGACACATGTCAAGTTCAATACTAGCATACAAAGTCCTACATCCAGGGTCTGGGATAATATACCACATTAGTAAGCAACACAGCAGATAACCTTTTCAGACATTGTAACACTACAACAACACTGAATAACAACACTGTAATAAAAGAGATTATGCCAATGATGACATGAAGAAGAGGTGTTAAGTGCACTGGCCTGGTAGCAAACACTGCAAGTCAGGGCCTGGTGCCACACATTTCTCCTAAATGGTATCTTGAGATACCATATTCCATCAATTGTTTTTCATGTCTTCCAGTATATGCTGTTGAAAACTCCTATTTCTGACAAACCTTTTATTGTGGATGGATGAGTATTTCCAGTATTTCCAGGTAATGATATTCCTTTGGCCTTCTTTTCTTTCAATCCACTGTGACCTTTGTCTTATAAGAAAGCATCATGGCATTGCTTATTTCCTCGTTCCTTGGCCCTGTTGACAAAGCGAGCCACATTGTGGTGGTTTCTGAAAGTGGCGCAACTGTCCCAGCGTCCCGGTAAGAGGACGGAAATGACCAGTAAGAGACAGATGTACAGAACACACGTTTATTGCAATACTCAAGACATGCACACACACACACACACACACACACACACACACACACACACACACACAGCAAACAGGATGTGGACTAGGTGGAAGTGAAAGTGTTGTACGGTCTACGGTCAAAGATGCCCTAAATACCAGTCAGGGAATCCAGAAGAAGCATTGTACATGTGGATGTGAGTTGAGGTAGAGGACAGGAATTTCTTGAGGTTATTTCAACTTAAGAGACAACTTAAGAGTTCAGGGACCAGTTCAGCTGACTCTGTTCTCTGGCAACCTGGTCCCTAACACATACTGTAGTTGTGAAGTGGCCTTTCGGCAGCAGGACAATAGACTCAAGGCGTCTGCATGCTTCCCAACCGAAGCAATTCGTAGGAGTTTGTGCATATATTATGACGACGTTGATTTATATTTTTATTATCCCTTTTTCTCCCCAATTCATAGTTACAGTCTTGTCCCATCACTGCAACTCCCGTGGGGAGTCGGGAGAGCTGAAGGTCGAGAGCCATGCGTCCTCTGAAACACGACCCTGCCAAGCTGCACTGCTTCTTGACACACTGCTCACTTAACCCAACCGCACCAACGTGTTGGAGGAAACACCGTACATCTGGTGAGCATGTCAGCATGCATGTGCCCGGCCCGCCACAGGAGTCGCTAGAGCACGATGGGACAAGGACATCCAAACCGTTCCCTAACCTGAATGACGCAGCCTGGGCCACTTGTGTGCCGCCTCATGGGTCTCCCGGCTGCGACACAGCCCGGGATCGAACTTGGATCTGTAGTGACACTACAAGCACTGCGATGCAGTACCTTAGACCACTGCGCCAGTCGGGAGGCCCCTATTTTGTGACGTTTTGTCAGTGTTGGACTTCGGTGAGGCTTTTTCAGATGTTTGGGCCCCTGAAACCTGGGGGTCTTCTCACATTACAAATAAACCAAACCTGGTGGTCCAGACAGGACCCAGCCTGCATGGAGACAGAGGAAGAGGAGGAGAAAGAGGAGGTGTCACACACTGATCTGTTTCACCTGTCTTTGTGATTGTCTCCACCCCTCTCCAGGTGTGACCCATCTTCCCCATTACCCCCTGTGTATTTATACCTGTGTTGTCTGTTTGTCTGTTTCCAGTTCATCTTGTTTGTCAAGTTAACCAGCATTTTTGTGTCAGTGCTTTCCCCAAATCTCTCTTTTCTCGTCCTCCTGTTTTTTTTACCCTTGCCTGTCCTGACCCTGTACCCACCCACCTGACCACTCTGCCTGTACCCACCCACCCTGAGCCTGCCTGCCGTCCTGGACTTTGCCCCACCTCTGGATTACCAACCTCTGCCTGACCTGACCCTGAGCCTGCCTGTCGTCCTGTACCTTTACCCCTGTTGCTTTAATAAACATTGTTACTCCGACACGGTCTGCATCTGGGTCTTACCTTGATACCTGATAGGAAGAGATGGAAGAGGAGGTGAGGGGAAGTGAACCAAAGACAAAAGCCTCCAAACAGCTCAGAACAAAGGGTCTGTGCCCTGCCAGAAGACGAAGTAGAAGGCTACATATTGTCCTCTGTGTGAATGGCTGGTCACCTCTAACCTGAGTGGTGGTCTGGTTGATAAAACAGAGAGTGGTGGTGGTACTGGAGCGTACAATGGGGACTACACCTGTAAAGACAGACTACATCTCCACTGGTTAACCTTTGAGGGTGATGCTGGATCAATCCACCAGCCCGTCAGGCCTCTAATCTCGGCAGTTACCCAAGCTTGGCTTCAAGGCCACTTTCCGCCCACAACAGGAACCCATTGTCCCAGCCCAAGGAGCCTAGCGGTCACATGATGTGGGGAGGTCGGACATGGATCTAGCTAAGAGGAATCTTGGCAAAAGGCTGACAGGGTCCATAACATGCTGACCACACCATGTGTGTGAACATGGCAAAATAAATGTACACATAGATGTTATTCAATCATTGCATCCACACTCCTTGTGCACGTCAATGAGCTTCTGCGTAGCCAGGCACTAAAATAGAACTTGTTTCTGTTTGTGACGCATGATGCACTGCAAGATCCGCCTCTCCCATCTACTCATTAGGTTTTAGGAGCATATACCCACATGGGTGATTGAAAGACAAACTGAGGTCCACACTCCAATCCAGTTGGTGGTGGTAATGCACCTTAAAGTTGGTTGCTAACCGCTATATAAAGTCAAAAGAAGAAGAAGAAGCGTGAAGGAGAAGAGATTACTAGAAACTAACTCGGTTAACCCTTTTATCTGTGAATGAATTGTCGGATTAGATGACCTTGTGCATTTCAGGTACCAGTCAGTCCCAAACGTTCTAAAGAGAATTAGGCCATAGTGCTGGTTCTGTTCAGTTAAATTAGAAAATAGGGTGGCTAATAGGGTGGCTGTGCCCTCCACTGTCAGAATTAGAAAAAGTAAAGTCACGGTTGTTGCTAAATCAAAATTTCAAGTAACGGGGAGATTGATTTAGAAACGTGTAAAAAATATATGAATCAATGTATACAGATAAAGTTTCTCTGTGCCACTGAAGTCTATAGAGTTAAAGTTATTGGGTTGATCAAGGGAACATTTGGTCTTATATTTCAGTGGACAACAACAGCGGTCTGTTTTAATGGCAGAGGTAATTACTTTTGTTATGAAAGATATATTTATCCAGTTTATCAGGAATAATTTATTAAACCAATAAGTCTCTGAGCCTCAAGATATTAATGACAGTGTAAAAAAGTCTGTCGGCTGGCGTTGACCTGGGCTGGGACTGATGTGAATTAGCAAGCTCAGCAGGAATGCAATCACCCAATACTGGAGAAGAGGGATGAATTAACAGTGAATTAACAACTCTGGACACCATTGGGTTTAATGTACTATTCTAGTTGGCAGACAGAGGAGGGACTAAACAGCAGTGTGCCCCACCTAAGAACAGCCCTTAGCCGTGGTATATTGGCCATATACCACACCCCCTGTGCCTCAGGCTCCCGAGTGGCACAGCGGTCTAAGGCACTGCATCTCTGTGCAAGAGGCGACACTGCAGTCCTTGGTTTAAATCCAGGCGGAATCACTTCCGGTCGTGACTGGGAGTCCCATAGGGCGGTGCACAATTGGCCCAGTGTCTTCAGGGTTTGGCTGGGGTAGACCGCCATTGTAAATAAGAATTTGTTCTTGACTAGTTAAATAAAGGTTAAATAAAAATTGCTTCATTTTAAACTGGGTGGTTTGAGCCCTGAATGCTGATTGGCTGAAAGCCCTGGTATATCAGACCATATACCAAGGTCATGACTACAACATTTCTTTTACTGTTCTATTTACGTTGGTAACCATTTTATAATAGCAAAAGGCACATCAGGGGGTTGTGTTATATGGCCAATATACCACGGCTAAGGACTGTTCTTAATAATCCCGTCCTCAGAAACACCACTGCTGCGCTTTTGACTTCTCTTATCTGTCAGCAAACAGGAAATGAGAACAGAATGCAGAAGGCTGCTCTTTTTCATTTCATAAGAAGGGTGGCTGTGCCCTCTACTGTCAGAAGGGTGGCTGTGGCCTCCACTGTCAGAAGGGTGGCAGCGCCCTCTACTGTCAGAAGGGTGGCAGCGCCCTCTACTGTCAGAAGGGTGGCAGCGCCCTCTACTGTCAGAAGGGTGGCTGTGGCCTCCACTGTCAGAAGGGTGGCTGTGGCCTCCACTGTCAGAAGGGTGGCTGTGGCCTCCACTGGCAGAAGGGTGGCTGTGGCCTCCACTGGCAGAAGGGTATCTGTACTCTTAATGTTGATCTCAGAGCTGAGAGGTTAGACTAGAGGTATAGAGGTTACAGCTCATGTCAGGGGGATTCAAGGAAGGCAAGATGGTTGAGCAACCTGGCCCGTTTTCTCTCCCCTAACTAGGCTTAATCTAGTATATCTGGCTGCATATTGAACTTTGAGATTGCTGAAATGCCAATATCTTTGGCAATGACGAGGAGTGACAAGGAGTGGAATGTTATTTACAGAGACTGGTACTCAGGATTACTCTTCATCACTGTCCAGATCTGTCCACAGTCTCACTCTCAGCAAGATCCATCAGTTAGAGACTGCCTGCCTCAGGGTTTGTTTGAATGAATTGAATGCTCATATTGGAATTACCTTTTTTTATTCCTGTTTGTATCTCTATCTCTAATGTTAATGTGTTTTAGTAGTATGTTCACCTGTAAGGAAAGAAACCTAGCTAGGGAGAAGCTGAGCTCAATTGGCAGGGGGTTATCCCACAAGTCCTGCCCCTTCCCAAGATGGGGGGATGAGAGGCTTTACAACATATAGCGGTGCCCAGTCAAGCTTAAGGAACTCTAAAATCCTGTGTGCTACTGTTACCTGCCGTGGTAGGTTCATTTCTTTACTATGGAATGAGGAGAGACAAACTTATCACACAAGTCAGAGTTATACTAAACTAAATCTTTAATCACTTATTAATAAGGGAGCAGGTCAATACAACGCACACATATAAAGTGAATCGATTGAGTGCTCTACGATAATGATGGCTGGTCATGGCTGGTAGACGATTCACGCTCAGATGATTCGTTGAGAGCCCCGAAACAAAAGTACAAATGTATTTTATAGCCAAGATACACCCCTTTCAACCGACATGATGAACAACAGATATATAGAATGGGCCACAAGGTCAAGATTTATATGAAAGATACCTATAATACATAGCAGACAGTATCTGCTGTGTCAACAGTTTTCATTGTGCAGAGACCAGTGTCTGGCCCTGTATAGAACAGAAGCATTAACTCATGCTCTGGAATGCTCTTTAGGTTTTATCACCCCAAAAAACATTGTAAATCTCCTGTCAGTGTTATCTCCCAGAGGCCCATCCTCAGTAGAACACACACACAATAGTTAAGAATACTCTATTCTGTTGCTTAAAACAACCACTTGATGCTTCTGTGTTTCCCACATAGACCTTTACAAAACATGTTGCCACGGTGAGTAAACAATGAATAGCTGCAAATGTTGCGTATAATGAATCCTGTAATTAGTCATATTGGTAATGAAAGATTGCATATTGGTCCAGGCTTATTGTTTTGTTTTGTTCAAAGTGTGAGATTTTGGTTAGGCCTTGAATATGATTATTGTTCTGTAATGCTGATGTGATTGATCAATGTATGATTTGCCTCTCTGGGCTGGTATCCATCCACACAATGAACAATTTACTAGTAATGCATTAACATTTCATATGATTGAGGTAGTTGATTTTCAAGCACTTGAGAAATAATTGATAAAACCTAAATCCATTTTTGCTGTTGGTATTGTTGTTGAAGATGACATCAGATCTGATAAAATAGATGACTCTGATTCTCAGTTCTAGTCTTGGCTTTATTGGCTTGGTTTGGCCCTCTTTCTTGATTCTTCCTCTTAATGTCATACAATTGATATGATTGCTTTGGAATACTGCGCCCTAGTGACATCTCATATGCATGCAGGACATAAATATGACATGGATGTACTGTAGGTTTATGGCAAATTTATCAATCCACAATGAAACTTCACTTCCATCTGCAAAACTGTATTTCAATTTAAATCATACTCTTCAGATTGGAGAAGGAATATAATTGATCCTTGATATTAAACGGTTGATATACACTTATACACCCCTCCATCTTTTGATATACATCTTTATCTGCAGAGATATTTAATTACTTCTGTGGTTGTCTTTTTGGCAACAACAATTTCAACTGCTCCCGTGGAAGGTATGGAAGAAGCTCATTGAATTAAAGTTGTATTAGTATTCATTGTGATATTTGAACAGATAATCAACTTAATACCTTCTTTCTTTAGAGAAAAAGCCAGAGAAGATAGAAATTGAGGTAGAGGAGGGTGAAGTGGAACTCTCAGAAGAAGGGGTATGAGATGGGAAGGGAGGGAGGGAGAAGGAGGGGAAGGCAGATAGTTGTGTCAGGATACCACAGGACCAGCCAGTGCTGGTGAGACGAGGATAATGCTATGCTAAATGTGACATTTTAATGCTATTAACAAACTAAAATGGTGTCCTCAATAATCCCAACAACAAACAAAATATAAAAGTGAAAATCTGAATATGATAAAGTCACAAAACAGGACAAAAGAGTACATTTAAAGTAAATGATCACATATTCTTGGAAGGAAAAAAAACTGTCATTAATCATATTCCTCTCCAATAGAGTATTATACCAGAATGTTTTTTGTTTTTTGTTTTTTAAATTGATAAAGACGTAATCATATGAGTCCCTATGTGGTGAAGGGCTAGCTATGAGTTGTGTTCCCTCATGTAATTTCTGTATTGATTTGTTGTTAATAATAATTTTAAAAAATAATAAAAAGGGCTAACTATGAGCATCTGACCAATCAGAGAATGCGTGATCAGTGCATGGACAGAGTCTGATTGGCTGAAGCCACGAGCGTGTGGGTGATCGATATCGCTCAGTAAGGAGGGAGGACGTGTACCCGCCTGGTCTCAGTCGCAGCGGTGCCCGACAAGGGTGCAGGGAGGGAGTATGGACCGCGGTTTGAGTCTTTTAACGTGCTATTTGATGCCCATAGCTATTTGACGTGTCAGATAAGCTTGTTGACCAATCAGAACCTACAAACATTTTTAGTTATTACACATTGATTACACTATCACTCGTATGTCATATGTCACAACGATTAATCGATAGGCATGCTATGATGCTGGTAAAGTTTTGTTTCGCGCACCTGCCCTTCCCCAATCTCTGGACAGTGCTGGTCATAAACAAGGCTAGCTAGCTCATGTATGCAAACAATGTTCTTCCCCAAAAACATAGCAAAACGACATAATATGTATCAGTAGCTGTAGTTAGCTAGCTAGCTGTCATCATCTAAAACAGTTCTTATTTGATTAATGGTGGTCGGACCCATCTATGTGAAGCTAGCTACAATAAGGATTAGTGGAATTTACCGTTAGCCTTCGGAATAAAAGTCTGTAATTGACAGTGATTCAAATTAATACAAAACGTGGAATTATGCCATAATTTAATAGATCATGCTAAATGAGCCTGGAATGTTGTTATATAAAAATACAATAATTTGTTCATTTGACAAAAATTGGTTGAAATCACACTGGATGTAGGGTTAGGGTTAGCACTTAAGAATTGCATTGGTGGCATACTTATTTCACTGTACAGCCTTACCTATGGATTTTGGATCAATGACATGTTGTATCAGTCTACTCAGTTTATACCCAGAGAACTTTAGCATCGTAGCTCTTATTGCGGGACTCTGAAACCACTGTGAATTGAGCCACATTTATTGTACCAGTCAACCTACTGTGTGTATTGAACACTATTCCAGAGGAAAAACAATACAACATGAATGTTTTGGAGACTGATAACTCTGAGGAGGACTTTGGGAAAAAAGTACTTTGGTACTGAGTAGACTGATACCCCATTTCATGAATCCCCAATCCTTAGGTAAAGCTGTGTATTGCAATATGAATGTCAATACGCACACTAGGCTGACTGGGGAGGTGATTTCACATAGTCTGAGTCCCGCGATAAGAGCTACAACGCTAATACTTGTGTAAACTCTTCACAGTTGTGTTCTGTGGGTGTAACCGAGTAGACAGATAAACCATTTCATTGCTCCACATTCCAACCTTGTTTAACATTATCTAGTCTAAATATGGCATGATTACACCAAACCTCTGCGTCACTTTCAAAGAGGGTCTTTTATTTTGAATGCGAACCGAAAATTCCACCATTGTGGCTAATCCTTATTGTGGCTAGCTTCACAATACATAACCCGGTCCAGTCGAGCTGAACTAGCCAGTTGAAGTTAATTGGCTGATTATAATGTTAGTTTTGATCAACAGGTTTGAGTAGATGGCTGGCATAGTTATTTTCATGAATTGAAGTTCAATTTCAATAGGCGAACAGCAAGTGGCTACCTAGCGAATACTTACTTACATTGATTCCTAAATCATTGCTAAGAATATTCAAAATGACTGCAGTTTATATCAAATCAAATTTATTTATAAAGCCCTTCGTACATCAGCTGATATCTCAAAGTGCTGTACAGAAACCCAGCCTAAAACCCCAAACAGCAAGCAATGCAGGTGTAGAAGCATGGTGGCTAGGAAAAACTCCCTAGCAGGGCCAAAACCTAGGAAGAAACCTAGAGAGGAACCAGGCTATGTGGGGTGGCCAGTCCTCTTCTGGCTGTGCCGGGTGGAGTTTATAACAGAACATGGCCAAGATGTTCAAATGTTCATAAATGACCAGCATGGTCCAATAATAATAAGGCAGAACAGTTGAAACTGGAGAAGCAGCACGGCAAGGTGGACTGGGGACAGCAAGGAGTCGTCATGTCAGGTAGTCCTGAGGCATGGTCCTAGGGCTCAGGTCCTCCGAGAGAGAGAGAGAAAGAGAGAATTAGAGAGAGCACACTTAAATTCACACAGGACACCGAATAGGACAGGAGAAGTACTCCAGATATAACAAACTGACCCTAGCCCCCCGACACATAAACTACTGCAGCATAAATACTGGAGGCTGAGACAGGAGGGGTCAGGAGACACTGTGGCCCCATCCGAGGACACCCCCGGACAGGGCCAAACAGGAAGGATATAACCCCCACACCACTAAAGGGCCGAGTATAGCCCACAAAGATCTCCGCCACGGCACAACCCAAGGGGGGGTGCCAACCCAGACAGGAAGATCACATCAGTGACTCAACCCACTCAAGTGACGCACCCCTCCTAGGGACGGTATGAAAGAGCCCCAGTAAGCCAGTGACTCAGCCCCTGTAATAGGGTTAGAGGCAGAGAATCCCAGTGGAAAGAGGGGAACCGGCCAGGCAGAGACAGCAAGGGTGGTTCGTTGCTCCAGAGCCTTTCCGTTCACCTTCCCACTCCTGGGCCAGACTACACTCAATCATATGACCCACTGAAGAGATGAGTCTTCAGTAAAGACTTAAAGGTTGAGACCGAGTTTGCTTCTCTTACATGGGTAGGCAGATCATTCCATAAAAATGGAGCTCTAAATGAGAAAGCCCTGCCTCCAGCTGTTTGCTTAGAAATTCTAGGGACAATTAGGAGGCCTGCGTCTTGTGACCGTAGCGTACGTGTAGGTATGTACGGCCGGACCAAATCAGAGAGAGAGGTAGGAGCAAGCCCATGTAATGATTTGTAGGTTTAGCAGTAAAACCTTGAAATCAGCCCTTGCCTTGACAGGAAGCCAGTGTAGGGAGGCTAGCACTGGAGTAATATGATCAAACATTTTTTTGGTTCTAGTCAGGATTCTAGCAGCCATATTTAACTGAAGTTTATTTAGTGCTTTATAGCCGGAAAGTAGAGCATTGCAGTAGTCTAACCTAGAAGTGAAAAAAGCATGGATAAATATTTCTGCATCATTTTTGGACAGAAAGTTTCTGATTTCTGCAATGTTACGTAGATGGAAAAAAGCTGTCCTTGAAATGGTCTTGATATGTTCTTCAAAATCGAGATCAGGGTCCAGAGTAACGCCGAGGTCCTACACAATTTTATTTGAGACGACTGTACAACCCTTAAGATTAATTGTCAGATTCAACAGAAGATCTCTTTGTTTTTTGGGACCTAGAACAAGTATCTCTGTTTTGTCCGAGTTTAAAAGTAGGAAGTTTGCAGCCATCCACTTCCTTATGTCTGAAACACATGCTTCTAGCGAGGGCAATTTTGGGGATTCACCTTTTTAATTGAAATGTACAGCTGTATGTCATCCGCATAGCAGTGAAAGTTAACATTATGTTTTCGAATGACATCCCCAAGAGGTAAAATATATAGTGAAAACAATAGTGGTCCTAAAACGGAACCTTGAGGAACACCGACATTTACAGTTGATTTGTCAGAGGACAAACCATTCACAGAGACAAATTGATATCTTTCCGACAGATAAGATCTAAACCAGGCCAGAACTTGTCCGTGTAGACCAATTTGGGTTTCCAATCTCTCCAAAAGAATGTGGTGATCGATGGTATCAAAAGCAGCACTAAGGTCTAGGAGCACGAGGACAGATGCAGAGCCTCGGTCTGATGCCATTAAAAGGTTATTTACCACCTTCACAAGTGCAGTCTCAGTGCTATGATGGGGTCTTAAACCAGACTGAAGCATTTCGTATACAGTGCCTTGCGAAAGTATTCGGCCCCCTTGAACTTTTCGACCTTTTGCCACATTTCAGGCTTCAAACATAAAGATATAAAACTGTATTTTTTTGTGAAGAATCAACAACAAGTGGGACACAATCATGAAGTGGAACGACATTTATTGGATATTTAAAACTTTTTTAACAAATCAAAAACTGAAATATTGGGCGTGCAAAATTATTCAGCCCCTTTACTTTCAGTGCAGCAAACTCTCTCCAGAAGTTCAGTGAGGATCTCTGAATGATCCAATGTTGACCTAAATGACTAATGATGATAAATACAATCCACCTGTGTGTAATCAAGTCTCCGTATAAATGCACCTGCACTGTGATAGTCTCAGAGGTCCGTTAAAAGCGCAGAGAGTATCATGAAGAACAAGGAACACACCAGGCAGGTCCGAGATACTGTTGTGAAGAAGTTTAAAGCCGGATTTGGATACAAAAATATTTCCCAAGCTTTAAACATCCCAAGGAGCACTGTGCAAGTGATAATATTGAAAAGGAAGGAGTATCAGACCACTGCAAATCTACCAAGACCTGGCCGTCCCTATAAACTTTCAGCTCATACAAGGAGAAGACTGATCAGAGATGCAGCCAAGAGGCCCATGATCACTCTGGATGAACTGCAGAGATCTACAGCTGAGGTGGGAGACTCTGTCCATAGGACAACAATCAGTCGTATATTGCACAAATCTGGCCTTTATGGAAGAGTGGCAAGAAGAAAGCCATTTCTTAAAGATATCCATAAAAAGTGTCGTTTAAAGTTTGCCACAAGCCACCTGGGAGACACACCAAACATGTGGAAGAAGGTGCTCTGGTCAGATGAAACCAAAATTGAACTTTTTGGCAACAATGCAAAACGTTATGTTTGGCGTAAAAGCAACACACCATCCCCACTGTCAAACATGGTGGTGGCAGCATCATGGTTTGGGCCTGCTTTTCTTCAGCAGGGACAGGGAAGATGGTTAAAATTGATGGGAAGATGGATGGAGCCAAATACAGGACCATTCTGGAAGAAAACCTGATGGAGTCTGCAAAAGACCTGAGACTGGGACGGAGATTTGTCTTCCAACAAGACAATGATCCAAAACATAAAGCAAAATCTACAATGGAATGGTTCAAAAATAAACATATCCAGGTGTTAGAATGGCCAAGTCAAAGTCCAGACCTGAATCCAATCGAGAATCTGTGGAAAGAACTGAAAACTGCTGTTCACAAATGCTCTCCATCCAACCTCACTGAGCTCGAGCTGTTTTGCAAGGAGGAATGGGAAAAAATTTCAGTCTCTCGATGTGCAAAACTGATAGAGACATACCCCAAGCGACTTACAGCTGTAATCGCAGCAAAAGGTGGCGCTACAAAGTATTAACTTAAGGGGGCTGAATAATTTTGCACGCCCAATTTTTCAGTTTTTGATTTGTTAAAAAAGTTTTAAATATCCAATAAATGTCGTTCCACTTCATGATTGTGTCCCACTTGTTGTTGATTCTTCACAAAAAAATACAGTTTTATATCTTTATGTTTGAAGCCTGAAATGTGGCAAAAGGTCGCAAAGTTCAAGGGGGCCGAATACTTTCGCAAGGCACTGTACATTGTTTGTCTTCAGGAAGGCAGTGAGTTGCTGCGCAACAGCCTTTTCTAAAAATTGTGAGAGGAATGGAAGATTCGATATAGGCCGATAGTTTTTTATATTTTCTGGGTCAAGGTTTGGCTTTTTCAAGAGAGGCTTTATTACTGCCACTTTTAGTGAGTTTGGTACACATCCGGTGGATAGAGAGCCGTTTATTATGTTCAACATAGGAGGGCCAAGCACAGGAAGCAGCTCTTTCAGTAGTTTAGTTGGAATAGGGTCCAGTATGCAGCTTGAAGGTTTAGAGGCCATGATTATTTTCCTCATTGTGTCAAGAGATATAGTACTAAAACACTTGAGCGTCTCTCTTGATCCTAGGTCCTGGCAGAGTTGTGCAGACTCAGGACAACTGAGCTTTGAAGGAATACGCAGATTTAAAGAGGAGTCCGTAATTTGCTTTCTAATAATCATGATCTTTTCCTCAAAGAAGTTCATGAATTTATCACTGCTGAAGTGAAAGCCATCCTCTCTTGGGGAATGCTGCTTTTTAGTTAGCTTTGCAACAGTATCAAAAAAGGAATTTCGAATTGTTCTTATTTTCCTCAATTAAGTAAGAAAAATAGGATGATCGAGCAGCAGTAAGGGCTCTTCGGTACTGCACGGTACTGTCTTTCCAAGCTAGTCGGAAGACTTCCAGTTTGGTTCTTATGAGAAATGTTTTTAGTTTTTAGGGGTGCAACTGCATCTAGGGTATTGCGCAAGGTTAAATTGAGTTCCTCAGTTAGGTGGTTATGTCACACCCTGACCATAGTTTGCTTTGTATGTTCTATGTTTTGTTTGGTCAGGGTGTGATCTGAGTGGGCATTCTATGTTGGATGTCTTGTTTGTCTGTTTCTGTGTTTGGGCCTGATATGGTTCACAATCAGAGGCAGGTGGTAGTCATTGTCTCTGATTGGGAGCCATATTTAGGTAGCCTGTTTTGTGTTGGGTTTTGTGGGTGATTGTTCCTTTCTCTGTGTTTGCACCAGATAGGGCTGTTTTGGTTTTTCACATTTCTTGTTTTGTTAGTCTAATCATGTATAGTTTCTTGATTAAAGAACCATGAATAATAACCACGCTGCGTTTTGGTCCGCCTCTCCTTCGACTCAAGAAAACCGTTACAGGTTAACTGATTTTTGTCCTCTGGCGTCCTTGGCTAGACAGAGGGAATCTGGAAGAACATCAAGGAATCTTTGTGTTGTCTGTGAATTTATAGCATGACTTTTGATGTTCCTTGGTTGGGGTCTTAGCAGATTATTTGTTGCAATTGCAAACGTAATAAAATGGTGGTCCGATAGTCCAGGATTATGAGGAAAAACATTAAGATCCACAACATATATTCCATGGGACAAAACTAGGTCCAGAGTATGACTGTGACAGTGAGTGGGTCCAGAGACATGTTGGACAAAACCCACTGAGTCGATGATGGCTCCGAAAGCCTTTTGGAGTGGGTCTGTGGACTTTTCCATGTGAATATTAAAGTCACCAAAGACTTATACTGATCATTGTTTTCACGGTGTTTGCATTGGTGCTAGCTAGGTACCAAGCTAAAGCTAGCTAGCTACCCCAGAAATTGCTAATAACATCAGTATGAAAGATATTTGCATTTTTTTTTTCCTGCTTGTTTGATCCTGATCTTATATCAAAAGCTTACACCAACGTTTTCCCATTCGGTCGAACAAATAATGGCTTATTACCAACGCGGTATTGTAAACACATCGTTCGTGGCCGCCGTATGCTTGTTTGCAGACTTTGTACAGCTTTGACAGTGCTACTGATAGTAATGACAGCACTTAGCTTGCAAGTGCAAATTCAGCACACACAACATTCGATAATATAATTGTGTTATTTGACGTGCCAAATTAAAAGCTTATTTGACGTGTATCTTTTTTGACACGCAAAGACCCAAAAGGCGTTCCATACTGGAGAGGCAATGTAGTCACACCCGATGGTCACAGTCACACCTGGCAACGGTGCCATGCCGAAGACAACCTGATGGAGAGGGCTCCCCTGACAGGAGGAAGCCCGGGATCTGGTCTTCTGTTGCATAAGTCCAAGAAGACTGTATATTCTGCTCAATATGGGCAACATGAGCGTCCTGTACTCCGTATGACATCTGCGGCAACGTCCACTGCGCTGCAACTCCCTGGGATCCAAACGTATAAGAACAATCCACATGCTGGGTTGTTGGGGATGCAGCCCCATCTGGTGCTGAGTAATATCCCACAGATGGAGGAAAGGGGCCACAGGGTCCATGCTGCATCGTAGGCAGGCGTGGCTCCAGAGAGGGGGTATAATCCACATCGTAGTAGTTCACTGGATACCCCGGAGCCATACTCCACTGCACTGCAGGGGGGCAGTGTGGAAAATACATTGTGTGGTCTCTGTGGGCCTCCATACTGAAGTGGTGTCAGCAAAGTCACACATTTGTCTCTAAGGACAATGAAAGAGAGCGACCTGGCTCTATGTATTTTCCTGGTTTGTGACTCACTGACACCTAATAATTCCCACCTCAAAGTTGTGTCTCAAACAGACCGTTTCCTCATTGAACATGTTGTCATGTTGGCTCATTGGCTGAGCTGGCCAATCAGCAGTCAACTCACATGAATATTTTTACTGACCGGTATGCACCCACACCATTCTATTGTTGGGGTGCGTACGCCCACACTGTTCCAGCACAGAAGAGCTGCTTTTTAACATACTTAATTAAAACAATTTGTAAGGGAAACTATTTCACTTTGAGACATTTTATTTGAGGCTTTCATCCATCAAAAACAGATCTTACATTGTGAGTTAAACTCACTGCAGAAGTCTGTAATATGTTTCAGTCTTACAATACAGGATATATATTTGTAAGTGAATGTATTGACATGTTTTTAATGGACTGTTAAATAAGGTTGTCTAGACTTAAAGGCTGCTTTCCCTGTAGGTATACGCGCTCAGCCTGACACCTCGTTAAGGTGCTAAGGGAGGATTTCCTTTATAACACTCAATCCAAATACAATTTGTACATTTTAAAAATATTTTCTAGGAACCCATTCACTTCCTTTCCTGGTTTGGTAATAGTATTGGCTGTAAATTGGTAGTGTATCAGGTTACATATGGACATTATGTGTAGACTGAATCTTTATTTTATTTATTTCACCTTTATTTAACCAGGTAGGCTAGTTGAGAACACCTTTATTTAACCAGGTAGGCTAGTTGAGAACACCTTTATTTAACCAGGTAGGCCAGCTGAGAACACCTTTATTTAACCCGGTAGGCTAGTTGAGAACACCTTTATTTAACCAGGTAGGCTAGTTGAGAACACCTTTATTTAACCAGGTAGGCAAGTTGAGAACACCTTTATTTAACCAGGTAGGCTAGTTGAGAACACCTTTATTTAACCAGGTAGGCTAGTTGAGAACACCTTTATTTAACCAGGTAGGCTAGTTGAGAACACCTTTATTTAACCAGGTAGGCTAGTTGAGAACACCTTTATTTAACCAGGTAGGCTAGTTGAGAACACCTTTATTTAACCAGGTAGGCTAGTTGAGAACACCTTTATTTAACCAGGTAGGCTAGTTGAGAACACCTTTATTTAACCAGGTAGGCTAGTTGAGAACACCTTTATGTAACCAGGTAGGCCAGTTGAGAACACCTTTATTTAACCCGGTAGGCCAGTTGAGAACACCTTTATTTAACCAGGTAGGCTAGCTGAGAACACCTTTATTTAACCAGGTAGGCCAGTTGAGAACACCTTTATTTAACCAGGTAGGCTAGTTGAGAACACCTTTATTTAACCAGGTAGGCTAGTTGAGAACACCTTTATTTAACCAGGTAGGCTAGTTGAGAACACCTTTATTTAACCAGGTAGGCTAGTTGAGAACACCTTTATTTAAACAGGTAGGCTAGTTGAGAACACCTTTATTTAACCAGGTAGGCTAGTTGAGAACACCTTTATTTAACCAGGTAGGCTAGTTGAGAACACCTTTATTTAACCAGGTAGGCTAGTTGAGAACACCTTTATTTAACCAGGTAGGCTAGTTGAGAACACCTTTATTTAACCAGGTAGGCTAGTTGAGAACACCTTTATTTAACCAGGTAGGCAAGTTGAGAACACCTTTATTTAACCAGGTAGGCTAGTTGAGAACACCTTTATTTAACCAGGTAGGATAGTTGAGAACACCTTTATTTAACCAGGTAGGCAAGTTGAGAACACCTTTATTTAACCAGGTAGGCTAGTTGAGAACACCTTTATTTAACCAGGTAGGCAAGTTGAGAACACCTTTATTTAACCAGGTAGGCTAGTTGAGAACACCTTTATTTAACCAGGTAGGCTAGTTGAGAACACCTTTATTTAACCAGGTAGGCTAGTTGAGAACACCTTTATTTAACCAGGTAGGCTAGTTGAGAACACCTTTATTTAACCAGGTAGGTTAGTTGAGAACACCTTTATTTAACCAGGTAGGCTAGTTGAGAACACCTTTATTTAACCAGGTAGGCTAGTTGAGAACACCTTTATTTAAACAGGTAGGCCAGTTGAGAACACCTTTATTTAACCAGGTAGGCTAGTTGAGAACACCTTTATTTAACCAGGTAGGCTAGTTGAGAACACCTTTATTTAACCAGGTAGGCAAGTTGAGAACACCTTTATTTAACCAGGTAGGCTAGTTGAGAACACCTTTATTTAACCAGGTAGGCTAGTTGAGAACACCTTTATTTAACCAGGTAGGCTAGTTGAGAACACCTTTATTTAACCAGGTAGGCTAGTTGAGAACACCTTTATTTAACCAGGTAGGCTAGTTGAGAACACCTTTATTTAACCAGGTAGGCAAGTTGAGAACACCTTTATTTAACCAGGTAGGCTAGTTGAGAACACCTTTATTTAACCAGGTAGGCTAGTTGAGAACACCTTTATTTAACCAGGTAGGCAAGTTGAGAACACCTTTATTTAACCAGGTAGGCTAGTTGAGAACACCTTTATTTAACCAGGTAGGCAAGTTGAGAACACCTTTATTTAACCAGGTAGGCTAGTTGAGAACACCTTTATTTAACCAGGTAGGCTAGTTGAGAACACCTTTATTTAACCAGGTAGGCTAGTTGAGAACACCTTTATTTAACCAGGTAGGCTAGTTGAGAACACCTTTATTTAACCAGGTAGGTTAGTTGAGAACACCTTTATTTAACCAGGTAGGCTAGTTGAGAACACCTTTATTTAACCAGGTAGGCTAGTTGAGAACACCTTTATTTAAACAGGTAGGCCAGTTGAGAACACCTTTATTTAACCCGGTAGGCTAGTTGAGAACACCTTTATTTAACCAGGTAGGCTAGTTGAGAACACCTTTATTTAACCAGGTAGGCTAGTTGAGAACACCTTTATTTAACCAGGTAGGCTAGTTGAGAACACCTTTATTTAACCAGGTAGGCTAGTTGAGAACACCTTTATTTAACCAGGTAGGCTAGTTGAGAACACCTTTATTTAACCAGGTAGGCTAGTTGAGAACACCTTTATTTAACCAGGTAGGCTAGTTGAGAACACCTTTATTTAACCAGGTAGGCAAGTTGAGAACACCTTTATTTAACCAGGTAGGCTAGTTGAGAACACCTTTATTTAACCAGGTAGGCTAGTTGAGAACACCTTTATTTAACCAGGTAGGCTAGTTGAGAACACCTTTATTTAACCAGGTAGGCAAGTTGAGAACACCTTTATTTAACCAGGTAGGCTAGTTGAGAACACCTTTATTTAACCAGGTAGGCAAGTTGAGAACACCTTTATTTAACCAGGTAGGCTAGTTGAGAACACCTTTATTTAACCCGGTAGGCTAGTTGAGAACACCTTTATTTAACCAGGTAGGCTAGTTGAGAACACCTTTATTTAACCAGGTAGGCTAGTTGAGAACACCTTTATTTAACCAGGTAGGCTAGTTGAGAACACCTTTATTTAACCAGGTAGGCTAGTTGAGAACACCTTTATTTAACCAGGTAGGCTAGTTGAGAACACCTTTATTTAACCAGGTAGGCTAGTTGAGAACACCTTTATTTAACCAGGGAGGCCAGTTGAGAACACATTTATTTAACCAGGTAAGCTAGTTGAGAACACCTTTATTTAACCAGGTAGGCTAGTTGAGAACACCTTTATTTAACCAGGTAGGCCAGTTGAGAACACCTTTATTTAACCAGGTAGGCTAGTTGAGAACACCTTTATTTAACCAGGTAGGCTAGTTGAGAACACCTTTATTTAACCAGGTAGGCTAGTTGAGAACACCTTTATTTAACCAGGTAGGCTAGTTGAGAACACCTTTATTTAACCAGGTAGGCTAGTTGAGAACACCTTTATTTAACTTGGTAGGCTTGTTGAGAACACCTTTATTTAACCAGGTAGGCTAGTTGAGAACACCTTTATTTAACCAGGTAGGCTAGTTGAGAACACCTTTATTTAACCAGGTAGGCTAGTTGAGAACACCTTTATTTAACCAGGTAGGCCAGTTGAGAACACCTTTATTTAACCAGGTAGGCTAGTTGAGAACACCTTTATTTAACCAGGTAGGCTAGTTGAGAACACCTTTATTTAACCAGGTAGGCTAGTTGAGAACAAGTTCTCATTTGCCACTGCAACCTGGCCAAGAAAAAGCAAAGCAGTTTGACACATACAACAACACAGAGTTACACATGGAATAAACAAACATACAGTCAATAATGCAATAGAAAATCTATACACAGCATGTGCAAATGAGGTAGGATAAGAGAGGTAAGGTAATAAATAGGCTATGGTGGCAAATTAATTACAATATAGCAATTAAACACTGGGATGGTAGGATGTGCAGAAGATGAATGTGCAAGTTGAGATACTGGGGTGCAAAGGAGCAAGATAAATAAATACAGTATGGGGATGAGTTAGATTGGATGGGCTATTTACAGATGAGCTATGTACAGGTGCAGTGATCTGTGAGCTGCTCTGACAGCTGGTGCTTAAAGCTAGTGAGGGAGATATCAGTCTCCAGCTTTAGTGATTTTTGCAGTTCATTCCAGTCATTGGCAGCAGAGAACTAGAAGGAAAGTCGGCCAAGAAAGAATTGGCTTTGGGGGTGACCAGTGAAATATACCTGCTGGAGCGCGTGCTGTGGGTGGGTGCTGAGATAAGGTGGAGCTTTACCTAGCAAAGACTTATAGATGACCTGGAGCCAGTGGGTTTGGCAACGGCTATGAAGCAAGGGCCAGCCAATGAGAGCATACAGGTCGCAGTGGTGGGTAGTATATGGGGCTTTGGTGACAAAACAGATGGCACTTAGTTAATTAAAGCTAAAATTTTAAAAAGCATAACTTCAATATCAGAAGGAAGTAATGGCATTAGGCCATACCATTGCATTATCATATTAAATATACAATACATAATATATGGGCTGCGTTAGCACAATAGAAAAACAAATCTCACTAATTATTCTTTTGGCTGATCAGATCAGTTCTTTTGACAAGGATTGGATCAGAATTGGGCTTCCTGTGTAAACGTAGCCATGGTGGCACTGAATGGCCTGAGGTGTTTCTGTCTGCTTCAGGTGGTGGAGGTGGTGAAGGACATGGTGGTGGAGGAGGATGTGGTAGTGGAGGAGGAGGTTGTGCAGGTGGAGGTGGTGGAGAAGGAGGAAGTGGAGGACTTGGTGGAGGATGACGTGGTGTAAGAGGAAGTGATGATGGTGGTGTAAGAGAAGGTGATGGTGGAGGAGATTCACATGCTTTACCCTCTGACCTTAAATCCCATGGTAAAGCCTTGTTCTGTCATCTACTGACTATCACCATGTTATTACCACTTTATTCTAGGCTGTCATGTTAAGTGCTACGAGGAGTTTCATTTAAACAATCTGTTTTTACTGACCTCTTAACATCCCCTGTCTATCAGATGCTCCTTTGTCTGCACATGCAGGTTCCTCTTTAGATACCAGTATTGCAGGTAAAATTACTTATTTATATTTTGAATTATCACACAATTAGCTTAATTAATCAAGATGTATAATGATTGAAGTGATGTGTATATTGAATCTGATAAATTATTTTGTCTTATCTACTGGAATTTTTAAAGCTGTCTTGCATTAACTTCCGCTACCTGACCCAGTCTCAGGGATGGCTAACTCTGGAGATCTCTTTGATCTCCACTGAGTTGGGTAAATCAGATTTTCACTAAATCAGCTTTTCACTTTCATAAATACACCCAGTCATTACAAAAAATACAGGCTTCCTTCCTAACTCAGTTGTTGGAGAGGAAGGAAACCGCTCAGGGAGTTTAAAGGCTGTGATATGAGAAAACTGAGGATGGATCAACAACATTGTAGTTACTCCACAATACTAGCCTAAATGACAGTGAAAAGGACTCCTGTACAGAATAAAAAATATTCCAAAACACGTATCTTGTTTGCAACAAGGCACTAAAGTAAAACTGCGAAAAAATACAAAGTGCTATATTTGGGGTCAATCCAACATCACTGAGTACCACTCATACCACTCATACCACTTCATATTTTCAAGCATGGTGGTGGCTGCATCATGTTATGAGTGTGCTTTTCATCGACGAGGACTAGGGAGTTTTTTTTTATGAAAAGAAAGGAATAGAGCTAAGCACAGGCAAAATCCTAGAGGAAAACATGGTTCAGTCTACTTTCTAACAGACACTGGGAGACAATTCACCTTTCAGCAGGACAATAACCACGGCCAAAATTTGGAGTCCAATATACACTGGAGTTGCTTACCAATACAGCATTGAATGTGCCTGACTGTCCGAGTTACAGTTTTGACTTAAATCTAATAGAAAATATATGGCAAGACCTGAAAGTGGTTGTCTAGCAACGCTCAACAACCATTTTGACAGAGCTTGACATTTTTTTAAAAGATTAATGGGCAAATGTTGCTCAATCCAGGTGTGTAAACTTCTAATCACTGCCAAAGGTGCTTCTACAAAGTATTTACTCAGGGCTGTGAATACTTATATAAATGAGATTTTTCTGCATTTAATAAATTTCAATAATTTCAATAAATTTGCAAAGATTTTGAAAAACATGTTTTCACTTTGTCATTATGGTATATTGTGCGTAGATGGGTGAAATGTAAAAAATATATATATTTTGAATTCAGGCTGTAACACAAAATGTGTAATAAGTCAGCTGTGTGTACGGCTGCATTCACATAGGCTTTGTAATAGGTGAATTACCTTATCTATCTTGTAGCCTATATTCATTACCAAAACAGCCTTGCTTTAGTGTATAGGGCACTGTCCATTGTGCTGATACAGCAAAGTGAAGATATGAAAAAAAAGATTGCGCCAACTTGTCACTTCAAAAGCACAGTCAATGGTCTCGGAGTGTCGGCATTTGAACTTGAACTAGGTCTGTTGTGGTATAGCATAAAATAAGCACAATTCAATATAAATCCAAAGCAAGAACCCCTCAAAATTGTGCTGCATCACTGATTTCAACTGCCCCCTTAGTCACTTTATCCTGGCGGCGGATCTGCTATGGATTCCCTTGGTGTAAGTTCTCACCTGGACTATACAGGTGAGTGTTCTCACCTGGACTATACAGGTGAGTGTTCTCACCTGGACTATACAGGTGAGTGTTCTCACCTGGACTATACAGGAGAGTGTTCTCACCTGGACTATACAGGTGAGTGTTCTCCCCTGGACCATACAGGTGAGTGTTCTCACCTGGACTATACAGGTGAGTGTTCTCCCCTGGACTATACAGGTGAGTGTTCTCACCTGGACTATACAGGTGAGTGTTCTCACCTGGACTATACAGGTGAGTGTTCTCACCTGGACTATACAGGTGAGTGTTCTCACCTGGACTATACAGGTGAGTGTTCTCCCCTGGACCATACAGGTGAGTGTTCTCACCTGGACTATACAGGTGAGTGTTCTCCCCTGGACTATACAGGTGAGTGTTCTCACCTGGACTATACAGGTGAGTGTTCTCCCCTAGACTATACAGGTGAGTGTTCTCACCTGGACTATACAGGTGAGTGTTCTCACCTGGACTATACAGGTGAGTGTCCAGGTGATGGTGCTATGTTTCACACCTGTCTGGTATATTCAGTTGCTTCTCCATAATTTCTTCCCTTAATTGCGTATTCTCATTCAGGTATTATCGAGGCACAACTTCCTCATTGCTGTAATAGGTGAGTGTTTGTGTGAACTTATTGACTTTTCTTTTAAGGTGCTTAAAGTTGGTTCTTCATCAACTGTCTGTCGTTCCAGGTAGTGTGGAGGATCTTTATGGTCCTGACATCCATATTGACATCTCAGGTGGGTTTGTCGTAATAGCCTTTCTGTGTCTGCTGACCACCCATAAGTAACACTGATGGAGGTTACTATAAAGGATCTGTTTTTCTTTGTTCAATCAGAAACATCTAACCAACTCTGTTCTATTAATAGATGACACTGGAATGACTTCTCAATTAGATTCAAGAGGTACAGTTGAAATGACATGGAAACAACGTTGATTCAACCAGTTTTTGCCCAATGGGATTTCAGTAACGGGTGCAAAAAATCTAACTAACTCATTGGATTAGTTTAGAAAAATATATGTCATGTATCTTTGTCTAAAATATAAATACCCCAAAAAATGACTTAAGTATTTTTACCTAGTTACTTTACATCACTGTGCATTTGTTAGTTAACTTAGAACAAATGTTTATGTCTAATTAGTTGGCTGTGTAATAAATAACAAAACAATTGAAATACATATGTAGCTTCCAGACAATGTCTACACACCAAGTCTAGAGTCTCATCATTCAGAACGGAGTTGATAGCCCATAGCGTTCCAAAGTTAAAGCTAAAAGAGTGATGGACTATACAGGTGAGCACCCATATCGCCTAAATCAGGTATGTAAGATTAGCTATGACTATAATTGTGTGAGATTTTTAGAATATATGATATTTTGAGGAATTTAAACAATTTATCATTTATTTAGGGTCTAAAATTACCCTGTTGGTGCTTTTAGGGTTTAAAAAAAACAGTCTAGGGATGAAAATTCCCAGAAAGTCTATCTGTCAGAGTAGGCATAATGTGTCCTAGTATTTCCAAAATGTTAGCCTGCTGGTGAACATGGCCTCGTCTTTCATCACGACAACATGACAGGTGGGTCCTACCAACAGGTGTAGGATCTTCATTTTGCCTATATTGTCACAGCAAAAATAATCCTGCAGCAACAGGATATGAATTTTTAGTCCATAATGTTGCTTGATCGGTGGTTAGGCTGGCCAAAAAGTAGGCTACATTAAAAGTGAAATACTGTTAATATAACCGTGTTTTAGTGTTTTTATGTAAAACACAAAGCTCATTTGGGATTTCCCGCGGTGTAGGAAAATGATCAGCAGCAAAAGAGTGATCAAATTAAGATCTGTAGGGTTGCAAAATTACGGCAAATTTACCAAAATCCCCTGGTCTTCCTGATTCTGGGAATCTTTGAATAGGGGTTTCTGGATAAACGGAATTTGGGGAATGTTACTGGAATTTTGTAACCCTAGTCCGACAATAATGGAATCAATGATGCAAGGTGTCCTAGGGATTAGAGGGATCACTTTTTACAATGTACTGTAGTTGTACTAGATTTTGCAAAATACAACATTGTTTAGGCTATATTTAATGTGCAACGTTCATTTATGTTCATTTCACGACTCCGTGTGTGAAGCGACGATGATGCGCCACAGTTTGGGGGTTCGCGCAGTAGGCTACGCTAATTTTGCGGTATATCAGTTTTTAGAGCATAATTATGACTTTCACACTATCGGCCCTCAAATAGATACTAAAGGTAAACCACCGCCTTGAAACCTTGAGATTACAGTGAGCTTTTAGCAAAGGCCAAGACTGTGGATCCGTCGGTAATCCCCCCTCCCTTGGAGCTCCTGGAAATATCTGTATCATGTATTTCTTTACTTTACTTTATGCAAAAAAAATTGTGGTCACTGTAATAGGAATTTTCAAGGTGAATAAAAGAAAAGTTGCAAATAGTAAATCAAAATTAATCTGGTTTAATACAATTAAATCAATGTGGTTTATTACAAGTTGCAACAGGGAGACAGCGTCCAGCATGAGAAAATGTCTAACTCGCCTTCTCTAAGCAGGGCCTTATATTTTATTATTCCATAAACACCCCGAGAGTCTTGTAGGAAGTCACAACATCAGCTGCTACAGAATTACACAGGGTCACAGAATATAATAACAATCAGTGTCCTTGGTTCTTGTTCCTGCAGTCTGGCGTCTGGCGTCAACCACTATCAACAGACATGAGAACAATCCATAACATTCAGTATCAAGTCTAGTGACCATCAACCCATACACAAATGAGTGTCTCAAAGTAAACTGGAAATCATGTGTATTACAGAAAGGGGAATCTATTAAACTAAATAAAGCGAGTATTGCACTCTATATATAAACTCCCAGTAATTTATTGGGTAAACCTGAAGGCACAGTGATGCCGAAACATTGGTGTTTTACCCAATAAATTACTGGGAGTTTATATATATATAGAGAGAGAGAGAGTGTGTGACTCTCTTTATTTATTTTTATAGCTTCCAGTTTATTAGAATCAGGGGGTAGATTCAGATCAGAGGGGGACGGGGTTTGTGTGTAAGCTATGAGTGTGTGTGAGGGGCTGAGGGTTTTTAAAGGGAGATATGGGGGTAGATTCAGATCAGAGGGGGACGGGGTTAGTGTGTAAGCTATGAGTGTGTGTGAGGGTCTGAGGGTTTTTAAAGGGAGATATGGGGGTAGATTCAGATCACAGGGGACTTTAGAACATGAGCTGTTTGAAAACACAAAAGTGTGAGAGCCTCACGCTCAACCCTGTTTTAAACTAGTTTAATGCTAGCTGTTCCTCTGCAACGCCTCTGCCAATCTTTCTGTCTCTCAGTGTGTCTCTGTGGCCCCCTAGGAGCAGAGGGAGGGGTGAACGTATAAAACCTCTTGGGCTCCCTCCAGCCAGACTGTAGACTTACTGGAAACTATAGACACCTGAGTGTCGCCCCACTGGCTAAACTATCCCGTCACAATGCTGTCACGGTAAGCGAACACTGACACAAGGGTTGCCACTTTTGGGTATTTATTTTTGACTTACATGTGTGTACGGGAAATTTTAAAATGACACAATCTATTTGACATATTTGGACACCTGTATTCTTGGGGGAAGTTTATTAGTCAGTCTATCTATAGAGTGAAACTAAAGATGTTTACAGCTGCTGGGGGTACTTCAATGATAGAGAGTGGTGAACAGTTGAATTCATTGTTTTTGTGTGTTTTTTGTGTGTGATCACAATAGGTTGGCAATGTGTGTGTCATTTTTATTATTTCAGATTTCCTTTTTTCTTGTTCAATCCTAAACTTCAATAACAATAACTTTACAACTGATGTCAATGTTGATACTGGTACAAGATAAAGTGATGGGACTCTAAATAGTCTTTAAAAAGATTTAGGGAATTTGGGAAAATGCTCAAGTCTTGGTCAAAATGTTTAATAAACATCCTTTGTTTTTGACTTTTCATTATATTACAAAGATGAGTTGTATAATGTACCAACTTTTCATTGATAATTCATTATCCATAATATATCTTGAACATAAGAACATCCATAAGATACTTGGCATTGCTGCAAGTTACACATATTCTTATTATAATGTAATGAGCAGGAAAAACACGATTGTCCATTTTACTTAGTCCTATTTGCTTTGCATTTTCCACTACCACTAACTACCCTAAGATGCTTTCTAGGAGAAGTCATTATCTCTGTTTGACAAAATTACGGTTCTCTTTCAAATAATCGTTTGGTGTCTCACAACGGAAATTTGCTGAATAAGCTATTCACTACGGAAGATCCAATCACACGACATCTGTAGTAGGCAGACAAGTCGCGTGGCCAATGAGGAGTGGAGCCTCCTCAACAAAAGGTGCCACAGTAAAAGTATAAAAAATAAAGTCAAAATAAAACAGAACAAAAAGTATGTTTGAATGACACCGAGGGGCAGTGTTTTTACAGCTAATGCCGGTTTGCCTGAGGCAGATGCCTTGCAGGTGTTTGTGCATATACACAGGTAAATAGTTCCATACATGCACTCAAACATATTCAATTGGCCTTGCTGTTATGATTTTTGTTGTCCTTGATGTGTTTTGCATTGTTTTCTGTTTTTCTTAGTCTTTTTTTCCTCTTTTGTTAATTTTCTTGGTTATTGGGGGGGGGGGGGATTATTTTATTTTAATCTTATTTTCTCGGATGGTTGAGGGGCAGCTCTTGGGGAACTGTGGGGGGGATCTGGGAGGGCTGGTGGCCTGGCGGTTGTGAGCTTGGGCCGGTGGCCGATGGATCGCTGGTCCGTGTCCCCGTTTTTTTACCTTGTGGGAGATCTGTCAACGTGCCCTTGAGCAGGGCGTTGACCCTGGTTGCCTCTGTGTGTCGCTCTGAATCGGAGTCTGTTAGATGACTAATATAATGTAGTTGTTGAGCGGCTTCACAGCAAGTATATTGTATGTTTTAGCCTATAGACAGAAACTAAAACAGGAAACCCCAGTGCTCAGGTCTGTCAGCTTCTATGTCAAGGCCATCAGACTGTTAAACAGCCATCACTAACATTAAGTAGCTGCTGCCTCAAATCTCTAGCTACTTTAATAATAAAAAATTGGATGTAATAAATGTATCACTAGTCACTTTAAACAATGCCACTTTATATAATGTTTACATACCATACATTACTCATCTCATATGTATATACTGTACTCTATACCATCTACTGCATCTTGCCTATGCCGTTCGGCCATCGCTCATCCATATATTTATATGTACATATTCTTATTCATTCCTTTACACTTGTGTGTAAAAGGTAGTTGTTGTGAAATTGTTAGATTATCTGTTAGATATTACTGCATGGTCGGAACTAGAAGCACAAGCATTTCGCTACACTCTCATTAACATCTGTTAACTATGTGTATGTGACCAATAAAATTTGATTTGATGTTTTAAATATAAAAAGGTGCCACGGTATTTGTCACTCTCTTTCTAGCAAAGATCATTACACTCTAAGCTCTCCTCAGCATGACTTGGTCCGTGTCTTCACCACGAGGTAATGCTACCGAACGTAGGACCTCAACCTCTATATATACAGTGGGGCAAAAAAGTATTTAGTCAGCCACCAATTGTGCAAGTTCTCCCACTTAAAAAGATGAGAGAGGCCTGTAATTTTCATCATAGGTACACTTCAACTATGACAGACAAAATGAGAAAAAAAATCCTGAAAATCAAATTGTAGGATTTTTAATGAATTTATTTGCAAATGATGGTGGAAAATAAGTATTTGGTCAATAACTAAAGTTTATCTCAATACTTTGTTATATACCCTTTGTTGGCAATGACAGAGGTCAAACATTTTCTGTAAGTCATCACAAGGTTTTCACACACTGTTGCTGGTATTTTGGCCCATTCCTCCATGCAGATCTCCTCTAGAGCAGTGATGTTTTGTTGCTGTTGCTGGGCAACACAGACTTTCACTCTCTATGGGGTTGAGATCTGGAGACTGGCAAGGCCACTCCAGGACCTTGAAATGCTTCTTACGAAGCCACTCCTTCGTTGCCCGGGCTGTGTGTTTGGGATCATTGTCATGCTGAATGACCCAGCCACGTTTCATCTTCAATGCCCTTGCTGATGGAAGGAGGTTTTCACTCAAAATCTCACGATACATGGCCCCATTCATTCTTTCTTTTACACGGATCAGTCGTCCTGGTCCCTTTGCAGAAAAACAGCCCCAAAGCATGATGTTTCCACCAGCATGCTTCACAGTAGGTATGGTGTTCTTTGGATGCAACTCAGCATTCTTTGTCCTCCAAACACGACGAGTTGAGTTTTTACCAAAAAGTTATATTTTGGTTTCATCTGACCATATGACATTTTCCCAATTTTCTTCTGGATCATCCAAATGCTCTCTAGCAAACTTCAGACGGGCCTGGACATGTACTGGCTTAAGCAGGGGGACACGTCTGGCACTGCAGGATTTGAGTCCCTAATAATTGCTCCCACAGTTGATTTCCTCAAACCAAGCTGCTTCCCTATTGCAGATTCAGTCTTCCCAGCCTGGTGCAGGTCTACAATTTTGTTTCTGGTGTC
The DNA here is from genome assembly GCF_045791955.1 of Oncorhynchus clarkii lewisi. Classification (NCBI taxonomy): domain Eukaryota; kingdom Metazoa; phylum Chordata; class Actinopteri; order Salmoniformes; family Salmonidae; genus Oncorhynchus; species Oncorhynchus clarkii. The sequence goes on from NC_092164.1 coordinate 60,412,902, forward strand.
CTTTGACAGCTCTTTGGTCTTGGCTATAGTGGAGTTTGGAGTGTGACTGTTTGAGGTTGTGGACAGGTGTCTTTTATACTGATAACAAGTTCAAACAGGTGCCATTAGTACAGGTAACGAGTGGAGGACAGAGGAGCCTTTTAAAGAAGAAGTTACAGGCCTGTGAGAGCCAGAAATCTTGCTTGTTTGTAGGTGACCAAATACTTATTTTCCACCATAGTTTGCAAATAAATTCATTAAAAAATCCTACAATGTGATTTTCAGGATTTTTTTTCCTAATTTTGTCTGTCGTAGTTGAAGTGTACCTATGATGAAAATTACAGGCCTCTCATCTTTTTAAGTGGGTGAACTTGCACAAATGGTGGCTGACTAAATACTTTTTTGCCCCACTGTATATATATATATATATATATAAACTCAGCAAAAAAAGAAACATCCCTTTTTCAGGACCCTGTCTTTCAAAGATAATTCGTAAAAATCCAAATAACTTCACAGATCTTCATTGCAAAGCCGTTAAACACTGTTTCCCATGCTTGGTTCAATGAACCATAAACAATTAATGAACAGGCACCTGTGGAACGGTCGTTAAGACACTAACAGCTTACAGACAATTAAGGTCACAGTTATGAAAACTAAAGAGACACTAAAGAGGCCTTTCTACTGACTCTGAAAAACAACAAAATAAAGATGCACAGTGTCCCTGCTCATCTGTGTGAACGAGCCTTAGGCATGCTGCAAGGGGGCATGAGGACTGCAGATGTGTCCAGAGCAATAAATAGCCGTACTGTGAGACGCATCATCGGACTGAGCTTGTTGTCATTGCAGGCAATCTCAACGCTGTGTTTTACAGGGAAGACATCCTCCTCCCTCATGTGATACCCTTCCTGCAGGCTCATCCTGACATGACCCTCCAGCATGACAATGCCACCAGCCATATTGCTCGTTCTGTGCGTGATTTCCTGAAAGACAGGAATGTCAGTGTTCTGCCATGGCCAGCAAAGAGCCCGGATCTCAATCTCATTGAGCACGTCTGGGACCTGTTGGATCAGAGGGTGAGGGCTAGGGCCATTACCCCCAGAAATGTCCGGGAACTTACAGCCTTGGTGGAACGGTGGGGTAACATGTCACAGCAATAACTGGCAAATCTGGTGCAGTCCATGAGGAGGAGATAGATGCACTGCAGTACTTAATGCAGCTGGTGGCCACACCAGATACTGACTGTTACTTTTGTTTTTGACCCCCCTATGTTCAGGGACACCTTATTCCATTTCTGTTAGTCACATGTCTGTGGAACTTGTTCAGTTTATGTCTCAGTTGTTGAATCTTATGTTCATACACATATTTACACGTTAAGTTTTCTGAAAATAAACACAGTTGACAGTGAGAGGACGTTTATTTTTTTGCTGAGTAACTGTAATTGCTGTATTGTGAAGTGGAAACATCTAAGAGCAAAAACGGCTTATCCACAAAGTGGTAGGCCACACAAGCTCACAGAATGGGACCGCCGAGTGCTGAAGCTCGTAAAATTTGTCTGTCCTCAGTTGCAACACTCACTACCGAGTTCCGAACTGCCTCTGGAAGCAACATCAGCACAATAACTGTTCTTTGGGAGCTTAATGAAATAGGTTTCCATGGTCAAACAGCGGCACATAACCCTTAGATCACCATGCTTCACCATCTGGCAGTGCGACACAAGAATCTGGGTTTGGCGGATGCAAGGAGAAGGCTACCTGCCCGAATGCATACAGTCAACTGTAAAGTTTGGTGGAGGAGGAATAATGGTCTGGGGCTGTTTTTCATGGTTCGGGCTTGGCCTCTTAGTTCTAGTGAAGGGAAATCTTAATGCTACAGCATACAATGATATTCTAGACGATTCTGAGCTTCCAACTTTTTGGCAACAGTTTGGCAAAGCCCTTTCCTGTTTCAGCATGACAATGCCACCATGCACACAGTGTAAATGCTTTGTCGAGATCGGTATGGAAGAACTTGACTGGCATCCATAGAGCCCTGACCTCAACCCCATCGAAAACCTTTGAGATGAATTGGAACGCCAACTACGAGCCAGGCCTAATCGTCCAACATCAGTGCCTGACCTCACTAATGCTCTTGTGGCTGAATGGAAGCAAGTCCCCGCAGCAATGTTCCAATGTCTAGGGGAAAGCCTACCCAGAAGAGTAGAGGCGGTTTTAACAGCAAAGGGGGGGACCAACTCCATATTAATACCCATGATTTTAGAATGAGATGTTCGATGAGTAGGTGTCTACATACTTTTGGTCATGTAGTGTATACACTACTATTCAAAAGTTTGGGGTCACTTAGAAATGTCCCAGTTTTTGAAAGAAAAGCACATCTTTTGTCCATTAAAATAACATCAAATTGATCAGAAATACAGTGTAGACATTGTTAATGTTGTAAATGACTATTATAGTTGGAAATGGCAGATTCTTTATGGAATATCTACATAGACGTACAGAGGCCCATTATCAGCAACCATCACTCCTGTGTTCCAATGGCACGTTGTGTTAGATAATCCAAGTTTAGAGTGAGGAAGTGTCTCCATCATTTATGTCCAAGTGTTTACTTCATAGGCATGACGCTAAGGCAACTCTTTTCAGACTACAGATCGACCGATTATGATTTTTCGAAGCGATACCTGTTATTGGAGGACCCAAAATGTCGATACTGATTAATCGGCCAATTTTTATTTATTTATTTGTAATAATGACAATTACAACAATACTGAATGAACACTTATTTTAACTTAATATAATACATCAATAAAATCAATTTAGCCTCAAGTAAATAATGAAAAATTTTAAATTTGGTTTAAATAATGCAAAAACAAAGTGTTGGAGAAGATAGTAAAAGTGCAATATGTGCCATGTAAGAAAGCTAACGTTTCAGTTCCTTGCTCAGAACATGAGAACATATGAAAACTGGTGGTTCCTTTTAACATTAGTCTTCAATATTCCCAGGTAAGAAGTTTTAGGTTGTAGTTATTATAGGAATTATAGGACTATTTCCCTCTATACCATTTCTATTTCATTAACCTTTGACTATTGGATGTTCTTATAGGCACTTTAGTATTGCCAGTGTAACAGTATAGCTTCGGTCCCTCTCCTCGCTCCTCCCTGGGCTCGAACCAGCAACACAACGACAACAGCCACCCTCGAAGCAGCGTTACCCATGCAGAGCAAGGGAACAACCACTGCAAGGCTCAGAGCGAGTGACGTTTGAAACGCTATTAACTCGCGCTAACTAGCTAACTATTTAATTTCGGTTACACAAGCCTCATCTCGGGAGTTGATAGGCTTGAAGTCATAAACAGCGCAATGCTTGACGCACAATGAAGAGCTGCTGGAAAAACGCACGAAAGTGCTGTTTGAATGAATGCTTGCTGCTGCTTCTGCCTACCACCACTCAGTCAGATACTTAGAAACTTGTATGCTCAGTCAGATTATATGCAATGCAGGACACGCTAGATAATATCTAGTAATATCATCAACCATGTGTAGTTAACTAGTGATTATGATTAAATAAAGGTATATAAAGGTATATTAAATAAAGGTATATCAAAAATCGGCGCCCAAAAATACAGATTTCCGATTGTTATGAAAACTTGAAATCAGCCCTAATTATTCGGCCATTCCTATTAATCGGTCGACCTCTATTTCAGACACTGGTTTTCTATGGCTTTATATACCCCTGATTTGTTGTTATGATTTTCACAGAAGGTCTGTGCCTCTGAGGGATGAATCTGTCCGATTATCCTGGCTTTGGAGAGCATATGGGAGTTGACTACATCCCATTGTGAGGTGGAAAACTATTATTACTTATGTAACCCCGGTTCTCTGAGTGAGTATCTCACTGCAGTTCCCTGCTTGCAAGAGCGCAAGGAAGAGGGACATGCTTTAGAATGACCAGAGAGCAGCTCCATGGGACTTTTTATTGAGGAGGCTCCCCTCCTCATTGGCCACGTGACTTATCTGTCCACGACAGACGCTGTGTGATTGGATCTTCCGTAGTGAATTGCTTATTCAACAAATTCCCATTGTGAGACACCTCTATCATCAGAGAACTGGGGTTACAGAAGTAACCTTACGTTTTAAAAGTGTTGTGACCAGTTCTATCTCTGTGTTCTTTATTCTAACAGAAAGCTGACTGTTCATTTGATCTTTGCTTTGGCTGGTCTTGCTCTCTCATACCACGTTACTGGTAAGAAAACATTAAATTAAACCTTATACATCTTATAAATGTGGGTGAATTTAGAACACTTCCATCAGTAACTACAGTTTAACAATAATGTCAATTTTTATAATATGTGCACAATATGTTGTCGAGAGACGATGGTTTCCATTTTGGTTTGATTTCAGGTTCAATGCAATGACGAAACAATGCATTACGGATTTCCTGCTTCACCTTTCTAGTTATCCAGACTCTAAACTACACTACAAATATTAAGAGAGGGAATACGAGACTGTCATGGAGACACTTAACTTTCCCATATAGAAGAACTGCAATGTCGGATACTCACATAAACATGTATATACACACCTTTACTTTTTCCACATTTTGTTGTCTAACAGACTGGATTTAAAATGGATTCGATGGATTTTTTTTGTCACACCCCATAATGTCACAGTGAAATGTATATGTTCATTTTTTTAAACTAATTAATACAAAATGAAAAGCTGAAATGTCTTGAGTCAATAAGTATTCAACCCCTTTGTTATGGCAACTGTAAATAAGTTTAGGAGTAAGACTTTACGGAACAAGTCACATAATAAGATGCATGTGTGAAAGAAAAGTGTTTAACATGATTTTTTTAATGAACATCTCATCTCTGTACCCCACACAATGCAAAATAAATGTGGCAAAGCAGTTAACTTTTTGTCCTGAATACAAAGTGTTATGTTTGGGGCAAATCCAATACAACACGTTACTGAGTACCACTCTCCATATTTTCAAGCATAGTGGTGGCTGCACCATGTTATTAGTGTGCTTGTAATGGTTAAGGACTGGGGAGTTTTTCAAGATAAAAAAAGAAACAGAATGGAGCGAAGCACAGGCAAAATTCTACCTGCTTTCCACCAGACACCGGGAGATGAATTCACCTTTCTGCAGGACAATAACCTAAAACACAAGGCCAAATCTACACCGCAGTTGCTTACCAAGAGACGGTAAATGTTCCTGAGTGGCCGAATTACAGTTTTGACTTAGAACTACCTGAAAATAGTTGTCTAGCAATGATCAACAACCAACTTGACAGAGCTTGAAGAATGTTGCACAATTCAGGTGTGGAAAGCTCTTAGAGACTTGCCCACAAAGACTCACAGCTGTAATCACTGCCAAAGGTTCTTCTACAAAATATTGACCCATGGGTGTGAGATATTTCTGTATTTCATTTTCAATAAATGTGCTAACATTTCTAAAGACATGTTTTCCCTTAGTCATTATGGTGTATTGTGTGTAAATATACAGTACCAGTCAAATGTTTGGACACACCTACTCATTCAAGGCTTTTTCTTTATTTGTACTATTTTCTACGTTGTAGAAAAAAGAAGAGTGAAGACGTCAAAACTATTAATTAACATATGGAATCATGTAGTAACCAAAAAAGTGTTAAACAAATCAAAATATATTTTTGATTTTACATTCTTCAAAGTAGCCACCCTTTGCCTAGATGACAGCTTTGCAGACTCTTGCCATTCTCTCAACCAGTTTCATAAGGAATGCTTTTCCAACAGTCTTGAAGGAGTTCCCACATATTCTGAGCACTTGTTGGCTGCTTTTTCTTCACTCTGTAGTCCAACTCATCCCAAACCATCTCAATTGGTTTGAGGTCGAGTGATTGTGGAGGCCAGGTCATCTGATGCAGCACTCCATCACACTTTCTCGGTCAAGTAGCTCTTACACAGCCTGGTGGTGTGTTGGGTCATTGTCCTGTAGAAAAACGTATGATAGTCCCACTAAGCGCAAACCAGATGGGATGGCGTATCGCTGCAGAATGCTGTGGTATCCATGCTGGTTACGTGTGCCTTGAATTCTAAATAAATCACAGACAGTGTCACCAGCAAAGCACCCCCACACCACCACTCCTCCATGCTTCACGGTGGGAACCACACATGCAGAGATCATCCGTTCACCTACTCTGCGTATTACAAAGACATGGCGGTTGGAACCAAAAATCTCAAATTTGGACTCATCCGAACCAAAGGACAGATTTCCACCAGTCTAATATCCATTGCTCGTGTATCTTGGCCCAGGCAAGTCTCTTCTTATTATTGGTGTCCTTTAGTAGTAGTTTCTTTGCAGCAATTCGACGACCATGAAGGCCTGATTCACGCAGTCTCCTCTGAACAGTTGATGTTGAGCTGTGTCTGTTACTTGAACTCTGTGTAGAATTTATTTGGGCTGCGATCTGAGGTGGCGTTATCTTCCTTTCCTGGATCTTCCTTTCCTGTGACGGTCCTCATGAGAGCCAGTTGTCATAGCGCTTGATGTGTTTTGCGACTGCAATTGAAGAAATGTTCAAAGTTCTTGAGATTTTCCGCATTGACTGACCTTCATGTCTTAAAGTAATGATGGACTGTCATTTCTCTTTGCTTATTTGAGCTATTCTTGCCATAATATGGACTTGGTCTTTTACCAAATCTTCTGTATACCACCCCTACCTTGTCACAACACAACTGATTGGCTCAAACACATTAGGAAGGAAATAAATTCCACAAATTAACTTTTAACAAGGCACACCTGTTAATTTAAATGCATTCCAGGTGAATACCTCATGGAGCTGGTTGAGAGAATGCCTGCAAAGCTGTCATCGAGGCGAAAGGTGGCTACTTTGAAGAATATAAAATATAAAATGTATTTTGATTTGTTTAACACGTTTTTGCTTACGACATGATTACATATGAGTTATTTTACAGTTTTGATGTCCTCACTATTATTCTACAATGTAGAAAATAGTAAAAATAAAGAAAAACCCTGAGTAAATGTGTCAACTTTTGAATGGTACTGTATATATATATATATATATATATATATATATATATATATACACACACACAGTTGAAGTCGGAAGTTTACATACACCTTAGCCAAATATATTTAAACTCAGTTTTTCACAATTTCTGACATTTAATCCTAGTAAAAATGCCCTGTCTTAGGTCAGTTAGGATCACAGAATAATAGTAGAGAAAATTATTTGTTTCAGCTTTTATTTCTTTCGTCACATTCCCAGTGGGTCAGAAGTTTACATATACTCAATTAGTATTTGGTAGCATTGCCTTTAAATTGTTTAACTTGGGTAAAATGTTTCGGGTAGCCTTCCCACAATAAGTTGCGTGAATTTTGGCCCATTCCTCCTGACAGAGCTGGTGTAACTCAGTCAGCATTGTAGGCCTCCTTGCTCGCACACGCTTTTTCAGTTCTGCCCACACATTTTCTATAGGATTGAGGTCAGGGCTTTGTGATGGCCACTCCAATACCTTGACTTTGTTATCCTTAAGCCATTTTGCCACAACTTTGGAAGTATGCTTGGGGTCATTGTCCATTTGGAAGACCCATTTGCGACCAAGCTTTAACTCCCATATTGATGTCTTGAGATGTTGCTTCAATATATCCGTATCATTTTCCTTCCTCATGAGGCCATCTATTTTGTGAAGTGCACCAGTCCCTCCTGCAGCAAAGCACCCCCACACCATGATGCTGCCACCCCCGTGCTTCACGGTTGGGATGGTGTTCTTCGGCTTGCAAGCCTCCCCCTTTTTCCTCCAAACATAACGATGGTCATTATGGCCAGTTCTATTTTTGTTTCATCAGAGGACATTACTCCAAAAAGTACGATCTTTATCCCCATGTGCAGTTGCAAACCCTTCTCTGGCTTTTTTATGGTGGTTTTGGAGCAGTGGCTTCTTCCTTGCTGAACGGCATTTCAGGTTATGTCGAAACAGGACTCATTTTACTGTGGATATAGATACTTTTGTACCTGTTTCCTCCAGCATCTTCACAAGATCCTTTGCTGTTGTTCTGGGATTGATTTGCATTTTTCGCACCAAAGTACGTTCATCTCTAGGAGACAGAACGCGTCTCCTTCCTGAGCGGTATGAAGGCTGCGTGATCCCATGGTGTTTATACTTGTGTTCTATTGTTCGTACAGATGAACATGGTACCTTCAGGCATTTGGAAATTGCTCTCAAGGCTGAACCAGACTTGTGGAGGTCTACAAAAAAATTCTGATGTCTTGGCTGATTTCTTTTGATTTACCCATGATGTCATGCAGATAGGCACCATGTTTGAAGGTAGGCCTTGAAATAAATCCACAGGTACACCTCCAATTGACTCAAATTATGTCAATTTGTATATCAGAAGCTTCTAAAGCCATACCATAATTTTCTGGAATTTTCCAAGCTGTTTAAAGTCACAGGCAATTTAGTGTATGTAAACGTCTGACCCACTGGAATTGTGATACAGTGAAATAATCTGCCTGTAAACAATTGTTGGAAAAATTACTTGATGTCCTAACTGAAGCATAGTTAGACAAATGCTTTCTAGACCAGACATGAGTAAATGTGTCAGAGTCTGACTATTTGCTGTGTGGTCATGCTGAAGGTTTAGACAGATGACAGAATAAACCAAAGGGTTCTCAAATCCAAGCCAAAGTTATATCAAGTCCCCAAACCTTTTCATGCCATCGAAACATTGTTTACTTACTGCCTTCTTCAAACACACATTCTATAACATCCACTTTAAACACTATCTGAAAGACAGTAAGCCCAATCAAAACCATTTACCAATTAAAGAATATAGTAATATTGATCTTGTCCAGACCAATTTTATTACTGAAGAGTCCATGGCTAAAACAAGTTCAATGGCCAGACGACGAACTCCAACTCACCCAATGTTTTCTTCTTCATTTATCAGATGTGAGTAGCAGTGATACATCCACAGACACAAGCAGTGAGTCACCAATTCATTTGAATGGAAATGAAGCACACTGACTACTGGGGATTTCCTGATAATTACCGTAATGGTGACTTCAATGACAGCATCAAAGTCACCCGTCCTTGTCTTCCAGATGGAGATACCAGCGTGGAAACCACAGGCAGTCCTGATGCCCCTGATGCCCCAGGTGAGGCCTAGGAGTAAAATACACAAATGTCAAAGATAAGGGTTAAGGCCAAAGGTCGAAATCATTAGAGTGCAGGATGTAGTTATTACGATTAGTTATGAGGATGTATGGCAATTTGTATTTCAACTTAATGCAGTAGAATATTTTCTCACAGGCAAGTTCTGCATGCTGTGCTGTACTGAAGACTGCATCGAGGAAAGCAGCCATGTCGGGAGCCAAGGTTGTTGGGTGCCCTGTATGGAGGCATGTTGGAAGGAATGTATGGAGCCCTATATGGATCTCTGTATGGAGCCCTGTACACAGGATTCGTCAAAGGTGTGCGACAGTAAGGGGGACATTAATGAGGACAGTAAGGGGGACATTAATGAGGACAGTAAGGGAGACAATAAGGAGGACAGTAAGAGGGATGGTAAGGGAGGCAGTAAGGAGGACAGTAAGAGGGACATGAAGGAGTACAGTAAGGGAGACAGTAAGGGAGACGGTAAGGGGGACGGTAAGGGAGACAGTAAGGGAGACAGTAAGAGAGACAGTAAGGGAGACGGTAAGGGGGGCGGTAAGGGAGACAGTAGGGGAGACGGTAAGGGGGACGGTAAGGGAGACAGTAAGGGAGACAGTAGGGGAGACGGTAAGGGGGGCGGTAAGGGAGACAGTAAGGGAGACACTGAGGACAGTAAGGGGGACGGTAAGGGAGACGGTAAGGGAGACGGTAAGGGGGACGGTAAAGGGGACGGTAAGGGAGACACTGAGGACAGTACGAGGGACGGTAAGGGAGACGGTAAGGGAGACGGTAAAGGGGACGATAAGGGAGACAGTAAGGGAGACGGTAAGGGGGACGGTAAGGGAGACAGTAAGGGAGACACTGAGGACAGTACGAGGGACGGTAAGGGAGACGGTAAGGGAGACGGTAAGAGGGACGATAAGGGAGGCGGTAAGGGAGGCGGTAAGAGGGACAGTAAGGAGGACATTAAGGGAAACAGTAAGGAGGACGGTAAGAGGGACAGTAATGAGGACAGTAAGAGGGACGGTAAGGGAGGCGGTAAGGAGGACAGTAAGGAGGACAGTAAGAGGGATGGTAAGGGAGGCAGTAAGGAGGACAGTAAGGAGGACAGTAAGAGGGATGGTAAGGGAGGCAGTAAGGAGGACAGTAAGGAGGACAGTAAGAGGGATGGTAAGGGAGGCAGTAAGGAGGACAGTAAGAGGGACGGTAAGGGAGGCGGTAAGGAGGACAGTAAGGAGGACAGTAAGAGGGATGGTAAGGGAGGCAGTAAGGAGGACAGTAAGGAGGACAGTAAGAGGGATGGTAAGGGAGGCAGTAAGGAGGACAGTAAGGAGGACAGTAAGAGGGATGGTAAGGGAGGCAGTAAGGAGGACAGTAAGGAGGACAGTAAGAGGGATGGTAAGGGAGGCAGTAAGGAGGACAGTAAGGAGGATGGTAAGGGAGGCAGTAAGGAGGACAGTAAGAGGGATGGTAAGGGAGGCAGTAAGGAGGACGGTAAGGGAGGCAGTAAGGAGGACAGTAAGAGGGATGGTAAGGGAGGCAGTAAGGAGGACAGTAAGAGGGATGGTAAGGGAGGCAGTAAGGAGGACAGTAAGGAGGATGGTAAGGGAGGCAGTAAGGAGGACAGTAAGAGGGATGGTAAGGGAGGCAGTAAGGAGGACAGTAAGGAGGATGGTAAGGGAGGCAGTAAGGAGGACAGTAAGAGGGATGGTAAGGGAGGCAGTAAGGAGGACAGTAAGAGGGATGGTAAGGGAGGCAGTAAGGAGGACAGTAAGGAGGACAGTAAGAGGGATGGTAAGGGAGGCAGTAAGGAGGACAGTAAGGAGGACGGTAAGGGAGGCAGTAAGGAGGACAGTAAGAGGGATGGTAAGGGAGGCAGTAAGGAGGACAGTAAGGAGGACGGTAAGAGGGATGGTAAGGGAGGCAGTAAGGAGGACAGTAAGAGGGATGGTAAGGGAGGCAGTAAGGAGGACAGTAAGGAGGACAGTAAGGAGGACAGTAAGAGGGATGGTAAGGGAGGCAGTAAGGAGGACGGTAAAGGAGGCAGTAAGGAGGACAGTAAGAGGGATGGTAAGGGAGGCAGTAAGGAGGACAATAAGGAGGACAGTAAGAGGGATGGTAAGGGAGGCAGTAAGGAGGACAGTAAGAGGGATGGTAAGGGAGGCAGTAAGGAGGACAATAAGGAGGACAGTAAGAGGGATGGTAAGGGAGGCAGTAAGGAGGACATTAAGGGAAACAGTAAGGAGGACGGTAAGAGGGACAGTAATGAGGACAGTAAGAGGGACAGTAAGGAGGACGGTAAGGGAGCGAGTAAGGAGGACAGTAAGAGGGACGGTAAGGGAGACAATAAGGGGGACAGTAAGAGGGACAGTAAGGAAGTCGATAAGGGGGACAGTAAGAGGGACGGTAAGGAACTCGATAAGGGAGACAATAAGGGGGACAGTAAGAGGGACGGTAAGGAAGTCGATAAGGGAGACAATAAGGGGGACAGTAAGAGGGACAGTAAGGGGGTTAGTAAGGGAGACAGTAAGGGGGACAGTAAGGGAGACAGTAAGAGGGAAAGTAAAAGACAGTAAGTGTGAGTGTAGTCTAAAATTGCTCTTAAGTTCCTTAGCCCTCCCTTGGCCCTCAAAATGGGGAAGGTGTCTACAGAGATACAATTGAATTATTATGCTGTTTTGATGTGCATAACATTTTTCCCCACTTTTTTGACTGTATTGTTGTTGTTTTTAACTTCCTTTTTTGAGATCCTCTCTAGTGTTTACAGGACATAAGGGTCTGATTGGTGAAATCAATGCTAGCAGTAATATACAGAATGACAATGTATGAGAAGTAATGTGTCGCTGCAATACTGACAAGTAATGTATCCAATTCCAATGATAATGAGTACATGATGCGTGAGATGTTCAATAAAGAATCATTTCTGTGATGTGGATTTTTGCCACTATGCACAACCTGTCTCCAGGGCTAAGCCTCTCCCCCTTCAGAAGAAGGCCTCTGTCAGGTTTATTATGGGTTTTATGGTATAAAATCACATTTTATAATGAAGTTCACTGCTTTACTTTGAGTTTATTTTGATTTCTCGGTTCTCTTTGTTTTAAGATACTTAGTATGTTGCATTTATTCAATATAATCACTTATGACAATCAACGTTGTAACACTTAAGATAAGAACGATTGACAGGTAACATGTTTTTTTGTTTATGGTTGTTTATTGATTGTTTATGCTGTTCAGGATTTCCCCTTCTGCTATACAGATAATGTTATGCCTGTTCAGTGCATTTTGGTTCATGGAAGACTGTTTGCTCTCCCACTGCAAGATGTGCCCTGTTACAGTACTGGATGAAGAGGCACGTCTGTCAATCCACTAAAGAAAAGTATGGAATGTTGGATTCAAAATTATTGGTGCCCCTTAAATTTGGTTAACCTCTCTTAGGTCAGGAGTCTTCTTCTCAAAAACCCATTGGAGGAAAAGCTTTCTCATCCAATGGGTTTTGTGAATGAGACGAGGAAAGAGAGGAGAGGACATGAGGAGTGTGCAATTGAGATCTTCCCAATGTATCCTAGGTGACCTACCTGAGTTGAAAGGCCAATGGCTGTAATTCAGCTATAGGTAGTTTCAAGTGATAGATATACAGTATCTAATATACGGTCTTTTCTGACCAAGAGGGTGGACAACATTGACTAAATGTTTTGACCAGGGTCTACGTACTTGGAGAGCAAACAGTGATAGGATGACTTTGTAATGATGATTTTGTCCTTCAATTGTTGGGATATTCCAAGGAACCTGCCTGTCGGGGGGGTTAAAGTCATGTGTATCTTAGGTTAAGCCAATGCTGGTGCGACGAGGAAAATGCTAGACGGGCCTAGGTTAAATGCAACAATGTAATACTATTAAAAAATAAAATGGTGCCTTTCGCCCCCATGATTAACAGAGGTCAAAATAAAGATAAATGCCGGACTTTTCTGAATAAAATGAGGTAAAGAATACACAGAGCGTAGAAATCTCTAATATAACTAAATAAATTATATGCAACTAATAAAAAATGACTAACCTTCTTTAAAAAAAACTATAAAGTTATTTTTGAAGGGCACCACTCAGACCTATAACATTAGGACCAATTTCCATCGCTCAGACCTATAACGTTAGGACCAATTTCCATCTCTCAGACCTATAACGTTAGGACCAATTTCCATCTCTCAGACCTATAACGTTAGGACCAATTGCCACCGCTCAGGCCTATAACGTTAGAACCAATTTCCACCACTCAGACCTATAACATTAGGACCAATTTCCACCGCTGAGGCCTATAACGTTAGAACCAATTTCCACCACTCAGGCATATAACGTTAGAACCAATTTCCACCACTCAGGCCTATAACGTTAGAACCAATTTCCACCACTCAGGCCTATAACGTTAGGACCAATTTCCACCACTCAGACCTATAACATTAGGACCAATTTCCACCGCTGAGGCCTATAACGTTAGAACCAATTTCCACCACTCAGGCCTATAACGTTAGAACCAATTTCCACCACTCAGGCCTATAACGTTAGAACCAAGGAGGACGAGGAAGTGGAGGAGGAGGTGGTGGTGGGTGATGTGGTGTAAGAGGAAGTGGTGATGGTGGTGTAAGAGAAGGTGATGGAGGAGGTGGAGGAGATTCACATGCTTCACCCTCTGACCCCAACTCCCATGGTAAAGCCTCGTTCTGTCATCTACTGACTATCACCATGTTATTACCACTTTATTTTAGGCTGTCATGTTAAGTGCTACGAGGAGTTTCATTTAAACAATCTGTTTTTACTGACCTCTCAACATCCCCTGTCTATCAGATGCTTCTTTGTCTGCACATGCAGGTTCCTCTTTAGATACCAGTATTGCAGGTAAAATGACTTATTATTAATTGTTAGGGCTGTCAGAGTTTATCAGTTAACTCTAGTTAACTTTTTATAAAACATTTTTTTTTAATTTACATAATCTATACAGTTAAAAGGAAGAATTCTATGTTAAAACAAGGTCAAAGAAAGTGTGCCTTATCAATTTAATAGATGTTGCTAAATATGACTTTTTTTAAATCAGGATGTCAATATTGTTGTAATGCTTTTGGTTTAAAAATAATCTTTAATTACAGCTCAATTTCAGCAAATTAAGAATTTGCGTTTAATTGTTATTTTTAGCATTTCAAATCTCTATTAATGGTTAATTATCACACAATTACCTTAATTAATCAAGTCCTATAATGATTAGTGATTTCTCTATAGAAACACCAGGTTGTTTTACAAGCTCTGGCTGTGGTTTGCCTCTATTCAAGAGATTGAACTAACAATCTCTTAGTAGGTGCAGGGAGTCATGGCAGTTCAGTGTCACACGTGCAAGCCCTAGGTAATCTCTCTGCCTTGCCTTGGTTCAATTAGATCTGCTCAGCATTACGCCTCTATAACAATAGTCCAATAATGCATTACATAATTCCTGGATAAATTGTATTGACAGTAGACCAAAAGGAATTATAAACTTATTTTAGGAACAGTGGTTGTCCTCTCAGGAACAGGGGTTGTCCACCCAGAAACAGGGATTGTCCACCCAAGAACAGTGGTTGTCCTCTCAGGAACAGGGGTTGTCCACCCAAGAACATTGGTTGGTTGTCCTCTCAGAAACAGGGGTTGTCCACCCAAGAACAGTGGCTGTCCTCTCAGGAACAGGGGTTGTCCATCCAGAAACAGGGGTTGTCCACCCAAGAACAGTGGTTGTCCATCCAGTAACAGGGTTTGTCCACCCAGAAACAGGGGTTGTCCACCCAGAAACAGGGGTTATCCACTCAGAAACAGGGGTTGTTCACTCAGAAACAGGGGTTGTCCACCCAGGAATAAGTCATATCTCTCTAAATGTACACTGCTCAAAAAAATAAATGGAACACTAAAATAACACATCCTAGATCTGAATGAATGAAATATTCTTATTAAATACTTTTTTCTTTATAGTTGAATGTGCTGACAACAAAATCACACAAAAATGATCAATGGAAATCAAATTTATCAACCCATGGAGGTCTGGATTTGGAGTCACACTCAAAATTAAAGTGGAAAACCACACTACAGGCTGATCCAACTTTGATGTAATGTCCTTAAAACAAGTCAACATGAGGCTCAGTAGTGTGTGTGGCCTCCACGTGCCTGTATGACCTCCCTACAACGCCTGCGCATGCTCCTGATGAGGTGGTGGATGGTCTCCTGAGGGATCTCCTCCCAGACCTGGACTAAAGCATCCGCCAACTCCTGGACAGTCTGTGGTGCAACGTGGCGTTGGTGGATGGAGCGAGACATGATGTCCCAGATGTGCTCAATTGGATTCAGGTCTGGGGAATGGGTGGGCCAGTCCATAGCATCAATGCCTTCCTCTTGCAGGAACTGCTGACACACTCCAGCCACATGAGCATTGTCTTGCATTAGGAGGAACCCAGGGCCAACCCCACCAGCATATGGTCTCACAAGGGGTCTGAGGATCTCATCTCGGTACCTAATGGCAGTCAGGATTCCTCTGGCGAGCACATGAAGGGCTGTGCGGCCCCCCAAAGAAATGCCACCCCACACCATGACTGACCCACGCCAAACCGGTCATGCTGGAGGATGTTACAAGCAGCAGAACGTTCTCCACGGCGTCTCCAGACTTTGTCACATCTGTCACATGCTCAGTGTGAACCTGCATTCATCTGTGAAGAGCACAGGGCGCCAGTGGCGAATTTGCCAATCTTAGTGTTCTCTGGCAAATGCCAAACGTCCTGCACGGTGTTGGGCTGTGGACATCGGGCCGTCATGGAGTCTGTTTCTGACCGTTTGAGCAGACACATGCACATTTGTGGCCTACTGGAGGTCATTTTGCAGGGCTCTGGCAGTGCTACTTCTTGCACAAAGGCGGAGGTAGCGGTCCTGCTGCTGGGTTGTTGCCCTCCTACGGCCTCCTCCACGTCTCCTGATGTACTGGCCCGTCTCCTGGTAGCGCCTCCATGCTCTGGACACTACACTGACAGACACAGCAAACCTTCTTGCCACAGCTCACATTGATGTGCCATCCTGGATGAGCTGCACTACCTGAGCCACTTGTGTGGGTTGTAGACTCCGTCTCATGCTACCACTAGAGTGAAAGCACCGCCAGCATTCAAAAGTGACCAAAACATCAGCCAGGAAGCATAGGAACTGAGAAGTGGTCTGTGGTCACCACCTGCAGAACCACTCTTTTATTGGGGGTGTCTTGCTAATTGCCTATAATTTCCACCTGTTGTCAATTCCATTTGCACAACAGCATGTGACATTTATTGTAACTCAGTGTTGCTTCCTAAGTGGACAGTTTGATTTCACAGAAGTGTGATTCACTTGGAGTTACATTGTGTTGTTTAAGTGTTCCCTTTATTTTTTTGAGCAGTGTATTTGTATAAGCATATCTCAATGGTCCCCTGCAGATTAACTTCGTATCATATTCAATGTGTTTACCTTATAGGCTCAATGGAACAAGCAGGAGGGAGCTCCACTCTCATCATCAGATATGAGACTCATCCACTACATACAGCCTGCAGGTATCATTCACTACATACAGCCTCACAGCTTCACCTCGTGGCTATGACCACATCACAGCCATGATAAAAAATGCCATAACACATGGACATGAGTGTATTATTGGTTTTATACAACAGGTTACCAGCATTAAAAATCAAAATTATTTCCAAAACCATCCATTTTTCAACAAAACGTGATGCAACATTCACTAACACTTGTTGTCAAGTGACATTTTAGGCGTTCTATTGTCGTTTTCGCTATTCGTATTAACTGCCATGTAAAGCAAAACTACCCAAGAGCTGGTTGATAGTTCCAGAACCTTGGTTTCTAGGAACGCTGTCCATGGTTCTGAAAACAGCGCTGAAACATTGTAGCAAAGACATTGACACAACAGATCAGAATAGAAACCACAATGTCACAGCAGTGACTGCTATGTATTTTTGATACTGAATTGCACATTTCCACGGGGCAGAGCTCCTTCCTTAGGGACTCATACACGCAGCCACAATGATTATCTCTGTCTCTTTCCATTGGATTTTTGTGGTTCTTGGTTTCTTCATTTTAATTTTAATTTTATTGCAAATGAGTCTGGCTGAAGTTTGCGATTTCCTTCTTTGCCACTTCGGCCTAAGTGCAACTGCAAATCAAACCACACCTTATTTAGTAGGTGGCTAGACATTCTGGAGAATATTACCCTTCTCCTGTTTTGAAACAGTTGCCAGATTGATGTTTATCCCCGTTTCTAACAGCCATTACAGAAAGCACTTCACTGCCCAGTTGGTTTGTCTTGATGTAGCTAGCTTCTTCATTTTCTCCTTTTCTTTCAAAGTTGTCCATAGCAAAGTCCTCCTCCTCCTCTTCTTGTTGGAACCATTCATTAAACGTTAGTAGATAAAACAAATCAAAAGTAACTTTAAAATCATCTATGACGAGTTAGGTGGTAAGACTAGTAGTTATAGTAGTGGTAGTGCGCTGCTTGGTAACGATGTAAACAATGCCAATTTATATGAAAGTGGCCAATGTGTATGCTGTCTCATATACAGTTGAAGTCGGAAGTTTACATACACCTTAGCCAAATACATTTAAACTCTGTTTTTCACAATTCCTGACATTTAATCCTAGTACAAATTCCCTGTTTTAGGTCAGTTAGGATCATCACTTTATTTTAAGAATGTGAAATGTCAGAATAATAGTAAAGAGAATTATTTATTTCAGCTTTTATTTCTTTCATCACATTCCCAGTGGGTCAGATGATTACATACACTCAATTAGTATTTGGAACCACTGCCTTGAATTGTTTAAAACTTGGGTAAAATGTTTCGGGTAGCCTTCCACAAGCTTCCCACAATAAGTTGCGTGAAATTTGGCCCATTCCTCCTGAACGAACTTGTGTAACTGAGTCAGGTTTGTAGGCCTCCTTGCTCGCTTTTTCAGTTCTGCCCACAAATTTTCTTTAGGTTTGAGGTTAGGGCTTTGTGATGGCCACTCCAATACCTTGACTTTGTTGTCCTTAAGCCATTTTGCCACAACTTTGGAAGTATGCTTGGGGACATTGTCCATTTGGAAGACCCATTTGCGACCAAGCTTTAACTTCCTGACTGATGTTGCTTCAATATATCCACATAATTTTCCTACCTCATGATGCCATCTATTTTGTGAAGTGCACCAGTCCCTCCTGCAGCAAAACACCCCCACAACATGATGCTGCCACCCCTGTGCTTCACGGTTGGGATGGTGTACTTTGGCTTGCAAGCCTCCCCCTTTTTCCTCCAAACGTAACGATGGTCATTATGGCCAAACAGTTCTATTTTTGTTTCATCAGACCAGAGGACATTTCTCAAAAAGTATGATCTTTGTCCCCATGTGCAGTTGCAAACCGTAGTCTGGCTTTTATGGCGGTTTTGGAGCAGTGGCTTCATCCTTGCTGAGCGGCCTTTCAGGTTATGTCGATATAGGACTTGTTTTACTATGGATATAGATACTTTTGTACCTGTTTCCCCCAGCATCTTCACAAGGTCCTTTGCTGTTATTCTGAGATTGATTTGCACTTTTCGCACCAAAGTACCTTCATCTCTAGGAGACAGAACGCTTCTCCTGCCTAAGCGGTATGACGGCTGCGTGGTCCCATGGTGTTTAAACTTGCGTACATTTGGAAATTGCTCCCAAGGCTGAACCAGACTTGTGGAGGTCTACTTTTTTCCTGAGGTTTTGATTTTCCCATGATGTCCCATGATGTCAAGCAAAGAGGCACCGAGTGTGAAGGTAAGCCTTGAAATACATCCACAGGTACACCTCCAATTGACTCAAATTATGTCAATTAGCCTATCAGAAGCTTCTAAAGCCATGACATAATTTTCTGGAATTTTCCAAGCTGTTTAAAAGGTACAGTCAATTTAGAGTATGTAAACTTCTGACCCACTGGAATTGTGATACAGTTAATTACACGTGAAATAATCTGTCTGTAAACAATTATGTAAACAAAAATGACTTGTGTCATGCACAAACCAACTTGCCAAAACTATAGTTTGTTAAAACTTCTTATGGCTGGGGGGCATTATTGAGTAGCTTGGATGAATCAGTTGCCCAAAGTAAACGGCCTGCTCCTCAGTCTCAGTTGCTAATATATGCATATTATTAGTAGTATTGGATAGAAAACACTCTAAGGTTTCTAAAACTGTTTGAATGATGTCTGTGAGTATAACAGAACTCATATGGCAGGCAAAATCCCGAGGAGAAATCAA
Source organism: Oncorhynchus clarkii lewisi (assembly GCF_045791955.1). NCBI lineage: Eukaryota > Metazoa > Chordata > Actinopteri > Salmoniformes > Salmonidae > Oncorhynchus > Oncorhynchus clarkii. The sequence continues at coordinate 60,432,325 of NC_092164.1, forward strand.
AACAGGAAGTGAGAAATATGAGCTTGGTATGTATTCACCACAGTTCCCAATGAAATCCCAGAGATATTAATGATGTTGCACTTCTTAGGGCTTCCACTAGATGTCAATCGTCTATAGAAATTTGAATGAGACTTCTGTGTTGTGGGACTGAATGAGAGCAGAATCTATCAGGTGACTGGCAGTCAGTCATTTTTTGATCACGCGCATTCCTCATGGTATCTATTGCTCATCAAGACACAAAGAATACTCCGGTTGGATTTTTATTGAAGCTATATGTTAATCAGCATTTGAAGGTAGTTGAATTGCAGGTATCAGTCAGACTAAAATATATCTTCACTTCTGAAGGTGCAGAAAATGTGGAACTGGAAGACACCTGCTGACTTCCATATGAAACCTTGTATCAAGTTTCTACACTACAGATTTCAGTGTACTGACCAGTCGGCAGGACAGAGAGACAGTGATCAAGCCCACTAGCAAATTTAGTTGTTTGTGTTGGTCTATTTAAACTTAAAGATGACACTGTATGTAAACTTTTTGCGCAATTATATACAAGTTATCCTGTACGTTATATTTTATTCGTTGCATAAACGAGAAAGACAAGAGGCTACCAAAAACTGATTCAGATGAATACGGATCAGTGTTTTAAATCCCTGTGAAAATTGTACAAAAGCTCAAACAATATACTCAATCTTTATGAAGGTTTGTTATTTTGGAATTTCAGCAAGTACTGTACTTCCCAGTATAGAAAATGTGAGAAATATTCATCTCCACTGTCAGAAACGGTACATTGCTAAATGTATGTTACTTGAAAGTAAACTCTACATTAAAAGTAACATCAATTTTTGACCATCAAACTAATGTCTCCATATTTTTCATGTTCTGAAGGGGGAGTACTGTTTGTTCTCCAATTGCCTGTTCAATCAATTGCAACTACAATATCACCTTAAATGCAGCAGATAATGTACAATTCATTTATTTTATTTGAAACATACCATTTACAAAATATTGTTCTCATGCGTAATATAGGATTCTCCGGTAATATGGGATTCTCCGGCGGTAAAATTGGTAAAAGTTCTTAACTCAAAACTCCGCACATCAATACACTCCAATAATTCCCCCTTCTCCATCTCAATGGCCATTAATAAAAAAAACGAACTAGTTTGAACAAACTCAAAATGACCTCCGGGGGCAGTAAAAGTAACATTTCACAAAGTTCCTCACACTTGAACCAATATTCAATTGTTTTCCTAGAAAAGGATTTGACAAAAAAAATAAGAAGCTTGAAGGAAACAGGCTTCCAAATGAGGACCATAGGACTGAGTAGACATTGAGGGAGGATAAACATGTAATCCTGCTTTAAGTTAAACTATTTTCCAAAAAGCAACTCATAATGGGATGTGCTGGCTCGCAAATAATTCACTCGGGGACATTATGTCTGTCTCTTGTCATAGACAGAAAGCGTCCTAAAAGCAGTCTGTACAATTGCATAAAGGGCCAGTCTTAATTCGAAGGATTTGATTTCAAGACATGAATATTTGCTGTGAACAAAAGGGTTATCCACTAAAAGAGGGTTCAAATGCATTCCTGACCCCCCCCCCTTTTGGTATTTGCCCTAGAACTGCACTGCTGATTCCCTGCACTAGAACAGTGTTCCCCAACTCCAGCTCCAGAGAATCTCACCTGATTCAACACAGAGGACTTGATGGTTAGTTGGCAAGTTGAATCAGGTGTGCTGTTGGGGCTCGCATGGTCCGACCTAGGTATTAGATGGATGTACCTAATAAACTGGCCAGTGGGTGTATATACACTTTAAAGCTAGAGTCCTTAATCAAAACAATAAAGCCCCCCCCCCAGATTCTGCATTGGTAAAAAGCTGAGGTATAGGCCTAGAGAAATGTAACCTCTCAACTTCATAGAGCTGAAGATGCAAGGACCCCAATTAGAGATCCCAATTAAGTTATTCCCCCTAATTTCGTGGTATCCAATTGGTAATTACAGTCTCATTGCTGTGACTCCCGTACGGACTCGGGAGTCGAAGGTCGAGAGCCATGCATCCCCCGAAACACAACCCAACCATGTTTTGAGGCTATATAGTGTTTGTTTACAGTTACACTGAACAACAATATAAACACAATATGTAAAGACTTGGTCCCATGTTGCATGAGATGAAATTTCCCAGAAATGTTCCATACATACAAAAAGCTTATTTTTCTCATTTTCTGCACAAATTTGTTAACATCCCTGTATTTCTCCATTGCCAAGATATTCCATCCACCTGACAGGTGTTGAATATCAAGAAGCTGCTTAAACAGCATGAACATTATACACCTCCGACTTGTGCTGGTGATAAAATGCCACTTTAACATGGGCAATTTTGTCACAACACAATGCCACAAGTGTATCAAGTTTTAAGGGAGTCTGCAATTGGCATGCTGAGTGCAGGAATGTCCACCAGAGCTGTTGCCAGAGAATTGAATGTTAATTTCTCTACCATAAGCCACCTCCAAAGTAATTTTAGAGAATTTGGCAGTACGTCCAACCGGCCTCACTAAAGCAGACCACGTGTAACCAGGCTAGCCCAGGACCTCCACGTCTGGCTTCTTGTCTGAGACCAGTCCCCCAGACAGCCGATGATACAGGAGTATTTCAGTCTAATAAAGCCCTTTTGGGGGGAAAAACATATTCTGGTGGGCCTCTACACTCTCCAAGGCCCATTCATGGCTACACCCCTTCCCAGTCTTGTGAAATCCTTAGATTAAGTCCTAATTAATTCCAATTGAGTGGCTCCCTTATATGAACTGTAACCAATAAAATCTTTGAAACTGTTGCATTTATATTTTGGTTCAGTATACATTGTTTACAAACAAAACAAGATTTAAATTTTGGGTTCTGATGGGGAGCGACAGTTGAACTAAGTTAATGAGGCATTTCTAAGTTATATTCTTCTAGAATGCTTAGATGTAGCAACTAAAGGATTCTGTCATTAAAACTTCAATAAGTTTAAAGGTGCTGAAATACCAACAGCATTCCATTATGAATTATGCAATGAAAACATGTCAAAGAAAACACTTTCTGCATCTAATGTGAATAAATCAAGATAATGGTGCAGTACAAATATTTAAAAACACTTAAAATTATAAAAAGGTACTACCATTATATCAATAGGTAAAATAAAAAAAAATTCTGGGGGGGGGGGGTTATTTTAACAAAAATATTGTTTTTTCCCAGAAACAGTAATGTACTGGATCTATGCCCTGTGTTACAACAATTATTTTGAATACTTCCACTTTTATTCATTAAAGAAACTTGGTGATCCCCATGCTTAAAACTTGACCCGGTAATGATGAATCTTTTAGGGAGTTTTATTTAAGGCCCGCCAATAAGACCACAGATAATTCAACCCTGGAAGTCATTTCCAAGAGCTGAACAAACCATTGCAGTAATTTAAATCGAACTTCTGTTTCGATTAATCTAAAGCAAAATTCTTTCACTAGGAAGTTTAAGCCTTGAAATGAATGAAGCTCAATAGCTCAGAGAATAGTGAAAAACCATCATTTGGATTCAACCGGGTTGATTTGTCATTATCTGCACATGAACACGACAAAATAAAAATTTAAACATACTAGTACATCCCTTTATAAAAAGTTTCTTCAGGATAATTTGGGCTTGTCTGGTGATGCTGTGTCAGAGGTGAGTGAGATGGTAGGTTCCTCTTCAGGGTCCTGGCTGAAATACAAGTCCCCCTCCAGCAGAGTGGGGAGGTCCGCCCCCCCGTTCTCATTGGTCAAAGGGTCAGTTAGTAGCATTGGCTGGTTGGTGTACTGGACAAGCTGCTTCCCTGTTTTAATCAACATATGAAAACACATGAGATCATTATTTTTTTGCATAGGAAAATAAGCATAATTAAATATAATGGCTGAGCATTGTATAATATAAATCAAGGTAAATTGGAAGCACAGTGTAGTTTATGTTATTGACTACTGGAGTTAACGTAATCCCTTGACAGTGATACGCTTGCTGGAGTTAGTGTTGATAAATGTACTCCTCTCAATCAACTCTAGTTAACTCCATAAGAGTAACCAGAGACAGGGAGAGATATCCATGGGGTGAGTATCCACAGCCCCTTTACACATCTTTGGAGAATACAGCAAGAAGTTTAAGCCGCACATTTTCAGAGTTGATTCAACCGTGTGAATTTTGGCAGTATGTAGTATGTGCGGAGTATGTTGCTTTTTGGGCGACCTGACCAAATTCAGATAGAAATGTGAGTTATACATCAGTCACTCATTTAAAGCAACTCGGAGAAGCGGCAGCTCCATTCTACACGCCCCGTTTGCCTGCTTCCCATTCTTAAGTTTCATTTTTCACAGCTGAAGGGTTTTTCCTCGGCTTCGAACAGCTGATAACCAAAAATATGGTATTATCGAAAACATATTTCACACTGGTTTAAATGATACAATGATTCTCTGCACTGCTTGTTCTGTCACAAACTTATTATCGAAAACATATTTCACACTGGTTTAAATGATACAATGATTCTCTGCACTGCTTGTTCTGTCACAAACTTATTATCGAAAACATATTTCACACTGGTTTAAATGATACAATGATTCTCTGCACTGCTTGTTCTGTCACAAACTTATTATCGAAAACATATTTCACAGTGGTTTAAATTATACAATGATTCTCTGCACTGCTTGTTCTGTCACAAACTTATTATCGAAAACATATTTCACAGTGGTTTAAATGATACAATGATTCTCTGCACTGCTTGTTCTGTCACAAACTTATTATCGAAAACATATTTCACACTGGTTTAAATGATACAATGATTCTCTGCACTGCTTGTTCTGTCACAAACTTATTATCGAAAACATATTTCACACTGGTTTAAATGATACAATGATTCTCTGCACTGCTTGTTCTGTCACAAACTTAAATTAGGCGAACAGTTGAGAATATTTAGCAACCAGGAAATGTTGGAGCAAATTCCCAGCATGCTCTTTTGCAGGAAGATTTTTTTGTTTGTTTTTGTTCATTGATCGTTGTTAACCTTATGGTATACAAAGATAAATACACATTTTTCTAAACTAACCCCATTTTTAAGTGGTTAGAATTATTGCAGCCGTTAGTATACCTGTTCTAGGTAGTCATTTAAAATGACACCTTTCAGTCTGGCAATCACTGACAGCCGGTTGTGGTGGATGTAAAGTTACGATTGTTGGATGTCTTTCTGGCTGGATTCCATAAGGAATTAGATGTCACAGTAATTGGTGGTAACCTGATCATTCATTCATTCAAATAGCAGTGGGAAATATGCTAATTAGGCTTTACTCCCTACAGTGTTAAAAAAGGTAATCTACTAAAGTGGAAATGTACTCCAATTGAGTTGATTATTCAAAACACAGAAAAATCTAAAATGACATGAGTTTATTAAAAACACAAAACTGAAACCAGAGTAGTTTTGACTCTAAAATGGGGGTGGGATCAAATGGTGTTGAATTTGACTCCATGATGGTAGCAGCAGCGGCGGTACTATCAGCGGCAGTAGAAGCGGCGGTACTATCAGCGGCAGCGTCGGTACTATCAGCGGCAGCGTCGGTACTATCAGCGGCAGCGGCGGTACTATCAGCGGCAGCGGCGGTACTATCAGCGGCAGCGGCGGTACTATCAGCGGCAGTAGAAGTGTCAGCGGCGGTACTATCAGCGGCAGTAGAAGTGTCAGCGGCGGTACTATCAGCGGCAGTAGAAGTGTCAGCGGCGGTACTATCAGCGGCAGTAGAAGTGTCAGCGGCGGTACTATCAGCGGCAGTAGAAGTGTCAGCGGCGGTACTATCAGCGGCAGTAGAAGTGTCAGCGGCGGTACTATCAGCGGCAGTAGAAGTGTCAGCGGCGGTAGAAGTGTCAGCGGCGGTACTATCAGCGGCAGTAGAAGTGTCAGCGGCGGTACTATCAGCGGCAGTAGAAGTGGCAGCGGCGGTACTATCAGCGGCAGTAGAAGTGGCAGCGGCGGTACTATCAGCGGCAGTAGAAGTGGCAGCGGCGGTACTATCAGCGGCAGTAGAAGTGGCAGCGGCGGTACTATCAGCAGCAGTAGAAGTGGCAGCGGCGGTACTATCAGCTGCAGTAGAAGTGGCAGCGGCGGTACTATCAGCAGCAGTAGAAGTGGCAGCGGCGGTACTATCAGCAGCAGTAGAAGTGGCAGCGGCGGTACTATCAGCAGCAGTAGAAGTGGCAGCGGCGGTACTATCAGCAGCAGTAGAAGTGGCAGCGGCGGTACTATCAGCAGCAGTAGAAGTGGCAGCGGCGGTACTAGCAGCAGCAGTAGAAGTGGCGGTACTATCAGCAGCAGTAGAAGTGGCAGCGGCGGTACTATCAGCAGCAGTAGAAGTGGCAGCGGTGGTACTATCAGCAGCAGTAGAAGTGGCAGCGGTGGTACTATCAGCAGCAGTAGAAGTGGCAGCGGCGGTACTATCAGCAGCAGTAGAAGTGGCAGCGGCGGTACTATCAGCAGCAGTAGAAGTGTCAGCGGCGGTACTATCAGCAGCAGTAGAAGTGGCAGCGGCGGTACTATCAGCAGCAGTAGAAGTGGCAGCGGCGGTACTAGCAGCAGCAGTAGAAGTGGCAGCGGCGGTACTAGCAGCAGCAGTAGAAGTGGCAGCGGCGGTACTAGCAGCAGCAGTAGAAGTGGCAGCGGTGGTACTATCAGCAGCAGTAGAAGTGGCAGCGGCGGTACTAGCAGCAGCAGTGGCAGCGGCGGTACTAGCAGCAGCAGTAGAAGTGGCAGCGGCGGTACTAGCAGCAGCAGTGGCAGCGGCGGTACTAGCAGCAGCAGTAGAAGTGGCAGCGGCGGTACTAGCAGCAGCAGTAGAAGTGGCAGCGGCGGTACTAGCAGCAGCAGTAGAAGTGGCAGCGGCGGTACTAGCAGCAGCAGTAGAAGTGGCAGCGGCGGTACTAGCAGCAGCAGTAGAAGTGGCAGCGGCGGTACTAGCAGCAGCAGTGGCAGCGGCGGTACTAGCAGCAGCAGTGGCAGCGGCGGTACTATCAGCACACGGTCACTCCCATAAAACATCACATAAAAATGAAATGGATATTCAGCATGATATACAGTATATTAGGAGTTCTTACCGGTGTAGTTGTCACTTCTCTCAGCCCCTTTAGGTGGATCCGATGAAAGCAAGTCCTGGATCTAGAACAACGGGGGCCACAGTGAGACTAACTTATTTCATGAACAAAACAAAAGCAGTAAACAGCTAAAGACACAATCATCTTACCCTGCCAAGGCAGAGGGTCTATATCCATACCTCTTCCACCCCCTCAGGTCAATCACAACCAAAACCTCCCACCACCTGAACAGGTTCTTCCCTTGTATAGTGGCCCTTACCAACCCGGCCACAGTGATCTTCTCATTCATGGACTACAGTTCACTATTCATCCACTGACTATGCATCCTGAGTAGCGCAGTGGTCTAAGGCACTGCATCTCAGTGCTAGAGGTGTCACTACAGACCCTGGTTCGATCCCGGGCTGTATCACATCTGGTTGTGATCAGGAGTCCCATAGGGCGGCGCACAATTGGCCCAGGGTTTGGCTGGGGTAACCAGTCATTGTAAATAAGAATTTGTTCTCAACTGACTTGTCTAGATAAATAAAAAGGTAAATAAAAAAATTCTAAAAAAAGTCTAAAGCATTCCACAGGGATGCTGGCTCATGTTGACTCCAATGCTTCTCATAGTTGTGTCAAGATGGCTGGAAGTCTTTTGGGTGGTGGACCATTCTTGATACACACAGGAAACTGTTGAGCGTGAAAAACCCAGCAGCATTGCAATTCTAAACACAAATCAGTGCGCCTGGCACCTACTACCATACCCCGTTCAAAGGCACGTAATTTGTCTTGCCCATTCACCCTCTGAATGGCACACATACACAATCCATGTCTCAGTTGTCTCAAGGCTAAAAAATCCATCTTCAACCTGTCTCCTCCCCTTCATCTACACTGATTGAAGTGACATCAATAAGGGATCATAGCTTTCACCTGGTCAGTCTGTCATGGAAAGAGCAGGTGGTCATAATGTTTTGTACACTGTGTATACATCTGTATGCGCAACTCATAATGCAGCTTATAGTGTTGTCTGTAGATTTTAGCCTGATGTTCATTGTGTACATAAAGTGGATTGTGTAAATTATGTCTGTATATCGTCTCTGTATATTCTGTTCATTGTCGCAGCACCATTTCACAGAGTCAAATTCCTGTACATGCAAATTTATTTGGCGAATAAAGGTGATTTTGATTCCGTCTAACTTACACTGTCAAGGCTCTCCAGGTCGAATTCAGAGCCAGGCAGGGAAGAACTGAAGAACTGAAAGACAAGTAGTGGTAGAAAACATTATTATCCCATGGGGTTCAGATGAAGCAGATTAACAAAAACAAGACACCGGAGGAATTAGAAAATAGACATGAACCATAACTAACTCTTGTTGGTTTCATCTGGTCATTGTCCTCACTCACACCAGGTTGACCACCTAGCATCATCCTTCACAAAGCCACCATCCCTTTAAAACACACCTAGAATTGCCCAGCAGCGACAAATCTCTAATCTGACCGGTTAGTGTTCCACATAGGAAACGCCCCAGCATACTGTTGTTGGGACAGAATATAGTAGATGTCAATCTGGTCCCACAAACAGATCCGGGATCAGGCTAATAAAAAGGCTAAACTTACTTCAAAGAAGGGTGAGGACTCAAAATTGATGGACTGTGCATTCAGGATAGTCTGGAGGTTTTCCAGGCCATTGTCGATGCTGTCCAAATGGTCACTGAGCTCACTCCTACACCAAAAAAAGAAAACAACATGGTTCATATTCATCTTTGAACATCTCCCTGACTAAGCACACGCATTAAAGCAAATTAGCTGCTTAAAACGAATGGTAATTAAATCAACCAACAACTCGTTTCACTTGAGCTGCAGAAGCCATTGGAAAAGCAATGAGTGGGACACACAATCACTGAGTTGTGAACCTGAAGCCCAGAAAGTGGAATGGTTTGCCTATAGTTCCCTGGGCCTGTCACGGCAGGGTAGCCTAGTGGTTAGAGCGTTGGACTAGTACCCGAAGGTTGCAAGTTCGAATCCCCGAGCTGACAAATCTGTCGTTCTGCCCCTGAACAGGCAGTTAACCCACTGTTCCTAGGCCGTCATTGTAAATAAGAATTTGTTCTTAACTGACTTGCCTAGTTAAATAAAGTTAAAATAAAATAAAAAATTAAAACCACTCACAGAATGATTGCCGTTTGACCAAAATGGAGGGTAAACTTTGCGGATGAGCCGTATGCAGTTAGATTAACATTTGGACAAACCATGCTAAAATCAGCCATTTTTTCAAGCCCATGTGTTCAAAACACTGTTAATAATCAACAATGACACAAGTTGGTGCCAAATACTGAGGAGCACAATCCGCTTGTAGACTCCAGGGATATGGTAAACTATTAGAAATGATACAAGCCTCAATAATGATTCAATATATATTTGCTCAATAGATACACAAATCACTTTGTTTATTTCTCTTACTACAGACCACACAGGCTTGACAGTTTGTTTTCTGGGCTTGTTGCTGGTGGCAATGCCAGGTACAGCAGCGTCAATCAAACATTCTGGGAGATGACAACAACAGTGTTTGTGGGCCAACTGAAATGCTAACCCTGGGATAGGTCTGAGGTGTAGAGACGAGGAGGGGCAGGGGAAGAGGCGGGAGACCTCTGACTTCTGTGTAGAACTGAAAAGATAAAAGAACAACAGCTGGAAAGAGGAGAGCAGACTACTACACACGGCACCCCATAGGTTGACTAAAGCCCAGGGGTGGGGATTACATAGGCTACGCGGCTTCTCATTGGCTGAAAATTAGAATAATGGGCATTGGGGGCACAGGAACAGAATTCGTAGCTGGTTTAAAAAGGAATCCTGTAATAAAAAATAAAAATGTACGGACAGTCTAGGATACATGTATTTTGTCAGAGTACGATTTCAATAAAACAAACACTTTCATTTCAGCACTGACATCGAAACTGTACAAGTCATTGACAGACAACACCCCCCCCCCCCCCCAAAAAAAAAAGAAGTAAAAAAAGGAGGATGTTTGAGTGAGAGATGAACAGCATCGCTAATATATCGTAAACCCATCTACATAAAGATAGAGTAGATTAAGATATACAGTATGCATTAGTTTGATTAAACATTGAGCAGCTTATTATGTACCGTTAGTAGCAACAGCCAGGATCCTACAACTAAAAAGCCAAGATGAAATGCAACAAATAAACAGAACTATGTCTAAAATGCCAAATAATCCATGTTTGGTTTGAAAGAATTAGCTAAGTCTTTGAAGTGTATACTTAGCAACACTCGGGACAAGCCAGTGGGTTTGTTTATGTAGAGCTTGTTGAACGACGGTGCTTATTAAACTAGCATAAAGTGCTAACAGCTGCCCTATTTATCAGTGGAGAGCTGCTTTGCGTCGCTAGCACATCCTCCTGATGCAATGTGATACACACAGAGATGGTGGCGCATGGGGAGAAACCTAGGGCATTAGGCTGGCTGCAGACGTCGACTGGCATAGGACAACAGAATATAAAAGATAATGAAAGGCTAGTGTGATGCAAGTGGATCGTAAGCGATGGACACACCCCGCGACGACCAACGGTTAAAAGCGTTGGGTGGAATTCCTATCACTTGCTGTTGCCGCAGTGTGTTGAGCAAATTTGAAATACAAGAGGTGAACAAAAAAAAACTTTTTAGGGTAGAGAACTAGGCTCGTTGTGGTAATCTGTTGCTAGGTGTTCGGTGGGAGGGGCTGAGGGACAGACTGGCAGTGGAACCTGGACACGGTGACATAATCTGGGGATTACTCACTTGTCTAGACAGGCGAGGCTGAGACACTTCTGCTCTGTAGGGGTCGTGGGGGTGGGGGCCGCATTAGGCTCGTTGCTCTCCTGCAGGATGGAGTTGATGAAGTTGATGGGGGACAGAGGCGTGTCAACCTGGACTCCTGCCCCCCCGATCACAACCTCAGCAGGACACACCTCTTCCAACACGTGACTGGACGGCTCCTCCTTTATGTGGACCAATGGGCTCGTGCTGAAGACAGGAAGAGAAATTGACATTTTTTAAATTAGTGTATATTTGGTATAGGGTCAGGAGTTGTTCCTGAATTTTAACAGTCACTAACCTTTCCTCCATCCACTCATTGGTGACCTCCACATGGCTGGCCTGAGCCAGGTCAGTGACATCTGAGATAATGGGGCCGTTGTTAAGTGACGACTCCGCCGTGAAGAGACCTGTACTGGTGAATGGGGAGCCCGAGGGCTGGGAGTAGGACACACGTTCACAAGAATACTAAATCTGCCCTGACATCCTAACAAGATCAGTTATGTAACACAGGCTTAAATAACATTACACCTTAGTGGTGCTCCAGCAACCACACCTCTCGGAATGCATTACCTCTGGCTGGTTAACAGCCTGAAAAAAAAGTGACTTACAGTAGCTACATTCTCATGTCTGAGATATGAGTTGTTCATCTTTCCTGGGGAGCGTCACACCTCTTGGTAACTTCACTAGCCTACATCAAAACATGCCTTGCAAATCCCTCAAATTGTAAAGTACAGCTGTATCAATAGCATAATTTGGCCTAAATATATTACTGTGAATTCAAATCAGGCCCCCCCCCCCCCTCCAAACTCACAATACAAGAAGAGTGCTTTCTATCTGATATTACTACAGTATTTCAAGAGTGCAGGCCTGTTCCATTTCTACCACTGGAAGGTGCCAATCTAGGCTAGGTTCCAGGAGAAGGTGAACTCACAGAGATAGAGGACGAGGCCTGAAGGTGTTCCAGAGAGTACTGCCTGCTGTACTTGGGCATGGAGTGGGCGGAGCTGCTGTCGTTCAGCATCAGGGGACTGTAGTACCATAGAGAGACCAGACAAGAGTCAGACATAAAAAAAACAGACCACTATTTGAGTGAATGAGAGGTTGCTATTCTAAATGACTTGCATCTTTCTCTTCATCCCCAGGACTCTGTTGGACTGCACCAGGGTCACTAGGAACTGGATGAGCTTGGGGAGACATTAGCACAGTAAGCAGTTGAACAGGGTGATATGGACAAAAAAAACATTTCACAATACATTTACTGGATTATCACAATAATGACAAATAGAATGTTAGGTTTATAACATGAATGTGAACTGAGTAGGCTACTTGTGTATATTACTGTACCCATAGTACTACCACCACCTTTGAATATGGTTGTTAAAACCTCTTTAGGCTAGGGGGCAGTATTTTGATGTTTGGATGAAAAACGTGCCCAAAGTAAACTGCCTATTTCTCCGACCCAGAAGCTAGAATATGCATATAATTGGCATATTAGGACAGAAAACTCTAAAGTTGACAAAACTGTCAAAATATTGTCTCTGAGTATAACAGAACTGATATGGCAGGCGAAAACCTGAGAAATCCATCCAGGAACTACACTTTTCCATTGCAAGCCTATCCTCCATTTAAAGGGATATCAACCAGATTCCTTTCCCTATGGCTTCCACAAGGTGTGAACAGTCTTTAGACAGTTTCAGGCCTTTATTCTGAAAAATGAGCGAGAATGATCACATCGCGTCAGTGGATAGTCAGATGTCCTCAGATTTGTGCATGCGTGCGCACCTGGAGCGAGGCCTTTTCTTTCTCTTCTATTGAAAAGGCTACCGTCCGGTTGAAATATTATAAATTATTTATTGTAAAAACAACCTGAGGATTGATTATAAAAAAAAATGGACATGTTTCTATGAACTTTACGGATAGTATTTGGAATTTTCGTCTGCCCGTCATGACCGCACAAGCCTGTGGATTACTGAACAAAACACGCTAACCAAATGGAGGTTTTTGGATATAAAGAGAATCTTTATCGAATAAAACAAACATTTATTGTGCAACTGGGAGTCTCGTGAGTGCAAACATACGAAGATCAAAAGGTAAGTGATTAATTTTATTGCTTTTCTGACCAATCTACTTTGCTGCTAGCTGTTTGTAATGTTTTGTCTGCTGAGAGCTGTCCTCACATAATCACATGGTTTGCTATCACCGTAAAGCCTTTTTGAAATCTGACACGCCGGCTGGATTAACAACAAGTTAAACTGTGTTTTGGTATATTGTACTTGTGATTTCCTGAACATTAAATATTTTTAGTATTTTTTTTATTTTTACATTTCTATTATTCAAGCTGTCACTTTCCATTACTACATGCCTTTAGAAACACAAGACCGGCTGCTCGCTTTTTAGTCAGACAGCCAGCAAGCTGTTCCTTTGTGTCTGACCACAGAATCTGTTTGATTATCTGTGTTTGAATTAGTTCATCGATGGTGCTAATCTCAAGACGAAGTCGCTTCTCTGTGACAGACTTGGTTGACTTGACAGCATCAACTAGGGAGAGTAGTAAGTTGCCAGTGACAAACTACAGTTGAGAACAGATGTTTCAAAAAGACGGCATAGCCAATTCCATCCGCAAGAACAAGGGTTTTTCCAGCAAGTGTGCTTCGGACAACCCTTCTGTTCCGTTTTGACTGCTAACAGATAGGTGAGAAACTTCCTCCTTCACCCATTAACACGATTATATGTCCACCTTGTGTGCCTCCATCTGTAAGGTTCCCTAGGGAAGCATCACTAAAGACAACTCGTTTCAGAGTCATCTTTTCCAACATGCTGAAACTTCAGTCACTTGTTGTGATTTCAGTTTACGAACAACTTTGTTTGCCCCATGGATGGTTTGTACAGTGGCGTGTTGTGTTGGCTGCCAAGTTGCAGTCAAACAATACATGAGATCTACTCTGTCTAGCAACCCATAGAATTTGACCTCAATTGATCAGCTTCAATTCCACAGAGAGGGGAATTCCTTTGTACGGCTCTTGAATTATCCATGTGGATGGGTTGAAGATTCTTGACAGAGCTTTCCTGTTGCATCAGTATAGTTTAGTCAACTGTAATAAACTCTATGCCAACATAAAAACTATGATGATCCTCACAGCCGACCTAGAAAACAGCTTTGAGGTGTGGAATCACAGTTGTAGCAAAGGTCTGTTGAGCCACCCCAGATGAAGTCATCAACATGATCTGCAAATACTTCAGTCACATTGCAGTCTTGATCAAGCCAATAGAAGACTGCAGGATCCACCTGTGGCATTTTCCCACCTGTACTCAGCCTTGTTGCCTTGACTTTGTTGTACCAGTAGAGTGATTCATCTGCCAGGCCCCACACACACACTTTTTTCGTTTCCACAGTGTTCCTCCGCACTTAGCTTCAGGCGGAAGTTAATGTGAATTTCCCTTGAATTTCCCTTGAATTTCCCATGTCAGTGAGTCTTTTGGGAGTCCATTAGCAGCCAGCGCCTCAAAACCTCTAGCCACTAGACATGGTTTTGGCACAATTCCAGTCAAGGATTCTTTAAGGGTACAAGCCCACCTTGTTGAGACACATTTTTGGCCAATGTCTGACTTCCACAAACACTAAATTTTTCCTCCAATTACTGAGTCTATCTAGTTTAGTGGAGTCAAATGACACGTCCTTGGTTTCAAGTATATCATTTTGAATGTCATTCTACTTTTCTCGACCTTCCATTGGTTTAATTCTGAGATGGTCTACAAGTGACAGGTCAGCTGACCCCGTTGTATCAGAAAGTGTAGCTGGTTCAGAGTACTGCAAGCTGTACCAGTTCCGGTGTTTTCCTTTGGATTTTCCTGCTCGTCCAATGACTGAATACCACTTTCTCTGTCCATGTATTTTACAGTTTGTCCAGTTTTTAGAGTGGAACAACCATGTAACTGTTGAACGTTTTCCTAATTTGAATCCTCAACAATATTACCTGTTTCATGGTTGAAGGTCTCTGCTCCATTTCCTGTGTCAGTTTCCATATAATTGGATGCGACATCTGATAGGTTTGTGTCTGATAATGTGTCGTTGTCATTTTCAGTAGGAGGCGGAATCTCAGCAACAGCAATCGTGAGTGATGCACCAGGACACTGGTGCCTCACAAATATCACCACACCACCTTGGTGACTCTGGGTCCTTTCCACTCTTGACAGTCAACTCGTTTGTTGTACACTTTGTTTCCAGTCTCGTACTTCTTATCTGTGGATCGAAGCAGTTGACGCGGAGCCCTGTGAATTCTCTGAACACACTGCTTCAGTGAATGCTTTTGTCACTGCATGTAGTTCTGAAAAGGTGCTGTCCCATCCATGCACTCACACTGGTCCCTTCTAGTGGTGGTAGCTTGTCAACCAGTACAGAGGGAAGATTAGGGTTCTGCCCGAACACTAGTTGGTATGGGCTGTAACTATGAACATTGAGTTTATGGCCATCAAAGCCCAATGTAGGACGGTTTTCCAGTCACACCCATTGTCTTGCTTCACTTTAAGCATGATCTCTGTGAGTGTTTGATTATGTCTCTCCACAAGTCCATTGCTCCATGGACTATATGTGGCAGTTGTCTTTACTTCCATGTTGAATTTCTCAGCCATTTCTCTTATTTCATTATTATTGAATTCTCCATGGTCACTGTACAATTTCTGGGGTGGGCCATGCACACATATCCAGGAATGAATGAAGTGCTTGAAGATTTCACTGGGTTTCTTTTTATTCACAATGCTTCCAGCGCTGAAGCATGTGAAGTGGTTTATTCACAATGCTCCCAGCGCTGAAGCGTGTGAAGTGGTTGATTATGTGAAGGTTCCACACACTTGGTCCCAACTCATGTAGATCTACAGCCACTGGTTCATTGTATTTGGAAGCCAGTGGCAAACCAACAGCTGGTCTGGGCTTAGGTTTGCTGTATTTCTGGCATGTCTCAAAACGGTTAACTATCTGCCATAGAATGGAAGTACTCTCATCATCATTATTCCCAAAACTGCTGAGTAACTTCTGAAGTCTGTCAACTGTAGCATGTCCAAACTGTTTGTGAAGTTAACAATACTTTGTTTTTCTTCTGTGGCCATATGCTCCGTGTCCCTCAGAATCTCCGTGTCCCTCAGAATCTCCATGTGCGCCGTGTCCCTCAGAATCTCCATGTGCTCCGTGTCCCTCAGAATCTCCATGTGCTCCGTGTTCCTCAGAATCTCCATGTGCTCCGTGTTCCTCAGAATCTCCATGTGCCCCGTCAGAATCTTATTCTTACACGGACTCCCCCATCTCCAAATATGAAAGCTCTGTTGTGTCAATTATATTTTGTACTTCATATTGAGTTCACTGACATAACTATCAAGACATTTTGCACCACACACTGTGTACATACAGTATCAATAACAGCAGATCATAAGGATTCAACTATAAAGATCACAGTATCAGAAACAGATTCATTTGAAAAACAGTGTAATGTTACACTGCTCCGTTACTGCTCCATCTGTGTTCACATTTCCTGTTAGTTTAACCTGTTCATTTTTACAAGGACAGTCTTTAACCCAATGGTAAGTGCTTTGACAAATACCACATTTTGATCTCCTTCCATACCTGTCCAGTGGATTTGTGGTGGGCAATGGCTCGCTCGTCTGGTTGTCTTGCGAACGTTTTAATGTCTTTTCTCTGCTGCTCAGAGTAATATGCCGCGTCACTCGCATTCCATCAGTTATTGGCGTGACAAGTCTTCTCAACAAAAATCATTTTTAGTGCTGACTTGAATGACGCAAGTCAGCACAGTACAAGCAGTCAAAGACAACTGTTTCTCGCTCCCATCCAGACAGGCAGAATATAGCAACTTGAAAGCTAACACGGCATCCGGGAGAACCATGTCGTACTTGCGCATCCTATTGCTCAAGTACAAAATAAATGACGTAGTCCATTCGAAATCCATTATGTAGTCTGTCATTGCAAACACAGAATCCAGTGCCTTGATCAAAGTTATCACACCGTCATCCTTGTTCAAATCCTCCACCGATATTTCCAGCGCTGTATGTCTTACTCTTCCCTCAAGTGATAATACCACTGCAAGTGCTTGCTTTCTCTCATCCAGATTAGTAACCTGTGTCCAGATTCCAAGTAAATTTTTCTAACTTTCATACGACCTCTTCTCATCGAAGCGAGGAGGCACATTGTAGTTATTAGCCATCCTCTGCTACCAATGTTAACTCAAAATGACACAACAACTAGGTTCCAGTTTAATAATGTTTACTTCACCATAGTACATAGTTGCCATCACACTCAGGCCAGGTCCATCTAGTCAGACTACTGGGCAGGCGTACTAATATCAGAGTGATAGCACCATAATAACAGAACTATAGGGATACTTAAAACATGAACTTAACAGTTGTTACTATCACATTTCTCTAGTACAGGCTACTTATCGTGATTTCCGATGTCAATAAAACGGACTCGATAATTGGTTGGTATGGTCTGTGTTGATAATGTTCAGTTTATGGTCCCAGCTCTAGTTAACAGGAAAATATTTGTTGATTTACACTGAACAAAAATATAAAAAACACAACAAGTGTTGGTCCCATGTTTTATGAGAAGAAATAAATAAATCCTTATTCCCATAGTGAACGTCATTCCAAGAGTTATCACATGAACTACTATGTTAAACATAGAAGAGTCTACTTGTTCTGGGTGGTCAGAGAAGAGGCAGGTAACGCAGGTTTACCTTGTTGACGACTTTCTGTTGCTGGACGTGTTTCTGTCGGAGGCTGGCCACCTCTCTCCACAGAGTTTCATTCTCACTGGAAAGACAAAGGGGATACTCGTTTACAGATAAATAAACCACACATAACAAATCCATTGAACTTTAAATGGAATACAGGGACAGTACATTTCCCTTCCATTCCCAATCCCATGACCTCCTCTAAGGGTATGTCAGGGATGCTTGCTGTAATGACAGCAGTCCTTGACATTGTGATGTTGTTTCCTACGTCAAAGTTGAATAGCCTAATAACCTGTTGCAAAGCATATTTGAAATAAATCAGAAAGTAAAAATCTCAGAACAACAAGTCATCCCTAACGGACCTAACGGACCTCTCCACAGTACATGTAGCCAAGATTTTTTTTGGGGGGGGGCTTAGGCTCTCATCTTTAAGACCCACCCATACTGTGGAACACCTATCAAGGCACAGCAGATTTTTTACTGCGCTGGTAAAGATTTGAGGAATAGTTGAGGCAGTTTATTTTGTTAAGTTAATGGCTATTGAAAGATCTTAGCGCGATGTGTTTATTCAGCTTTTTTAGTACAGTCTATAAAGACCCTGCCCCTCCACCTGGCTCTTAAAGCCTGGCCCCTCAGACTCTGGTTCAGATACTTTGTAGGTGTGCTCATGGGCCTGATTCATCCATACACATGTATCACATTAAATTACATGCCCTGGACTCGGACAACACCTAGCCCAGTCCCACATCTATTTGTGCTGTCCTGCAATCTCCTATGGTCTCAGTCCCACTGGAGTTATCAGAGTAAGCAGTTCTAGAACCAGGCCAGAACCAGGCTAGACAATACCTTGGTGAAATATGTCAGATCGAGTCTTCTGGCTCCATCATAAAATATTTAAGAATCAAAATCTTTATTTGCAAAGTACATCAACATGTACCAAGAATTTGACCTGGTGAAATGGTGCTGCCACAATAAAGAGAATACACATTTTTAGATATTTCAGAGTTTGTTTAGCATTTTAGTCTTATGTCTTTATTAAGGCTACTCTCAGATTCTGCAAATGAAACTATTCTAGACCCCCCCCCCAAAATAAAAATATAAAACAAACATTAGGCCTAGCTTCGAGGACAAAATGAAAAATAAATTTGCTGATAATCAAAGCTTAGGCCTTACATCCTGGCATTGTTACAGAGTAACGCATGTTAACCTTAAGAACCTCCAGCACACTGATGTGATATTAAAACCGCGACCAAACCAGGGTTGAAGGACATGAGTACTGGGGTGCCATCGGAGTGCTACAGGGCCCCCATACTTCCAGTGTGGGAAAGAGAGGTCCTTTATCAGTGGTCTCTGTTGCCTTGTAAACCCACTCTGCCCTGTAAAAGCCCACCATCGGTGCTGACCTCCCTGTGGGGCAGACGAACAGGGATTTATAGGGTCAGGTGTGGATTCCTCACCATAGGGCCCAACCCAGAACACCATTCTAACCAATACTGAGGGATTATTTGACATGTGAACGGGATCAGATAATTGGAAACATACCTATTACTTTTTGGCGCGTCAGATTTGTTCAAGGGTCAGAGGGGAGGTGGAATGTGGTAATAGAGAACAATACAGTTTTTTTTCTCCCTAAGAAAGCGTGAGAGCCACCCACCTCGGGTGATGGACAGCCATCATTCTTGAGTAACATATCTTAATCAAATAGGCAAATTGGATAAAACAGATGATATAATACAAGGTAAATAATCCCATCTATTCTAAGACATGGTGAGAGACTGTCATGCTGTGCCGATGGACACGATGAATGAGGTCACAATAAAATCTGCTGTGTGTATTGCATCATGGTACCATGCAGAAAAAGTCTGGTTTATTAACCTGTTTGGGACAGGCGAGAAAGCCCTCGGTGGCAATGAAGAGTTCAAGGGTGAGGTCCAGCTGGAGAACCCAAGCGCGCCTGTGTGCGCGTGTAGGAAGGATTGTAATAATGATGTAGGTTCTGACATGCACCCGGACGGGCTACAGGCAGCTGGTGAACAGCACACCCACATCATCCCAGCTGCATGAGAAGAACCTCATGCTTTTAGAATGGCAACGTGGTGTCCTGAAAGATGAGCCACCATTATATTGTCCCAGAGTGGGGCACACTGACACAACCCAATGGGTTATCCCACATAACTGCTACAAAATGGGAACTCTCCACTTTGAAACCACATCTGATGAAGACATTATAACCAATAACTAACCAGGCTGAGTTATGTCAGTCTCCACATCATTACTGCTACAAAACATGGAACTCAGTCTGATCAAGTCCTCCAGAAAAAGACCACACAAAACAAACCCTGGACCTAATTCAAACCAAACCTGGACACACACTTGATCACAACATGGAAACAGACCAGGTCCAACTCTCAATTGAATGTTTTTTGTTTTATAGATTAAATAAGTAATTTAGCATTTTTAAAAATATTGGTTTTAGGTTCTACCACCATAAGAATGTATATCAATAGACATACTCTATTAATAATTGTTTAAAGCTGGTGAAAAATGTTTTGAAAGCTATAATTTATGATAGCTCTGTAGATTTAAACAGCACACGGACATAGTCAGGTGCCAGCATTAGTGGATTCGGCTATTACAGCAGAAAATCGAGGACATAGCCATGCAATCTCTATAGACAAACATTGGCAGTAGAATGGCCTTACTGAAGAGCTCAATTACTTTGTGACGTAGAAGTCCGTCCCTGGCCGCGGGCAGCATTTGGTTCTTTAATGCACGCACACATTCATCACTCCTCCCTGCTCCGTTATCAGATAAGGTCACAATGTGGGTCGACACACAAGTTAACTTCTCTGTCTTAGTACATACATTTCACACTTACGTCAGTGTTCATATTTAATATAAGCAATATGTATTATACTTATCGATGTTGTGGATGAGCGCTTTGTTTGTTTGTTCTGTTCCTCTCTATCTCCATCTCTGTAGCTTCCGTGTATGCTGGATAAGGACCCGAGCAGAGGGAATTGGGCTGACTTTGTAGTGCCTGTCCCAAATGCCTCATTAATGTAAATGGGCATATTGAAAGACACTGTCAGTAGTAATGTAATTTTATAACTGTTATGTTGTGATAGTTTCATAAACATGTTGCAATGTATATACTTTAGTATGTTTAGTTAATAGAAAATGTAGGTTTGACGAGTTAATTGCTTAATTAATTGGTGTTAATTGTTCTGAGGGGAGGGGCTAGCCCTACAAAAGGAGCCGCTCTTTCAGTTCATGGAGAGGCCATTTTGGATTGAGCTGTGAAGGGGGCAGCATTGTGTTTAGCTGTCCCATAAGGTATACATTTGATGGCAGTACTGTTGTTTTTGTTTCAGAATCACTATGTAAATAAACACCCTGAAGCACAGAAGAACATTTGCGGCTCCGCCATCTTTTTATTTTGACAGAGGTTAGGTTTTCCAGTATAGCTTTCTGGCCTACTCTACGTGACAGACTTTCAATGTGGCATTATGAGATGCAAGTCAGTTCATCAAATTTCTGCCCTGGTTAACTAAGTGCTGTTATTGTCAAGTGGAACCGTTTAGGAGCAACAACAGCTCAGCCGTGAAGCGGTAGGCCACACAAGCTCACAGAACCGGACCGCCGAGTGCTGAAATGCTTAGCGCATAAAATTGTCTGTCCTCGGTTGCAACACTCACCACCGAGTTCCAATCTGCATCTGGAAGCAACGTCAGCACAAACACTGTTCTGCAACTCCACATTAATGCCCATGATTTTGTAATGAGATGTTGGACGAGCAGGTGTCCACATACTTTTTGTAACGTAGTGTGTATATACAGTACTTCAGCCTATGACAGGCCTTTCGGAATCCTGCCTCATGCAGCCTAATCATCAGCTTTAAATAAACTGGCTTACACCGCCTTAATGCAGCATGGTAGGCTACTGCAGCACTATAGGGACACACAGTATGCATACTTGCTAATATATCAACACAGCAGCAAGGGGGTGGGGGGGATGGGAGAATATCTAATTGTGTGGAACTTAAAGGGTAAGCTGGTGAAGAGCGTTTTTGCATCATTCAAGGGGCAGTCAATTCTGAAACTGTTTTTGAATCTTGCATCTATGTGGAGTTGTGGACTTGGGGGTTTGTACGTTGTACTATGGTTTGTTAGACATTCTGTTTGATTTAGTTCCCTTCAATGTATTAGTTAAGCTGAGTCGACCATCTAACATGCATGAGATTGAATCAGAATATACCTCTCAACGTTTCACTTACTGCTTCATGGCAATGATTTGGGAGTCTATGGTCTCCTGCTTGCCTTTAATGTTCTGCACGTTGGTCAGGATTTTCGAGACATCGTCTGAGCTCATCTTGAGGTCTTCATGTTTAACATTGGACACCTGAAAGGGAGAGAGAACATGACGAAATGGTTAAAGCAAAGAAAACTGCTAAAGCAAAAGAAAAGTATTAAAGTGAGGAGGGAAAGAGATAAAAACGAGCCTTCAGTGTAGGCCTTGGCCCCGACTGCAACCCTGAGGGATAGACAATGGAAACACAATGAAAAGAGTATGATTTGGTTATCAGTTTTTAGCCTGAACTGATCAGTTGGCCCGAGGCAGACTATATCAAGGTGCAGATGGAAGCGGCTGTAAATAAACAGACTGAGTAGAGTAGAAAGTGGCTGTGTCAGGCAACATCAGATTACCATCTCCCTGGCCTGCCTTCTCTAATCCTCCCATCCTCAGCTGTCTGGCTCCACAGAGGCCCCTAGATCAGCTCAATCTGGCCTGGGAGGAGAGCAGAAGAGCAGGCCAAGAACTTGGAGCACATGCTGTCTGACATGCTGTCTGTCTGAAGAGCCTGACTATACATTTTATATATTGGTAATACTGTCTAGGCTATGTCAAGCCCAGTATGAAGAAAGGTTTGATAGGTGATTCAAGACACATGTCACATGATGCCATCTCATCGTTTTGCACTTACATTGGTAACTTTCCGTTTTATATTTTCAAGTAGAGGCTCCTGTCCGCGGATGAAGTAGGGATGCTGGAATTCCATGTCATCCTTCTCAGGCTTCACCAGACCGCCCTGCTCAATGTGGACTACTTTGCGGAAGCCGTCTGTAGAAAGTTATAACAACAACTTACAGTTGACTATGGCACTACTATTCAATTTCTAGATACGTGGCAATTACCGTGTCTGTATTTACTGTTTCTAAAATGTGCCTGGTTTCTAGGTCATTGCATGCAATTATATCTTCCTCTTCCAATTCTTCTCAGTTTTAATAAATAACGTAAGTGGATTATATAACCAATTATAAATTAGGTGGTTCGTGCCTTGAATGCTAATTGGCTGAAAGCCGTGATATATCAGACCGTATACCACGGGTATGACAAAACATGTATTTTTATTGCTCTAATTACATTGATAACCAGTTTATAATAGCAATAAGGTGCAAGGGGGTGTGGTATAGGGCAAATATATCACTGCTAAATGCTGTATCCAGGCACTCCGCGTTGCGTCATGTATAAGAACAGCCCTTAGTTGTGGTATATTGGCCATATACCACACCCCCCGAGCCTTATTGCTTAAAGACACAAACAAAAATCACAAGGCTTTCACAGTATAAGAAATACATTTTAACATCTACCTCAACTTCAAAGATATAGCATATATTAAAAAAGGTCCTCCGTTGAGTCTAATTAAAGCAGGGACCAGCGGGCCGGATACCGCCCGAGAAGTGGTCTAATACGGCCGATGGGAAGTTTGAGTAAAAACAGACTCAATATACACTGCTCCAAAAAATAAAGAGAACACTTATACAACACAATGTAACTCCAAGTCAATCACACTTCTGTGAAATCAAACTGTCCACTTAGGAAGCAACACTGATTGACAATAAATTTCACATGCTGTTGTGCAAATGGAATAGACAACAGGTGGAAATTATAGGCAATTAGCAAGACACCCCCAATAAAGGAGTGGTTCTGCAGGTGGGGACCACAGACCACTTCTCAGTTCCTATGCTTCCTGGCTGATGTTTTGGTCACTTTTGAATGCTGGCGGTGCGTTCTCTCTAGTGGTAGCATGAGACGGAGTCTACAACCCACACAAGTGGCTCAGGTAGTGCAGCTCATCCAGGATGGCACATCAATGCGAGCTGTACCTAGAAGGTTTGCTGTGTCTGTCAGCGTAGTGTCCAGAGCATGGAGGCGCTACCAGGAGACAGGCCAGTACATCAGGTAACGTGGAGGAGGCCGTAGGAGGGCAACAACCCAGCAGCAGGACCGCTACCTCCGCCTTTGTGC